>NW_005356259.1:2614726-2638131 GCF_000412655.1 Myotis brandtii
CTGGCTGCCGGCTGCCATCTTGGCTGACAGTTAATTTGCATATACTCACTGATTAGCCAATGAAAAGGGTAGCGGTCGTACGCCAATTACCATGTTTCTCTTTTATTAGTGTAGATACCAATATACAGAAATAAATGATTTATTTTAAAAAACAAAAAGGCAATGTCATGCTAAAAATCAACATCAATTTGGAAAAAGAAATTTCAGAAGGATAAGTTCCTTAGTAACTATAACTCTCCTAACTAACACAGACGTTGTAAAAAGTAACATTTAATAATGTATAATAGTTTCTCATCCTATATAATTTCTATATAATAAAAGAGTAATATGCAAATCGAATGGCAGAACGACCAGTCACTATGATGCGCACTGACCACCAGGGGCAGACGTTCAATGTAGGAGCTGCCCCCTGGTGGTCAGTGCGCTTCCACAGGGGGAGTGCCACTCAGCCAGAAGCTGGCTCATGGCTGGGCAGTGCAGCGGCGGTTAGTCGGACATCCCCTGAGGGTTCCTAGGCTGCCAGAGGGATGTCTGACTGCCAGCTTAGATATCCCTCCAGGGCTCCCGGACTGCGAGAGGATGCAGGCTGGGCTGAGGGACCCCTCCGAGTGCATGAATTTTCGTGCAACGGGCCTCTAGTGTTACTATATTATGTGCATTAAAGTTAAATTTCAGCTTCACTGGGAAATTTAATTGCTGTATCTTATGAATGGTATATTTCTGTTGTAATACATAATGATTTACTACATCACTGTATTTGTTTTCTAGGGCTGCTGTAACAAAGTACCATAAATGAGGTGGCTTAGAACAAGAGAAATGTTTTGTGTCATAGTTCTGGAGGCTAGAAGGCTGAAATTTGAGGGACTGGGTTGGTTCCTTCTGAGGGCCGTGAAGGAAGGATGTATTCTAGGCCTCTCTCCTTGGCTTGTGGATGGCCTTTTTCTCCACGTGTTATTTCACACAGTTCTTCTTCTACGCACGTTTGTCTCTGTGTCCAAATTTCCCCTTTTTGTAAGGACACCAGTTATATTTGATTAGGGCCCTCACTAATGACCTCACTTTAACTTGCTGACCTCTGTAAAGACCCTATTTTCTATTAAGGTTGCATTCTGAGGTACTGGGGCTTGGGACTTCAACATGTTAATTTTGGGGGGTAGGAGATGGGCACAATTCAACCCATAACAGTAACCATTGTTTTGTATTTGATGCACAAAAGTGCTTCCCTGCTAGGATTAAAGGAAGTGAATATCTTTTAAGATATAATGAGTCAGTTAATTTCGATGAGATTTCTGAGTGATAGAGTATATGTAAGAATAAAACATTATGGCTATTATTGAATTTTTAAATGCCAGCATTACTTTTAAGATGCCTGAAAGGACTTGAATGAATTCATTTTGGGGGGTTATTATTCTATTTCCATAGCTAGTGTTTAGAAGATTTACTAGACTAACATGCAAGCATGAATCCTTTGTATTATCTAAAGTGCCTTTAGCGTACTGCTTACATTTGTCTAGGGGAATTCATTAAAGCCAGATTTTAAGTAAGCTTCTAAAAATAATTCATCATGGATGAAAGGCAGTTAACATCCCACAAGCACTTTTGCTTATCATGACTGTTTTTGTTATTATTATTGTCTCTTTGCATGTGAGATAAATGTATTGAGAATTTCATCAAAAGCTTAACATACTACAATCTTGTTTTCCTCTAATGTACACATCACTATGTAACAAGAATTCTCAAATATTATAATATAACTATTGTTATTCAATTGTAAGAAACGTAGTAAAGTGTAATAATTTCAAGAGCCTGTAGAAGCACTAGCATTAAATATTAAACATTTAAATGAGGAAGCACTGATTAATTAATAATATTCTGAACAGCTCATGAATGTTTAATACCCATAACTTGCCTTGATTGGATATTATTAAACTGGAACCATGGTCACTATAGGACTACTTAGTTACCATTTTTTTTATTTGCAGGCTCAGTTTATAAAATGATTTATTTTATTTTAGGTAAATATTTTGAAATTCTGACCTTTTTTTTACTGTTTCATAAGCTAAAACAGAATGAAAAATTAAAGGTAGTAGTTGAGATGAAGTTTGCATAGTCTTAATAAAGTGAAAGTGCCTTAGTGTACCTTGTTTTTTGACTTCTAAATTTTTTTTAGACTTAAATCATTTAAAAATTTCAATTGCAGTTGACATACAATATTATATTAGTTTCAGGTGTACACCTCAGTGATTAGACATCGTATAACTTACTAAGTGATCATCCAGATAAATCTATGTATTTGTCTCTCGGGCTTGGTAGAGTGGACTATTGTTGTAGATGTCTTGTAGAGTCCAGTGGCACACCTTCCTGATTACCAAAGCTGGGCACTCCATTTGTGCACGGGGCCCCCTCCCTGTCATGTGGGCTGTGTACACCCTGTCATTGTAGTTGAGACTTGATGGTTGTCCACACATGAATGGGAGGGGTTATCCTCGGGTTGATATTCTACAAGGACTGGCTGCTACCACCAACCACCACGGAAGATCTGGTGTGCACGGGCCTGCCTTAGTAGAGCAGGACTTACTTCAGCAGGGCTTTGGTGCCCGCTGAGTCTGCCCCTTGAGTGTGTCCCTGTGGAGATGGTTGGGTCATGTTCGACATGGTCTCTAGGTGTCCACTGGGTGTGCTGGCTCTGGGGCCTCTTGGTAGGTGCAGGCTGCCCAACTTTGCAGGACAAATAAGCCCGGCAACCCCAGGAACTGCAGGCTGCACTGGACCCACTAGTGTACCCTGATTTAAATTTTAAGGTGCTCTTTTATCTTCCAGTAGATATTATTCGGCATCTATTATGTGCTCAGCGCAGGGGTAACAGCAGTGAAAAAGACACTGCCATGCTTTGATGAAGCCAATGGTTTATTGAGGAATTTGGAGATTGAACAAGTAATTACTAAATAATTATTTAATTATTTGTATTTACAATGTGGTAAGTGCTAAGCAGGAGTAGTGTGAGATGTGGGAATAATTAATGGAGCTTACAATCTGGTCATGGGGCTATTAGGGAAGCTTCCTTGAGGAAAAACAATTAAATTATGATATGACTTGCAGGCAGAGTAGCATTAGGCCCGGGGAAGGGCTGGAAGAAGAGCATTCTGGGCAGGGGTACCATATAGGAAATCCTGGAGGCCCATGAGTTTTAGGAAGGGAGGTAAAATGAATCAGGTTTGAAGTCCAAAGTAATAATGCAAGATGAGGACTGCTTTTTTTCTAAGTAGAATTGGTCATATAATTTCAGATTGTAATAATGGATTATGAGTATTCATGATAAAAACTGATCTTAGATAAAGGGGTAACAGTACAAGATTTCTTTTGCAGGGTTAGAGATAGGAGAAGAACTTTCTTACGTCAATCAATTTTGTCCTGCTGTACTTTCCCATGGTCAGTCTTTTGAGAATTCTCCCAGCATCCTGGGAGCTCTTAATATTTGACAGTTCAGAGATTTTTGCTCTTTGCTGTTGTCTTCTCTTTTGGTGAGTGTGCCTAATTGTTATATGTTATAAATCTTATTATTCTGTTTTGGGGCTGAACCAGAGGCAGTGCCTATAAGGGGATCATAGGGTTAAAAAAAAAGCCATGGCTGGGAACTTTGACTTGTCAGGGAACAACCCATGGAGGACCTCCCTCTGATGGTTTCAGTAAAGAAGTTATAAGGGCATATTATCCCAAACTGAAATGATCACAGAACGGTTTCCAACACCCAGAGCTTGGCCAGTGTTGGGAGGTCTTCGGTGTTTATTTGCTCACATTGGAGCCTTCAAATCCCATGTGTGAGTAGCTAAAGGTCCCCACTTATGGGCCTCCTTGCCACTTTGAAAGACAATTCAGACCATTATTCGAGAACCTGCAAATCTGCATGAGTTAGAGATTCATCTTCAAAAGATAGAGGCATAGCTGTATCACATCTGGCTTCCTAAGTGATAAGAAGATGGGCACTAAAATGCTCTTCTTTTTCTCTTCAGCCCCGAATAGTGTCACCACAAGTGACAATTCAGGGGGCTCTTTGATGGTCATGCTGTAAACAAATAGTGTATCATTTCCTCACTTAAGTCACCCTAACTTGCACTAGACTTGGCTGTTACTGGGCCTTCAAGTCTTGGTCTGCTACCTCTTGGCAGATGCCCAACTGCAGTATTTATCCCTGGAGAACACAGTGTCTGAGCCTGCATCCCAGTCTGTACTCAGTGAAGTTACAGGTGTGGCCTAAGAGTCCCAGTTGCTGGCCACCCACTGTCTGCCACACTCTTGTAACTCTTAGCTGAAAAGTCAGAGTTATTATTAAGGATTGTTAACTAATTTACGAATAACAATGACGACCAATATTAGTACTAAAACTGCAAGGTCATTGGCCTAACTTACCACAGTATTATCTCCAGTCTCTTACATTATGGGTTTCTCACGTTTCTGGAGGCAGTTGGTCCATTTCCAAGAGTTCCAATGCCTACTTGATTGCAAGCTCCACACAGTCATTGAAAACCAGGGTCTGATCTTGGCCAGTGTGTGACATTGACACCTTAAACCAGTCTGACCAGGTCCAGCGTTATCTTGCCATCCAGAAAGGCTTCTGAATTTTAAGGAAACTTGTCTGTCGAAATGGTGAGGAAATTAGTAATGGTGGTCAGGATGGAAATGTGCTTCTGGCTCAGGACACCTTTCACAGTTTTTAAAAAAATGTTTTTATTGATTTCAGAGAGGAAGGGAGAGGAGAGAGAGAGAAACATCAATAATGAGAGAATCATTGATCAGTTGCCTCCTGCATGCGCCACACTGGGGATCCAGCCCACAGTCTGGGCATGTGCCCTGACCAGGAACTGAATGGACCTCCTGGTTCACAGGTCAACACTTAACCACTGAGCAACACCAGCCAGGCCTTCTTTCACAGTTTTAATCCAAGTTGTGCTCAGTGCCCCATCTCATCCCCAGCTTGGTGCCCGTCCCTCTAACATCTATCATGACTAAGGTTAAACCTGCCTTCTCCCTAGTCAGTCAGAAGCCTTTCTCTTTTGAAAGTGAAAAACCAGGATTGCAATGGTATGATTCTTTTTAACTCATGACATGTTATTTATTGTATTCAATTTAGGAGAAAGTCATTATCATAAATAAATAATATTAAGTGTGCAGTTATTATGGCCAAGTCTGTACAGTGATATTAAAAAAGGTGAAAATGTGTTTGAGTTTTAGTCTCAAAGGAATCACAGTTATTGTTTCTGTTAATTAAGAGACAAAGCAATGTTTTTTTCCCCAACTTTGGCACTTTAAATAATTATTTGGAATACTTATTAAACATACAGATTTCCCATGTATTTTTCTCTCATTCCCACTTAGCACCTAGAAATTCTATTTTCTTAGATCTTTGGTAAGTGTTTAAATTCTGCATTACTATCAACTCTCCTAATGATTCCTATTTAGGATGTATTCTATAGGCCACACTTTGAGAATCACTGATTAGGAAATGTGTTCCTCAATAAATCTAGTGTTTGCTTTTTAGAATAGATGTGTTTGTAGACTTTTTAATGTGGGGTGAGGTACATTGTATAGTAGAAAATTCAGGTATAACTTTTGAATTCCTCAAAACTTAACTACAGTCATTCCTTGGTATCTGCAGGGGACTGGTTCCAGGACTCTCGAGGATACCAAAATCTGTGGATGCTCAAGTCCCTTACATAAAATGGTGTAGATCAGAGAATACAGTTGGTCCTCTACCTCTGAGGATTCCCAGCCATGGATTGAAAATACCGCTTTTGCTCTGTGTTTCGTTGAATGTGTGGATGCAAAACCCAAGGATACAGAGGGCAGACTGTATATTTATTGAAAAGAAATCCACGTATAAGTGTTCAAAGGTGAACTGTATTTTAAATTATGATATACACACATCAGTTTTACTTAAAGAAATACTCCTGCCTGGAAAGTCCTTTCTCTTTATCCCAGTGGCTTAGTGTTCTGTCAATCCTTGAGGCAATCTGGTAGAATCACTAGTAGACTTGTAGCTTCAGTTGTAATGTCTTAGCTTAAGAAAAGTTATGAGCTCTTTGATTATCAGAGAAGTAGTGGACAAATGTTCTTTAGTTAAATGTTATAATTTTATATATATACTAGAGGCCCAGTGCACAAAAATTTGTGCACTTGGGGGGGAGAGGGGGGTCCCTCAGCCCGGCCTGTGCCCTCTCGCAGTCTGGGACCCCTACCGCTTTTGCTCTGTGTTTCGTTGAATGTGTGGATGCAAAACCCAAGGATACAGAGGGCAGACTGTATATTTATTGAAAAGAAATCCACGTATAAGTGTTCAAAGGTGAACTGTATTTTAAATTATGATATACACACATCAGTTTTACTTAAAGAAATACTCCTGCCTGGAAAGTCCTTTCTCTTTATCCCAGTGGCTTAGTGTTCTGTCAATCCTTGAGGCAATCTGGTAGAATCACTAGTAGACTTGTAGCTTCAGTTGTAATGTCTTAGCTTAAGAAAAGTTATGAGCTCTTTGATTATCAGAGAAGTAGTGGACAAATGTTCTTTAGTTAAATGTTATAATTTTATATATATATGCCTGGAACAAAATGTTGACAGTAGTGATTTCTACAGAATGGTAATTCAGATGACTATCTTCTTTAAAAAACATTTTTTAAAAATGTCAAAAATTTATTACATTGATAAATAGAAAAAAGTAAAATTTAGTTTTAATAAGTGAAAAATAGCTTCCATGTGGCTAGTTATGGTTGGAGATGGAAACTGAAAATAATCAATAGAATAAAAGAAAAACAAAATAGAGAGGCATTCCAAATAAGAGAAAAATCAATTAGCTCTGATTTTTTTGTTTGTTTGTTTGTTTTGAATTTGACTGAAGGAGGAGAAAGCCAGTCCCCTTTAGTTACTTATTTATTTTTTAAATCCTCACCTGGGGACATGCTTAGGGAGAGAGAGAGAGAGAGAGAGAGAGAGAGATAAAAATAAATTGATCAGCTGCCTTCCCCTGTGCCCCAACTGGGTATCGAACCCGCAACACAGGTACATGCCCTGACCTGGAATCGAACCAGCAACCACTCCACTCCAGCCAGACCCAGTCTCCTTTAAAAGGAAGAGACAGCTTGAATTCTTCTATGCCCTTTGGACAATTTTGACAACCTGTATTTGTCTTAATAAGTTCCAGAGTGTCAAAAAGTGTTTTAGCTACTTTAGAGGAAACACAGGAGGGCCTGGGATTTATGGTCAGTAAATCATTAGAAATTTCAGTAATTTTTTCTCTTTTTCATCTGTATTTAAACTCTCCCAGGGTGACAGTTACGGACATTTGATCTCTTCTGAGGGGATAGTTTTGACCCGATGATATGGGGGCCAGGAGGGAAGGGAAGGTGACCCAGGGAGTAATTGTCCTCCAGAGAGGAAGATTTGGGCCTTGAATGTTTGAGTAGAAACTAATTTTAATGCATTCTTGACCTTTGGAAAAAGAGGTTATTATTAATTTAGCAATGACGTTTCCTTGCTAGGATTGAATCCAAGCATCCATCAAGGTGTAGATAATAGGCAAGAGTTTAACAAAGGAAGGAAATATTAACCCCAGCTGATATCCTGTAAGATTCCTTTATTAACAAAGTCAGCTGTGGAAATTTTTGGTTTCAGATATCTCTTCTCTAAATCCATTATCTAATCTATCACCTGGCTACCCATCACCACATTTAGTTATTTTATTGAATCTGGAGATAAAGCAATTTCATTATCCTTTGGGCTTAAAATTTGTTTATCTGATCAGGGATCAGATGAGAGTTTATGCCTCAGGGTGCTCCTAGGACTTTATGGGGTGCTGTAAGGAATGAAAGGTTGGGGGCTCTGGGAGATGACTGTGGAAATGGTAGCAGCTCCTGGTAAGCATGTTAGTCGTGGGGCAGGAGGTTGATATCAGCAGCACAGTATCCTCTTCAAATTTGTGTTTTTAGTGATTGCTTTCAGTAACATTCACAGTAAGAATTACTCAAGTCTTATTCAATCATAGTTTTATAGCTCAGATAATGAATCTAATAGTTTTGAACACACAACATGTACTAGACTCTAGTAACTAGAGAGTATTCTTAAAAACTCATATAAATCTTCTATAGTTCCTATAGTTTCATTTTGCTTTTTAGATTTTCCTTTTTGTTTTCTTCAACCCCAGTAAATTACCAAGTCAAATATTGAGGAGATTAAAATACTTTTTTTTTGTATTTCCTTCCATTTTTTTTTTGGACTAAGTATTTGTATAAGACATAATAAATCAAGCTTTACCAGTATTTTATCGATGTATATTATGCCTACAAAAAATAACAAATAGCATAAATGTATAGTTTATTGAATTTCCACAAACTGAACTTACCTGTGTCACCTTTACCCAGATCAATAAGCAGAGCCTTTGTAAATGTACATTTATTTATTTAATTTTATTTTTTTGAATATACTTCTTAAAAAAATATATATTTTATTGATTTTAGAGAGGAAGGGAGAGGGAGAGAGAGATAGAAACATCAATGATGAGAATCATTGATTAGCTCCTCCTGCACACCCCCTACTGGGCATCGAGCCCGCAACCCAGGCATGTGCCCTTGGCTGGAATCGAACCTGGGACCCTTCAGTCTGCAGGCTGATGCTCTATCCATTGAGCCAAACCAGCTAGGGCTTAAATATACTTTAAAATAGAATTGGATCTTGCTGCTACCTGGAGTTTGGCATCCTGCCTTTTCCACTTACATTCTATTAGAAAATAGTCCCTTGCGCTACTACATATTTCTCAAAAAATAAGCTTTTTAATGGCTGCACAATAGATCTTCAAGTGTGTGCACAATAATTTATACGGCTATTCTTTGAATATTGGATATTTAGACTGTTCCAGTTTTTCATTATTATAAATAGCATTGTAGATTATAGTATTTGAACATAAATCTCTGACTGAATCTTTGAGTCTTTCCTTAGGATACATTTCCAGAAGGGTAATTGCTAGTTTAAAGAGCATGAATATTTTAAAGCTCCTGATACATATGGACAAATTACTCCAAAGAATAGCTGTACCAATCCACCAGAGTTCATAAGTGCCCATATTCCAGTATTGGGTGATGTGTGTGTGTGTGTGTGTGTGTATCTTTGCCTTCTTGATAGACAGAAATTGGTGATTTGACCACAGTTTGGGTTTTCTTTGATTATAGTGAGATTAATGCTTTCACACGTTTATCAAACATGCTAATTTATTTTTCTATTTCTTTTACATATAAAGTAAAACTACAGAATTTTACTTGTATTTTAAACATTTTGGAGCTATAAAAGTATATGTCTTTAGGAGAATGTCTTTTTTAGCTCATAAAAATTTGGGAAAGTGGTACAATATGTTTTCCCTTTATACTTTCTTTTTCAAAGCATCCATATAACTGCTTTTAGAGAAAAATATGTGTCCATTTCTGAAATTTAAGGATTTTAAATAAATTTGGAATTAAAATTATACATGTCAAATGATTTTCCCCCTTTGGTACTGGTAATGTTTTATTTCCTTTACATTTTTCTTTTTTTTTAAATAAATGGAGATAACATTGGTTAATAACATTTTATAGGTTTCAGGTGTACAGCATTGTAATTTGATATCTGTATACTCTATAGTGTGCTCATCACCAAAAGTCTAGTTTTCACTTTTCACCATATATTTGACCCCCTTTATCCATTTCGCCCTCCTCTCTTTCCCTCTCGAAACTACTAATCTGTCTGTATTTATGAGCTTGTTTTTACTTTGTTGCCTATTCAGTACATGAAAAAGTTATGCTATTAAGGTTCTTTATCAGGCTTTACAGATATATTTGATTTTTTGTTACCATACCTGAGAGACATAAAAAGTAGGAAGTTTTATAATTTCAGGAACTAGAGATTTTTCTAAAGTAGCTTTTTCAGGAAGGCAGTAGAATTTTAATAAAATAAGAAGGAATTAATTCATAAAAGTGAGGATGAGGTGGGAGGTCAGTTTTTTCTTGTCAAATGAACAATATATCCTCTTCCTGTCTATTCAAGACTGGCAGAGTGTGCCGTGTTTTTATGTAATGTGACAAATAACCTGCAGGTCTGAGCCTATTAGGATGAGGCCTTTTTAACGTGTGTGTATTAATCCCTGGGTTAGAATTCTGATCTCCAGATGTTATAAGCATTCAGCCATTCTTTCCTCTTTTGGAAATAAATTTGCCAGAATATTCTCTGTATGTCAGACTACCTCAATATTAACTTTGAATTTTACCTGTTGTTTATTTGCTGTACGTTTTTATGTCAACCAAGTCCAATTTCTTCCTCATTATTTCATAAGTATTGCCTATATAATAAGGGCATAGATGATTTTTAGAGTTGGAAGGAACCTTAAATCATATAGTTTTTTTGAATTCTCAAACCCATGGAAATAGATGAAAGCAAGAATATAGTTTTAAACCGAATGAACATATGGAAAGTTAGGAAAGGTTTATCTGCTAAGTTTGCAGAAGAAATCAATTTTTACCAAGCAGAGGTAAGTGTGTGTGTGTGTGTGTGTGTGTGTGTGTGTGTGAGTCAGTAAGAATGTTTGCGAATGTTTGCAGTAAAGGAAACACAGGTTCTGTGATGGGAGGAAGGGAAGTGTGTTAGAACAGACAGGAAGAGGATATATTGTTCAAGATGAGGTTGAACATTTTAAGGTTGGGTTTGTAGGCTGTTGCTTATGGTTTTGTCCTATATCCAAGGAATAAAGAGAAGTTTTAAGTTGGAGGTATGAGTATGGAAAGAGTACCCCACTCTGGCTACTGTGTGGAGAGGTGCTCTAGAGTGAGTGCTGAGGGACTAGTAAAGTAGAAGTAGGTAGGAAGGTAATAGAGAAGATGAACACTTGAGATGTGGACAGACTTCAGATATATTTAAGAGATAAAATTGGCAGTATTGGGAATTGGTGTGTGGGGAGCTGTGAGAAAGAGAAATTAAACATGATTCCAATTCTTGGATTTTGCACATGGTTGGATAGCTGTGCCACTTAGGGAAGTGGGGAACACGAAGAAAGGATCAAATTGGAGATGGTGGAATGAAGAATGTTTTTTTATCTTCATAAGGTCAGGGGCTTAGACTCATTTATTGATGTCCCTCAGCTCCAGAATAGTTTTTGGCACATAGTAGTTATTCACTAAATATTTGCTTCATTAATGAATTATGCAGCCAGTTTTGGACAGGTTGAGTTTGAACATCTGAGACATTTAAGAGGCAGTGTCAACTACTTGTCTAGATTTAAGAAGATCTAAGTTGGAGCTTAAAGGAGGAAGATGAAATCCATTGACATGTAGATGATAGAAGATGCTGAGGTTGCCTAGGCAAAGGAAATAGACTAAGAAGTAGAGAGGGCACAGGACAGAACCTTAAATTACACTTCTTTATTTTTTAAAAATATATATTTTTATTGATTTTAGCAAGGAAGGGAGAGGGAGAGAGAGATAGAAACATCAATGATGAGAGAGAATCATTGATTGGCTGCCTCTGCATTGGGTATTGAGCCTGAAACCCGGGTATGTGCCCTTACCCTGAATCAAACTGTGACCTTCTGGTTCATAGATGGACGCTCAACCACTGAGCCACGCTGGCCAGCCGAAGTATACTTCTTTAGCAGTTGTTGGCCAGAAAAGGACAAGAAGGCATTTCTAGTTATGTAGGGGGAAAAATTAAGCTCAGAGAGGCTAAGGAGAGAGAGTAGAATGGTACAGAGGAGTCAAGTAAGATGGGAACTAAAAATACCATTGGCCTTAGCAATATGGAAGCCATTGTGACTTTAGTGAGAGCTGTTCTAGTGGAGTGTTTGAGGTGGCAGCTGGATTGGAATTGATTGAAGAGTGAATAAGAAATGAAGGAAGAGAGGCAGTAGTTTGGAGGCAAAGGATGAGGATATTTGATTATTTTAAAAATATGATTATAGACCAACATAAAACAAACATGAATTAGGGAAACTGGGATGTACTTAAACATAAATACTTAGAATGCAGAGGAATTTCTTCCACTGTGACCAAACATTTCCTGAGCACTTTTTTGTGCCAGGCCCTTTGCTGGAGTCAGGCTAATGGCTTTGCTCTCCTTGCATAGACACTGTGCTAGGAAATATGTATAGCCTTGCATTTCAGCCATTAGTTGTTATATGTTGAAGCGTTAGGTAAGTATATGGGTTAAAATGCTATTTTGTATGGGGTTCCTCCAAGGATGGCTGCTTCTTCAAATGTTGTGATTCTGTCCAGTAGCAGGTGAGGTGAACCAATTTCTCATTGACATCTTGAGATCCCTTTTATGTCTCTAGATTAATGAGAGTACCATCAGTGAAGCTCCCTCTTCTGCTGCTTCCAACCATTCTTAGCCCCAAACCAGTGAATAAATGCTGCCAACCACTACCAGGTGAAATAACAGGACTACACATGTGCTGCCAGTCAGCATGGTTGCCTAGCAACAGGAGGAGGGGCTGATGTCTGTCAGCATGTGGGCACAATAGATTCTAGCTCCAGGTGCTTCATTGACACAGTGATTACATGGACCAACCTCCATGTCACCTTTGGAAGTTGTGGTTCTGAGGCTGGACTGTTTTTGGAAGCTAAATTTAGAAGAGAAAGGAGACTATAGGATATGATCATCTGGCTACATAGATAAGTATTGAAAAACAGAATTTGGTTTTCTGGCAATGACTTAGCTATGAGACTAATGGGCTTCTGGCAAAGGATAAAGTATATCTCATGAAGACAAGGTGTTTGGCAGGCATAGGACTCTCACTGAATTTGAGGAAGTGAGAGACAAATGCCTCCATAAATTCCAAAAAAAGAGTTTATGGTGGATACCAGGTGGGAAGTAGAAAGAACCACAGTGGAAAAGATACAGAGTGAATATGAAATTTTAACACGAGACAATTTATTTCCTACCTATTGTTGAGATTTTGAAGTGTCCTGTAAGATGGATCTCTTTGTAGTCACCAGCTGCCCTGGAAGGGGTTGGGTAAAATGCCACAATGTATGGATTAATGAATAAATATTGCCCTGACCAGTGTGGCTCAATTGGTTGAATGTCATCCTGTGCACCAAAAGGTTGTGGGTTTGATCCCTTGTAGGGATGGGTACAACAGGTAGCTGGTAGATGTTTCTCTTTTTCCCTCTCCCTTGCTCACTCTCTAAAAAATCAATAAAACATATTAAAATAAATGAATAAATAGATATTATTGGGAAAACTTAAAGGACAAAGAGCCACAAATAGAAGATTGTGCTGTCTCTCATCATCCCAAGGAGAGGTGGGTAGGGACCAGGAAGTGCAAAACCCTTGGTAGAAGTCTGTGTCTCTGCCCCCATGGTTCTTCCTTTTTATTGAGCAAGTGAAGAAACAACAACAAACAGGGGGAAAACTCAGTCTGCTTGGGGCCAGGCTATCAGAAACAAAAGTTGTGTGGAAAGTCACCTGCCCAGCTTCAGGAAAGCTTGGAGCCCATGGAGTACTGCAGCTCTGAATGCGGGAGGAAGCCAGCTATTCTATGGGAAGCTGAGCTTGTAACTACAATTTGATGTTATATAAATGAGCTGCCCATTTATTTCCTTTTAAATAATTTATCTAATAACATGTGCTATCAATATAAATGTCATCTAAGTTATATTCTTATTTAGTGATTATTCTTATATAAAACTTTTGGAAAATAATTAGTTGTAGATTATTAGAAGAGCAGCTAGTTGTGCCCATACCTGAGAATTTCTCTGTTGCTTCATGTACTTGACATTATTTTGTGAATTTCAATGTTAGCAATATTGATTTTTAAGAATTAGATTTTGAAATATGCAATAAGGATTCTTATGAAAATGGTCAGGAACACTTTTTCAAATGTTATTTTTGTATATATACAGATGGTTCAGATTATATCATCAGTATCAAGTAATAGCAGCTTATAAATATTTGTTTACTGAACGAATAAATTGAGCAAGATATACTTACACACACATGCACACAAACTTTAGGTCTGATCATAAAGTAAATGAGAGTTTTATATTTGTCCTATATAAGTTATAGGGTTTTATGGCTTAATCATATGTATACCATATGTGTAATTTACTCAATATGTATTTAAATGCATTCTTTGATTTTAGCACAGTTGCTTGTAATTAGTTAAATGTATTGAAATGAACATACAGAAGTGGCAAACAAGAATACTATGAAAAAAAATCCTTTTTAAAAGCTGAAACATTTTTACAGCTACATGAAGTTTAACTATGTCTGTTTAGGAGTTCTATCAATTATTAACACTCATTTAGTCAGTTTACAAATATAACCAAGATGTATCTCTGTCATATAACATATATGACATATATGACATACACATGAGTACTAGCAATGTCACCCTTGGCATGTTCTTGGACAAGTACATAGTTTTTGCAAATATGAAAATATTTTGAAAATTGGTAATGGTCTATTATCAAACCAAACAAAGCAAATATTTATGGTTGAACAACTTGGGAGCACTATTAGGAATCGCCCTGTGATTGTTACATGAGTTCAATTTGTCTTTAGTTACCCTCAGTCAAAACCACATTTGGGAGGAATTGGGAGGCACTTTCTGTTAAAAAGAAATAAATCCAAGAAAGTGTAATAAAAACAAAATGACTACAGGTCCTTTTTACTCATAAAGGCTTTAAACACCTGGTTATATTGGGAAAAATTACACAAGTATTTTTTCTGTAGGCATCTGTTCATTTCATTGTAACATATTTACCTGTATATGTGCTTATGACAATTGCTAAGCTTATTTTTCTCAGCCTAGGAAGGCTTAATTAACATCCATGTGTCAAGGGAAAGAAAACTCTTAGAAGTTCTTTGAGAAGGTTTGGGGCAATAAATCTCCCCAAATGCTTTCTTTTAAGGCTAATCTTTGCTTAATTTTAAAAAGTTATGTGAGTTATAGACAAGGTAGTTTTTTCGTTGAAAAAAAAAGCAAGAACAAAAGGCTAAAAATTGCTGAAAACATGAACACCACATTCCTATTCACACCACTTTAATAATTTATCAAGTGCAGGGCCAACAATATGAAATTTTCATGTGTGAGTATCATCCAGCCTCATATAAAAGTAACACATGAAAAATAAGGTCACAGATAAGTCACAAATACCAGTGACTCTTGGCTACAGTTCTCTAAATAATAATAGTAAAATGTCATTTCAAGAAAAAAATAAATATTTTTGGTTCTAGAAACTTGAATTCGTTGTTATTGCAGGAATTTATTTTTAAATTCAGAATTACATTATGAAAGCCAAAAGTGGATAAAAAAATTATTACTTTTTTAACTATTAGGACTAGAATTAGTGTAGAGCATTGTAAAATTATCTTTTTCTTCTTTGTTTTCAAGATCACTGGTTAAGGAATCTGTATTTAGCATAGATTGGACAACCATGATAGTGTTCAGGATCTCATCTCAAGGTGCTTATTCTGACATAGGTCTTCAAACCTTGGAAAGGGATTTCACCTGAATAACATATGTGAGATTTTACCCCCAAGATTAGTGTGTTTAGAAATGCTGAGTGTGTGTGTGTGTGTGTGTGTGTGTCTGTCCTAGGGAATAAAAGAAGAAAGGCAATGCAAAGAGATGAAGAAACAGGAAGGCTTACTTTACACTCACCACTGTCATTTAAACTTACTTCCAAAGAGCTTAATTTTAAAATAAAAAAATTCACGAACACATTTGACTGAACCGTTTTATCTCCTAAGAAGAATTTAAAGAAGGGAAAGTTCTCAGTGGCTCTCCTTTTATTACTGGTGGTGCCGGAAGATAAGACTTAGAGACGACGTGTGGCTCCTCTGAATCTCTGAATCTGTAATAAATATACCACAACAGGCTTCCACAGAGATGCTGGGTCCCTGTTCCAACCAGCAAAGAGTATTTTTACAGACCCCAGAAAATGTTTTAATAAATCATTAAATTTTGCATATAAGATGGATTTCCTGGACTGTCACAACTCCCAGATAATGCTCGGTCTTTCCTCTCAGAGGAGACAAACTTCGGAGGGTGTTTGCAGGGCATTGTCCCCCCATTCCCACCCTGCCCTTTAGGGTAGTTGTTAGAATAAATAGGGAAGGCATGGGTGGATGCTCTCTCTCCACTCCTCACAAAAGGCTCACTGGAGTCCGCTCATTCCCGGTCTAATTTTTAAAGCTCTCCATGGTTCACTACTATAGATTTGTGCCCTCCCTCAGTGAACCTTGACCTCCAGTCATTTCTTTTACATATTTACTTGGATTTTTTTTTATTGGTCGTTGTTGGTTTGAATATGTTATTGAAATACCTGTTTTAATATTTGAAAACCACATGAAACTGTGTCATAATGGCATACATGTATTCAATGAGAAGTAGAGCAGGAATCATGTTCTTATAGAGGTTTTGAATGTAAATCATAATGTATTTTCAGACGGTCTCTATTTGGTGCACAGAACTAGTAGCATTGAAAAGGAGAATCAGTAGTTGAACACACCATGTGGATGAAATTTTGCAGCAAATAAACTCAGTTTATTTTATTTTCAGAGTAATATGTTTGTTCCTCAGGCAATTTAATCTGTTCTGTATTCAAAAGGCAAATGAGTTTCTGCTCATAAGGCAAAGTGTGGCATTTAAAAAATATTGACAATTTAGTTCTGCTGGTATCTTTCATTTTCAAAATATATCAAACTAGGAAATGGAAAAATCTCCAATTGGTGCATCACTACTAATACTTAATTTCAACATTTTTGCAATTTGCTATCCTCTGATGTTTGCCATCTTGAAAAAGATGGAAACATCATTTCATATATGTGTCTTTTCTGCACATATTAAAGGTCTTTTCTATAAAGTAGTAATGGAATATGCTTGAAGTGATCAGAATTTAATGGACTGTAGAACATTTGCAGGCCAGAAGCTTTAGGATGAAATGCAAACAGCATTAAATGCCTAAATTTATTTCCTTCCAGACTTTCATCTTACAGTGATTTTCTGCAAGAATGGTATTAGGGGCTTGTTGGGAACAGTTAATAGAAGCTATGATAGATAATAACTGACTCTGTAATTAGTCATTTCAAGACAGAGGTACTCTTTGAGTCCCTGATAAGAATTGAATTGTGTCGCTACATCATGTTTTCATTCTGCTGTCACAACCTAGCCATTCATATTCATAGACTCCGTTGCTAAGCTCATTGCCAATTTAACACAGATGTGGGGGAGATATGTACAAGCTCCTCAGCCTTTTGATCCCTTTTTATTTTTTATTTGAGGAAATGGCAGAGTAACTTCAGAGTGAGGATAAGGGTATAGGTGTCTTAGTGACAAAATTATCAGAAGATTAATTTGGTATATACATTATGTGTGTACATTCACCCATACAGCATTTTTTATATATGCAAAAGAAATACTATGATGAGTAAATGTAAAATTCAAACAAAATATCCTGACATTTCTGATTTTTGAGTTCTATAATTTTTATTTTTGAAATTAATCTTTATTTCTTATTTCAGGAGAAACCTCTATTTTCATATACCTCTGTGAATAACACGGGTTCTTTTTCTGTGTGGGAGAGATGTTAGATTTCACAATTTTAGTTACATTGGCTACACTATATTCTCAGTTATTTTTTACTTTATGTTACTTTATGTTGTAACAGTGTTTTTGTATGGTTGAATTCAGCAGGCGTTGAGCTTCTCCTGTGAACCTGCTCTGGGGAAGGTGGGTTGTGATCAAATGTTCCTGGTTCCTGAAAGCTGTGGGATCACTGGGGTGGGTGAGGTCAGAAAAGACTTCCTGAGAGATGGCATGTGAGCCTATCGCTAAAGAATGGGTAGGATTATAACAAAAGGAAACAGGGGAAGTCATTTTGTGTGAGGGCGATTTTTAAAGAAAGGCCAGGAGACAGGGAAGCAAAGATGTTCTAGTTTAACTGGATCAAAGAGTGTTTTCAGGTGAAATGGGGAAATTTGATTGGAGAGATTAATTCTGGCCACAACCTGAAGGTCTTAGAAACTTCATTGAAACAGGATTTTAATCTGTGTATGATAAGAAGTGGAAGTTAGATCATTTGTTGAACAAGAGAATGAGGTGATCTGATAAGACACATTTGCTTTCCGATTACAGGTAATAATATACAGCTTTATTTCCATGGTAGTTAAGTTCAAAATTCTACTTGCAACCCAAATATTGATATTGCTTTTTTCCTTGATAATTAAAGTAGCTAGTATTTTTTTTTGCATAACATTTTAATGCAAAGATATTAAAGATATAAAAATTGACATTGAGAAAAAAATGTTCCCTGGGGAAGAATTTTATAAATGTATCATGAAAATTTGTAAAACCATGAAAAGAAGTAGATCATATGTCAGATTGAATAGTTTAAGTGGATGTTCACTGATTTAAAGTCATTAAATTATTATTTGGTGATTTTATATAAACCTTTGATGTCTGAAATGGGTAACTAACTGGTGGGTCCTATCCCATGTGGTGATACATTTTAATTTGTATAAAGTATCTAGAGTTGCTGATGTCAGGAAGAGTTTACAATAAGGAACTAGTTCTAAATATCTCTTTTTGCCTTTCTAGTTAATAAAACAAAAAGTTACAGTGCTAACATAGTTCTTGGCTCACAGAAGCTTTATATATATACTAGAGGCCCGGTGCATGAATTTGTGCATGGGTGGGGTTCCTCTGGGTGGCCTGCAGGGATCAGGCTGAAACCCACAGTCCAACACTGCCTGCATCTCCTACCTGCCGCTCCTGCTCATCCCAGCCTCACTGCGCCTGCTGCGGGCTCGTGCCCAAATAGTTCCCATCGGGAGAGGCTCGCATAGCTGCAGCAGTGCTCGCCAGCCATGAGCCCTGCATCTGGCGCCCTCCCAAGGGGAGTGGCCTGCAGGATCGGGCCAAAACCAGCTCTCTGACATCCCCCCAGAGGTCCTGAGGGCACAGGCCAAACTGAGGGACCCCACCAGCACAAGATTGGGGCTGGGGAGGGACCATGGGAGGGCTCCAAGGCATGTCCCGCCCATCTCGCTCAGTCCCTGATTGGCGGGACCCCAGCAGCAAGCTAAGCTACTGGTCGGAGTGTCTGCCCCCTGGTGGTCAGTGCATGTCATAGTGAGCGGTTGAATGGCCTTAGCATATCATTAGTATATTACGCTTTGATTGGTTGAACAGTCGACCGGTCACCGGATGACTGGACACTTAGCTTATTAGGCTTTTATTATATAGGATAACTTAGTTCTTAAAGTCTGAATGTATTATGTACTTTCTAGGGGATTTTATTATTAGGGCTAGTTTGCTTGTCCTAACTGTGTTTCTAATGTGTATTTATGATAAACTTTTTCCCCCTCAACTTTTAAGTATTTTAAAAAAATACACATATTTTTTATTGATTTCAGAGAGGAAGAGAGAGGGAGAGAGAGATAGAAACATCAGTGATTCGAGAGAGTCATTGATTGGCTGCCTCCTGCACACCCCCTACTGGGGATAGAGCCGGCAACCCCGGGCATGTGCCCTTGACCGGATTTGAACCTGGGACCCTTTAGTCTGCATGCCGATGCTCTAGCCAGTGAGCCAAACCAGCTAGGGCTCCTCCCTCAACTTTTAATATGAAATTTTTCTGAAAGAAAAAGTAAAAGATTAGACAACAACTATCTGTATACCCACCACCGAGATTCATCAGTAATTCATATTTTATAATAAATTTCTCTGGAAGTGAATTGGCACTTGGTAAATATTATTTGTTCTCTGTCTTAGCATTAGTTATAGCATTTGGCGGATAATCTTGAAAATACAGTGAAGGTTTTGCTTATTAACTGGGCAAATTAGACATCAGTTAGACACAAGCAGTCCTAATAGCTGTTTATCTTAAAGGTAGTTCAAATATAAGAATTTTGTGCAATTTTCCCTTATCCTAATATACCCAAATTTATATATGTTAACTACAGCTTCTGTTTATGCAAAGGTAGTTTCATAAGATGTTTTTTAAAGGAAACATTTTAAAGTGACATTTGCTTTGGGACATTTAAAATTCTGCAGCTTGGGACCATAACATTCTGAATCAGAGTGTCAAAAACTTACAAAAATATCTGTAGTGGGAATTAGGACTGTGTATTTTACTCATTCCGCAAATGAGTATATCTTTACATACATATACACAAAGTCCTATGATTTATGTATACTTTATTTAAAATACTAGACACAGATACCGCTGTCTTTAGTTAATCAGCTTCATCAATGGGCCAAATAATATGGTAACCATAAAGTTGTAACGTTTCCTCCTAGTTCATATACATATTTAAAATAATTTTACATTCAGAAATGTGAGCTTTGATTTTTTTCTGATCATGAACCATATTAGTACTGTGTATAGTAAACCATTCCTTTAATTTATCTTAGGCCACTCTCCTGCTTTCAAGATTATTCCAATTGCCTGTGTAGCAGAACTTTGTGGATATAAGTGATGTGCTAAGACTAGAGACACTAGACTAGTGCTTGAAGGGTGAGTCCCAGTGGAATTAGAGGGAAAAAAGTCAAGTCAGGGCACATAGGAAGGGTAAGAGCCAGTGCACATTAGGGGCCAGATAAAGATTGATAGAAAAGAAGAGGAAGATATGGCAGGGTACTGGAAGGGGCCCCAAAAGAAGGCTGAAATGGCAGGAACTGATGATGCTGAATTACACAGCAAGGACAGCTAGTCAGAGCAGCCTCAAAGCCTGAAACAATGATTTGTTTCTATGTGTGTGTGTGTGTGTGTGTGTGTGTGTGTGTGTGTTTTTAGAGGAAACCCTCACAGACTAACTAGAGGACACAAGTAGAGATAAGTGGGAGCATTCATTGAAAGGGAAAGAGAGGGCAGAGAGAAGGGTGTTCCTGACAGTTTCACAGTCGAAGTGTCCTTGGCATAAAATTTTCAGCATTTTGCTTGGATTGCTCATGCGTTCACTACTAGTGTTTCAGTCAATAAAAAATAAATAAATAAAATGTGGGCTTCAGATATCCTGAAGTTTCCTCCAAACTTAGCAAGGGATCCAAACGATGTCAGGTGTTTTTGAAATACAAAAATTAAACCCATTTTCTTCTTGAGTAAAAGAAAACCTGGCGATCAGAAAGTTATGTCTTGTATCCCATACAAATCTGGGCACCATTTCCTTTTTCTTAAAAAAAAATCCAGTTCACATATGGATTATGCATTACTTCTGTAAAAGGAGGGAAAGGAATGCTTGTTCCACAGTGTCAAAAGAGTAGCAGTTTTCCAAAAGCAAATGTAATTTTCCCCCTTAAAAAATACTTTGACTTCTCAACTCAAGCGAGTAGGAAAATAGATTATAATCAATTAGTTCTAACGGAACCTTTTCTTTGGATCGTCTGTGTAAGATACAGCATGTGAGAATGAATGTATACTTAAGTTGGTCTGCCGTTTTTACAGATGTCTTTGGCTATCTCTTGGCCTCTGCATTGATTTGTCTTGCACTCTGGAAAACATTTTAAATATATAAATAGCCACCTTTCCTCTGTCTTCTTTCCATTTGGCTTTTCCAATGGGATCCATCTGATATACAAAGTCTAGGATTCACAGCATGCTTTTCCTCTGGAAACTAGTTGTAAATAAGACATCTTGTACCATTTTTATATGAATGAGTCATTCCTTAATAAGTATTTTAATACATATTTATTGAATACCTTTCCTCTGTCTTCTTTCCATGTGGCTTTTCCAATGGGATCCATCTGACATACAAAATCTAGGATTCACAGCATGCTTTTCCTCTGGAAACTAGGTGTAAATAAGACAATCTTGTACCATTTTTATATAAATGAATCATTCCTTAATAAGTATTTTAATACATATTTATTGAACACCCAAAATTGTCAGGAATTGCTCTAGACACTTAAGATACCTGTCTGATGGAGTTTACATTCTGCAGAATGAGACTGACAAAAAACAGAGAAACAAAAACCATTGCAAGTAAATCAGTATAATGTGTTCAAGATAATAACTACTTATAGAAAAAAAATGGGGGGAAGTAGAACCAAATAGGGAACATCAGGAATGTGAGGATTGTGGGGGCAGGGAGAAGGGGTCATTTGCAATTCTAAATAGTGTGGTTAAGGTAGGTTTGAACTAAGACTTCAAAGAGGTGAGGGAATTGGCCCTTCAGGTATCTGGAGAAAAGGACTGGTGTAATGACTTGGCATATCTGAGCAACACCCGGGGTCATTTGTAATTCTAAATAGTGTGGTTAAGGCAGGTTTGAACTAAGACTCCAAAGAAGGTGAGGGAATTGGACCTTCAGGTATCTGGAGAAAAGGACTGGTGTAATGACTTGGCATATCTGAGCAACACCACAGAGGCTAGTGTGGCTGGAGTGGAGTGGGCCAGGAGGAGAGCAGGAGATGAGAACAGGGAAGGAATGGAGGCTGATCACGTAGGACCTTATAGGCCACTGTAAAGACTGACTTAGAGCGTTAGAAAGTTGTAAGCAGAGGAGGGACATGAACTGACATGTGTTTTAAAAGAATTCCTCTGACTCTTATACTGAGAATAGAGTGTAGAGAGGAGGGTAGAACCGGGAAGACAAGATCGATGTCTAATGCAGTCATCCATGGGAGAGACGTTGGTAGCTCAGAACAGGGCGTGAGTGGTGAGATTCCGGATATGATCTAAAGGCAGAGCCAATAGGATTTACTGATGGTCTGGATTCAGGGTATGGATGGAGGTGATTCCAGAGTTTACTCTGGTTTTTAGCCCGAGCAGTGGGAAAGTAGTGCCTTTCTCAGTGGAGTTGGGGAAGGCCACAGCAGAAGCAGATGTGAGCCATGGGGTGGTGTTCAGTTTTGGTAATGTTGAGGTTGAGATGCCTCCTTGAGCATCTCAGTGGAGATGTTAGGAGCAGCTTGATATATGTCTGGAGTATATCAAGAGAGAGAGAGCTGGACTGGGGAATGAAATTTGGGAGTAGTCAGCTTATGGATAGTATTTACTAGTAAAGCAAAGAGACTCTAAGATTAATAAAGTGTTTTTTCTTAGTCATTACATTTTTCTAAGATAGTCAGTGTTTAGAAATTATTTCTCACATATTTAAGCTCAGTTAGCCATGAGGTTACAAAATAATATCACTGCTAGGAATAGGACCAAACAGAGAGAGAGAGAGAAAAAAAAATCACACAAATACCTTGCCAAATCTGACATGATAAATTGATAATATTGGGAATAAAATCCAGTCTTCTTATTCCTGAGATGTTTTCACTAGACCTTGCTGCTTCAGCACCCACGGAACTATGTAAAGAGGAGCACTGACTTGAAGCAGGCATTGGGGGGTGTGGAGATCAGAATTTGCTTCATCCTCTGGGTCTGGAGGTGCACTGGGTGGCAGATGGT
>NW_005356259.1:2638170-2643424 GCF_000412655.1 Myotis brandtii
TGGGTGGGAGCTCAGGCAAGAGGTTAACCTGAGTGGACATCTAAGGGGCACAGCAGACTTGGTTATGCTCTGAACCCACATGAGTTACAAGCCGGGCAGCAGCTTCCTAGGTGCACATCTCTTCCCGGTGAAACATCACTTGATATGTACAAGCTATTAATAAATTGAATATATCAGTTGTCATGGTAGACATGGCAGGGGTTTTGTTTTGATCAGAACTGAATAACTCTTAGGAAGACCAAGAGTTTCCACATGCGGCTGCTGTTCCTCAGCCCTTTCTTCAGGATCCTTCAGCCTTCAGCCTCTGCTTTAAATTGACACTGAGAAGATGGGCGGGTGAATTAATAACAAGCTGGGGGATGCCACATGTCTTGGGCCCGCTGAGGTCACAGCTCAGACTTGGAGTGGACTGTGGTCAGAAATGAAGCGGTAGGTGGGAGGGTGGATGGAGAATCCTAGCAGGCAGCAGGACTCAGAGGTGGGCAGTCCGCTGATTGGATATGTGCAGGCATCTGGCGAGGCAGATGCCAGGAGCTCTGTAAAGCATTCCTGTTCTCAGGCAGAGAAGAGAAAGGCAGGGCTTCAAGGTCAGTGAGAGGGCAGGGCAAGGGAACTTTTATCGATTAGTTATTATATTCATGATAGTGTGTGAGATAAATATGTTGATAGAGAGATGATAGGTATATTTCTTTTAATTCTTACCATAAACCTGAAAGTATTAGAATTCGTTTTTTGTAAATGAGGAATCTGAGACTTGCCCCCAGGTCACACACTGATCAGAGGTAGAGGAGGTAAGACTCAAGTGAAGGTTTGCCTCACTCCCAAACCCATAAAACCTTTACACTTTTCAGAATTTTGGAGCTAGGAAGCATAAAAAAATGGAGAGGAGTCCACAGGGCTGTGTTTGCGTGTTAGTATAGGCCGGCTGCCATCTCACTGGACTAGATAGTGGACTGGGTTGAGAGGCAGAGGGTATAAACAGAGTCCCGTGGGTCCCTGAAAGAAACTGCAGGTTTGATCTATTTGCTGTGAAGGATTGAGATATGGCATTAAAGTTCAGAGGTCAATATAGTCAATTTAATAGGAAGTAACTAAATTCTAACCCCCTTAGATTGGGGCACAGAGGCAGTTTAAGCTCCTTTTACCTAAGTCTAGGTGAACTCACTGAATCAAAGGATGGAGGCATCAGTAGAACCAATTGTAGTAATCTGGGTTAAACAAATTAGGGGGCTGAGGATTAGGGTGTGATGCTGTAGATGGAGATTTAGCCAGCGGTTCTCAACCTGTGGGTGGAGATCCGTTTGGGGGTCGAATGACCCTTTCACAGGGGTCGCCTAAGACCATCGGAAAACACATATATAATTACATATTGTTTTTGTGATTAATCACTATGCTTTAATTATGTTCAATTTGTAACAATGAAAATACATCCTGCATATCAGATATTTACATGACGATTCATAACTGTAGCAAAATTACAGTTATGAAGTAGCCATGAAAATAATTTTATGGTTGGGGGTCACCACAACATGAGGAACGGTATTAAAGGGTCTCGGCATTAGGAAGGTTGAGAACCACTGGGTTAAGTGGTTTTGCTCAAGGACAGGGAGCAGCAGATGAGAGCCCAGTGTGCAGGTTCACCTCTTACCCAGCCTGGGGTTTTATCCACCGGGGGATGGGGTTGCTTCCTGGCCACCTTTGGTCCTCTATCTCTCTAATAACAGTGACATTGACTCCTGCAACTTTCATTTTCGTTTTCTTCAAATACTCCTCATGTATGTAAGTAATCTGAGAAAGGGGTTATTATTAAACAAGGGTTTGGCCACAGCCACTTTGCCACTGGGAGATCTGGCGGGGTGGGGGTAGGGGGGAGAAGAGAGAACATGGGAGAGAAGCCAGGTTTAACAGCATAAAAATTTTTTAGGTGGTCTGGACAGTTTCTTAATTGTTTTATGCCGTAGATTCCTCATTTGTTTCCTGGGAGTAACAATAGTATCCCCTTTACAGAGGCACTTTAATAATGAGATGAGATAATAGATGTTGACTACTAAGCTCAGTGCCAGCAGAGTGGTTTACAGTAGTCTACATGCCAGAACTCAAAATTTTAGTTATTAAAGGATGTGAAGGTGATTTACTCCAACATCCAGTGCCATTTTGGAGATAGCATGATGTCCAGCTATTCTAATGTGTCTTGTTTTATGCTTTATAATATGGCTCTTTCAGACCATCCAGCCCTACTCACTAGATTTTTTTTGGAGTTTAATTTAAACATTTTCATCAAAGTTAATGTGACTCTTCTCCTCGCAGCCACCAAGCATGATGACTGCCTTGAACTGTGCACCACCAAAATAATATTACCTTCTCCCAGCTTCTTCCTACAAATAGCATCTTCCTGATCTTATAAAACCAATACAGGAGAAAATATTATATCCAGGAGGAAATTATGATCAATTTTTAGGGTGGAGAGCAAGATAACATTTTAAAAAGCCAAACCTGAGTAGCATACAGATACATTTAATTTGAACCGTTTCTTCCCAGGAACATCCTGATTTTCTGGTTATGAAACCATTGGAGTCATCTTGTAGACTTTGGTCTAAAACTTACAGCATGCAGCAGTCTTCCTCTCTTGTTCTCATAAGGAGAAGGGCTGACTGTCTTCATGCAAATTAGTCTGCTTTTGTCAAAAACTTCAGGGACTCATCTCTAAAATGTAGATTCACAATAAGTGCAACTGACTGTTCTTCTTTCAGCTTATGTAAGATTGTTTCCCACAGTATGGAATACTTTAAAAATAAAGTGTTTCATCACATTGCCAAAACTCTAGCCATGCCTTTGACTGCCTTCAGGGGTGGTGATGGAGGTGGGGAAACTAGCTATTCAGTACTCCATTGTTTTAGAGGATTTTGCACATAGCTAGGGAAAGTGCAAATGAATGCAGAAAGATAGGACCGATGTTCTAAATTTAGGACTAGCAATTATAGACATTGGAGTTCTGAGCTTCGTTTTGCTTTTCTGTCATTAGTAATACGTGTAAAAAAAAATACCAAGTAGCGATAGTATAAAAATTAATATGAGTAAAATTTTTGACAATATCTAACACTTCAGAAATGTATCTCATTATTCTGACTCTATTAATTGAGGTTTCTTTTCTCTCCCCCACCCTGTATTTCAGTGACAATTTCAACAAGCACCTTTTTTGATGGGTTGCTGGTGACAGGACTCTACACATCTACAAGTGTTCAGGCTTCACAGAGCATTGGAGGTTCTAACGCTTTTGGATTTGGTAAGCTATCCTGATATAAGAAATCAATAATTGTCAATATTTTATACAGTTATAGGTCTTGTTTTTTAAAATATCTGTTTTAAAATATTAGGCATTCATTATTTCAGATAAAATAATATGATGTGATTTTTGTGTGTTTGCTTTTGGAGTTGGGTGACTTGAAATAAGTCATGTAAATGTGCAGCCAACCATGAGCTTGGCGTGACCGTCCTTCTCTTCACCCTCTGCCACTATTACACTTGGTCCTGTAGGTTCATGTACAGTTCTCTCTTCTATCATTTACATTGGATAAATGTAAATGATAGTGCACGAATTCATGCACCGGACCTCTAGTTAAAAAATAATGCAAGAATAAATTCAGTTTTGCATACTCACAACTCTAAACCTACTTTTGCCCCACCCTGTATATGACGTACTACCTCTTCTGTTATAACAGGACCCACTAGTAGGATTGTCAGATTTAGAATTGGAATTCACTCTGATGCCCATGTAATTATTCAGTATCCTCTTTTTATAAACAATTCTTAAAATTGTTTATAAAGTGTCATGTTGAGTTTGGCAAGTAAGCATTCAGTACTACATATAGAAGTTGGTAATAATTGTTTAAATGATTGAATCCTATGAGTATTCATAAAAGAATGTGATTTAATATTTAAAGCACTTATATGGGGTCTTTATCCTTAAATCAGAGGCCTGGCAGGTTACTTATGTGGGGAGGCAGAAGGCGACATGATGGTCACTCATTTTTCAATTTGGAAATCTCGGCTTTACCCATAATGTGGTAAACGTGTCAGGCTAGAATTAAGTAGGCCCTGTTAAGCATCAGAAATGCAAATTTAACATATCAGTTTGTGTAAAGCATGAAATCACTGATCTTATTCTAAAACTGGAAAACTGCATAGGACTTCCTCCATTGATGTGAGAAGAAAGAATTGGGTTATCAAAGGTGGCCATGTGTTCAGAGTTTGTTTGTTTTCCTGGGGTATTTATTAAGTAAATAATTTCTACTTTTGATATATGAAGGAGTATCTCCTCTGTGTCCAGTTTGATATTAACTCTGCCCAGGTAACCTACTGATTGATGTCAGAGTCATAATGCTGATGCTGCATTGTCATTCTGCTGGCCCAAGATGAGTTTCACTCCATAGGGCTTCAAGGAGCTGGTAGTCATTTAATCATCATGGTAAATTTTGACATTGAGGATTTGTCCTATTTTTAAAAGATCTCATATAATCTTTTACAATCTGTTGGTAACTACTTCTAAGGTCTAATTCTTTAGAAAATAATTCCTCTAAGACTTTAAAAATTCCACTTTTTTAGCCCCACCTTCTTTGTGCTCTGCGGAAGTGAAATGTTAGTTACAATTATGTAGTTAGGTACATAATGTACACCTTGGGGCAAAAGTAGGTTTACAGTTGTTCGTATGGAAAATACTACAATAATCTATATCTAATCTAATAAAAGAGAAACATGCAAATTGACCACACCTCCGCTATGCCCCCAAGCCACGCCCACCAGCCAGTCAGAGTGACTATACGCAAATTAACCCATCCAAGATGGCAGCCGGCAGCCACGGAGCTGGAGCAAGCAGGAGGCTTGGTTGCCCCGGCGATGGAGGAAGCCAAGCTTCCCGCCTGCCCTGGCCGGCTCTGAGCGCCATTCAAGGCAACAAAGTTTCAATTATAGAAGATAAATAAATCCCAGATACCTGCTTCCAGCCAGCCTCCACTGGGAGCTTGGGTGGCTGGGGGCCATGGCCAGTCTGCAAACAGCCATCAGCCACTCACCCAGGCTGGCCAGGCACCCCAGGGGGGACCCCCACCCTGAAGGGGCTGTGGCCAGCCTGCAAACAGCCATCAGCCCCTCACCCAGGCTGGCAAGGCACCCCAGCGGGGACCCCCCACCCTGAAGGGGGTGTGGTCAGCCTGAAAACAGCCCTCAGCTCCTCACCCAGGCTGGCCAGGCACCCCAG
>NW_005356259.1:2643501-2717950 GCF_000412655.1 Myotis brandtii
AGAATTTTCCTCATTGGATCTCTTGGGGGGGGTGCAAGGTGGGGGGGCTGCACAGTGTCAGTCCTCCCCTAATCTCTGACTGGTTTTCAATGCAAACACTGATAGCCTTCCTAGCTCCTGGCCAGAGGATTTAGTTAAGCACTTGACTGAAAACCATGTCAATGCAAATTTAGAGGATAAACCAATTTGCGAATCCCCAAGACTTCAGCAAATTATAATTCTGCCACAGTATCAGCAAAACAAGATAGCAATTATGCAAGAAATCAGCTGAAAGGTTATTTTTAATTTAAAATTTTGTGTCTTTACAGCGAGAAAAAAATGAAACCCTGTCTATTCTTTCTTGTAAAACCCACCCAGTAGAAGCCAAAGCCATCTGGCACATTATCACAGCCATGTTCTAAGATGAGGCACACACGCATGCGTACATATGGTCACACAAACTGCTTCAGGAAGAATAGAGAGTTCAAGTTTAAATTGTCAGATGAAGGTAAATTGTCATATTTTCTCCCAGTGTTCTTTACTAATCTTTTAGAGATCCAAGCATAATTCACTTCCAGGAAAAGCTAGATATCTGAAGGTGATCAGCCTTGCCCATTTCTTCAATCTCGTGTCTGAACTCTTAACTCTGGTCTCACCATTTCTCTGGATTCAGTCCCACTTCTGGATGCTCTGGCCGAGATAACTTCAGCTGATTTCGGAAAAAAAAAAAAAAAAAAAAAAAAAAAATTTTAGTATAAGAATGCAATATTTGGGATAAAATGTATTGGGTTCTACTGTAGCCCAAGTAAATCAAAACCAGTTTGGCTCAGTAGATAGAACATCAGCCCACAGACTGAACATTCCCAGATTCGATTCAGGTCAAGGGCATGTACCTCGGTAGCATGCTTGATCCTCAGCCCCAGTCAGGGCATGTAGGGGAAGCAACCAATTGATGTGTCTCTCTCACATTGATGTTTTCTTCTGTCTCTTCCCCTTCCTTCCACTCTCTCTAAAAATCAATGAAAAAATATCCTCAGGTGAGGATTAACAAAAAACAAAGTGGGGCTCGGGTACTGGTAATTTTTAAAGTTCCCGAAGTGATTATAATGGTTTTCCAGGGATGAGAACCACTGTACTGGGTTAGTCCAGTGCCCCACAGCATCAGCATCACTGAGAACTTGTAAATACAGAGTTCCAGACCTTACTCTAGACTTAGTGAATCAGATCCTCTGGGCATTGGACCCAGTGAGCAATTTTTAATGAGCACTCCTGGTGACTTTGATGCATACTAAAGTTTGAGAATCATTCAACTACATTAACTAAATGGGAGAGACAGACCTTATTTATTATTATTTATTTTAATCCTTACCCGAGGATATTTTCCCCCTCACTGATTTCTAGAGAGCGTGGAAGGGAGGGAAGAGGAGGGGGGGAGAGAGAGAGAGAGAGAGAGATTGGTTGCCTCCCACACATGCCCCTTCCAAGGCTGGGGAACCTGCAACCAAGGTGTGTGCCCTTGACTAGGAATCAAACCCACCACCCTTTTGGGCTGCAGGCCGATGCTCTAACCACTGAGAAAACTGGCCAGAGCAGAGAAAGGCATTATTTAAATGACCATATAAATATGCAATAGTAAATCTTGCTAAGGGCTAGCTAGCTAGGTGAAGTGCTGAGTGCTGGGAAAGGGCATGACAGAGAAATGAGATCTAATCTGGGGTAAAATAGGATGTAGTTAGGAAAGGCTTTCCTGAGGAAGAGCTATTGAGCTGAGATTGAAGGATGAGTAGGAATTACTAAACATCAGTGGAAGGTGGTGCACAGCATACCTGAAGGAAGGAACAGCAGATCCAAAGGTCTCAGGGTGGGAAGAGACTGGCTATGTTGTAGGAATTGAAAGAAAACCTTGGAGTGGCTGGATCTGGCATCAAGAGGAAGTGATAAGGCTGGATAGGAGACCAGAGCGAGACCCTTCAGGATCTTGAGTCTGGGAAGCCATTTAGGATTTTAGGCTGAGAAATGACTTGAACAGCTGTTCATTTAAAAAAGATCACTCTCGGGTCAGCCTGGAGAACAAACTGTAGGATCCAGGAGTGGATGTGGAAAAACTGTTCGGTGGTGAAAGGTTCTGATGTGTCAGGGCATGTGAGGAGTCCAGGTGGAGGGAGGCTGGTACTGGGGATAAGAAGGAACAGTATGGTCCTGGCTGGGGGGCTCAGTTGGTTGGAGAATCATTCTGTACACCAAAAAGTTGTGGGTTCAATTCCCATTCAGGGCACATACCTAGGTTGCGGGTTCATTCCCTGGTTGTAGCACATATGGATCAATATTTCTCTCTTCTCTCTCTCTCTCTCTCTCTCTCTCTCTCTCTCTCTCTCAAACTCAATAATAAAAAGCAGCATCACACATATCCTCAGTTAAGGATTCAAAAAAAAAGTTAAAAGGAGAAGTGGTATGTGGAGGGGTAAAAGTTTGGGCTGTTGAGTCACACAGATGTGCTTGCAGATCCAGTCTCAGTTCTTTTTAGCCATGTGCTTCAGCCAAATTGTTTGACTTCTCTAAGCTTATTTTCCTTATCTAGAAAAAGGTGGTGATAATCTATAATAATAAAAGGGTAATATGCTGATTAGACCGGACGTCTTCCGGATGTCATTCCAGATGTCCTTCCTGACTAAGCTGGTCCTGGGTGCCTGCAGGCTGCCCAGGGGGAGAAAGGCCTACTCTTGCACGAAGTTTTGTGCATCGGGCCTCTAGTGACTACATAAGATGTTGAGTACTCATGAGGATTAAAGGTGTTGATTTATGTAAAGTCCTAGCACATGGAAAACACTCAGTAAAACTAAGTATTCCAAAATTATAAATCTGGATAACCAAAGTAGCTGATTTTCTCAGTTCAGGACGGTATATTCTTTCTTTTGGGAGAAAAATTGTTCTCAGGTGAAATTAATTTGGGTTTTACAGATCCAGATGATTTGAGAAGATTCGACTGAATGAACTATCATTTGCCAAGATGGAGGCTTTAAATGAGAAAAATCATTAAATATCATTCATAAGAGTGTTGTAAACACAATTTGAAAGAACATACAAAATGCATATATCATATTGCCTCAGATTTTAGCTAGTAAGCCAGACAAAGACCTGAGAATGAAATAGGAATTATTTAGGACACCCCGGCTTCAAGACATTTTCTGTGGTGACTTTGAAAAGTTCAGTTTCATTTGAATTAGAATGTATTTGATTGGCTCAAATTGCAAATAGTCTTTCCACCATTGACCATTGATGGTTTGAAGAGGCTTCTGAACATGAGGCTCATTGATGGCAGTTAGACTTCTGTAATCAAATGCTCACGTCTCCCACTAGTCAGTAGGCATTTCTATAGGACATGACTTTACCAGTATATGGATGGATAGATACATGAGACCTTTTTACGCTTCAGAAAGATCCAAAGAATTGTATGTGTATGTATGTGATCGTGGTAAATTTCCTTAAAATTTAATAAACACCTGAGTATTGTTAAATAGAGTTAATCTTCATAAATAATGTTTTTGAATAGAAAGCAGGAGGTAAAATGTCTTTTTAGATAAATGGTCACTTTTTGGAACAAAAAGCACATTAATATTTTTGGTATTTGATTTAAGTTTAACATATTCTTTACAATTTAAGAACAAAATGAAAATACATAATTTGATTAGGGTGCAGGTGAGAAAGTAGAGGCAACTCTTAAGAAGGTAAAATGTGAGAGAATTGCTGCCCTTTGGTAGTTTAGTAATTGTAGTAGGAGCAGGCTGAAATAATGTGGCATTCTTTGATCCAGAACAAAAGAGTTATTGAATACATAATCTATCATTAGGCTCTGACTTTAATGGAATGTTAAGCAAACATGGTTTGTTTGGCATTTTCCAAACACATCATAGGATTAGTGTGCAATGTTAATGTGTTTAAGTAGCCGCGACAAATAAGGCAAAGTAAAGCATAGAGTTGAGTTTAAAAAGTACTTCTGAAAGTTTTCCCCCTTGGAGTTAATTTTAATGTACTAATTGCACTGAAGTTGTAGTCACTCTGCTTTAAATATAAAATATGTGTATGACCAGCCAAAATAAGACCATCATTGTTCTTAAGATACTGTTGTATAAATGTAATTCCACTAACATAACTATAGCCTTTTATGCAAAACCAACATTCTTTAAAATGTATGCCTCACTGACCAAATATAGACAAATGCCTAATAGCCAGAAGTACATTAAAACAATAGTTACACAAAAGATGATTGAATGCCAGCAATGTGAGATTTGAAATACCTCATTTTGCTTGTCAATATAAGAAAACATGCTGCCCTAGGGAAGTGTGATGTTTAATTATGGATATCTCTTTGTGCATCCCAGAAAAAAAATGCTTCCCTCGTCTTTGGCATTGAATTCCAGTTCAATCATGTAAATCTTCAACGCTCATTGTGGTTGCTCAATAAAGGGATATTTGAATATTCTTTCATACAAAGTTGTTCCGTTTCCAGAGGCTGCAATGCATTTTACTCAATATTTAGTATTCTGGCTCTAAAAGCATTTTACGACATTATTGGTATTCAGGCTGTAAAACCTGAGAATTGCATTTGCAGGTCTGATTAGCAGCAGTCACACTTCAAATTGTTAGACCTTGCATAAATTAAACTTTTGTGTTTTGCAATTCTTGGATAATTTTGTTCAGCTAATACATTAACCATTCTAGTCGTTTTTTGCTTAAACTTTTATAGTTTTCTGTGTGTTTCATTTATTTTTTCTGTAATAATTAGGCATCCTGGATCCAATAATTTGTTAATTATAAAACTCTTAAAATGGCAAGATTTTTATGAAATCCAGGTTGGGGGGAAAGTATTATGAATAGATCCAAGATTTTTTCCCCCTTTCTAGTCTTTCCTCTAAAACATCCAGTTAATCATATCATATTTTAAATAGAGATTAAGTGACTAACATAACAATTTAATACTTTCAATATTACTTATAAAGCATAATATTAGAATTTTTAAACTTAGTGATCTGATTTTTTCAATGTGATTTGATACTCTAACTTTAGATGAATATATTATATTTACAAGACAAATTATTTAAATGTTTTTAAAATACTTCAAATTTTACTAAATCTTATATTGGTCACTAGTTAATAGAAATGTGTAATTTACCAGTAGATTTAGACAATATGTTAATGTTTAATTGCTAGGATGCAAGTTTTTTCTACTACTTGTAAAAATTGTCACTAAAAATAAAAATATAGTGTCTATTTAATCTACCTTTTGGTTATACTTCACATAAAACTGCATAAAACTTTTACAACTTTGCTAATTATCACCAGGATCTCATGTCCCTGGATATGAGTTGCAGTTCAGTCTTATGTGTCCTGTCTTTGTGACTAAGAGACATACACTTGTGATGTGAATACATTCATATATTTAGGGTTTAACGTCTGTAAAGAGGGGACAGCACTAACAACTTTATTACAGGGTAATGTATAGTTGTGGTATTTATTTACTAGCCTAAATGAAGCTAAGTTACTCGGAATGATCTTGTTAAAGTATTTTGTCGGTCTCTTTACAAAGAAATGCTCTGTAATGCACTTGAAGAATTTTAAACATATTGAGGGATTCAAAGGCATGACCTTTTATTGGGTATGGTAAATGATCTGTAACAAGAAGACTCTAGGTTAATTAAACAAATTACTCTAGTCAATGGTACAAGGAACATAGCTGACAAGAGATGAAATTTACATTAACTTATCTTATTTACAGGGAATTAACCTAAATTTGGCATTTATTCATTCCATTTACTTATGCCAACATTATCTTCATTAAGAAATAGTGTTATCTTGGTTGTGTCAGCCATTTGACAATGAACTCAGGGATACTTCCCAATTCCTAAATAACTAGCTTAAAAAAGAATAGTGGGCACGATGGATATAAAGCTGCTGAATTAATCAGTCAATAAATTGCTAAAGCAGATGTTGAGGGGCATGAGATTTGGGCCAAGTGGAAGAGTTAGGGGGCAAGGCAGCTCAGTGCAGTGATTCATTACATGACCTCTGGAGTCAGGCAGCTCAGGTTTCATGGCTGGCTCTGCTTCTTGCTAATGTGGGCCACATACTCTCTCCCACAAGCCTCAGTGTCATCATCTGTAAAATGAGGATGCTAACAACCGTGCCTAGTTCACAAAGTTGTTGGGTAGATTAAATGACATGATCTATTCAAGTGCCTAGAATCTATGCTCAAAACATGATTATATAAAGACTCAGAAGGGATAATTTTTTTTTTTTGGAGATGGGAAACATAATGAGAAAATGGTGCAAATGGCAGAGGTCTGAAAGAGGGAGGTTGATTCTAAATGGAGATGGGGTGTGTGCCCATAGAATTTGAGCTGAAATGGTCCTTTGACAGAGCCTGGTTCAGCTCCCATCCAATGTAAAGGTAAGGGAGCAAGGAGTGGCTCATCACAACATAATGTCAGCAAGAAGACTAAAACCAGGAGTCCTGACATCATATTCAGTTCCCAGATACTTTTAAAAAAACATACAGTTCATAAACCATAAAATTTATCATTTTAAAGTTTACATTTTAGTGATTTCCAGTATATTCACAAGGTTATGCAACCAGCAGCACTATCTAATATCCCCTCCAAAAAAAATTCCATATCCATTAGCAGTTACTCCCTAACCCCTCTTCCCTCAGTCCCTGACAACCACCAGTCTCTTTTCTATGGATTTGCCTATTTTGGACATTTCATGTAAATAGAATCATGCAGTATATTCTCAAGGTTCATCCATGTTCTTTCCTTTTCCTATCTAAATAATTTTCCATTATGGGTTTACTGCATTTTGTTCAGCAGAGGGACATTTGGCAGATTCCAGATTCTTTTTTAAAAAAATATATTTTATTGATTTTACAGAGAGGAAGGGAGAGAGATAGAGAGTTAGAAACATCGATGAGAGAGAAACATCGATCAGCTGCCTCCTGCACACCTCCTACTGGGGATGTGCCCGCAACCAAGGTACATGCCCTTGACCGGAATCGAACCTGGGACCTTTCAGTCTGCAGGCCAACGCTCTATCCACTGAGCCAAACAGGTTACGGCAGATTCCAGATTCTTAAAAGGAATTAGGGCTGAGCAAATTGGAAAAAAAAATGTTTAAGGGGGATGCAAAGCAATGGGACCATCAAGTTTCTGAAGTATTCATCAGTGACCCTAAAACCTCTGAAGATCCAAATTGCTTAGCCTATTCAATGGCTGAGACCTGAAAATGCTTAAACTTAGAAATCAAGATGAATTACTCCTCTGCCCTCCTTGCCATCAAGGGATAGACCACTGTGGCATGCTTTTACCTTACCCTTTTGGCCCCAGTTTAGACCATGAGATACACAAGCAGATCTAGGTCGATCTCATTCACCAGTACAGGAATTTGGAACCAAGACTCATCAATCCCAGTCCAACTACTCATGAGCTGGATCAAAGCACAGGTAAACATTTGGGAGCTCGGGGCAGCCATCCCCCACAGTGGCTCAGAGGAAGGCCCTGCATGGAGAGCAGAAGGAGAGAGACCAATGATGCATGAGGTTCCAGAGCATTCCCCTCTCTTTAGGTATTACTTCCACCAGGCTCAGATATTCTGGGGTTCTAAGAAGCACAAATAGAAATAGCTAACATTTAGCAAACATTTACTGTGTGCCAGGTGTCTTGCAGGAATTAATTATTTTTTTAAAAAAATATATTTTATTGATTTTAGAGAGGAAGGAAGAGGGAGATAGAAACATCAATGATGAGAGAGAATCATTGATTGGTTGCCTCCTGCACGCCCCCTACTGGGGATCGAGCCCGCAACCCAGGCATGTGCCCTTGGCTGGAACCGAACCTGGGACCCTTCAGTCCACAGGCCGACGCTCTATCCATTGAGCCAAACCAGCTAGGGCAGGAATTAATTCTTTTGATCCTAACATAAATCCTACTACAATTATTCTCATTTTGTAGATAAAGAACCTGAGGCACAGAGGGGTTAAGTAACTTGTCCAAGGTCATGTGTAGGGAGTTGCAATGCCATAATTCAAACCTGCCTCTGTAGCCTGTCATTAAGCTCTCCATGACAGCCCAAGTCAGCTTGAGTTAGTTTCTATTACAACCAAAAGAACCTCGACAAAAAACGACCCTCGGTGCTCTTTCCTTGCCTGTCCCTACTTCTATCTCTTCCTGTCTCCTTATATATATTTTTTGAGTTACCTACTCATACCACATGCACACATCTACATCCATGCACCAGTCATAATAACCTACACTCAGTCAAAAACCTTAGATGCTTAAGACTGCTGTGCCCTGTGCATAGTGCTTGGAATTCCTTCTGGCTCTGTGAGCTGGGCAAACATCCTGCCATCTTTTAGGGCCTCTGTTCTGACTCACTTCCTCTATTGAGCCTTTATGACTTGTCCTCTCTGCTTCTTCCTGGTCCCCACCTCCATGGAACTCTCTACTCCCTCTTCCATGCTTAAACTCTCTTCTCTGACCTTCACCAGTCATCTCTAACAGTCTATTGAATTTACTGGTTTAGAATCTTTATACTTCTTTGAGGACAATAGGTGGTTTGGTCACCTTCAGTCTCATGGCATGTAACAAGTGCTCAATAAATACTTATTGAATAATAAAACAACAAAAATCTCTGAGGATTCATAAGATATTTTACTAGTATTGACATTAGTAAGTACATGTATGTGTACAAGTGTGCAGGTATGGATAAGAAAGAATATTGTCTTTAAGTTCAAGGATATTTTTGAATCTATATATGTACATATGTCTACACATCTATATATACATTTAAAACTAAATAAACATATGTCAATTTTATCATCAGAGATCCTGGGAAAGTTTATTTTCCTGCTTACCACTCTGTGCCTTTCTCTCCTGGAGGTGGCAGGAACCAGTGTCTTCAGTTAGGAGAGTGATTGACTAAAGGCCTTCTTTAGAATCAAGAGGATAGGAAGAACAAGAGATTGTTCAGTCCAGCCTCATACCTTCAATGTTTTAATGACATGAGGTTAAGTTCTTATTTCATCTCTTAGATCTTTTAAAGTGATGACTCTATAATTTCATGGGAACATATTCCAAGATTACATCAAGTGAGATCATTAAGGGAGATTTTCTGGTATGTATGTGTAACCTCTTGCTTTAACTTCAACACTTTTATCATATAATTTCTTATATAATTGAAAATGGTAAATGTTTGTTAAAAAGTAATTGCCACTTTTTTTCTTTCCTTTAGGCTACCCCCACCTCAAGAAAACCCCCACACATTTAATATAAGATTCATCATTTCATAGTATCTTAATGATTTACTTGTTAGTTTTCTCTGGACACTCCACAGATCCTAGATAGAGGAATTTAGTCCTGATAAGATATGTGCCCAGAAACCACCGTAGGTTCTTTAAAAACAACAACAACAAAAAACCCTTCAGCATAAATAATGACATTATTGCATTGTTTTCCACTGAATAATGTAAGAATTCATGAGTCCGTACTGTTAATAAAGAAATAATTGGGAGAGAAGGGAGAGCCTTTCCATACTGCAGAATGCCAACTAATAAATATAGAAGGGATGATGGAATTGCAACCATAATAGCAATTCCCATGAATATGACTCAATGGATGCTAAAATTATGGGTGAAAGTTTGATGAGGAACAGAATATCCAGTCTCAAAGTGTCTCCTTCCAAATAGCTTTTTTAGTTACAAAGGAAAAGAATGGTGGCTATAGTGGAGAAAGCTGAGACCCCACCTTAGCCCAGTGGTCAAGGTTAACATCACAGTGACAGGACAAACCAACATGGGTAGGATGTACCAAGGAGGCTATCCCTTATGTGCTCTTCCTGCCCAAAGTGCATAGCCTGGATCTGATGAGAAAACAATTAGACAAACCAAAATGTGGGATGTTTTACAAAGTAACTGGCATGACCCTCCAAAAATGTCTATGTCGAGAAAGAAAAAGAAAGGAACTTAAATGAGACTACAGAGAATAACAACTAAATGCAACATGTGATTCTGAATTGAATTCTGCCCTGGGAAAAATTTGCTATAAAGGACATTATTGGGAAAATTACCAAAATTTGAATGTGAACCATGAACTAGGTGATCATAGATTGTTCAAGATTAAATTTTCTGATTTTAATAGTTATACTATGATCATGTAAGAAGGTATCCTTGCTTTTGGGACATATTTAGGGAAAAAGAAGCATGATATCTTCAACTTTCAAATGATTCACACACACACACACACACACACACACACACATATATATATATACACATATACACACATATACATATATGTGTATATATATATATGAGTATATATGTGTATATATATATATATGAGGGAAGGAGAGAGAAAGATAATTGTATTTATTTTTATTTAACTTATTGGAGTGACATTGGTTAATAAAGTTACATAGGTTTCAGGTGTACAATTCTATAACTATCTATATATTGTATTGTGTGTGCACCACCCAAGTGAGAAAAAATAATTTTAAAATAAATATAGCAAAAAGTTAACAATATATAATTCTGGGTAATTTGGGGTCAAGGTCATGTGAAAGGTTTTTGCTCAATTCTTGTTACTTTTTCTGTAAATTTGAAATTATTTCAGAATAAAAGTTAAAAATGTAAAAAAAAAAAGTACCCTTAAGGAAGATTTCTTCTAGTTTCTTTCTCTTCCTTATTCCTGCTCAAATCCATGTTCTCTGAATCAAAGTAAACTGGTAATTCATAAATAAGAACATCAGGAAATTCACATTTTTTGAGCAGATGCTAATGGAAGTTGCCACTATGCTGTTATGGTTTTTGAAATTATTTTGTTAGAATTTTGCCTGTTAGTGTTAAAAATTATTTTTGAAGAGACTATTCTGTCTTGGCAAATATAACCTTATTTCTATTACTTAGAAAAGTATTTACACCAAAGACTGAGTTCCAGCCCTAACCGGTTTGGCTCAGTGGATAGAGTGTCGGCCTGCAGACTTAAGAGGCCCAGGCTCGATTCCCATCAAGGGCATGTACCTTGGTTTCGGGCACATCCCCAGTAGGGGGGTGTAGGAGGCAGCTGATTGATGATTCTCTCTCATTGATGTTTCTGACTCTCTATCCCTCTCCCTTCCTCTCTGTAAAAAATCAATAAAATATATTTAAAAAAAGACTGAGTTCCAAACAAACAAGGATAGAGCACTAGATTATCTTGTGGGGTACTTTTTAAAATGCCAATGTTCTTGAGAATTTGAGTTTATGTAAATGAAGTATTACCTTCCCTGGATAAAAATAGAATTAATAATACTTTCATCTCTCTTTCTTAAATAGTAATTTAAAAATCCACTTAATTCTTCGCTGATAAGAAATATTGTTTTTGCCCTGGCTGGTGTGGCTCAGTTTGTTGAGTGTTGTTTGGTGTACCAATGGGTTTTCAGTTCATCTACCTGCCGGGGTGCATACCTGGGTTGCAGTTCTGTCCCATGTCAGGGTATGTTTGGGGAGTGGCTGATCAATGTTTTTCTCTCACATTGATGTTTCTCTCTCTCAAAATAAAATTGATGAAAACATATTTTTTTTAAAAAGAAATACTGTTTTTCTAGAAGAGTGACACTTTTCAGCCTATGCCAGACTATCCATTTTAACAGGAGGTAAGATCAAAGTATATGTGTAAGGAAGTAAACTTCAAAGACTGACTCTAGCAGTCATTTTGCTTGCAATATGGTTTACTTTTGAGGTTTTTGAGTCTTCTTTTTGGGTTTCCAGATAATGATAAACCAGTTTATGTTCTAAGTTCATAGTAATTACTTAATAAATATTCTTGGATAAAGTTGGCTTCTTTCCTGGCAGTTAAATCTAAGAACAACTTACAATAATTATATAATGTTATTACTTCCTAGAAGTAATTCTGATAAATTATCTTTGAAATATTTTTGAAAAAGAAGTGAGAGTAAATTCTTGACATTGCCTAGAAAATAGCTCTGGGTGCAGCATATGAATTTGAAAATGGATGTAGGAGTCCAATAAAGGCATTTCACCAAATGCCGGTTCTGTTTCCACTCTTGTCTTCTGTTCTGTTGTTTGTATTCACTGCTCTGATGCTGAGTTTTTGCATGTAGCCTAATAGACGTGTGGGCTGCTCTCTAAGGCAATCACACAACCAAATTACTGTTTTCAGGACTCTGAGTGTCTGAATGGAAAGATACTTGACAGTGTGGGTGTTGCCATTTCAGAAAACAGAGTAGCAAAAATTGTTAATATTTTGGTAAAAGTTCATACTGAGCTCCCCGCCTGCTTTTCTTCCTACATGTTTCATACATCAGAACCATGTGTTGTTATTATCTAGTTAATTATGTTATTTCTGGTTTTCGTTCAGAACAGTTCCTCTTCACATGAACACTAGCAAATAGCAAGTTAAAAGTAGAGTAAATGCAACTATCAGAGACCATGTTCTGGGGAGATGTTTAGTTTATCCTTAATTGTTTTCTTTTTAAAATAATTATTTGCATTATGAAGCGATTCTTTTTAAACCCAACTTTTAACCTATATGATCTATTAGCATTTCTAACAATAGCAAAAATGGAGAGAAATCTATAATAATAAAAGGGTAATATGCTAATTAGACCGGATGTCTTCCAGATGTCATTCTGGACACCCTTCCTGACAAAGCCAGGGTGCCTGCGGGTGGTCCGAGGGAAGCCAGCCCGGGTTCCTGAGTGCCTGTTGGTAGCTGGAGGAGGGAAGCAGCCAGGGTCCCGGGTGCTGGAGGGAAGCCGGTGCCGGCAGCCAGGGGAAAGAAGGCCTACTCTTGCACGAATTTTCTTGCATCGGGCCTCTAGTCTGTTATAAAAGAAGAACTCAACGGGGATTTGGCTTTCTGTTTCTAGAGAATGGGACAAATGAGCTCACTGAATAATTGTGAGGTTGATAAAGTCTATCTTTCAATCCCCTAGCCTTTCCCCTTTTCTCTCTTTCTTTTTGTCTCCTTTTCAATAAGAAGCTGATATCAGCCACACCTTAGAGTGAATTTTAAAATGTTGTGTTAAATAGCTTTTTCCACACTACTTCTTGCAAACATTAGTGTCTCATGATACATTAATAAGTCTTACTTGAAGAGAGAGTTTTATGATATTAAAAAGCTTGGGCCCTGGCTGGATGGCTCAGTTGATTGACATGTCCATACATTATAAGGTTGTGGTTTCAATTCCTGCTCAGGGCACATACCTATATTGCAGATTTTATCCCTGGTTGGAGAGCGTGTGGGTTTTTTGCATTGATATTTCTCTCTCTCTCTCTCTCTCTCTCCTCTCTCTTCCCTCCCTCCCTCCCTCCCTCCATCCCTCTCTGTTTTCCACTCCCTCTCCCATGTACAAGGCTATTGTGACCACATGAATTTGTGAAAGACATGTAATCACAGTGACATTTACATGGTTTTATGTTATGCTAGTCATCTAATGACCTGATGTTGTTTTTAAAAGTAATTTGATAGGGATTTGAAGTAATCTCAATATACCTTTTAACATATTTTTATGAAAAATTTCAAACATACATTAAAGTTGGAAGAATTTTACAGGGAGCATCCGCCATCTAGGTAAAATTTGTAACAATGAAATGCACAAATCTTAAGGATGCATTAGATGAGATTTGATAAATGTACACATCTGTGTAACCCAAACCCCTATCATAATATAGAGCACCACCTTAATGCCAGAAAGTTCCTTCATGCCTCTTCTCCATCAACTCTCACTTCTGCTTCCCAGATGCAACCACCATTTTTATTTTGTTCCATCATAGGTTAGTTTTTGCCTGCTCTAGAACTGTATAAATTCAATCATGACTCTTGTGTAAGGCTTCTTTCACTCAGCATAATATATTTGGGAATTATCCATGTTATGGGTGTCTGTAGTTCTTTTTTATTGCTGAGTAGTGTTCCTTTGCTTTTCCATTCTCCTCTTATTAGATACTGGGTTATTTTTAGTTTGGGGCTATTATGCATGCAGCTGCTATGAACATACTGTGCAAGTCTTTTTGTAAATACAGTTGACCTTTGAACAACATGGAGCACTGACTCCCCCCTCCCCAACCCCTGAGTCAAAAATCCATGCATAGTTTTTAACTCCCCCAAAACTTAGTTGTTCCTTGGTATCCATGAGGGATTGGTTCCAGGATCCCCAGGGATATGAACATCCACAGATGCTCAAGTCCCTATATAAAATAGCATATAGATCAATGCATATAGTCAGCCCTTGGCATCCACAGACTCTCAACCACAGGTCTTCACCTATAATGGGTGTTGTCAGTGTTTCTAATTTTAGCCATTTTGGTATTTGGTGGTAACTTTTGTGGTTTTAATTTGCATTCTCCATCTGACTAATGATGTTGAGCACCTTTTCATGTGCTTTTTGGTCACTTTTGTCAAATGCCTGTTCAAATATAATGCCTATTTTTAAAAAATTGAGTAGTCTTATTATTGAGTTATAGGAGTTTTTAGGTACCAGTCCTTTAGCAGATGTATGTTTTGTAAATCTGTTTTCCCATTCATGCCTTGCCTTAATGATGTGTAGAAGTTTTAAATTTTGATGAACTCTAATTTATCTATTTTTTTTCTTTTATGGCTATTACTTTCTGGGTTCTATCTGGGAAGACATTGACTGCCTTAATGCAAATCTAAGTTTTTAATACATGCTCTTGGTGACTGAGCCTAGAAAGTAGCTATTTTTCACCACCTTTGGGTGAGTAGAAAGCAGATACCAGAGTTCATATACAACATTTCTAAAAGTTTCTCATTAAGCATTGCATACTTGTTTAAAATAGTCAGGACATTTTCCCTTTATGTGGCACCATTTTTACACTTAAAAGTTTTCCATTCCACATGTGTAAGCTTCTGATTTTAATGTGCCACTTTATGAAGGATTGAAATTGCTTCAGACTCCCGGATTACAGTGTGATAAGCCAAATGGGCTTCAGGACACTCCCTTCACACCAGAGACACATGCCAGAAGCCAAACAGATGGTAAACTAGGCAGAAGTGACCCTCGGCATTCTCATTAGAGCAGTTGGGGAAATTTTAATGGGCCCCCATTTGCCTGGTTCTCTATCTTATACCCTTTGAACTGCCCCTTTTTTTTCTTGTTACAAGTCAACAACCACCATGTATATTTTAATAGGGATTATCAAACACAATTTGCCCAGAAGATGTACAGCCCTCTAATGCTAATTAGCCAAGTTTAAATAATCACTGAGTTCTGGGATAATTGGAAAGAAACACTGTTTTTCTTGCCAGTGCATAATTACTAATTAACAGGAAGATAAAATATCAGTGTAGCAGTCATAACTAGAAGAATCTGTTAACAGTTAATTAACTGATGAGTTGGTGCCAAGGTAATGTTGGTCAAGAAAGTTTACAGATCAAGTTCTCTTGTAAATAAATACGTAAAATTACACAGTTAAGCCAGGGCAGAGCATGGGGTGGAGTAAAAACTGTGTGACCTTGGTTTAAGGTGGACGGTCATTACATGAAAGAATTGGTGTTTCTTTGCTCTAAATGTTACAGCCATCAACTAATGGTTGCTACTCTGCTGCTTACACATAAGATTTCAGGCTTTATTAATTTGCTTTCTCTTGATCCTAATAATTGCATGGGCTTTCTTAGCCTTAAAATATCCTCATGAAATTGGGCCACAGCCTCCTCTGTGTTTTCCTGCTTATTAGAGTTAGGACTTGCATGCATGAAATGGTTAGCTGGAGATTCACAAAGAAGAGAATGAAAACTTGACTGCCAATTTTCTTTGTTTTTTTTTTTGGTTAATGGAGGAGTTATCATTATATTATTCTTCAAAAGTATTTGAAAACACATACATTAAGCCATTTTTAAAAGTTAAACATTTTCATTAAAGAATAGCATGCTTTTAAATATATTTTAGTGTCAAGCATTTAATACACACTGCTTGAAGGTTAAATTCTTTTAAAAGTTCATTTGTGTAGAGTTTACTCACTGGGCAAAAACAAAAAATTAATTATTTACTTATGAATGCATACTTTTTATTAAAACTTTTTTGAAAAATTCTTGTAGAATTTAGAAGTTTTGTAAATAATAAAATACTGACTTGTTTAAAAGATAGGAAGGTGGTAGAACACTTGGTAAATTATGGCTTCATGGATTATGGTGGAAATGAATATTTTTGCTAATTTCTTTTGCAATAAATGAAAGTGATCAGAGAAAACTTTGTAGTAGGAAAATTTTAATCCTTGTACACATACTTCCACTTAACATACTAAAAAGTTGGGAAGCATTATCAAAGTAGAAATTTTAATGTTACAATTTATTCTGTTATATTCAGACCTCAGCCATACATGAGTCATCTGTCTTGAAAGAATGAAGGAGACATCAGTGCAGGGTGTTTGTTTTACTTCATTCTTTTTTGTCTGCTTTTTAAATGATGGGCTATCACTTAATCGATTTACTTAAAAATTTTTAAAAATCCTTTTTTATTTTTCAATTATTGTGAGATACAATATTATATTAGGTTCAGGTGTACACCCAGTGATTAGATATTCAACTTTCTAAGTGATCATCCTGATAGATATCATACCTATCTGAGACCACACATAATTATTAGAATATTATTGACTATAGTAGAGGCCCAGCGCGCGAAATCACGCGCGGTAGCCCGCTGCTGCTTGCAGCCCCGCCTATCTGCCCACTGTGCTCACTGCCCCCCTCACCTGCCACCTGCCTTTCTGCGATCAGAGCCTGTGGGCCATGGGGGAGGGGCCGAGAAGTGCTCAATGCACCTCATGGTGACTGGTTGTTTGGTCGTCCTGGTTATCACGGACACTGGCTTTGTACATACATAGATTCCCTCTGCTGTACTTCACATCCCCATGACTGTTCTGTCAGAACCAATCCCTTCACCTTTTTCACCCATCCCCCAACCAGCCTTCCATCTGGCAAACATGTTCTCTGGCCCAGCCAGTGTGGTTTAGTGGTTGAGCATTGGCCTGTGAACCAAGAGGTCACTGGATTTTTCCCGGTCAGGGCACATGCCCAGGTTTTGGGCTTGATCCCTGGTAGGGGATGTGCAGGAGGCAGCCAATTGATGTTTCTCTCTAGGTATCCCTCTCCCTTCTGCTCTCTCTCTCTCAAATCAATAAAAGCATATTCCTTCCTTATATGGAGTCACCTGTGAACATAGCTTTTGGGAGCAGAAAGGAGAAACTGTAATTTTTTTTTCTCCCTCTGCAACATCTTTCCTTCATCTGCCCTTGCCCTTGGACTGTGCAGAGAGCTCCTCTAGCTTCCCTTTGAGGCCCTTTCTACATGGCCAGTCACAGAAACCTGCCCTAGACTCTCCCTCTCCTCTTTGGAAAGTCCTGTGATGGGCTCAGAACTAAGCCATCAACTTTCCTGCTGTACATCTAACATATAGATTAATGATGGATTGCAGGTATATTCTGAATTATGTCATTTACTATAGACATATACAAATTTCCTAAAGCAATCCTACTTTCAGAATGATAATATGAGTCTGAATTAGAAAAGCCAATATTATGGTGGCCAGACCTAGTGATTTTAGTTTTAAATGAGACACTAATTTATATTCTAGGGCATGAAAAAAAATGGGAAAATGAATTACAGTTTTGAAGGCTGCACTGATTTGTTGAACTGAACTCATTTTTTAAAAAACAGAATATATGATTGAATTTAAGTTTTTAAAAAATGGTTTGGTCCCAGAAATTTAAAAAATTTAAAATTTAAATTCTCTTATGGATAATGGAAACACTTACGAATATAGTTTTCATGCAGGAAAAAGGACTATCTCAGAGATGGATATATTGACATTTCCCCCAGAGTTTCCCCATGAGACAGATCCCTGGGGAAGAGCTGGGGCTCTGGGGCCGTGAGGAGGGACAGTGGAGAGAGAGGAGGATGTCTAGTAGCTGGTGAAAGGATAACGCCACTCTTGTGAGAGACGTGATGACTTTTACTGGTACTTGTTACTTACTCTTTTATTTTCTTCCCTTCTCTTTCATTTCAGATATCTGCCCTGTCCTACTGCTTTTGACTTTTCTGTCTTCTTTATCTTCTTTTTAGTTCCCCTCAGCACTTCAACTTATTTTCTCTCCCTCTGCTTCTAGGTGGTTGCTCATTTTTCTTCTTAGATCTCTTTTTATTGAGGTATGACTGACATGTAACATTATATTAATTTCAAGTCTATAACATGATTCAATATTTGTTTACATTTCAAAATAATCACCACAATTAAGCCTAGTTAACAGTCATTACCATACATAGTTACATTTTTTTTTTCTTCCAATGAGAACTTTTAAGATGTACTCTTTAGGAACTTTTGAATATACTATACAGTTTAACTACAGTCAATACACTGTACCTTACATCCCTATGACGTTTATTTTGTAACTGGAAGTTTGTACCTTTTGACTCCCTTTACCCATTTTGTGTCCCCCTAACACCGCCTCTGACAACCACCAATCTATGTATCTATGAGCTTTTTGTGTCTGTTTGGTTTTTAGATTACATATATAAATGAAATCTACGGAATTTGTCTTTCTCTGTCTGACTTATTTCATTTAGCGTAATGCCCTCGACGTTCCTCCATGTTGTTGCAAATGATAAAATTTCATTCTTTTTATGACTGAATAATATTTCATTGTATATATATACCCCATTTCCTTTATTCATTCATCTAGAGCAGCGGTTCTCAACCTGTGGGTCGCGACCCTTTTGGCGGTCGAACGCCCCTTTACAGGGGTCACCTAAGACCATCCTGCATATCAGATATTTACATTACGATTCATAACAGTAGTAACATTACACTTATGAAGTAGCAACGAAAATAATTTTATGGTTGGGTCACAACATGAGGAACTGTATTTAAAGGGCCAGAAGGTTGAGAACCACTGATCTAGAGACACTTAGGTTGTTTCTGTATCTTAGCTATTATAAATAATGCTGCAGTGAATCATAGGGATGCATACATCTTTTCAAGTTAGTATTTTCATTTCCTTTGAGTAAAATACCCAGAAATGGAATTGCTGGATCATATGATAATTCTATTTTTAATTTTTTGAGGAACCTCTATACTGTTTTCCACAGTGGTTGCACCAATCTGTATTCCGTTTTCTCCACATTCTCACCAACACTTGATTTATTGATGATAGCCATTCTAACAGGTGTGAGGGGACACCTCATTGTGGTTTTGATTTGCATTTCCCTGATGATTAGTGATATTAAGCTTCTTTTTATGTACCTATTGGCCATCTATATGTCTTCTTTGGAAATATGTGTATTTTGATTCTCTGCCCATTTTTAATCATATTGGTGTTGTTGAGTTGTGTGAAGTTTTTTTTATATACATTTTGGATATTAACCCCTTATCACATATATGATTTGCAAATATTTTCTCTCATTCAGTAGGTTGCCTTTTCATTTTGTTAATGATTTCATTTTAGCCCCATTTCAGTGCTTTTACTTATTTTCTCTCGCGCTTCTTCTAGGTGGTTACTCATTTCTTTCAATTTCCTATGACTTTTTGTCCTTCCTTGTATATTTCTCTTCTCTGTTGCCCCTGCCCCCACTTTTCCTTCTCTCTCTTCAGTGCATCTTTGCTGCTGGCCTAAGTTCACTTTCTCCTCTTGTCCCCTAAACTCTTCCCTCATTATGTAAGCAGCATTTGCTCACTTGGATTACCCAGAGTGATATTATTTAAGTTCCTGGCATATTTTACATACTCAAACAGAGCATGGCCTAAGGAGCAGAGCAGACTTATGAAGTTACATCAAGAAGTTGGCTGAGAAACAGCAGCTCTAGGTGAAAAACTGAAATTGTGAGGCACTATTGGGTGAAAGTTAAATGTATTTTCATTTAAAAAGTTAATAAATGTGCTGAAATATTTTAAAATAACAAGTATGTTATAAAAATTATATTTTAAAGTATTTTAAAAGTATATTTAAAATTATTGAATAAGGTTTTATGCCCACTGTTTATAATTTTTATTTCAAATATTTGAGATGTTATGAATTTCAAAGCACAAAAATATCACAAATGTATTAAGCCTGTAAAATTTTTAAAGACTTCAAAACAAACCCAAAAAGAGTTGGTTGTGATCTTATAAAAAGTTTCTAAGTTTCCCAATACATTCCTATAAAATGGATATTGCTTCACATGGCTATGGTAAGAATTGGATGTAATTACAGAGAAAAATTACCTAGCATATAACATGTGCTTTCAGTGACTCCTTTCCTGTTTCCTCTTTCACCATTTAAATTTGCCATTGAATTGCTAGATGCTGTCATACCTGCAAAATTTCAGTGGCTTAAAACTATAGAATTTTTTTCTTTACTTGTGTGTCAGCCCATCATGGGTGTGTCTAGTTGGCATGAAGGCTTTGCTCTGTACCACTCAGGAGCTAAGTGACAAAAAGGGGCTCTGCTGTCTTCACAGGCTTCTTAGGTAATCTTGGGCATGAATTTCCAGCTTACTGAAGAGAGCCATCAGAGTAAAAATGGTACACCTACTTCTTAATTGTCTTGGCACAGAAATGATACATCACTTCCACTCACATTGCATGAGTGAAAACTAGTCATATGGCTTAACGGGCATTCATTGGGGTGGGGTGAGATTATGCTGAAAAATGTAGTTCTAGATGGGGCAGCTGCTTTCCAGCAACAATTCTGTTCTGTAGGACGGGGAGCATGACTGTTGGTGGACAGTGATATATCCTTCCTCTCATCCTTTGTCTGATACACTATATTCTTCCCTTATGTTGTTCATGCTATTCCCCTTGGTTGAAGCAAAGGAATCCAGGGTGTACATGATGTTATGCACAATGGGTCTGAATGGTTGAGAAAGGAACTGAGGCCTGGAGGCTCCTAGAAATGGGGATTAACAAGAGAAGTAAAGGAATCAGAGGCTCAATGGGTTTCTAAAGGTAGTAGATATTGGTTGAACAAACAAATAATGAATAAACAGTGAGGTGGGGGTAAGGCAGTAAGAACCGGAAGAGTAGGAGCGCTTGGTCAGAGGTGAGATGTAGGGAGCTAATTCTTCGCAAGTGGGACAATTCTAGGTAAGAAAGGGTCCAGCTTGTCCTTTGAAGTGTTGCTGACGTGCAGGGGAAGAGAAGGTAACTGGCTTTGAGTTTGTCTTGGAGCTGGAGGAAAGGCTGTCAGGGTAGCCATTTATGTAGGCATTGAGCACAGTTATGTCACAATTATGTCAGGGTTGTGTGAGAGAAGGCTACTGGTCTGATGCTGTCATTGGGTCTCATCATCAACATTAATTACCACATACAGCACAATGACACGAGAATCACCATCCTAATCAGCACACTTGTGTGATATGCTGCAATTTACAAACCACTGTTATGCATTGAATCCCACTAATGAAAGCCTAAAAGTGCCTAACCTGAACACAGGGTTGTTTTCAAGATGAAAAGGAGTTTATTATTCTAGCTCAGGCAGAGTAGCTAAGGAAGACCTTTAGAGACAAATGAAGGACAACCCAGTTAGATTATTTACTAATTTCTTCTCAAGAAAATAAATGGAATTTCGTTTCAATCGCTACTACCCACTTCTTGATTCAGAGAAAGGAGGGGACTCAAGGATCATACATTTTTGGTAGTGCTTAATTCTTTTTTTTTGTTGTTGTTTGTTTTTTGTATTCTTCTTTTTCTTTATTTTATTGTTTAAAGTATTACAAATAGTAGTGCATATGTCTCCTTTTCCCCCCAATGACTTCCCCTCAGCCTCCCTTATCCCCCCGGCACATGCCAGTCTTTTTTAATAATTTATTTGAATAAATTCACAACCTTGGGAGCTTGATTACTCAAATACCAAAAGGGCCTTGGTGTCCCCCATAATAGAGTCTCACAGTGTGAATCCCAAAGACAGTCTTCTACAGTTTGATAAGCACATCGCTCTAGAGCTGCACTGAGATAAAACGACAGTCTTGCGTAATTAGAAATAGAAACCTTTTAAAAAAGCTCTGAGTGCTACCCACTGTGCCTAAACGTAGGTATAGCGGCCGACTGTAAAAGACGCAGGGAGAGGGAACCAGAGGCACAGTGACCAAGAGTTGAAAACTATTGCCAGAGGGAAGAACTGGAGTGAAGTCAAGGGAACATAAGAGAACCGAGGAGCGCATTAACAAAAAGGTCATTGAATTGAAAAAAGAATTGAATTGGTGGTAACTAGTTGGCCACAGCTTTGCAAAGTCCACACTGCAAGTGCCAGCTAAATCAGTGTTGCAAAGGTCACGTTTTTCGCTGGCACACACTGTGTTGTGCTACCTACTTGGAGGAGGCTGGGAAAATGTTTCTTGTGCCAGGCTTTAGACAAGGGATTTAGGGTTGTTGCATCTAATTAGTACCATATTCCTTTCTAACGAAGTATTTGAATTTTTGTAGATAACTATAGAAAACTTACCCATTTGACAGAACCTTTACCAGTCTTCACAATGTCATCCCCATTTGTCATTTCAGTGTTTCTCCTGCCTGCCTGACACCCACTCCGCTCTGTCTGTCTGCCTCTCTGTTTCCCTCTTAATCTGTTTCTGTCACATGGAAAGAATAAGGTAACCCCTGGAGAGAGGTAGTATGTTCTGGAGGAGACTCTGACTCCATCTGAGCCTGCTCCTGTCAATAATGACTAAAGAGAGGGAAACACAAAAAGTTTCTCCTTCAATAGCCTTCCGTCAGGCCTTTGCTCACTAGCCCTCTTGGCCCTCAGAATAATAAAATTTTATATGGCTTTTTACACTTTTTTGAGTTGTGAACTTTAGCTCACATGTTACACATGAAATTCTTGGTAGCATCCTCAGAAATAGAAATAAGGGCAATAGACCCCCAGCCTCTGTTGTTAGTGTTTTTAGTTGTGTGGAATTGGCTGTTTCTTGCTACCAAAATGCCACTGTAGCTCAGCAAAGCTCATCACCTCCTAAAGGTGTGATATCAAAAAAGCAAGTGTGTTTTACTTACATGACATAAAGTGTAGATTGTTTTCACCTCCTAAAGCAGTCTGGGATCTTAGTCCTTAGAATAGTTTAAATTTGAAAGATGGTGTAAACTACATCACTCTACTCTTGACATTATCGCCTGCATAATTGGCTGTTTTGGCTTCTGCATTTTCTCTCTTGTCATAATCAGGGCCGCGTGACAAGGGCTCAGAACAAGTAGCTGCAGCTCGTGAGGCCTTGGCATATTGAGGTCATGGCTTGTGGGTCAGTGGCCTGCCGGCCAAGTGAGAATGTCAGAGTGCTCCCAGGATCTGAGAACCAGGAAGCCAGAATGATAAGGGTGGGTCAGGGGGAGTCATCCAGAGACCCAGACAAGCGGCTGGATTTCGGGCAGCAGAGCTGCTGTGAGCAGCCGGGCAGTTTTTACGTTACACAAAGCTTCTTGGCAAGTGGGAATAAAATATGATTATGTTATGCTTGTCAAGTCTTGTAGATGGGTGCAGGAACATGTCTTCCAAGAGAAAGCACCCATGGATTACCCAGCTGTGGGGCCACGGGCTTCTCCCAACCAGAGGATGTGTCTTTCTTCTCTCTGCAGAGGCCGAGAATAGGCCAGCAATGGCTCTGCCAGAGAATCTTCTTAGTATACTTCAAAGCCATTTTCTTTTTTAAAAAATACAGTAAATCTCCAGAACTCATTTTGCATAACTTAAACTTTGTACCCTTTGACCAACACCTCCATTTTCCCTCCCCCTAGCCTTTGACTACTACCGTTCTACCCTCTGCTTCTATGTGTTTGGCTATTTCAGATTCTGCTTATAGATGAGATCATGCAACATTTGTTTTTCTATGTCTGGCTTGTTTCACCTAGCATAATGTCCTCCCAGTGCATCCCTGTTGACACAAATGACATGATTTCCTTCTTTCTAAAGGCTAAGTAATATTACATTGTATGAAAAAGAGCTCAGTGCTACTAATCATCCAGAAACGGCTACTCAAAACCATAATGAGATACCACCACATGCCTGTTAAGATGTCTATTATCATAAAAATAAAAGATAGTAAGCATTGGCGAGGATGTGGAGAAAAGGGAACTCATATATATTGTTGATAGGAATGTAAACTGGTGCAGCCATGGTGGAAAACAATATTAGGTCTCTCAAAAAATCTCTCTATATATAAAAGCCCAAGCAACCAAACGACTGGTCGACAGGTCACTATGACGTGCACTGACCACCAGGGGGGACAGACACTCAACACACAGGATCGGGCTCCCTTCTGTCTGGATGGGGCCTGCGGGGATCGGGCTCCCTCCTGTCTGGATTGGGCCTGCGGGGATCAGGCCAAAACCAGCTATCCAACATCCCCCGAGGGGTCCCGGATTGCGAGAGGGCACAGGTTAGGCTGAGGAACCCCACTACTTAAAATTATAATGATCATTCAATCCATCAATGCCACTTCTGGGTAGATAGCCAAAAGAATTGAGATCTGGATCTCAAAGAGATATTGATACTACCATGTTCATTGCTGCATTATTCATAATAATCAAGAGATGGGAACAACCTGTTTCCATCAGTGAATGAATGGGTAAAGAAAACGAGACCATCTTTTTAGCATGATGTTAAATTAGTGGTTTCTAGAAAACTTAAGTGATTAGATGGGATTAGGCAATGCCAACTATTATTAATGTACTAATTTCAAGGAAATTTAAACATTGAGGCAGTATTTGCTTCAGCTTTTGGGATTCTCAGTGGCTTTCAATGGCTAATCTCAGAGGTGCTGGACCAAATGTCATCTGTGGGAAGAAGCTATGAAGATCCCTGGTGAGGTGGGGAGAGCAACAGCAGATCTTTGCTATTCTTCTCTAGGTCTCTCTATACCTTCATGCCACAAACACTTACTTGATTCCCGGTGCTCAGGTTATTATTTTATTTCTTAGATAATCTGGTAGGGGAGAGCTCAGGCCCAAATGCCACTGTGAGAGGCCAGGGGATTTTATTTAGGGGAAAGGAGATTTGTATGAGATTTTTGGACAGACCAGAGAGTGAACATAGAAGTCTCATGATGTACTGGGATATCTGGAAGCAATAGAGGACCCTTACAGAATGGGGTAAGGTATTGAAAATGCTGGCGGTCTGAAGCTAGTCACTAGCTTCTGGAACAAAAGGTGCACAGTTGATCCATGCCACTGAGAATTTTCTCCAGAGCCCTGTGGGCTAGTTCAACCCTATTATTTCAACATTTTATGTCTGTGTATAAGATGAGAGACTATATTCTTCCTAGAACTCTTCTGAGAATGTCCAAGGCAAAAGTAGGGAAATAGATCTTTACTAATTCTGGTGTTTCTTCATTAAATCCAACCATCCATCTCTCTTTCCACCAATGACGCCCACGTACACAACAAAACACTTTAACTAGAGCAAAGACACAACACAACTTTTCCAAATGACATTCTGTGAAGGTCCTTCTTGTCTAGATTGGGTTGATCTCATGTCTGACCACAGAAGCCTCTTAAATCATACAACAGTCAACTCTTAGTTCCCCATCCTTTCTTCCCATCCCAACTTCTTCCACAGTCAGAGTAGTCCAGAAAGCTTAATTATGCTACACCCTCCATTCATTTTTCTTTTGACTTGTTTTTGCATTGGAGACTCTTAGCAGCTTGACTCTTCTTTACATAATTTCTCTTTTAGTTGCAAACATTTTAGTCAGTCTCCTTCCATCCATGCAAGCTTCACCTCTCTCCTGCAGCTGACCTTTTGGTTTGCTATTGTTCACTGTATCAGGAGAAGACTCTTCTATCCTGCACCCTTTCAGGTGCGATGGTGAGGCAACTTTCTTCTTTTCACCTAAACCCACCTAAGACCGATCCTAGGGACCCTCACTTCAGTGTAATTGTTAATTAGCCAATACCAATATTGCCAATCAGCCAATCAGCCAATACTCACAATATTGGTGTAAACTATGAGGTTTTCTAGGGTGACAAATATTGAAGCCAGAAGAGGAATCAGCCCAGGCAATGTGGCTCAGTGGTTGAGCATTGATCTATGAACCAGGAGGTCATGGTTTGATTCCCGGTCAGGGCATATGCCCGGGTTGCAGACTTGGTCCCCAGTGTGGGGTGTGAAGGAGGCAGCCAATCAATGATTCTCTCTCATCATTGATGTTTCTATCTCTTCCTCTTCTTTCTTCTCTGAACCAGTAAAAATATATTTTAAAAAAAGAGAGAATAAGAGGAAGCAGCTGCTGAGTTCCCCAACCTCCATTTCAGCTCTTCGGCAGTTTACTTGTATTACTACTGACATGCTTTCTCTTTGGCAGCTAAATCATTGCCAGGATCCTGGGATGGGAACAAGCAGAGGTTTTGGAGGAACTATTTTATTCATTAATAAAGACCCCTCAAAAGTAATCTAGATATAAATAACAATTGCATGAAACACAAAAATCACCATACACTTGTCTTCATATTGTCCTCTTTATTGTTTTGTCTTAATTTGTTTATTGTTTGCTACATATATTTATTTCATCCTGTTCTTAATTTTTTCTTCTCCACTTTATATCTCCACTACAGTGTTAGCAAATGAGTTCCAGGGCGGTAGCTGCCTAGTATAAATTCCATAGCCCCTAATATGAAGACAGATATGCTGTGGGTATGGATTTATTATTGGTGATGAGATACATTCCTCACAATGGTGGAAAAATATGACATTTCATTAGAGATAAGTTTAAGTGACCTTAATTGTTATCACAATTGTTAGTTCATAAACAGTTATCCTTATCTCAGCTGTTTCTAGATAAGATTATAACATTATAGGATTTGCTTAATTAGAATTAGTTTTTTTCTGTTCTGAATATCAAAATGACTTTGATGTTCCCACAAAACAAATCATTCACCATAGCTTAAAATCAAGATGTGCATTAATTTGTACATGAAAGATAATCCCTTGATTGAAAAAGGCTAATTGGGGTTAGCTTCTGTTAGTACAGGCTTAGGAAATAGCTTTTATAGATTTTAGTATATAAATAAATCCCTTTTCACAGTTCCTATGATAAAAAAAATATGTTTTTTTGTTGGCTATCTTTTAAAGAATTTGGTGCATAAAGAAAAAATCTTATCAGGCATAAAATGTCCATTTCCTCTTAATATGGATAATGAATTCCCTATCCTATTAACAGAGGTTGGACTCATGTATAAGAGAGATGGAGTTTTCCCTTTTCTTTTGCCCATTTATTCATTTTGGTTTTAAGATAAAAGCAAGTTTAAATTGCATTCTTACTGAAAAAATCATCTGTCACCTATTTTTATGGAACTACCCAGGGATAAAACTCATTCAATAATAGGCTCTAATAATTAGTTATTTCACAGAAATTATATTTAAGATTTTTTCTTTTACCCTTACAAATAATAGAATTTCTTTTGAAAGAGTATAATGGCTACTGAAAGAACCACTTTTTTTTTCTCTCTAAAAAAGGCCTAAATGTTTATTTTATAAAAGAGTTTCAGGTTGGACGCACGACTTGGAAATGCAACTATAAGACTCTCAGTGCATTTTATTGTAAGATATTTAAAAATTATAAACATTTAGAAAGCTATTACAGTAAAATAGGAATGGGCTGGAGAGGGTCTAAACTAGGCTGGGGACAGAAGGATTTTAAAAGAAGTGATGAATTTAAAAGAGTAGCCAAACCAAATTGGTGGGAACTATAGTCTAAATATAGGTTGTCCCCCCAAAATGTGTACACACACTTTCAATAATTATAAAGGCAGTGTTTATTAAAATCTCATTTTCAAAATTGAGCTATCAGCTGTTAAAGTGTGTATACATTTTTTTGGGGACACCCTGTATATTGATGGAAAGATGAAGGGAGGAGTCAAAGATAACTTTGGTTTAGAGAATTAACAATGATGATAATATGGTCAGTATGACCAAATAAGGCCCTTATTTGGAGGGTTTATAAAAGTTCAATTTGAGATACTGACCATAAACAAGTAGACAGCTGCATATTTCTCCAGGATAATGGGTTTATTAGGGAACAAGAATGAATTGCAGTTTGGGACACGCTGTCTAATGGCTATATGAAGACAAGTGCAAGGTGATTTTTGTGTTTCATGCAAGTCAAGAGAACAAAGGAGAGGAATGTTCTTTCATAGAGGAAAAGGGGAGCTCAGAGGGGCAGCTGTAAATAGAGTCCATTGGAAGAAACTGGAAGTTTGAAGTGTAGTGGCTTTTCATTGGCTGAGTGGTTCTGGGCAAGGAGAAGACCCTCCTCCTTCCTGTTGGAATGGTGGAGTAGAAAAACTTTTTCCTGATGGGGATAGAAAGTACACTCTTCCTGTTTAGGATAATTGATGATGAGTGGTAGGGAATGAGAGCTCCCCCTACAGACCCTTACAACTCCAATTTAAGTGTGGTTTCTGTTTATTAATCTTCACAGAGGTAACAGAGGAAATATGCAGTAGGAACCTGAAGTGAGATTGTAGATATGAAGCAATATAGAGCTAGAGCTTTATATTGGAGGTCCCTCCAAGGGCTTGGATTTAATTAGGTAGCATTTGTTCTTTGCATTTATTTCTCGTTTCCCCCATTTTGTTGTCTTCCTTGTGCTTTGTTTAAAGAAACTTTTAGAAGTTTGAAAAGAAGGGGAAAATACTAAATTTAGGGACATTTTATTGATGGACTGGCTAATTGGCAGATTCAATTCACTCATTTATTCATTCACGGGAGCTTCGCGGACCAGGGAATATGTTGATTTGAATACAGTATTCAATAAGACATGATTCTGCATTTGAGGAACTTATAATCTAGTGGGTTGTGGGTATTTTGTATATCAATTGCTGTCTAACAAACCACCCAAAACTTAGTTGCTTAAAACAAAAACAATCACTTATTTGTTCATAATTCAATAATTTAGCTACAGTTTCATGGGGGAAATTTGTCTCTATTAACATGAGGCACTACTGAGGATGAAACATCCAAGATGACTTTTTCACTCACAAATATGGTTCTTAAGGTGGTATGGCTGGAGGTGATGCTTAAGCTGAGTTTTTTTAAGAAATATATTTTTATTAATTTCAAAGAGGAAGGGAGAAGGAGAGAGAGAGAGAGAGAAAAACATCAGTGATGAGAGAGAATCATTGATTAGCTGCCTCCTGCATGCTCTCTACTGGGGATGGAGCTCGAAACCCAGGCATGTGCCCTTGAGCAGAATCGAACCCGGGATTTGAACCACTTTCCAGAGCATTGGCCAGTCCACAAGCCGATGCTCTATCCACTGAGCCAAACTGGCTAGGGCTTGAGCTGAATTTTGATGGGCAAATATGAAGGACAAGGGGAGGGAGGAGAAAGAACATTAAAAAGAAGAAGAAATTATATATATTGGGAGACTGTGGGACAGTATTCAATATGATGCATTCAGGGAACTTCAAGTAGGTCAGTGTGTGAAGGAGCCACAAGGGGACAGAAAAAGGCCTGTGTGGTTAGTTGTAGGAACTAAGGCCACAGACGTGAACAGGGTTAGGTCACAAGGGTCATGTTTGTTGAACCAGGAAGAGCCTAAAGCAGATGTTGGTGATACCAGCAGTTAAGGGTCTACTGAGGAAGAAGGGTTGACAGGAAAAAAGGAGCCGGCAGAGGTAGGAAACAAAACCAAAAGAGCATTATCACAGAAATCAAAGGAAAGATTTTGAAAGACAACACGATCAACAGAGTAAATGCTTTAGAGAGGTCAAGAAGGATGAGGAAGAATGAGAAGTGTCTGTTAGATTTAGGAAAGAGAAATTGTGGTTGGTGGCCTTGATAAAACCAGTTTTAGTAGGAGCAGAAACTACAGTATAATGGATAGGAAGGAAACGAAAGGGAGGAGAAAGAGAACAGTAGCCAGAGGGAAATGGGAATAGAGAGAATTGGTTTGTTTGTGTAAGATGGGAGAGGCCTTGATATATACTGTGAAAAGTAACTGGTAAATAACAAGGGAAATACATTTATTGAATGTTTTTATGTCCCTGGATAAAGACATGGAAGCCATGGAAGCCCAGAGTAATTAAGCAACTTGTTCAGGTCATACAGCTAGGAAGGGGGAAGGGAGCAGGGATTTGAACCTAGGCCCCACTTTCCAGAGCTCATACTCTTAACTGTCATGCTCTTAACCACTGTATACAATGATAGAGAGTGACAATGACAATGATAATGGTTATGGTCAAGGAGGGATGCTTCCTATACAATTATTGGTGCCTTAATTTTTTTATATTCGAAATAGCCATTTCATAATGGTAATGATGTCATCATCTATATCATGACTGAGCTAAAAATAAAACAATAGCTAAAAATAACTTTAAAAATATCAAGTATTTGTCTGTATAAAATTCTATTCTGTGTTTTATTTTTTTTCCAGGTTCTAAATAAAAGTTGCTTATAAATTACACCTAAGATGTGTAAAGCTTTTCTACTTAAGATGTGCTATGGCACCTTTTTGATTGTGGATGTTAAAATTGCCTGTTTCTTAAATCAGCCATCTGTTTGAAGTCTAGAAATAACACAAATGAAGAACAACTGGGCTTGGCCTTCTCTATTATTGGGAAGAAATTATTATATTTTTGTAGTTTTTCATTTCAGAAAAGGACAGAGTTTTTTCCATTTAAATACACTATAGTATTAAACTCCTGCTTGTGGAAGATGCTTACAAGCAGTTTCTGTGATATTTTGACAAATATTGCAATGATATGTAGGTGAGTAAAATGGCTCAAGGGAAAGAAAATTAATGATGTTTGGTAATGAGTCAGCTGTGTGATTATACGTGTGGAGGATCCGTTTTTAGAAAAGCATTTTTATGTCCCCTATCGGTGTCTTCAGTTGTCAAATTTAAAAATTAGAAATATGTCCAGAAAGAAATTGGCTCATGGGAAAGACAGCGGTCAAGGTTATCAAAATATTAGAAAACACAGAGTTATACCACCCACTCCAAGCACCTGCAAGAAACTGCAAAATGATGAAAATACATATGTTGCCAACTGGGCCATCTGTTCTAGCTGGTATTGGCCTGGTCAGTGTTTGGAATGGAGACACCTGTCAGAGAAATTCATGTGTTGCAGGAAGGATAGTTGTTGGTGTTCTGGCAGGTCATTCTCTTCCTCAGAATCAAAATGAAACAAAAGTTTTGGCACTAGAGGCCTGCATACGGTGCACCATCCTTGCAATGGAATATGGAAGTATGGTTTGGTCCTGTCACTGCAGGGGGCAATCTTATTGCACTTAATACAAACATCAGGATATGAAAAACCAAGAGATGTTCTCTGCTCTCCCCTCCTTGCCAGCTCCAATGAATTCTGCCTGCCTTGTAAAACAGAAGAGGAAGGAATGGCAGCCATATTATTAAAGGTAGCTAATACTTATTTGGGTCAGACATTGTATTAAGTTCTTTGCATGTATTGCTTATTCTACTTAAAATACTTTGAAAAATATGTGATTTGTGTGGAAATTAAAGCCAGGAGAGTTTGAGTGATTTGCCCAAAGTTGTACAGGCAATACTGAGAATAGAATCACGATAGCTTAGACACAGATAGTATCCTTTGCCTTACCGAGCATTAGGGTCTGAGCTTGAGGTACACATTTGACTTGAGTTATGACTTGACGCCAAGTCTCATGTTTAAGAATTAACCGAGAGTAGAGTCAAACCTTATCATCTGCCCATCTGCATGGAAAGACGTAAATAATAGAAAACCAATCTAGGTTTGGTCTGCAGTCAGAAGCATATATTCTTGTGGAGACAAACATTTGGACGGATACTTTACACAGGGATTTGTGAATCTGCCTTACTTGAAGACAGGAAAATAAATTCAGTATTATTTCTTTATTCGGGTTTAGTATATTAATATCCCACCCCTATCCGGGACACAAATGATTGTATAATTTTTATGGTCAGTTAGAGCTAAAGTTTTGGAAGCAGGAAATTTCACCTTTCACCGTGCATTTCCATCAGAGTGGCAGACCCTGCCTTGGAGGAACCCTATTCACCACCTCCAGGCAGCCGCTCAGGTCGAGTCTCTCGTGATCTCCACCTGCTCTTGATTTCAGAGGAGGCAGAGATACCTGGATCCTGGATGAGTCATTTCTCAGGAACAGCTCCAAGATGTGTGTACCTGAAAGTTGGAAGAAGAAGAAGGCAAACAACAACAATTTGATAAATCTTTACCAAAGTGGACACCAGAGATACAATGTTGAGTAAATCACCATCCTAGCATGAGGGCAGACTGGCTGTACTGAAGTTGCAAAGATCAGGGTAAGAACAACAATAAGGGAGCTGATAAGAGAGGCAGAGTGTGTTCTTCAGTAAGACAGGACATGCTTCATTGTGTGTATAAAATTGAAGGATCCAGGAAGAAGGGGGATATTCCAGAAAGAGGGACCAGCATGTGGTAAGGCCTGGAGGCAGGAGAGATGATGGCATTTTTTAAAATAACTGGAAGAAATTTAGTGTGACTGGAGAAATGCAAAATGAGAACCTGAAAAGAAAGGTGGAGTCACACTCTAAGGGGTCTCAGAGGCCGTACTAGGGAGTCTGGAGTTGAAGATATTTCAGCAAGGAAGTCATATGACCAATCTGCATTTTAGAAAGAATCCTTTGGGCATAAGATATGGAGAATCGATTCAAGAAGGCCAGGAATGGAGGAAGGACACACTTGGCAGTAATCCAGGGGAGAAATGACGGGCGTGAAGCAAGGTGATGATGGAGGAAATGGAGAGCTATATTAAAAAAAATAAAAAGAAACAGAAATGACCATGTGAAAAAAAAAGATATAGTAGAGAAATGGAATCTGCAGGTTTGGAAGTTGGAGTTGAAGGACAGTGATGGGTTAAAGATAACACTCAGCTTATTGACCCAGGTAGAAGGTGATGGTTTTCATTCTAACAGGGAACACATCAAGGATGATGAGCTGAGTCAGACATGTAGTGATGTTCAAATGGAAGTGTCCAGTATGCAACACTAAGGAGCTGATGGGAGGTTTGGGCTTGAGATAAAAATTGGGAATGAGCTAGCAGGGGGAAGGGAGAAGAAAAGAGTGAATTCAACTCTGAGGTGTACTAATATAAGAGAGGGGCAAAATAAGGAATTTGCAAAACGCCCTGAGAAGAGACGGGTAGGAGGTAGGGGACACCGGCGAGTGGGTGTCCCGGTGGTCAAAGGAAGAGAGCATTTCCTGAAGGGTTGCAGAAGTCCGTAGGTCAAAGCTGTGGAGAAGGCAAATGAAGTAAAGCCCGGAAAGTGCCCAGAGGTTCAGCAGTACAGAGGTATCGGTGATGTTGAGGTAGACTTTCTATGTCTAGAAATTTCTCAAGTGATAAAGCATACTAGTAAAAGTAACTAATTTAAAATTGTTTCTATTTTGGAACCTAAAATATTGGATTTCAGCCAAGGAGACTCTTTTAACAGCTGATATTTTAGCATATAAACATGCGATAATTTTTTTTCATAGTTTGAATCACAATTTTTTTCAGATAGCATTAAGTATTACATGGTATATTTCTGAAAAGAGTGTTCATTGTTAAACTTTTCAGATAGAGATTAGTTCACACAGTAAAAATAAAACCAAGCACCTGGCTATATTCTGATAATGCTCAGTGTAATTACAATATAAAGTATTACTAATGTCAATAGAAGGTCAAAAGCAATAAAAGCTTAATAATAGTAATACGTTGTATTTGATAGTATTTTGTACTTTTATATACTTACATTTAAGCATGAAAACATCTTGTAAATTAATGAATACTTTTGGAAGGATAGTCGATAACTGTAATTAAGGAAAATAGACATTTACATCCTTTGTGTTCACAGCTTTCAACAGTATAGTAAATCCCGAAGTTAATGCTCCCCAGCTTCATCCTGTGTCAGCTTGCCCTTGCATACAATACTTCACAGATAAATGTATTTAGAGGATGAAGCAAACATGTATTTGGGGGAATAAATAGAGGATATTCTAGCATTTCATTTTTAATTGAATCCCTAATGACATGCTTTTCTTTCCATCTGTCTATATAAGTTAATCCTAAAAAAAAGTGTCAGTGATGGCCAATTGTTAAAGTGAGAGGCAGAAATCAGAGTCAGTAGTCCCTTAGGAGTACAAAATCAAACAAAGAAATAGCTATCCTGCGACAAGATCCCCTCGGTCACTGTGAGAATTCACGTTGTTATGTTGTCTTCAGAATGCTTCTTCAAGAATGCTTGCTCGAAAGTGGCTTTTATGTGAAGTTTTATTGACTCTTGGGGGTTGCCTCTCACATGTGCCTAAGATATGAATTATGTTCTAAGTCTCTTAAATCTCTTCAGAATCATCTTTACTCCCAGGATTTCATTTAGAAGGACCTGAGGTAATTTCCATTTATCAGTTACGAAGGAGAGATTCAGGGTTTTGAATTTTAACTGGTTGCACTCTTTGACACTTCCAGATTATGTTGGAAAAGAATTCCAAAGACTTGCATATATTTTCTTGTGCTGCAGTCTTTAATAAGTAAGTCATATATTTATGTCCACTTTGTAATTTTAACAAACTTACAAGTTTGCTTAGATTGCAGTTAATATCTGGGAGTTATTTTGCAGTGACGTAGTGGTTCCTAAAATGTTGTTTTGCTCTTCTCCTCTTCCTCTCAATTCTAGTGTACGCTTACTGTATACCTGATGTCTAAAATGAAAATATTTCCCACCAGATCCCTCTGTGACTCTGCTGGGTGGGTGAGCTCCCTCGCTGCTGCCCCTCTACTCCTTCCCTTCACAGTCTGTAGGAGGTCAATAGGCAGAGCTAACCACTGAGACAAGGTGGTTATTCTTGTTCTGAAGCTATAGACCTGTCAATCTGTGACTGTTCTATGTTAATATGGTGACTATAGCCTTTTGCTTTGGAAATAAGTTTCTGGTGGTTAAAAATTGTGTGGTGCATGTGTTCTGTATATTGCTAAAAAAAAGTTGGTGTGATAAGTAGTAAGAATATGTTTGATTGTTTTTATTTATCTGTACTTTATAACTACCCATTGGTGAAAATAATTTGAGATTACTTACAACATAAAAAGAGTTTCAAAAATGAATTTACAAAGTAAAGGATGAGAAGAAACCACTTAGGAGATAGATAACTCCCCGATTCTCGAGTTAGTTACTTTAGTTGAGTACACAATTTAGCTCTGAGGCATTGCCACTTCAGCCATAATGAAGTTCTGGTACTGGACCAGCTAACCCACTACAATCAGTCTTAAAACTGGACAACATATATGCAGAGATTGTTTTTACTTAATGAGCAATGGGCAGTGTAATACAGAGGTGAGCCTCATGATTGCCCAAACTTTCTGCCTGCGGACAGTTTCCTAATTGTGGATTAGCAAGCTGGAGTCCAAGCAGCAGGTGGTCTCAGGAGGTGGTCCTGCTGAGATGAGGGGGCAGAGATCAGAGTTTGGGGCAGGTGCATTGGCAAGTATCTGTTGGATTGGACATTTGGAGGTAACTGTTCAGAGGGAGGGGCCTAGAAGTCTTTTGAGGATTGCTCATGAGTTGGTGGCTAGGCTGCACAAGTACAGGATGAGACCACATGGTACTTGCCTGTCAGAGGCTCATTCAGGGATGAGAACAGAATAGAGAAAGTAGAGGGTGTATAGTGCTGGAGGTCATGGAAGAGCCAGCGCAGCCAGAGTGAAGACATCATGTTAACACCTTAGAAACACTCTAGACGTCCAGCTAAAATGCTAAAAAGCCAGTGAGGCCATTCCTTAGGAGTAAAAACCTGACCTAGAGCAAGAGGTCCTCTAGAACAGTGGTCGCCAACCTTTCGGACCTCACAGACCACCAGTGGTCTGTGGGCCACTGTTTGGTGACCACTGCTCTAGAATCACCAATCTTTGACAAAGATCCTCAAGGATAATAGTGTGTGGATGTTGAATCCTGTCAAGTTAGATGGATATGGGAAATTCTCTGGGCTTTCTACGGATCTGTCCTAACAAAGCTTTTAGAAAACAAAGCTTACAAAATTTAAGACAGTCAGTCCGTAATTGAACTGTCTTTCAAAACATTAATCCAAACTCTTCAGAGGAAAATAACAGAATTCAGAGTCTCTACATGGTGTCATCAACAATGAGTAAATGTGAATACACAGGAAACTGGGACTTGCAGTTAAGAAAAAAAAGCACTCAATAGAAACCAATCCTGAGATTGTCTAGATATTGGATTTAACAAAGACTTTAAAGCAGCAATTATGAAAATGTACAGAGAACTAAAGGAAAATATGCTCAATTCAAAGCATTCGATGGAAACATGATCTTAGTGAGTTTAATATAAAGAGAATATTAACAGAGAAAATAAACTATAATAAAAGAGCCAAATGGAAATTCTAAAACTGAAAAGTTCAATTGACATTAAAATTCCCTGGATGAGCTTAACAGCATATTAGAGAAGGCAGAAGAGTCAGTGAAGTTGGAGACAGATTAATAAAAATTGTTCAGTTTGGATCAAATAGAGCAAAGTTTGAAGAAAAACTTCAGGTGCCTGTAGGCCAGTGGTCTAAAATCTGAATAATAGGATTTTAGAGGAAGAAGAGAATGACAGTTGGGCACAAAAACATTTGAAGAAATAATGGCCCTCAATTTGATAAAAAAAATAATTTACAGATTCAAGAAACTCAACAAATCCCAAGCAGTGTAAATAAATAGAAAGTCATATCTAAGCTCAGTGTAGTCAAACAGCTAAAAAGAAAAGATAAAAGGGAAGCCTTTAAAGCAGCCAGAGAAAAAAGATGCCTGTACATAAGTAAGAGTGACTTCCTGCTTCTTATCAGAAACAGTGGAAGTCGGGAGACTTGAATGGCATCACTGAAGTGAAGAAAGAATAAAAAACACTACCTGTCAGCCCAGAATTCTATTTCCAGCATAGATAATTCTCAAAATAAATTTTAAAAAGATATTTTTCAGATCAGTGTCAGGTGAAGTAATTCATTGTCATCAGATCTACTCTACAGGAAATTCTAAAAGACATTATTTCAGTAAAGGGGAAATAATGGCAGGTGGTAACTAGGATCTATACAAAGTACTGAAGGCCACTGGAAATGGTATGAAAGTGGGTGAAAATAAAGTATGGTATATTTTTTGTTGTTGTTGTAATTTCTTAAAATAAAAGAAAGGAGAAAAAAACCAATAACATTAAAATGTGGGGTTTAAAATGCCTATTTATTATAGCACTTCACATCTCACCCTTGTACATCCTTGTTCACACTTTCTTACCTTTAAGCTTCACATTCCACATTTTAAAAATTTGTAAAGTTACTATTTGATTCTGAACCTTTGTGCACAGAAGGAACAAATGAAAAAGGGATAGACTTAAACCTAACTACATCACTAGACACATCTATATATATAAAAGCCCAGCAACTGGAACGGCGGAATGACCAGAACGACCAGAATGACTGGTGGCTATGACGCGCACTGCGACAGCTAACCAGCCTGATCCAGGCCCCAATCGCACTCCCCAAGCTGCCCCAGCCCCCAGTCGGCCCCAACACCCTGATCAGGAGCGGGGCCAGCCGGCCAACCACCTGCGGCCCCTCCCCCCTGCCGGCCTGGCCCAATAGGCCCCCATCAGGGCGGGCCGGCTGGACCCCACCCATGCACGAATTCATGCACTGGGCCTCTAGTTGAATATAAACAAATTAAGTGCTCCAGTTAAAAGACAGAAATTGTAAACATTTCTGGATGTAAAAATCAAGATCCACATATTCCACATATATCCCATCACAAGAAGGGTGGTTTAAGTAGGAAAATATAAGTGGATTAAAAGTAAATGATGGAAAAAGGATATATCCATGCAAACAATGCATATGAAAAGTTGGTGTGGCTATATTAATATGAGACAAAATAGCAAGACAGATCAAGTGGAACATTTAATGAGGGTAAAGGTGCAATTCATGAGAAGTCATAATGATCTTAAATACATACAAAGTTGACCCTTAAACAAAGCATGGGTTAGGGGCACTGTCTCCCCATGTAGTCAAAAATCCGCATGTAACTTTTCACTCCCCAACTTAACTACTAATAGCCTTACTGATAAATTAAGTGGTTGATTAACACATTGTGTATGCTATATGTATTATATACTATATTGTTTCAGTAAAGAAGCTAGAGAAAAGAAAATGTTATTAAAAGTCATAAGGAAGAGGTAATCAATTTATAGTACTGTACATAATGAAAAATCTACATAGTTCAAACTCTTGTGCAAGGCTCAATTATGCATTTAGCAGAGGCTCAAAATTCATGAAGCAAAACTGAAAGAACTAAGGAAGAAATAGACAAATCCAAAATTACAGTGGGAGATTTAAAATGTAAGTCTGAGTTCCATAGCGTACGAGGCAGAAAGAAAAACATGATTGTTATCTAGTTCTGTCGGATTAGTGGGGGTTGAGCTGGATCGATAGACTTTTTGTAGCACTAAGATCAGGAGGTAGGGGACTTACGGCATCGACACTTAAATTAAGGATACCTTTTTAGTAGATTAAAGTTCTAAATGACAGAAACATTCAGTGGAGCTTCTTGTTTTACATTTTCTATAAAATAAAATTTTATAATGTACTTTTAATTGACTTATATGTGGAGGTAGGTTTTGAAAACATTGTTTTGCCTTTTTAGACTTATTTATTTTAACACAATATAATTTAGGAATTCTAAAAACATTAACATGACCCTTAGAAGTTTGCCTAGCTGATGGTTTAACAAAGAATTCAGCTTGGTCAGTCTGAGTCTGAATTTTCAGATTGGTTCCTAATATCTTATTTTACTGATTAAAAGGAGATCCATAGACTTTAAGTTATAGAGATTCAGGTGGTATTTGATTATGAAAATTCAGGCACTTTCTTTGTATTTGGGTCCATATGGAGCAGCATCCCACTTATGCATGGAGGTGGCCTTAGGGGTGCCTTTGGGTATGGCCAATTTTAAAAAAAATAGTGCTTTGAATTTTGTCAAGCACTTGGACAGAGCAGGAGGGCCTTGGCGCCAGGAGGAAAAAAAGGCATTGAAAAAGGAGGTGGGAAGACACAGTGGACAAATTTGGCTGACTTCACAGCGTTGCCTGGGGTCTACTCTGGTTTGGAATATGAATTAGGCAGTTTGTGATTGGTACACACCGTTTTATCACACAAAGAAAATTGGTAGATTCCCCCCTACCCTTACTATTTTGTAAAATGAAATCAACAGTATATCCATTTTTATAGTTATTAAACATTATAGTCTCCTGCGGTCAAGAGGAGATTAAATTTCAGGACACAGGAAAATATGCCAAATCAGGAGCAATAACAATGATTTTTTTTAAAAAAAAGCATATTTAAAGGTAAGAATTCTGAGCCAAAAATTAATTGAGATATTTCAGTTGAAGAAATACTGATTTTTCTTCTAGGAAATATTCTTGAATATTCTCATTTAAATTTCTTTTTATTTTCTTATTTATGTGTAGTAGTTGCATAGAAAGCTCAGCAACTTTGATCCAGCACATTTTAAGTGGTTTGTAATATATATTCCAAAATAAAAAGTAGCACAGACTCTTCAGTAACTTCGTATTTCCATGCCCAAAGGACACATAACAAACCTGTGTGTGAGTATTTTTTTCAGTAAGGCAATATAATGAACTAATCTTTCTCTTAAGGGTTGACATTTTGGGGTACTATTATCAAACTGGGAAATATAAATGGTTTGGTTTATTGAGTTTCTCTTTTAAATGAAGGCATAGCCTCATGGTTTGAATGTAGTGTACAACAATAAGAGTACATAAATAATATATTTTGTAACAAAATCCACACATAAATGTTTAAATTGCTTCAAGTAAATATTAACTGTCATTTATTTAGCTGTTGCAGAACTTATGTAACATCAATTCAGTTACAGTTGTGTGTGTGAAGCAAGCTAATTTTAGTGTTACCAGTTCTCATTTTTGGTTAGGGTTAATTTTAAACTATACAGTTATATTTTATGTATTGCCTGGTTTCGTTTACTAGGTGAAATATATTTACTTATTAAGGCAGTAATTAAGTAGTGAATAAAGAACTATCTAGTTCTATGTCTTTAAATATGTGTATACTAAGGATGGGGGAGGGCTATGCATAGGTCATAGAGAGCAGACAAGATGATCCATTGGATGATGTGAAGAAAATATGAGAACTTCTATGTTTTATCATTGTCCTGGCTGGGGTATATTTTGTATTGTGTATAGAAGTAAGTGTATATGTTTTATGAAATAAAGACATACTAGTACATACTAGGGTACATGTTCCAAAAATATTTTGCTGATAGGGATGACTAAATTTTGATCCAATTGCAACACATTTTCTTTTGACTTAAAATATGAAAATGAGAGAAAAAATTACTTTGTAAATTACCTACTTTGGTTACCTGAATGATTTACTGGGGTCTAAATGATTTCAGAAGTACAATCACAAATAGTTTTTAAAGAATCTAATCAATTGTGCATTTAATAGATGGGGTTACAAGTGTTATATCCATTACCTAAAAAAGAAGCAAGCCCATTACCTGCTGTCAAACATGCCCAATGTGGGTCTTTAAAATGCACCTGGACTCACTTTGGGAAAACCATCAACACAAAACAAATCTGTTTAGATTTGTTTTTCCCAACTTTAATTGGGGTTGCTTTTGTTTGTTTGCTTATTTTTAAGCTGTAGTGCTTTTTTTGTATATGGTGAAATAGTACTCATTGCTTGCTTCTGGTAATAGATTCAGGAGTTTATCACATGTTCAAGACCAATTCCAACAATAGCCACTGGTAATTTTAAATAGCAATAATTCTTGCATTTGTTATGGCTTCCCAGTTTACAAAATATTCTAACTGGCATTATTCCATTTGATGCACATAACATACTATACTTAAAAGATTGCTAATATTAACCACCTGTTGCAGGTAAAGAAATTGAAATCAAGTGGTTGGGCAAATTGATCAAGGTTCCATGGTTTTCAAACATCAGATATGGATGCTTAATCAAGGTACTTGACTCCAAGCTCAAGGATTTTCACACTCTGACTTTCAAAATAAACACTTTTCATTAACTTCTTCATGATGCCATTTACATATGGGCCTGAAATGACAGTAATTAGTCTTGTGATCTTGGTTAGTCATTTAGAGTGGAATTGTGTCATATATGTGTTTAAGTTATGACAGTTCAACTAGAATTGAGGGAGGTAGAGGGAGAATAAAAATAAATGGTGCAAGTAATTCTTCTTGTCTTCCCATCCAAAAAGCACATGCCCCTGGGTGAAGGTGAAATGCAGGATGGGAATCTGCTGTTGCTTTGGTTTGTCTGAGTTCTTGCGTGACTCCAGTAGTGTGACCATCTCCTGGGCTCCGTGTAAACTTTATTGTTTAAGGCTGCATATGTTTTGCTCAACATGTCACATTTATGCAAACCAACTACTTCATTTGGTGCTCCACCAACAAAACAGTGATCTCTTCCAATGCTGAACAACTTAGTGGATTTTTAAAAGGAAAATAATGATTGCAAGTGATTTCGCATTACGTGGAATGTGAGATGTGTCTGTACCATACTGTCCTGGAGTGAAACTTCTTCCTCTAATAATGTCCATGTTACCAATCTCAGAGGAGATTCAGGTAAAGGAATGTACAGAAAAGCAGCATGAAAAAAGTCACTACGGGGATACAGAACATATAAGTGTTGAATGTTTTATTTGGTCTAATCCCACTGGGCAAAGTCTGCCACCCTCCGTATTCCATAATTCACCTTTGATCCTCCAGACACTCTTACTTTAAGCCTTTTTCCATAGCTTTTTAATAAAAATCTGCAAAACTCTAAGAGTTGGTTTCCCATGAAGATGTGGTTAAGGAGAACACTGAGGTGAGGCCATTAAAAGGTCTAACCCCATTATACGGGTGTGGGGTTTTCAGAATGGCAGCTGGGCCTCTGAAATCTAGATTCTAATCTCAACTCTCTCACTAATGACTTCTATGTCCTTGTGATACTGTTGTAATTAACCCAGTTACTAATTAGTTAACAGGAAAGGAGCAAAGGGAAGGCCAGATAGTATAGGCATGCCAGTTGTACAGCTTTGCCAGGAAGCTGCAGTTTAACTCCATCCAGGACTGTTCCTTGCAGATTCTGAGAGAAGGAACTGGGACAAAGGAAAGATATATGAATGCCCAGTCAGGTCTGAAGGATGTAGGAAAGGTGATTATCTGTCAGTCACACCTGGGAGCAGGTCCTTGGCCAGAATAGGCGTGGCCACTGCAAGGCTGTGAAATCTGAGATGCATAAGCTCTGAACAAAGGGAGTTCCCTCTCTTGGCCCTCTTGGCCCACCTGCATTTGCCCCACACAGTGGACTGATGGACTGGAATTAGTCTGATGCTGTGCTGGACTCAACTCCACCATGGAACAGAAACTTTGGACACTGTCTTTGCTTTTAGCTCTCCTGAAGTCCCAGCTGCACATTTTCTAAGACTGGTTTAAGGAGAATGGGACTTTATAAACCGAGGGAATATAATTCCATGCAAATAAAACTTTCTACCACATCTCATCCTCCCATGGGAGCCTCCAGAAATTCTTATTGCAGCCGCTCCCCAAGAACCCCCTTCCACTAGCCAGAGAAATTCCCCTCATGCAATTCTCCGGTGACATTTGGACAAATCACACCCCCTTCCTGAGCCCCAGTTTCCTCATCTGTAAAAGGATGAAGTCAAGTCAGATGGTTCCAGGGCCCCTTCCAGCTCTCACATTCCATGATTCTCGCGCATGGTGCATGGTGTTTTAGTTGTCTTTTGGGTAGAGACTACGATGATCATAATTATGTCTTCTGCTTTTATGCATTGTGTATTTTCCTCTTAGATTCATAATGAACGCCTTTATACGAAATGGCCCATCTCTTTTATATATGCTCGTTAATTCCTGATTGGTCCTTCCAAAGAATTTTGCCTTAGCAGCATCCTTGGGATTGATTTCTATGCCTTACAACCTTGTGATTGGTTATCTGCAAACTGCCTATCTTAGCAATATCTATACATTTTAAAGTTAATGCCTCTCTCATGCACCCTTCTTTCCCCACCCAGTTGGGGTATCTTAGTAACTCCTCCTAGCTTGGTTCTTGGGTTTTATTTTCCCTTCCCATGGTCCCACCCCTATCTACCTAGCTTTCTTTTGTCACCTCAATAGGATGTCTGATACTATAATTGGAAATTAATTTTCAGTTAACACTGCCTTTTATCTTCTTGAACTATGTATCAACTGTACTCCCCTGCAAATTCTCAGACATTGCTGTAATAATTCAAATTCACTGACAGTGGAGCACTTTCAGATCCATATACTAAAGGATCAGTCATCCTGTACTGCCTGAAAAATCTTACTGTTTCCTTCTTTAGCGAGAAAATTTGTACTTGTTTTATTCCACTCTACTTCCTGCATTTCCTACATCTTGGCCTCATCCAAGACAGGTTAGAATTACGACCACAGTGAGCTGTACATGATGGGCAGCCACTGAATTAATTCATGGGTTTCCCACTGTCAAAGTCTGACTTTATTTTTATATCTGTGATATTGTGATTTATAATAAGAAATATACAGTTGGTCTTTGACCCTGTTCCTGGCACAGACCTCTTAAAATCCTTGGAATTTCCTGTGGTAAGAACTATAAAAGTGTCTTTTGTTGTCTTAATGCCATGACTTTTGGGAAGCTGTTAGGTAACCTAAGGATGGGAGTTGGTTACCAGGGAAGCCAACAACATGATCAGTAGCCTCCTCACTCCTCCAACCTCCTGGGAAGGAAGAGGGGTTGGAGGTTGACTCAATCACCAATGACCAGGGATTTCATCATTTATAACTATGCAATGAAGTCTCCATACAAACCCAAAAGGTTGTTGGTGAACATGTCAGTGAGCATGGAAGCTCTGTGCTCCTTCCCATACCATGCCCTATGCATCTCTTCCATCTGGTTGTTTCTGAGTTACATCTTTTTACAATAAACTGGTGATCTAGTAAGTAATGTTTCTCTGAGTTCTATGAGCTGCTCTACCAAATTAATCAGGCCTGTGAAGGGAGTTATGGGAACCTTTGATTTATAAACAGTTGATCAGAAATACAGGTAACAACTTGGACTTGAAAATGGTGTCTGAAGTCCAAGGAGGAGGTCACCGGAACCACCAATCTATAGTCGGTCTGTCAGAAGCACATAACCTGGTCTTGTGACTGGTATCTGAAGTGAAGGTAGGAGAGCAGTCTTGCAGAACCGAACCCTGAATCTGTGAATGTGTTAAATTTTACTCAGCTGGTGTCTGGAGAATTGTTTGGATATGGCAGTAGTTCTCAACCTTCTGGCCCTTTAAATACAGTTCCTCATGTTGTGACCCAACCATAAAATTATTTTTGTTGCTACTTCATAACTGTAATGTTGCTACTGTTATTAATCATGATGTAAATATCTGATATGCAGGATGGTCTTAGGCAACCCCTGTGAAAGGGTCGTTCGGCCGCCAAAGGGGTCTCGACCCACAGGTTGAGAACCGCTGGGATATGGAGAAATCTCTATCCTGCTCCCTCTCCCCCATTGAAATTAGTACCAGAACCTATTTAGCATACTTTCATCTTTTTGTTTTCAATCTCTCACTCTTTGCTTTTTTTCAGCTTGCAGACATGCTCAAAAGACTAAAAACAAAAAATAAATCCTGTGCTTGATCTGACTTCACCCTCAAACTATCATCATACCTCCCAGCTTCCCTCCTTGCCAAACTTCATGTGAAAGCATACTTGCCCTGGCCCAGTGCTCAACTGGTGGGAGCGCCGTCCCATACACCGAAAGGTTGCAGATTCCAACCCCAATCAGAGCACATACTCAGGGAGCCGGTTCAATCACTGTGGGAAGGCCACCAATCGATGTTTCTCACATTGATGTTTCTATAAATTACTAAGAAATTTCATTTCTTCACCCCCTACTCACCACTCAATACATTATTATAAAGCTTTCTTTTTTGTCCATCATACTGTTGATTTTATTTTCATAAAAGTCAACATTGGCATTCTGTTTGTCTTACCCAATGGCTTATTTTTAATCCCATCTTTCCTGTTCTCTTGGCAGTATTTGACACTGTTGGTCACTCTCTGGAACTCTTTTTTTTTTCCTTCCTGTGGAACATAAATAGGTTTTCCTATTAGTGAGCAGGAGTTTCTATAACAGTTTATGACCAGTCTTACCACAGAAACCATATGTTACCTGAAATATAGCTAGGCAGAGTGCCAACTTAACTAAAAAATATCTTTCACCAAGACACCTAAAATACACCTATTTGCAAATAATGTGATTCATGACCTGGGCTCTGCCAACCTCCAGACTTAAGTCCCACTTCTTCCCTCTCCCTTCCTGGGCAGATAACAATGCAGTCATTTGTAATATGCTATAATCTTTCCAAAATATAAACCCTAAGAGCGTGTCAGCATACCAGGGGTTTGGGATAATTTTTTTTAACTCGAATAATATTTGTGGTTGCTTGAGATGAAGGAGTCCTCAGAGAACTGAAAGCATGTTCCTACACCAGCTTCTAGAAACCTTAAAGCACCTTCAATCAAAACTATATCAGCCCAGCTGGCATGGCTCAGTGGTTGAGCATCAACCTATGAACTGGGAGGTCAGGGTTCAATTCCCAGTCAGGGCACATGACTGGGTTTTGGGCTCAGGCATGCACCCAGTGTGGGGTGTGCAGGGGGTAGCCAATCAGTGACTCTCTTTTAACATTGATGTTTCTATCTCTCTCTCCCTCTCCATTCCTCTCTGAAATCAATTATATATATTTTACATCAGAAAAAAAATTATTATTTAAGCAGTCTCTCCTCCCTTTATGCTAAATAGAATACCTCCTACTCTGTACTTCAGCATTTATAACTAATCTTCTGTTTGGTGCTTTAATGTCTGCTCGCCTCTTCAGATAGGGTAGAAGATCTTTGTTATCAAGCATTGCATTTTATGTCTGTATTGGTGATACTACTTTTTACAATGCTAAACACATGGTAGGATTATCCTGAGGGTGTTATGAAATTTTCACCAATGACATGCTGTTGATTATTTTAAGGCTGTTGGTAAAGAGTCAGAAAATCATTTATCATTCCATAATAATAATCCTATATAATGAAAGGCTAATATGCAAATTGTCCCCTTGACCCAGAATTCCACTGGGAGTTCAACCAGGGGGCGGGGCTGGTCAGCCAACTGCCCTTGGCCTCTCCCCCCTGCCAGCCTGGCCTGATCGGCCTTGATCGAGGAGGGCCAACTGGACCCCACCCATGCACAAATTTGTGCACTGGGCCTCTAGTAATTAAAATAATGGCCACTGCATTTTAGTGTTTTTATAATAGGGTTTGTTATGGTGTTTTTGTTTGTTTTAGAATTATGATTGGTGCATTTGCCAGGAAATTCTAAAATTAAAATTCAAATTTTAAAATTGAATTAAAATTAATCATGTAGTCTTGCTAAGTATCAGTTGTCTCCTCTATATTGTACAAATAATCATACCTATTTTCAGTGGGGTGCGGATAAATGTTTAAGAACCACTTCTCGGGGTGGGGAGTGGGGACCATCCTGGATTTGTAGTGTTTGCCAATTTCTGTGATGTAAATAGTCACTTTCATGCTATCAATATGATGTCACTGAATTGGGAAGAATAAGCATTCTCTAGCCAGTATAAGCCAGCTCACCATACCACTGCTGCTATTTCATAGGACTGTAGTGAGGATTTATTGGGGAGGGGGGAAGAGTGCAGGTCAGATAGTAAACATCAATAAATGGTAGCTCTTATTGTTGTTATTATTTCTAGGCTAATGAGACTCCGTTCTCACTTGAGAGAGTCCTTCAACAAGTTCCTCCTCATTATATATATTTCTGCATCTAAACATTCAGTCCTCAGCACTGTCTGAGGACCCATAAAACAGTGTAATCCCATTCACTGACTCACTCCATATGATAATTGGCTTGCTACACATTATAATTAAAATAAAAACTTAAAATTTGATCCCTTAGGGAATATAATAAAGAAGTGTTAATGTATTTGCCTCACAGATTTCACAATATGATGAATCTTAAGTGTTTTGAGGGTTGGGTATAAAGTTATTTCAGAGTTGGGTTTTTGTTGTTGTTTAGCCTAGTCATCATTAATTACCTTCTGCTTTTGATAGAAACAGCTGGGGTGATATTAAAAATTTCCATTTATACTTATGATATAATGAACGACATATGCTCCATTCAGTTTATCGTGGTTTGGCTTGCATGTTTAAAGCCAATAAAACAAGTAATTGTACTAATGCCTTTAGAGGATGTAGCTTAATGGTTTACTTGCATTGCTTTGACATTTTGTTCTTGGGGATTTGAGGAATGTAAATTGTTGTCATTGTGCACATTTGAAAAAAGATTTAAGTGGGCTCAGTGCCTTACATTGGGTATCCTCTCTTCCCTATGTAATCTTTTCTCAGCGAGCTGAAGGCAAGTCAGACAAATTCTGAAACCCCTGTCACTATGTTCTGTGCTCCATTTGTTCACATTTTTGGAAACTTGCTAAGTAAAGATTTGACACATAAAGAGAAAAAATCAAACTTAGAACTCTAGGTTTTGTGAGAAAAAGTTCAAGAGGCACTGTTATTTCTCAGGGGAAACTAATGACATTGAATACATTGTGTGCCTTGTTAAAAATTCAATTAATATTATACTAACATTATATTTAATCTAGTACTTGTAAGATTACATATGAAACCTTTAAAGATACCAAATGTGCAGAGAGCATCAGCACAGTGAAACTGAAGTGGCCCTTTTTTCTTTTTGAATAGTATTAATTCAGAGTTATCCACACATTCAAAAAGTACATAAAACATGCATTGTGTTTTCATTAAAGCTAATCTTGTAATTTCTATAATCTTCTCTGCTTATTTCTACCAATTCATCTGATTATCACTCCAGTTTTAAAGCTAAAAGGGTCAAGTATTTGCTACGTTCTCCAATGACTGGCCCATGGTCATGAAGACTTGGAAATATAAAATTGAAGTCTTTCACCTCCACTCTTCTATTTTCATTGCCTTCTAAGCAAGCCTGGGCTCAGATCTTTATTATGATTGATAAAATGTACAGGGATCCCCTACCCGCTTTGGGGCTAGTATTCATTTCTCAGGCCAGTTGTGCATAAGGGGATCAATTAATTAGTAAATAAAATTTGCATCACACCATCAACATTTGCTATAACAAAGAATAAATGCTGTTGGAGTACCATTGCTACCTTGAGTGTCTGTGTTTTATTTATTAAAGCAATGGGCAAACAAAATGATGAAATAAGGATGTATAGTAAGGGAAACACTAATGACAGTATTGGTGCAGGTCAGAAAAGGATTGCTCTTGTGAATAAGCTAAGTAAAAACAAATACTAAATTTTTTATGATGTTTAGGATTTGTAACTATATACTTCAACTCTACAAACCAACCCCCCAAACGACCTTTTAACACCTCCCTGAAAAATATCTCATTTCTGAGTTTTTCTAACCCCTACTCCCCATTACAAGCCATCAAAATATTTGGTATTACTCAAATTTAAAATATTATATTGATTAAGAATGCAATTATGTCAAAGGTGAAGAGACAGTATATTGAATTACAGTAGCTAACATTTATTGAGCACTAACTATGTGCCAGGTACTATTCTAAGAGTTTTGCTTATTTAATTCTTCCAACAATTCTAAAAATTAGATATTATTATAAATCCCATTTTATAGGCAAGGAAATGAGGCCCTAGAGAGTTTAAGTTGGCCAAGGTCTCAAAGGTATTTAATGGCAGTGGCAGGATTTGAATCTTGTCTGCATACCACCAGCCCTGTTGTAACTTAATTGCATCCTAAAGAGAATACTATCTAAAATAGACCTGATAAATGTATTGTAAATGCTATAGTTAACTCCTTATTCTTATTTGGTAGCCTGTAAGGGAATTGAACATTTCCAGAGACTGCTAAAGAGGGTAGTTGTATAAAACATTACCATGTTGTAAATGGGATAGGAGTATCAGTGAAGTCATAGAGATTAATGTACAAAACCTCGGCAAAGCCCTAAAGATGTGGCTCCCCCACCCCACCATCTTCCCTGACGACTTGTTTTCCTGGAGTAGAACAAGTGATTAGCATATTTTATTTGTGCTGTTAATGCCAAGCCTGTTTACCACGACTGGATTTGCCTGATTGGTGGCGTTTAGTACAGTGCTTGGCAGTTCTCTATGGAGCTCTTAGACGTCAGCTGTAAATCATCTGCTCAGCCTCCCTGACTGTGAGCTCCAGTACCTCCCACCTGGTGCACTGGGAGCAGCTTCCACACACTCACCATATGCGGGCAGAATCCTTCTCTGTGTCTGGGGGCAACACTGCAAATTAGAAGGTGAATTTGTAGCAATCTGGGCAGACCCTCACGTGTGCAAATCCTGTTCCTTGTAATTGGAATTGTGTTTGTAAATCCCTATACACCCAGGTGAGACTAAATTATACCCCTGTGCATAGGCAGAAGAAAAAAAAAACAATCTGTTTAAATGAGGCCAGTTCAGCTTTCTCTAAAATCTGGACAGTATGGGTGGCCTTTTTGCAATTCTATACTCTTTCAGGAAATGCCATCACATTCTTTTATGGAATGCTCCTTATTTCATAAAAAAAATTATAAAAAAGGCACGAAACAGATTCTTCCCCACAGCCCTCAGTACTGACAATTAGTGGTACTTCCTAGCCAGTCTGTCTTTGGAAAGTGATCTTGATGCCACCTTTTGTGACATCTTTATAAAGAACCACATTCCTGTAATGTAAGCCTAAACTCTGCCTGGCTCTTATTGATAACATATGTTGGACAAGGCAGGGGGGTAGTTAATTGAGTTGGCAAATAAATGAGGATAGTTTTTACTAATAACTTTTGTTAGGTACATTGACTTTTTCCTATTAGAAGGTCTTTAAAGACAAATTTAATGATCATTCTACTGTGACTGTTTATATGTTTTAGAGTTTATATTAGTCAGTGATTTTCAATATTTAAAAATATATGTGATTTTCAATATTTAAAAATATATGGGTTATCTCTTTTTAAAGATACATATTAATTTCAGAAAGTCATGCAGACTCCTTCATGCAGTTTCCAACTGAAAGCTAGAAATTTTTCTAGAAGGTTTTGCCAATATATTTGTGTGTGTGTTTTATGTACATTTTCTCTCCCCGCTCCTGCTACTCACTCTTCTAACTACTTCCTTTATTTTATGTGGTGTTTTATTCTATTTTGTATTTTAGGCAAGTTTAAATTGTAAAACCAGTCAATATTTAGAAAATGAGGTATTCTTATTTGATAGCATCTTAACAAAGCATAGCCTTTCTACCTTGCAAAGTCACAGAACTACATCCATGATTTCACAATCGCAAACACTTCTGCACGTGAGAAGGCTGCAGCTCCTCCTGCTTTTCTTCATTCCCTTGAGACATATTATGAGTTGAATTGTGTCTCCCCAATCTCCCCCAAAAAATATGTGGAAGTTTTAACCCCCAGTACCTGAAAAAGTGACCTTATTTTGAAATAGGGTTACTGCAGATAGTTAAGCAAAGGTGGGGTCATAGTAGGGTGGGTTCCTAATCCAATATGACTGGTGGTCTTATGAAAAGACAGCCATGCGAAGACTGAGACATGGAGAATGCCTTGTGAGGTTGGAGGATTGAATAATGTACCTATAAGCTAAGGAAAGCCTAGGGCCTCCAGGAGCTCAGAGAGAGACATGAAACAGATTCTTCCCCACAGTCCTCAGTAGAAACCAACCTGCCGATGACACCGTGATGTTGGACTCCCAGCCTCCAGAAATGTGAAACAATAAGTTCCTGCTGTTGTAAGCCACCCAGTTTCTGATACGTTGTTATGGAATCTTTAGAATACTAATATGAGGCATGAAACAATAAATTCAAATAAAAACCCCTTCTCCTAACGCTAGAATTCCAACCTTTCTCATGCCTTGCCTGGTCTCTTGAAGCAACTTTCCAGCATCCTTGATGCTCTTTGGTTTGCACACATTCATTTTATATACCACCATTGTGTTAATATTTTCGTCTATTTACACAGACTTCCAGTGGTCACTCCCCATTGTGCCTGAAGCAGTGTGGATTCTCGAGTGGAGCATTCAAGGGCTTTCCATTCGAGGCTCAGTTGCTTTCCAGCTCCTTCCCCCCATGTGCCTGCTGTGCATACCATTGTTTTCTAGACACCCACTTCTCCATAGTTCTCTCAGAACTTTTCCATTTTGAGCATACTGTTCCTTTTGAAACAAACCCCCCAAAAGAATTTTACACCTCTTTCAAAAGATGTCTTAAATGCTGCTGTAATTGTTGGATTCTCTATCCCAAGTAGATGCATTTGCTATATCTATGGGCTCACAAAATAATGTATACTTCTTCTATGATACCTAATTTGCTTTGCATTGTCAATATCTGGGCATTAACCTTTCACTGTATTAAGCCCCCAAGGCATCTTTCGCCCTTGCTGGCAAAAATCTGGCATCCTCAGAATAGATCAGAATTCCATAGCAGACAACCAGAAACAGACTGCCAATTTCAGGTTTCTGCTGTGCTCCTCCATGTGCATGTTCCCTATAGTTCCTGTGAAGAATACAGCAATGGGCTAAAATCAAAGCCTTTCTCTTCTTATTCCCATCACCATAGGTATCTCTTTATTGACCATTGGATTGGATGATAAGTTATCTGACACTTCCTTCATCTTAGAAAGCCACAACGGAGATGATTTTTCACACTAAATCTCTTAACCTCTGAATTCCCTCCCTGACCTGGTGAAAGTCTCCCAACCAAAAGTAGCAAAACTGTTCTTTTTAAATTCTCACTTGAGGACATTTTATTGATTTTAGAAAGAAAGGAAGAAGGTGGGGAAAGAGAGAGAAACACTGGATGTGAGAGAGAAACATCGATCAGTTGTCTCCCATGTGCTCCCAGATAAGAGATCGAACACCCAACCTAAGTATGTGCCCTGACAGGTATGTGCCCCTTGAGTGTGTGGCTCCTATATGTGATTGGGTGATGCTTTGACGTGGTCTGAAGCTGACTACCAGGTGTGCTGGCTCTGGGGCCTCCCAGGAGGTACAGACCAAGGTCATCCAACCCTGATGTTCTTTCCAGGGCCACCTAGCCTGAGCTACAAAGTGACCTGCAGATGGCAGCTACTTATGCTGGGCTTGGAGGTGCCCAAGAGAGGCCATGCTGTTAATCAAGGCCTGCTGCTGTTAGTGCCAGGCCTGGGGCCACTTAATAAGAGGTATGGGGCCTGCCAAGGCCAGATGCTGCTTGTTTGAAAGATTTTAGGAAAGTGTGAAGCATGAGTCAAGACAAGCCATTCATATGGAAAAGCCACTGGAAATAGCTTGGAAGGGGCGGGGGGACAACTTGGGTGGAATGGGGTCTTAGGGAATCACCAGGGCAGGGTAAACAGTGATTACCCACCCTGCTCTCATTCTTTTTTTAAAAATATATTTTATTGATTTTTTACAGAGAGGAAGGGAGAGAGATAGAGAGTTAGAAACATCGATGAGAGAGAAACATCGATCAGCTGCCTCCTGCACACTCCCCACTGGGGATGTGCCTGCAACCAAGGTACATGCCCTTGACCGGAATCGAGCCTGGGACCCTTGAGTCCGCAGGCCGACGCTCTATCCACTGAGCCAAACCGGTTTCAGCTAAAACTATTTTAAATGTAATGAAAATGATAACACAACATGTTAGAATTTGTAGGATGCTGTTAAAGTATATGTAGAAGGAAAGCTATAGCACTAAATGCCTATATTAGAACAGAAGAAAGGCATCAAGCAAAGGCCTGAGTTTTTTCCTTAAGAAGCTAGAAAAAGAGAAAATGAAACCTAAAGTATGCAGAAGAAATGAAAGAATAAAGAAGAGAGGGGAGGATGAGAGTACTATGTTTACCTATTCGACCATTTTGATTGTGTGGAACTCCTAATCTATTTTAAATATGTCTAAGATGACTTTGTAATCATTTAGCCTCATTGCAATACAGTTATTTGTCTTCCCCATTAGGCTGTTAGTGATGTGTTATGAAACTTGTTTCTTCTACAAGATCTATGATAGGCACATAATAAATGTTTATGAAATGAACCATTGCTAAATAAAGGCATTACAATTGACATCATAGGGTCTTAGAGTAATTTAAAGTGCAGGAGCTCTCCGTGGTACTGAAGAGACTCTGTTCTTTCCTATGGGATGTGCAGAACCTTATGTTTTGTGTTTCACAGTTACCTTCACCATCCTCTGTCATGAATTTTTCTGCCACTTTGTAGTCAACTTTCTAGAGAATCCTAACTCTTGTCAAACTCTATTCTGCCTCAATTAATTGTACATACCTTTTGGTCAAGGCATTTATTGCTCATGAAATAGCTATCTGCTCCTCCACACTTTCTGGTCTCTGTAGTTTATGGGGACCATGTGAATAATTTTGATTAAGAGGTTATGAGGAGAAATAAAGTATACTATTTCCCAGTCGAAGCACAGAATAGAGGATGTGAGTCCTCTAGCTTTTTTTCTTTCTTTTTTTTAAAAATTCCTCACCGAATTTATGTTTTTATTGATATTTAGAGAAAGGGGAGAGAAACATTGATGGGTTGCCTCCCTTATGCACCCTGACACTGGATCAAACCCACTATCTAGATATGTGCCCTGACTGGGAATCGAACCCACAACCTTTTGGTATATGGGGCAACACTCCAACCAACTGAGTCATCTGGCCAGGGCCTATAGGTTTCTTTATCCACTTGCTGTGATGGCAATGGAAGCCATACACTGAGATAGCATAGCTACCATATGGAAATATCTTAGATTGCTGAGCCCTTGTATGGAGGACAACTTCCCTGAAGAGTCTTTGACTCATATACTGTTGACCTGTAACTTAGGGGGCAATTTTTTACCACGAAAACATAAATTTCCATGATTAATATGGTCTTTTAATATAATCCTTATCACAGTTTGTTTACTTCCATTTTTTTCCTAGATTAAGTTTCTTGAGAGAAATGATTTGCTCTCTGGGTATTCTGAGAGCATAAAGATGTTCCTAACATTAACCTTGGATATAGGAAGGAATTGTACAGAAAAATTTATGAAGGGGCTGGTTTATGTTCTCATATGTGTATTAAGTGGTGAGTAATGGTTTAGCCAAGCCAGAGAAATAAAGGACATCTTAGGCCAGAGGTCAGCAAACTTTTTCTGTAAATGGCTACCAGCTAATAAATATTTTAGGCTTTTCAGATCATAAGGGTAGATCTCTATTGCATATTCATCTTTTTGTTTTACAACTTTTCAAAATGTAAAACTATTCTTAGCTCAATGCTTGCACAAAAATAGTCCAGATTTGACCCTTGGGCCATAGTTTGCTGACCCCTGGTCTAGGGAGAAGAAACCCACAGATGTCTACATACAATTATAATCAGTTTGGCCATGATAGAGTATGAATTTTGAATAAGGGTCATGATAAATCAGCCCAGAGAGATAGAAATGAAGAGTTGTTTTCAATGGATATAAAGTTTCAGTTATGAAAAATAATTTTATTTTTTAATTAACTTTTGCTGAAGATCTTTTCAGGCTCCTATGTTGGCTTGGGTTTATGTCTCCGAAGCCTTCTCCTCTTTGGATTTCTTTAGCCTGTATATGTGTGAAATTCAGCTTCTAGACTAGAAGTTGTGCTATGAATCTAACACACGCCAGAACAAGTCAAAGCACCTGATAGTGAGGCGGAATATAGTTCTGAACGCAGCACGGTGTGTTTGCTGTAGAAAGGCTGGAGGCAGACAATGTGTAGTGATTTTCTACCACCAAGCAGCTTTTAGGGGTGAGGGAGAGTATGAAGTAGTAGGGAAGGAACCAGTTTGTCAGGGACCTTTAGCAGTGAATTTTGTATTGCTCTTCGGAAAGGATTCTGCTGTGTCCGAACTCGGTGGCCACACAGGCCTAAGTGTAACTGTATGGCTTTGCCCTTTAGGGGAGTACTTTTGACCTAAGGATATCTCACTCCATCTGTATCTAACTAAGAGATACATTTACCAAGAGGACAAAGGGAATTCAGTAACTGTCTGATGAGAAATTAAGGTGTTTAGAGAAGGAGGGGAATCAGGAAGAGAGGGAGAGGGAGAAAACCAATCCTTGTGCCTAGAGGAGGGGCCCTCTTCCTGCTTACACTCGCCTGCTCACTTTGTACTCCATCGCTGTATTTGGAGAGGATTTCTGTTGATCAGGACAGGGGTCTGTCTTGTCATTAAGGTCCTGTCCCTTTGGGCACAGGGAGGGAGGATGCCAGGGGTCTATGTACCTAGTCAGACTGCCTCAGGGTCTATGTTCTCAGCTTTTCCCCTGTACTGCCTCTCCCGTAATAGTAAGGTAATAATATGGGAGAACACTTGACACAGAGAAGGCATTTGCTAAATGGTAGTGCTAGGAGAGAAGTGGAGAAGGAAAGCAACAACAAGAATTCTCATCTTTGTAACTGCAGTGAGTGAGGAAAGAATCTGGTTGACTTAGAATAAGCTCTTTTTACATAACCAGTAAGTGTGGAAATAGCATGGATCCTCATATGTTTTCTAACGTGCCCATAGACATAGAATTCCAGAGTGACTTCAAAAGGGTTTTAGTATTCTTTTTTTTGCTTCTAGACTTAAATCTGAAATCAAATGCCTTCAAATCAATGCTTTAAAAATTAAACAAACTCAGTGTACATATGTGAAAGTGTGTGCACATACTATTCATTATCTTGTAGCACTACTTGAGAGGGTCTTTTCATATCCATTTTCATCAGGCTTGTACTTCACAGATAAGCTGCAATAAGGATGTTTTCAGGAAGTTCTGTGATTACTTTTCAGCAGATAAAATTGTGTTTAGCTTCGTTGAAATGCTTGAGTACATTAACCTAGCAAAGAAGGCAAATAAGAGACAAATCAAATTCTGTAAGTAAATAGTTATTCATATTGAATCATATGAAAAGTTTAAACAATGAGAAAAACAAACTCCATAATTCATTTCCTCTCTTCGCTTATAATAATATAACACGAACTTTCCAAACTAGATTTTCAGAACAGGCCAATTTTATTAAGTAATGAAAGCTTTTAGATATCACTTTTAAATAAAAAGCAATTAATAAAAATAAAAGAAAATAGAAATAATTTTAAATGTTTGTCTTAAGACCTGGCCAGTGTTTCACAGTGGTCAGAGTGTATGTTCAATTTCCAGTCAAAGGCATGTAACTGGGTTGCAGGTTTGAATGCTGGCCCCTGTTGGGGCGTGTGTGGGAGGCAACCAAATCAATATGTCTCTTGCACATCAATATTTCTATCTCTTCCCCACTCCTTCCCTCCCTTCCAGTCTCTAAAAATCAATGGGAAAAAATATCCTTGGATGCAGATTAACAATAACAAAAAAGTGTCTTATTTTATACTTCTAGTGGAGACATAAATTGATACATTTATTAAACTTTCTGACAAAATATTCTTTCAAACTTTCTGAAAGCTTTTGAAATAATCAAATAATATTTATTTTAAGGTTTCACCATTTTTATATAGGAAGGGTACATGTTCTACAAACAAAAATCTAAAATCTTAATGTAATACTTGCCCTTTGGTGATATCCCATCCACAGACGTCTTTGTTCTTGAACCCCATGGAAAGTAAACTAGAACATGTTCTACCCATGTTAACACTAACCATGGCAAATTACAAACTCAACAGGTATGTGTAATGTACATCTTTAATCTAAAAAATATGGAATAAACCCAACACGAATGTGTAATTTTTTCACTACTTGGGTTATTTTTGGTAATAAAATCTTCAATGTGTTTCTTGGAACTGAATGGTCTACATTTTTATGAGGATATGTACATTTTATTTTAGAGATGGGGGATCATAGAAATTCTAGTTACAGTTCTGAAGACCCAAGGTATGCACATTAAAAGCATAGAAAGTATTCCTGAGGGAAAATGGAGTTCATACAAGGTTTAGTCACAAACTTAAAATAACTGAAGACTTGTCAGGGAAAATGATGTCCCAGAAGGCACAGAAATGTGTATCACTGTCTTAAAAGGGATCATGGAAGCAAGTTTAGAACAGTTAAAGACGTTGTGAGCCTAATCGTGCAGAAGTATAAGGTGGCTAAAAGAAACTCTGATATAGATTCCTATTTTATAACCACAAACTTTGATTAGGAAGATAAATATATATATTTGAGTTACATATTTAAAAGATTGAATGACTTAATGAATTTCAAGCACCATACTTTGTCAAAAGAATAATTGTTTTAAAGAGTTATATTATTTCCTTTAAAAAATATTTTTATTGATTTCACAGAGGAGGGGAGGAGACAGAGATAGAAACATAAGTGATGAGAGAGAATCATTGATTGGCTGCCTCTTGCACACCTCCTACTGGGGATTGAGCCCGAAGCCTGTGCTTATGCCCTGACTGGGAATCCAACCATGACCTCCTGGTTCATAGGTCAATACTCAACCACTGAGCCACAGCAGCTGGGCTATATTATTTCTTGATATAGAAATTATAACAGGATTGTGAATATTCTATTTCTCAAATGTGGGTACACAACATTTAAAAGAAAATGTATTTATAACATGGATTCTTTAAAATCTTGCTAAAATCAAGACAGTTATCAATCTTGTGAAACTTCAGAGTTTGAAGGATATACTTTACTTTCTTTGCTCAAAATTAGGTCAAGAGAGCCATACTTCTTGAAGTGCTTACTTTCTCTCATAGTCAATTATAATAGCTTCTTTCTCTAGGGAAGAAATGCCATGTGAAAAAATTTTGTGTGACAGTTTACACATAACCACAACAATAAAAATGAAATCTTTATTTTTTAAAATTAAATTTCTTGGGTGGCAATGTTTAATAAGATTATATAGGTTTCAAGTGTACAGTTTTATGATACATCATCTATATATTGCATTGTGTGCCCCCACCCAAAGTCAAATCTTCTTCTGTCAGCATATATTTTATATGTTTGTATCTCCCTGAAATATGCAGCGTAATTAAATTCTTTTATTCTAGATCCCATTTTCCCTTTTCCAAGTGATATTAAAAATGCAATATTAAGATTATACAGGTTTCAAGTGTACAGTTCTATGATACATCATCTATATATTGCATTGTGTGCCCCCACCCAAAGTCAAATCTTCTTCTGTCAGCATATATTTTATATGTTTGTATCTCCCTGAAATATGCAGCGTAATTAAATTCTTTTATTCTAGATCCCATTTTCCCTTTTCCAAGTGATATTAAAAATGCAATATGTATCCTGTTATCCAGCCTGCAGCAGGGAAAACACCATCATAAATTTAAATTCATTACCAAATTCAAATTTCAGTTATCCCAAGAATAGGCTTCCGAATATATAATATAAACCCTACATATTAATTAGATGGTATATGTCTTTCATGACACAAAAACCACTGAGAATATCAGTGTGGCAGATGCAGTAAATTGTTTTCATAGGACACAGGAAGCTGATGCTGACTGCTCTCGTCTTCCTTGTTCTCATTTTACATGCGCACCTCTGCTCCTTGTGTGATGTCCTCCCATCTTTCCTCCGTTCACTTACATTGCACTCAGCTGTGGCACTGAAAGGGTTCTTACTGGTTGTGGACCAGCAGCTTACAGATGTCAGAACTGACCCTGAGAGAGGGCATCCTGACAAAGTCATGCAGTCTGTGGCAGTGAGGTGACAGTCTCTGAATTATACCCTGCTACTAAATATAAAATTAAAAAAAAATTATGGGAAATTTTAGCCTTTCCTTGAAGACTCAGTTTCTGTCTCCGTCTGCAATAACGCCATTTCTGACTATATAGCAAGGGCACTGTGGTTTGAATGCAGGCTACACTGCCTGCTTGCTCTGTCCTATGTGCTAAAATGGAGAAAATGACAGCTCCTATCTGATGGGGTTGTTAAGAGCCTTCAAAAAGTTAGCATTCACGGAGCAATTAGAATAATGCTAGGCCGTTGTAAGTGCTCAACAAGCATTGGTTATTATTACAATCGTTTGTGTTAATCCCTCTTTCTTTCCTATTTTGTATTTTCCAGGAATACCACCAAGTTAGCTGTTTTATTTAGAATGTCAATTTATTCCAGGTCTCTCTTCCCAGCTCAAGTCATTTCAGGGTAGGGACTATGTCCCAAATTTCTTCTATGTACCTCCATAGGGCCTAACATAATGTTTGATGCAAAATAAGGATTCTGTAAATACCGTTGTTTTTCCTGCTGGTTGATAAGGTAAATAGATTTCTAATAATTGCAACTCTGGCCAACCTTTAGATGTTTAAAAAAAAAAGAAAGAAAGAAAAGGAAAGCCAATTAAAATGTGGTAGGAGTATAATGTGCCAGTGCTCTATGTTTGTTTTTTTTTTAAAAAAGCAAAAGACCACTACCACTCATATTACTTGAAGGTATCTAAAAAAATCCTCAGAATACATATTGGGGTGGTTTAGGAGTAATGGATAAGAAGATAGGCTATTTTGTATTACTACCAGAGTCATATGTAAGACACTGCTGGATACTTTCAAATTGTGTATTGGTGCCGCAGGGTTATTACCCTGAGCCCCGAATTCTGGACAGCATTTTACTAAGACACGTTTTTAATGCATGTTCTCAGCTACATGTTAGAATTGCTTGGCGAGCTTTTAAAACTCTCATTACTCAGGCTTTACCTCAAACCTGTTAAGCCCGAATCTCTGGCACCAGTGTTTACTCAGCCTCTTCAGGTGATGCCCCTGTGCAGCCACATTGGGGAACTTACCGGGCCAGCCTGTTAAGCCTGCCAGACTATGGTTCTGTGGCATATTTATCTGGATAGGGCATATGGTAATTATGACATATAGCTGCTTTATAACATCTCTGTCAAGTACTATGTAGCCTAGACATCCACTCACTTTCTAAGAGGAGTTTTGAGGAATGAGGAGATATTCGAATGTGAATCCGGTTACCAAGGCTGTGAAACACTGCATCCTTATTTTGTTTGATTCATTTCCCTTCCCACAATGATTGTGGTTGGAATCTGTGTTTTCCTTTTGGCAGCTGACTCCTGCAGATGTGTCATTTTCTACACACTGGCTCCCTGTTTATGCCCGACCAGAGGGGAGCGGCAATGCCTGAGTCACCTTCAGCACTCGGCAATTTCCCTGGGAGTCTTATTCTTTCTAACCTTGCGGTTTCTCTGGCTTGAAGAATTTTGTCTCAAGATACAGCTCAAAAAATGAATTCTTAAATGAGAAAAAGAGCATTGTTGGCTGTATAAAAAATATAGATTTATTTTTCTATTTCTTTGCCCAGTATGAACTACTATTCAGAATAACTTCCTATTCTAGAAGATCCTATTTCACTAGTTAATGTAACATATGCCACAAATTCTATTGTCTTTTTTATAGTTACATTATTTTTGCATTTATTCAGAAAACATTTCTTGACGATCTGTGATGTGTCAGGTATTGTGACAGTTGCTTGGAATATAAAGATGAAAGACCTAGTCCATCACAGACACCTTGGAAAGATGGGCAAGTGCAGTGATGGAGGAATGCAGTGACTGCTATGATGATAGCCAGGAAGGGCACCGATCCAAACACAGGTGTGCTGTACTAGGAGCTGTTGTATGTGTTTGGGCCTTTTAATTCTCACTATAACTTCAGGATACAGGGGACATGGTAATTCCATTTTATAGATAAGGAAACTGGGTCTCAGAGAGAGTAAGTCATTTGCCCATTTCAAAAAGTCAATAAATGAATGTTTTATTTAACTGCCCACTTCTGGCAATGTTTTTATTAATAAACTTTATTTTTAGAGCAGTTTTAAGTCACAGCAAAATTGAATGGAAAGAACAGAGATTTCCCATGTACCCTTGTCCCCAGCCACCCACACCACATAGAGCGTCCATCCTGTCCCTGTCCTGCACCACAGTGATATATTCATTACAACAGATGAACCTACATTAACACATCATTATCACTCAAAGTCCATAGTTCACATTAGGGCTCACTGTGATGTTGTACATTCCAAGAGTTCTGACAAATACACAATGACACGTTTCCACCATGGTAGCATCATACACTGCCCTAAAATTCCCCTGTGCTCTGCCCAGTCATACCTCTCTCCCTCCCAAACCTGGCGAACACTGATCTTTTTACCATCCCCATACTTTTATCTTTCCCTGAATATCATATAGTTGGAATTATACAATATGTAACCATTTCCAATTGGCTTCTTTCATTTAGTAATATGCATTTACTCATCCCTGCCTTCTCATGGCATGGTAGTTCATTTCCTTTTAGCTCTAAATAATATTCCATTGTTTGAATCTACCACAGTTTATCCATTAGCTCACTGAAGGGCATTTTGGGGACTTCCAAGTTTTGACAGTTATTAATAAAACTGCTATAGATCTCCATGTGCAGGATTTTGTGTGGACATAAAATGTCAGTTTATTTGGGTAACTAGTAAGGAGTGGGATTGCGGATTATATGGTAAGAGTGCATTTACTTTTGTAACAAAACATTAAACTGTCTTCCAAAAGGGTTAGACCATTTTGCATTCTCACTTGCAACGAATGTTTTCCTGTTGCTTCACATCCTTGCCAGCATTTGGTGTTGTCAGTGGTTTTGGATTTTGGCCATAGTAAGTGTGTAGTGGCATTTCATTGTTGTTTTAATATGTAATTCTCTAATGACATAAGATGTTGAACATCTTTTCATAGGCTTATTTGCCATCTGCATGTCTTTGTTGATGAGGTGTCTATTTAGGTCTTCTGCCCATTTTTAAAAATTGAGTTGTTTATTTTCTTATTATCCAGTCATGTGTTAATATTTTGTACTTGAGGTAAACCTGGGAGAATAGCCTTATGGAAAAGGGAAAGAAAGCTCCCCAATAGTTCAACTGGGAGCTGGCCCGGCACTCACAGGGGGGCCGTGGTGTTCTCCTGTTGAACATAAGCAGTCTCACAGGACATCAGCCCCAAACGAGACCACTCTGAAACTGGGAGGACCACGCTATACTCATGCCTGGATATAGAACATGGTGCAAACCACCAAAATGACCAACATCCCCTCTTCTTGTCAACATGACTTTTTTTCAATCAAAGCTTGAGCCCTACTCAATTCCTCATGTCTCCTAGACAAAAATTAAGATACTCAGTGATAAAATTGCCCTTACTTTCTGATAGCGCCAAATCCAGAAGTAAAGCCACCTTTCTCTGTAACATCCCCAACAGGACTGGGCAGGGGGGGAGGGGAGCAGGTGTCCCCAGGATGCAGGACTTTCAGTACTAAAATTTGGAAATTCTGGGGCCAGCTTGACCATCCTGTTCTCTAGAATAACAACACAAGCCCAAATATTTTAACAAGCCCCTTCTAACATCCTCTCTGAGATACCTTCCACTTATCAATGGAATTTTGTTTCCTTTGCTGTAAACACTTCCAATGTGGTCCTAGTGGTCTTTGGTGATGGGCAACAACCAATCAACAAAATCAAAGCAAAGCCAATACTATGGCAATAAATTTATTAGGTTATTCCTTAACAATAATGTCTTAAATGATTAATTTCCTTCTAACAATAGGAAATAGAAAGTTGCATAATCTGTGGGGAAGCCCAAACAGCATGATGAATCAATCTTAACATAAAAGAAAAATATACAGAAAATATTGTTAGGCTATGATAAGAAAGACTTCGTTTTGTTGTTTTTATACAAACTTCCTTTCTGTCTCTCAGGGATCATGTCTGACCACCAGTTTGGTAACCAGTTTATGTGCAGCGTGGTGGCCTCTCATGTGAGTCATCTGCCCACAACCAACCTCAGCTTCGTCTGGATTGCTCCACCTGCTGGCACAGGCTGCGTGAATTTCATGTAAGTACCCACAGTGTCTGTGACCACTGAGGAAGGCAAATATACCCCTCATTGGGTTACATATAGGGTAACTATTAAAGTGTATTATTTTAACAAGTTTGACTCTAATGGAATTTACTGATTTTGGTGTCAAAAAAAAGAGATGAAAACTTCTTTAAAGTAACTTTATTTTTGCATATTTATTAATTCCTCAAGAGTTCTAAATTAGATTTTAGCTGACCAAAATACACAATAAGATAAAAATAAAGGCATTATGAAAATTTTCGTTTAGAAAATAAGATGAAAACAGGTACTAAAAATGCCATGAGACTCATATACATGTTGGAAGAAGACCACAAATTTAGCTTTCTGATTTCTGACCATTAGTGACAAGAAGGAAATGTGATCAAATAAGAGATTCGTGATGGTGAGAAATCAGGGTCTCTATAGGAACTTAATAACTTTCTCATGTGCTTTCATCCAGAGGAAACTGGGAAATGTAGTGAGTAATGCCCCCACGGCCTCGGACAAACACTGCACTGTGGCTCAAAGGCTGTGACTTGTGACATCTCTCAGTATAGACTACTCCACTACCACTGCCCCAGAACCACCACTCCTCATCCTCTTTAGTTATCTTTTCTTTCCATATCTTTGTTTTTTTTTTACTTCTAGCACATGATATACTTCACATTTAATTATGTATCTTCATTGTCTATCTCTTTCTGCTGAAATGCAGGTTCCTTGAAAGCAAGAATTTTTTTGTTTGTTTACTCATTTGCCCCAACTGTCTAAACAGTCCCTGGCACACTAAGCATTCACTGAATATTTGTTGAATGGATAAATAGGCCAATGGAATAAGGTCAGAGGCCATTCAGAAACAGCATTCTATGGGCAGCCAAGCAAAATAGAGCTGGACGGCATATTGAATGATTCTCTATTCCAACCTTCTGCTCAGACGACAGAGTCTCATAAAATATGCACACTCCAAATTCACTACTATCTTTACTTCCCTTTAATAGCATACAGTTCAGTGTCAAGGGTTCCTGTTTTTTGCCTATCTTCTGGGTTACCAAGATGCAAACATCAGATTCATCCTTCTAGTTAATTGACATTTAATCTCATCATTTTCTCCCTCAGGAAGTTTTTCATACTTGAACTCATTCTTTCCAGTACCTCTTGCTAAGGTTATTGATTGCAGTAGCATCCCAACTGGTTTGTTTACTTCCGGCCTATTTCTCCTCCAATCCATCCTGCACATTGTTAGCCAGTTTATCTTCCTAAGGTACAATCTTGATCACTCAAAACTTGTATCCCCCCAAATTTCCATCTGAAAGCCAGCCCTTTGGCATGGATTTGATATGCTTTTCCCAATAATTGATGTTTACCATCTTCTCTTATTTCCTATAGCATGCACCTCCTGGATAGGGTGTTAATTGATAAGACTTCCTACAATTCCCTGAACATTTTGTGATTTTCTTTCTCCATGCTTTTCTCATAGCCCAGAATACTTTTTTTTTCTATAAATTTCAATTGCTAAAGTCCTACCCTTTTTTCAAGAACTGTTGAAAATGCCCACTTTTCTATACTATAATGATTTCCAAGACATCAATAACAGAATTGACATGCTGATTGGTTTACTGTATACTTATTTGAATTAATTTCTTGCCTGGAAAGGGACAACTTCTTATTTCTTTGTGATCCCTCCACAGTTGATACAATGTCTCAAACAGAGAAAACATGGGAAATGCCCTTGGATTATATGAGGTTCAATGTTGTTTTTTCCTTTTGTTTAATAGTAACCTCTGACTCTTTTGGCACACTTTATCTTCCTCATGTTTGCACTTGGAAGGACAACAAATTTTTCCCATGCATCACTTTGTAATTTAAAACAAGAATTATTTTTGTCAACAGTAGAACACAAAATAAATTATGTCAACAATATAGAATTGCTTACTTCAAAAAGAAATAGAGGTTTAAATTTAATCTGTTTAAATATCATGTTTGATGGCATATGATCTCACTGTTCCTGGGATATCAAACTCTACTTTCTTCTGAGAAATAACAGGTATTTTAAGTCCTAACTTCAAAGAATATTTTCTTAGCAGTTGGTCAGAAAAATACAGTTTGCTCAGAAGTAATTTTTACTCTCTGCAAAGAATACACACTCTCACTCGTATTTCCCAACAAAATTTTTATGATGCAATTTGCACTTTTTGCTATTCTTAATAGCATTAAGTCTCTGCTTCACATGAGCCATGACTACGTTGAGCTTTGCATGGAGTAGCTGCTTCTTATGTGGGCAAGATGCTTTTGTTAATCTCCTTTCCTAACTAGCTTGTGAGAGACTACAGGAAAACTGAAGATTGAACATGGACCGCTGAAACAATTTATCTGAAAATTTCCAAAATAAAGTCTTGCAATGTTTTACTTTTGTTCCTTACTGCACTATTTATTATGTGTTGAGTAGAGCTATATAAGAGTTAAAACCTGTAATTAGTATGTGCCCAGCAATACTTGAAGGGGATTGCTAATGTTCACCATAAATTTTAAACATTCAGCAAAAATAAAATAACACATAAACTTATGGCATTTGAATGTAAATATATCATGATTCTCTTTTTTTTGACTAACCTCAAAAATTAAAAGTTTCACGTTTTAAAGTAGGAAGAATAGCTTTTTAAAAATTAAACTTCAGCCATGCTTATATGCTTTAGTCATATATTTTGTATAACTTCTTATCATTAGTTACTTCATACATTATTTAATTTCTTTACAAGTGTATTTTCCTTTTTAACTGGATTTTAAATCCCCCAAGGTCAGGGACTGTGTTAGCTATTTTTATGTACCTAACAGGTCCTAATACTGAAATACAGACGATAGAAGGCCCTCAATAAAATTTCCTTAATAGCTCATAATGATATCATATTTCATTGATTCTGAAATACTGATTTTTAAAAAATGTTTTGGAATCTCAAAAGAAGAGATTATAATCATAATTGACAGCATTTACTTTATTTCTTAATGTCTTACAATTGATTGTGTCTTGGATTTGAAGAACCCAGCTACTAATATCTATCATTTACCACATGTACGTTCTCTCTAAAGTGGCAGTTGAATCGACACTGCACCCAATTCTGTAATTTCATATTAGAACAGCCGTGTATGATTAAAAAACCCACTTATCTATTTAAGTCCTTTTTTAAAATCTTGTAGTAAGAATTATGGAACAGTTGAACTGAAATCCCAAACAATTACATCATGTGCTGTGTGTGCCTTTCCCAGAGAAGAGCATGCTGTATAAATAAAACAAGTTTATAGCTAAACCACTTAGCCACACAGTAATGAGGGCTGTCTTTTTTTACTACCTTTCTCGTTAAAAATAATCAAGTGAGAGACATAGAGGAGAGGATGGCCTGAGAATAAAGTTGCTGGCTGTCCTGGTACAGATGTATAAAATGGATAGCTAGCCCAGCTGGCGTACTCAGTGATTGAGCGTCGACCTATGAACCAGGAGGTCACAGTTCAATTCCCAGTCAGGGCATATGCCCGGGGTGCTGGCTCAATCCCCAGTGTGGGACATGCAGGAGGCAGCCAATCGTATGATTCTCTCCCTCTCTAAAATCAATAAAAATAAAATAAAATAAAAAATGGATAAGTAACTAAATTTATTTTATCATTAGTTTTTGACACCTGTTGATAACTTTTCAAGTGATAATTTCACCCAGAGATCTGCTTAGTATCCAGATCTTATGACAGTATAATTTGTTCTTACTTTTATATTTGATTAGTCCTTAGTGACAAGTAAGCCTCAAGTTAAAAGAGGCCCTTAATTATTCAAACTTCTTGCATGTAAATTGTCCCCCCAAAATCCTAAGAGTGAGGAGGGTATATGGAGAGAAGAGATGGAGAAAGAAGAAGGAGGAGGAGAATGAGAAGGAGGAGAGAAGGAGGAAGAGGAGGCAGAGGAAGAGGAGGGAGAGGAAAAAGGTAGGGACAGGCAAGGGAGTAAGGGAAAAAAGGAAGGAATGAAGGAAATCTCCAGCCATCTATCCCTAAATATTAGTGAGAAGCTGCCAGGGAATAGGGATTGTAAAATAACAATTACAACATTAATTAATAATATTTTTGAAAATTTAGAATGTGCTAGTCACTGTTCTAAGTAGTTTACATATTTTAACTCATTTTATTCTCAAAGTAATTCTATGAAGTAGGTGCTGTTATTATCTCAGCTTACAGTGACATTAAATAATTTGCCCGTGAGTGACAGCTTGGATTCAGAAGGTAGTCTAGTTCCAAGCAGGCAATTTTTGACACTTTACTACAGTTGCCTCTAAAAGGATCACTTACCTATTTTTTATAATGGTATTGATACATATTATGGTGTTTACTATTGTAATTTTGAAATCTACCTCTATATGAGAGAATTATCTAATTCCTTTGAATATTGAGAGACATTGATTTAAACTTCTGAAATACGAAGAACACATTAGATTACATCTTGATATCTATGATGTAGATCCATTCCTTGAAAGCTTATTATATATCACTAGAGGCCCAATGCACGGATTCAGTGGGGTCCCTCGGCCTGGCCTGCGGGGATGAGGCCAAAACTGGCTCTCCAGACATCCCCTGAGGGGTCCCATATTGTGAGAGGGCGGTTCTTGGGTGACACACCCCGGAATCTGGCTCCCTCCTCTTTGGTTCCTGGTGCATCACCCGAGAACCACACCTGCCAAGTCACCGCAGCTTGGCAGCTCCTGCATTGAGCATCTGCCCCCTGGTGGTCAGTGCGCATCATAGGTACTGGTCGGACGGTCAAACAGTCACTTAAGCTTTTATATATATAGATTACTTGTCAAAAGTGAATTCTACATAGGGAAGGGATGTGTGAATTAAAGGCAAAATTTATCACCAGTAGATTTAGGTTTAACTGCTTGGACAGAGATGCTAGAATAATATTAGAATAGAAATGGAACATAGAAGATCAGATTTGTGCCCAAATTACTGACAATTTAACGTTAAGTAAACTCCCCCAAAACGGAGAAAAGAATCTTCCAGTCAAGATGGTGGAATAGGTCAATGTGATACTGGCATCCTTCCACAACAACTTCAGGATTACAATTAAACCACGGGACAGCCATCATTCAGAATACCTGAAACCTAGTTGAACAGAACTCCTATAACTAAGGACATAAGGAAGAAGCCATGGAGACTAGTGGGAGGGGCAGAGATGCTGAACAGGTGGTCCCACATCCATGTGTGGTGCATAAAAATTGGGAGGGATACCTTGGCTGTGGAAGTACCTCCAAACCCAGCAAAGGAGCAGCCATATGCAGATTGTTTTGGAGCTCATGCCGAGTGGCTCTAGAAAAGGCATGGGTGGTGGCTGACCTTGGTCTGCACCTCCCAGGAGACCCCAGAGCCAGTGCACCCAGTGGACAGCTTCATACCATGCTGAAGGACCATTCAACCACCACCATGAGCAACACACTCAAAGGGTGGACCCAGAGGGCACCAAGCCCCCCTGAAATAAGTTCTGCTCCATGGGATCGGCCCCTGGATAGCAGATCCTCCATGGTGGCCATGGCCAGTCCTTCCAGCCAATCGGCCTGAGGGTACATCTCTCCCATTGACATGCCATCAGCAATCAGGCTCAACTACAAGAAGAGGGTCACGTAGACCACACAAGGGGCGCATCTAGAGCACCCAGTTCAGGTGAATGGGAGGCTGTGCCACTGGGCCCTACAGGACACCTACTATATAAGGCAACTCTACCGGGACTGGGAGATGTAGCAACTCTACCTAATACATACAAACAAACACAGGGAAGCAGCCAAAATGAGGAGACAAAGAAATATGGCCCAAATTTAAAAAAAAAAAGGACAAAACTCCAGAAAAAGAACTAAACGAAATGGAGACAAGCAGTCTACCAGATGCAGAGTTCAAAATACTGGTTATAAGAATGCTCAATGAGTCTGGCTGGGGTGGTTCAGTGGTTGAGCATCAACCAATGAACCAGGAGGTCACAGTTCGATTCCTGGTCAGGAGGCAGCTAATCAATGATTCTCTTTCATCATTGATGTTTCTATTCTATCTCAAGTAAATAAAAACATATTTCAAAAACATACACACACACAAAACAGTTTGAGGAAATAAAATTTAAACAAAATTTCTGGAATTCTAAGAATTCTAAAATAACCTCTTTAAAAATGAGTCAGTTCATATTCAGAAGTTGTCTTATTTATTACTGAGAAATGAATGTGGAACAAAATTATTTCCATCTCCATTTTAGCACCTCACAGAATTGAGGTCAAGTTTTGGTTATCACATCGACAAGTCCTAAGCTAGAAACAAAAATGTATTAGTTAAATCTTCTCCATTTGTTTCCACTACTAGTTTTATAGAAGGGATTATGAATAATATGGGCATATTAGTTATCTAGGCTAACATATTTCAAAGAGCAATGTCTTAAAATAGTATATGAAAGATAAACAGAAATGCTTCAAATTAAAAAATGTACACTGTAGTTGCAAAGGTGCTAAGATGGCTGGTTCCTTAATCAACCCCTGGTTTTAACTTAAGCAAATATATTGAAAGTATGACTGTAAGGCTAAGCTACATAAGCCTTTCTTCTTAATCTGCCTGCAGGCATTAATGCTCAGATTTGAGATGGCATCCTTATTTGCTAAGTGCAAAGATGGTTACAAAAGAGCTTTTCTCACTTTGAGGATAAAAGCTAAAGTATTCTTTAATTTTGGTTACTGCCCGGCTCATCGCAGCACCATAATAGTTATTTGGCTCAAAACCAAAAACTAGCAATACAGTGCTTACATGTCTATGGATCAAAATTAGATGAAAAATTGCGGTTTTTCATCTCCAAAGCTATTTGCTGCACATTTTATAACTCTCAAGATGCCTTTTGTAATATGTGATAACAGAGCCAACTGCAGCATCTGCCTGGAAAGAGATTACTTTAATTATGGACTCAATGTCCTATTTTCTGCAAGTGATCCCCAGAGACAGGCTTCCTGCCGGAGCAGAGGTGCAAGGATGCACATTAAAGCCTACACGTTAACCACGAAGAGGTGGGTACAGTGACACAAGGACACCCGTAAACCACCTTCATTCTCCTCGTCTGTAATGTGATGGAAGAGTCTATAGTGATAGTTTTTAAAAATAATGATAGGTTTTTAATTATTCCAGCATCTGTTGTTATGGACTTCTGATGGTTAGGGCAAGATGAGTCTATAAAAGAGCCAACCCTTTGATAAGTCTGTATGGGAAACAGACTATATTAAAAAGGTACGGTGAAACATCATTTTCTTCCAAACTGAAAAATGTATGTGCTTTATCCGTTACTTGCTATAATATTATTTAGAAAGTGTAGCTAAGTTATGTTCTTGTCAATCCCAGTTCTGGATAACACAAGTGCCTCATTATTAAGAATTCATTTGCCATTCAGTATGAATTTCATTAGAACCAATGCACATGTCTTGAGTGTTTCCATGGAAGTTCGTTATAATTTAACATTGATTTAACATTATGAATGGGTACTTAAAGCAAAATGTTACCTTGTTCATATTAATTATAAAATTAGACGCCTTGATGAACAGCTTTTTTTGAGAATGAGTGAGTGGCTTTTCTTTTGAAAGCACAGCACATGCTCACATAGGATATTTAGGATTTCATCTGGTTTCTCTAATAGTATAAGCATATTTTGCATTTTTCAAAAGATGGGGGATTATAGAAGAGCAACCATGGGAATTAATTTTAAACTTCAAAAGAGGAATTTAAGGGATTTGGCATGGAATCATTCTGTGTGGGAGAGGGAAAGATGGAACAGAAAAATGTACCTACAATCACATTAGGTGAAAACATCAAGTCTTTTAAATATTATACCAACTATGACATTCATTATTTTCTGGTGTTAAAATGAAATGCTATTAATATTTTCATACTTTGTTAAAGAAATCTAAGTAAACATATCTTAGGGCATTGTAGATGGTTGCATTTAACTCTAAAAATTAAAATAAACATTCGATACCTTTTGGACTTTCTAATTTACAATAAATGCCACATTGGAGAAATAAAAATGTATATGTTGAAATGGGTAGTTTTACAAGATTTTTGTGTTGTAAATCTTGTAAATGAACAATTGTATTATCTATCATCAGAATTTATAAATAGAAGAATTGGTTTGGTGTTTATTTCTGTTTAAGGAACTTGGATATAAGGAATTAAAGCAATATGTATGGACTTAAGAGAAAATATAGACTATTAGAAGAAACTGAGAGTATAAATAACTGTACTAAGTCATCAGGGCAAGAAAAAAAATTCCTGCTTTTTAATTTTATATTTTGCTCCTAAAACATAGGTTTCTTTGTCTCCTGAAATGGATCTTAGTTATGCTGTGCAATGGGATATCCCATACGAATAAATAGCAAGGGGAGATTTATCAGTGGCTCACTTAGAGCAAGCTGAGATGACCTCTTCTCAAAGTTCAAAGGGAATCAGAGTTTTCTCTTGAGGACTGTTTATTCTTGCATTTCAATTCCATATTGCACTTAGGTAACTCCTAAAAAGACTTTGAAAAAATACATATTAATATTTTTCAATCCAAGAGTTGTATTTGGAATATATACTTTTTTTTTCTTGTGGCTTGTGTCAGACATTGTATTTCTGAGTTTGTTTTTTGTTAAAATGTCAAGTTATTTTTAGCTTTCTATATTTCTTTTGGGTCAGAATGCAAAATGCCTTAATTTGGATTTATAATTTAAAAGAATGACAGTAAACAAATATATGCCTCAAATAGGCATTGTTTTTTTACATTTAAACCTGACAGTAAATGCTATTTCTTTTTAAGTGTTTTAAAATAATTTTATTTTATGATTGTAAAAGCAATGCTTATTTATTGAAGAAAACATGTACACACACATTCATACTTACACACACAGACACACACACACACACACACACATACATGTTCCTATTATCCCAGAAATAAGAATACTAAGTATCTTGGAGTGTATTTCTCCAGATGTATGTATATAGAGTGGGGCAAAAGTAGGTTTACAGTTGTGAGTATGCAAAAACAGTTTGTTCTTGTATTATTATTTATTAATTATTGTATTATTTTCCATACAAATAACTGTAAACCCCCTTTTATCTCACCCTGTTAGTTCAGTTTTATTTTTTATAAAATTGGGGTTCTACCATGAATTCAATGTTCTAACCTTGCTTTTGAAAACCTAACATTACATTATAAATATTAATACATACCTATCTACAATATCTGGATAGTATTCTATTCTATGGCTGTACTCTAATGTATTTAATGTCCTTATTTCTGGACATTTTGTTTATTTCCAATGTTCACTGTTGTAACAGCTTTGATAAACAACTTTATAGCTAATGATCTTTGCATAGTCCTAATTATGAAAATATATTATTGTCATAGTAGAGTTAATTAGGAAGTCAACCTGATTAAAATGAAAAGCTAAGCTATGAAGTCATCCTTATTAAAATAAAGTCATATTATAATTTTTGTGCTAAGGCCAGCATCACAAAGACTAATGATAGTTAACTTTTCAACTTTTAACAGTAATAGTCCTATAAAGTGATGTTTGATAGTTGTTCACAGGTTAAAAGAAATGCCAGTTTCCTTGTCATTGTTCTAATTACCTAGTCATCACTTTAAGAAAACATTGTCTTTCTCATTACAATAATTTTTGTTCTGTTGTTAAGTTGTTCTATTTTGAAAGTTTAATAAATTTATTTTATAAGGCAAACCAATTCAATGGAAAAGCAACACATTCTGTCCCTTTTCCAAAGCTCCCTGGAATACATAGCCTTGCAACTAACTAACCTGTAATGAGTGAACCTCTTAGTCTGTGTTTATGCTTTTTCAAAAAAATCATTGTTATTTCACATGTATAATTTGAATGAGACATTCTCATTTTATATTTGTAAGGAAAACAGAGAGAATGTAAATGTCACCAGTAAATGAAAGTTAGCTTTATTATATTCTGAAGATATTCACTTTCTAAATTATTATTTAATGATTATAGGTCTTTAAAATTATCACAAACTAGAGGCCCGGTGCATGAATTCGTGCACAAGTGGGGTCGGGCTGGCCCCCCGCCCCCTGCCCCATGGGGGCCCATCGGGCTAGGCGGGTGTAGGAGAAGGGACATGGGAGGTTGGCTGGTTGGCTCTGCCCCTGATAGGGGTGGGGACCAATTGGGGGGCCGGGCCAGCGGGGACGGAGAGGCTGTGGGAAGTTAGCTGGCCAGCCCCACCCCTGATCTGGCTGGGGGGAGGGGCCGCCCCCCGATTGGGCCAGTTGGCTGGCTGCAGGGTGCATCATAGTGACCGGTTGTTCTGGCATTCCGGTTGTTTGGCTTTTATATATATAGATGATGTCATACACATTTTTCTATTAATGCTATTTTCTTAAAACATTATCATTGTCTGTACTTTATTTCATATTCTATTTAGTCTATACTGGGAAAGTAAATTCTTAATTTATATATCCTTGAGCGTTTTCCAAAGGAAATCCTACAGACTAATTCTTAGATCACATGGCTTATTACACACACAAATGTGAGCATGATAATATTGCCCATTTTAACCATGTAGAAGAATCTTTAAACTAATGTCTTTTTCACCTGGGTAAAAAGTATTTTTCACCTTTACTATATTAAAAGCAGGTCATGACCTCAAATAGAAAAGGCTGGCTACATATTTAGAATCTTGGCCTGCTGCTTTGAATATTTGTCTGCCTTTGGTCTCAACTCATTGATTTATAAATCACCTAGAAGTGAGAATTCACAGTGAAATATTCGAGTTTATGGTTAACACTACTAGATTCTTCCAAAGGAGTGAAATGCTAACTAGATGTAAGTAAGTAGTAGGGTGATCTTATAAAAATGAATGAGCAGCATTCTCTGAAGCCAGCATCACCCTAATACCAAAACCAAATAAAGACAATACAATGAAAGAGAATTATAGGCCAATAACCTCATAAATATAGATGCTAAAATCCTCAAGAAAATTCTAGCAAATCGGATCCAGCTGTACATCAGAAAGATCATACACCATGACCAGGTAGGATTTATCCCGGGGATGCAAGGATGGTACAATATCCACAAATCAATAAACGTGATACATCACATAAACAAATTGAGAGATGAAAATCACATAATCATATCAATTGACGCAAAAAAACCCCTTTGACAAAATCTAACACCCTTTCTTGATAAAAACTCTCAGCAAGGTGGGAATAGAAGGATCATACCTCAACATAATAAAAGCCATATATGACATACCCATAGCCAACATCATACTCAATGGACAAAAACTAAAACCATTTCCCCTAAGAACAGGAACAAGATAGGGATGCCCTCTCTCACCACTCCTGTTTGACTCCTGTTTGTAGTACTAGAAGTACTAGCCATTGCAATCAGACAAGAAGAAGAAATAAAAGGCATCCAAATTGGAAAAGAAGAAGTAAAAAAACCCTTATTTGCAGATGACATGATACTGTACATAG
>NW_005356259.1:2719457-2728857 GCF_000412655.1 Myotis brandtii
ATTTGCAACAGCATGGATGGAACTGGAGAGCATTATGCTAAGTGAAATAAGCCAGTCAGAGAAAGATAAATATCACATGATCTCACTCACTTGTGGAATATAATGAACAACATAAACTGATGAACAAAAACAGATCCAGAGACAGAGAAACATCGATCAGACTATCAAACCTCAGAGGGAAGGTAGGGGCGAGTGGGGGTAAGGGGGAGAGATCAATCAAAGGACTTGTATGTGTGCATATAAGCCTAACCAATGGACACAGACAACAGGAGGGTGAGGGCATAAGTGAGGGGGGTTGGGGAGTAATAGGGGATAAGGACACATATGTAATACCTTAATCAATAAAGAAATTTAAAAAAATTGTGGGAGAAAAAATGAATGAACAGAAAAGTGGCAAAATTAGTATCAATATGTACACAAATTTAAATAAATATAAATAAGGGAAAATAACTTGAGCTGTTATTACAAAATAATGGTCTATGAGTTAGTTATCAGTTCTATTCTAAGAGGAAACCTCAAGGAGCAATTATGGACTGTATCTTGAAGAAATAAAAACGTGTTATTGTGGCTTACATGAGCTCCCCAAATTCTGGGAAGCCTCTCAAGGGCTTGGAAAGAAAAGAGACAATGATGGTCTCACAGGCAACAATCCCTGGAATAGTGGTTGCAATGTTAGATAAAATTATTTTTGGTGGAGCTTATAGTATGTTAATGCTAAAAGAAAGATCTTGGAAGAAAATGTGTGTGTGTGTGTGTGTGTGTGTGTGTGTGTGTGTGTTTCCAGAGAAAGTAGCTCTGAATAACCACTATAAATAATTTTGTGTTTTCTTTTTTTTTTTGAGCGGGGGGAGATAACTTCCTGCATATGATCTTTTTATATTTTTATGCAAATTAAAAGATGATTTATATTTTCTTGATTTTTAATGTAGTGACACCTATCTTGAACGCTATAGCCCCTTTTTGCTAATTCTACATTGAAAAAATGAAGATGAAAATTTAGAGCAATAGAAGCGCTTTTTTTTTAGAGGACTTGACATAGTAACACTTCAACTTAAAGGACATTTATACATGATAACTTAAAATAATGTTTTTTAATGAAAGATTTAATCAGGATTTAAATATAAGATACCTTTGAAATACATTTTTGTTGTTTCATATCCATTTATACAGAGCTTTTCAGCATAGCAACAGTAGGGATGAGCATGGACTTGTAAAATAAGTATCAGTAAAAAATGCTGTTTTCTCTGGAGATTCTCAAAGTACCATACTTCGGTATGCCAATTTAAAAAAGTCTTTGGGTTTATACACTTGACTTACAAAGGGATTACCAAAGCTGATATTACTATAGCACAGTTGTTGCATCTGCGCCAGTTCAAAAATATGACTTCCACAACCCGTAATGCTAATCCACAGTTTTATTTTTAAGTGTAAAATTGTCAAAATGTCCAATAACAGTATTTGGCCAAGAAGTATGAATAGCTGGCAAATCAGATGTTTAAATTAATAAAATTTCAGAAAAGATAATAATGATATGTGTTTAAACTTTCATAAATAATTACTTTTCACTTGATACCTCAAGTCAAACTCATGATTTTACTTTAAATCTGAGGCAAATTACATCTACCCAACTGCTAGTCTTAGAAACTTCAACACATGGGTAAAGATTTGTTTCATTTCCCTGGAAAGAGTGAAAATTTTGTATGTCATCATGAAATGTGTAAAACTTTCCAAGGTCAAATATTAATCAAAATATGATATGAGAGTTTAATTTCCCAAATATTTGAAAATGGGAAATTTTCTATAGCAAAATCAACTCAGAAGTAACTCTATAATAGTATTTGTCTGCATTTCTAAGAATTCAATCACTTTCATGAACAAATCTTTTCAACATATTAAGTTGCTTAATATATAACCATTGGACAGCTGAAAATCAATAATGGAAAATAACACAGGAAGATTCCAACATACATTATGTATTCTATCGTACAGATTGCTTATGTTTTTCTCTGCACTTCCATCCCTAATTGCCTTTGCAACTAGCCATTCCTATGGACAGTCAAAGATGTATAAATTAACTTGAATAATGCTACCTTTTGGGAAACATTGTCAAGTAGGTGTATTGAAATGAACAAAGTTTTCTCAGCATAGCATAACTTTAAGTTCTAAAGGTAGCTAAAAAAAAAATCCAATCTTTCATTTTAAAGATGAAGATACTCAGACTAAGAGAGGTTAATTTAATGTTTCTGACCTAGATGGTGGCAGCTCACTGGAGAACCCAAGTCTACTTCTCTCTTCACCACACTACAGGTCCTTCAGCTCATTGGTCTTCTGGTCCCTTAGAAGGCATTACAGGCTGAGTTCCAATATTCTGTTCTCTCTTTTTTCTTCACATGTTAAAATTGCAGCAAAGACAGTTAAACATTACACTTAAATACCACAATGCTGACCCTTGATTACTGATGAATATGGGGATATTTTATTTGGATTTATTAAGCTACATGGACTTATATTCTGGGTTTTCTGGAAAGGCTCAAGTTCAGGTAACTGTATTCTTTTCAATAAGGTCATTTGTTAACTGTATAGAACTAACTAATAAATATACAAAATTTAATCTTCGTTTGTTTATAAGTCAATCAGGACAAATTTCCAAATCAGAAAAAAAAGCTTTAGTGTCTTTTGGTATGCTGTCCACTATGCTAGGTGTCTTAACTTATTATTCTTATTTAATCTCACAAAAATTTTATGAAATAAGCAATATTATTACCCATTTCACAGATGAAGAATCAGAGGCCTGAGCACTTAAATATCATATTCATTACACAGCTAGTTCATATAGCTAGAAGAGGCAGCACTGCAGCTCAGATTTAGCCTGGGTCAGTTTGGGTTCTTAATGCTTTTCTGATAACCACACAAAGTTGATTATCACTATATGTAAAGGTAGAAGAAGAAAAGAAAAAAAAAGGAACTCTTACTTAAAAATACTATAATCTACTTATATGGAAATAGGGATCAATAATTACTGGTTTGAGTGTTAAGAAAAAGCACTATTGGGGGGCAAGAGAAATTAAAAATTTTAAATAAAAGAAAGAAACATGGTCTTCTGATCCATTAAAGGAGTCAAAACTGTAGAAAAATAGAGAAAAGGAAGATGAGAAAAATATATAGAACAGAGATCTCCAAGCCTTCTTTCTTTTCCCAGAGGCCTTCTTCCTGATATATTATTTGTACTCAAAGTTTAGGATTTTCTTACTGTGCTCATGGCATAAGCTTCAGTTTTTTTGGACTAATCTGGTAAATTTGCTTATGTGGAAAATTCGATTTTCCAACTATGTTCAAATAATGAAGCATATTTGTGTGTGTGTGTGTGTGTGTATACATTGACTTTTAAATATAATACGTATTTTTCCCTTTAAACAAGTCAAGACAAAGGTAGCTAGATTGACTTGTTAAAGTTCTGATGTCATTGTCTTTCTGCCTTAGTTCCCCATCTGATGATATTTACTTTTATTTAGAAGGAAATGTTAAAGTGTATGCCTTCTTGCTATTCCTGGGTGTCAGTAACCTAAAGAAACAAAGCATTGTTTCTTGTCTGTTATCTTTTCTCAATCCCCATGCAGTTTTACTGAGAGACTTCAAATTGATAGGGATGTGGATGTAGCAACGAAACAAAACAACAATGACAACAACAAAAAACTGATCACAGATCATAGAGGATAACTGGTCATGTATGTTGCAAGAGAACAGGTTTCCAGTGACCTTCCAGGGAGACTAATGTCACATCTACTTTAACATCTTCATTATTCACCTGCAACAAGGGAAAACAGCAAGTTAATTGAATTCTCAGATGATGCTAAGTGGAGAGGTGTTTGTTACTTAACACCAGTGAGGAACAAGACAAATGCAAAAGGTCCCTAGGGAATGTTAGAAGTAGGAAATAACGACTGGAAAATTGAAGCTTAAAAATGCAAGTAAATTTACCTAGAGAGGAAGTAATTTGAAACCCTGATATTAGATAAGCTGGAATTAGAATGTAATAATGATAAAAGAAGCTTTGAGGTGATACTAAGCAGAAAATGAGTTATAAGCTGGAACATAATATAGTTAACATGCTACTGTGTTCAGGACTCTTGTATCCAGATTCTGCATACAGGATCAGATAAAGACTTTTTGCTGATGAGGCCTCATTTTGAGTTCCTTGATTATCAAGTACAAAGCAGTAAGAAAAAAAAGATTAGTCTTTGTCATAGGTATGCAAATACCCTACAGCCCAGGAAAATTCAGTGCTAACCAGGTACAGGCTACAATAATAAAAGGCCCCCTTTCCCTCAAAATGTGCCCCTGACCTGTGTGAAGCACAGTGCCTGGGGTTCTTATCTTTAGAGTCACCACTTTCAGTGAGATTGCTATTCCAACTGTGACCATGACATTGCCCCTTGATTACTTGTGAAGAGTAGATCTGGAAACGCATTTGTTTGAAAGACTTTAGCAGCCGTGTGGCAGAGGCAGGACTCTGAGGGGAGGAGGCAGGACAGATGAATGTGTGGCATGGGATCTGCACAAGGGTCAGAAGGGCCAGGTGGGGCCAGATGGTGTCACCCCGGGCAGCTCGAGGGACTCATTTCTGAGGGCCTGGGGAGACAGGGTGGTTGGGGAACACTCACTAGGCGGTACCTGATTGAGAAGAAGGAGGTTAGTGAAAGTCACTTGAACTCACATGTTTTCTGATTCACAAAAGAAAGCAGTGTCTGTGGCCACAGCTGCCAATTTCCTACTGGCCCTGTGGCTGTAACAGGACAAAACCATTTGAATAACCAGCCTCATTCTCACCAGTTTACTCTTTACAGGAATGTCATTAGCTTATTTAAGGCCTTATGGTAGTACCGTTATATCACTCACTGGATAGGTTCATAATTTGGGCACTAAAAAAATTCTTTTGGAATTAATACCTGAAATGTGTTTCCTCTAGATGGAAGAAGTTTAGGAGTCAATTTTTTACAAAAAAAAATCTATTAGTTTATGTTTGCCAAGGGAAATCCACAATGAATTAATTCTGCTCAATGAATTTTTGCTCTTATAAAATTGTTTTAATGCCAAACATAGCCTGTTTCGAATATTGTACCAGAGGCATTTATTTACAATCTGGTACATATGTAGTTTGAGCTTCTTAGCATAACTTACCGTGAATTAATGACTTGTTATTTATTGCGCAGCCACTCTGCAGAAGTGATTTATAGGTTCGTGCTATGCACTGGCGGTTACTTTGCAGTCTCTGTGCTGGCTGTCTCATCAATATCATTAAATGAATTCACAGTGACACAGCTCTGCTACTGTAGTTTTTGATATGAGGGATAACTGAACATAAATCAGCACTTATGTTTAATTCATGAGATGTACCAATCTCTCATGTAGGCGTGAGTTAGGTTAGGGGATGTCACAGATGTGTTTTACAGTACCTCTTGTGATTAAACCCAGGTCCTCCTGTATGACTCTGTGCACCAGGTAAAAATAATGGGTTGCTCTGCACTATGCCATTTTTCAGATAAAAGCAATTTATTTTTATTTAAGTATGATTGGTTTCTATTGTTGCCCACAAGTGGGATATATTTTAGAAAGTAACACTGAGAGAGGTATAATGAAAGAACAGTTACTTCAAGCTTATAATTCTGTTATATTCTTTAAGTAGTAAAATATGAATTAATAACTACAATTTATTTTAAAATACTTTTTGCTATAATATTTTAAAATAGAGTAATTGAACATTCATGTTGAGTCAAAAAAATTTATTCATTTGCAATAATAACTGTAAAAATAACTAACTGTGGGAGAATGGGACTGGTTATCTTTCTTTTTTAGTCCAGATCAAGAAAAGAAAGATATTATAGCTTAATACATCGCAAGGAAAGTCAGTCCCTTGCTTGTTTGGAAGCAAAAAAAAAAGAAAGAAATCATGATATATTTATATATGTCAGTTTTCTAAAGACTGGGGGAGAGGGAAGAAAAAAATTAACACTCCTAGTGTCATGAGTGTCTTACTGGCATTGTTATCATTGCCACAATGCCTGATATTTCTTCTTTGAACCAGACACTGTGAGTGCACTGTAATCCATGCAGAAGATGTGAGCTTTCCTCCTGGAGAGAGGGGTAATCTGGCTCCGGCAGTGCTGCGACCAGGGGCGCTGGGATAATGGTGAGGTTGCCAGGTTGTCGAGCTCCATCACCGGCCCCCTGTGTAGCCCTGTGATCGGCTCTGCTGACTGTCACAAAGAAAGAATGTGACATGTTTCTGCCAAAGAAAATAATTCCAACGTATGCACGAAACTGACACAGATGTCTTCTCCTCCTTCCTCTGGTTCCAGTTGATTAGACCTAGCTTGAGGTCATGATGATTTTAAGACCTACTTATTTGGGTCTTGCTCTGAAAAGAAGATGGATGAGCTGTTGCTTTCAAAGCCCAAGTGACAAAAGGATGAGAGGAAATGACATTACTTAGTAGTGTAATAAGTAATTGATTTCATAACGCTTGGGGCAAAGGGCAGAGTAAATGTACGCATGAGCACAGAGGAGGCCCCGGGCATGTCAGCAGAGGAGAAGGAAAGAAAGCACACGAGTGTTGGGGAATAGGGTGCCTCGGAGGGGAAAATGACTAAAGAAGGGTGGTTGGTAACATCAGGATAATTGAATGGTCCCTGTTGGTGTGAATTGTGAGATTAAAAATTTGTAAAAGTAGAGAATTTCTGTAAACAACATCAACCAGAAAATCTGCTTCCTGGAATTCCTGTCATTTAGGAATGGGTTTCATTACACACAAGAAAAACTCTGAGTTTTAGCGGCTTAGAAAAATACAGATCTGTTTTTGCTCACCCAAGAAGTCATTGACGTCACATATCCCCTATTGTGTGGGAGTTTCTGCTGTTCGTGGTCACAACAGGGATTCTATTCTAGCTGATTCTTTCACAATTTTTCTTATTTTTACATTACAGGCCAGCTCTTGGCTTTCCCATTTTGGGCATTATATCTCAACTTAACACAGGGGAAGACTAAGTCGTTATTTTGTGATTTTGGTTGGGTCGATATGCACAGTTTATCGTATTGATTATGTAAAACCATGCACAGCTGACTCAGGTACTGTACCGTAATTTCTTTTCCTTTCCATACTAAGTTTTTGTTTTCCCTGGAATTAATAATTTCCTTGCTTTTTCATTTGCTTTCTGTTCTAAGTATTTGTTTCTCCCCCACTTGTGAAACCCTTTTTTCAACACATTCAGACCCATTAGGTTTTCTATCAGTTTAAATGTATGCAGAAATCTTTTTGCAGAAATCTTTCCTGGAGCCTCTGTCCTGTTCTAATCTGGACCGGCTGCATTTTGGTCCAGCTGCACAGCAGGTGCGCTGGGATCTCCCTCTCCCTCACTCTTGCTTTCCTGCTCCAGCTTCCTTTATTTTACAGGTTCCTCTTTCTTGGTATTTCCCTGAACTCCTCTTCCACTTTTGTCATTTTTGTTGTTATTTGGAAGAGAGCATCCTCGAATAATTTTCCCAACTAGAAAAAAAGTCTTGAGACTTTGTTAGTCTGAAAATGTCTTAATTCTACCCTCTTGATTGATAGGTTGATTGTGTATAAGAATGTTAAGTTGGAAATGTTTCCCTCACAATCAGAAGGCAGGGCTCCAGTGCCTTCTAGCCCCCAGTATAGCCTGAGAAGACCAAGGCCATTCTAATGCTTGACCCTTTCCAGGAAAACTTTTGTTATTTTTCAAATTAGTAGGACTGTGGAATTTCATGATGATATGCATTGTTTTGTGATAGAACCTCAGTGGGCTCTTCCACTGGCAGCTTGTATTCTGAAGGTCCAGGAAATTTTACTGAATTATGTCTCTGAGGATGTATTCCATCCCCATGCCCATTTTCTCTATTCTCTTTCTGGAATGCCTCTATGATGTCATTAAACATTCTGGACAGATCCTCTAGTTTTCTATTTTCTTTTCTTTTTTGCTTCTATTTTCTATTTATTTGCCTTTTGGCTCTACCTCCTAAGGGATTTCCTCAGCTTTATCTTCCAAATCTTTCATTGGTCTTTCAGCTCTGCTATTATATTTTAAATTTCCAATACATTTTCCATTTTTCCTTTTGATTATTTCTATTCTTAAATCCTCACCTGAGGATATTTTTCCATTGATTTTTAGAAAGAGTGGAAAAGAGAGAAAAAGACAGAAAGCAATATTGATGTGAGAGAAACACATCGATTGGTTGTCTCCTGAACATGCCCTGACCAGGGCCCAGGACCCGGAGGAGCCTGCAACCAAGGTTCGTGCCCTTGACCAGAACTGAACACGGGATGCTTTTCTTTGTACCCATGTGTAAACTCTATTTCCTTTTATATTTTTCCTTCCTATTCATTTTAGCCGCTTTTTCAGAATAGAGAATTTCCTCAAAAGTTTCTTGATTTTTGCCTGTAGGGCTCTACAAAATTACCTAGCAGTTCTGTGGGGTAGTGTAGGGGGTGATGAGAGAGTTCAATAGTGGTTATCTTTACCTTAGATTGATCTGGGTTGGCTAATGCCCCAAAAGTCTCAGATTTGGGGATCTTTACATTTTTCCCTTAGGCAGATCAGAGTTTCCAAAAAGGATGTTCCAATCTCTAGAGGGAGGGTATTCACCTAGTTTACAGCCCTAGAAGAGAAAGAAAGCCTGGGGAAGGAGGAGAGAGTAACTAAGTATGTAAACTTTCATTCATCCCTATTTTCAACATAGTGCCCTGCCCACAAATGTGTCTGGTATCTCTGAAGAATAAACCTCCAGTCTTACTGGTGTGATGAGGCCCTGTGATGAACTGCATAGACGTGAAGAAAGCTTCTTAAATAGACTTCAACAAAGAGTCTCTGTTTTCAGTCTCATCTCCCTAACTTCAGAAAACATCTAGCACTAGTAATTTCTGCGTCTCTTTGAGCTCACTCCACTGCTGACTCAGGACCCAGTGTTTTGGTGTGTGCTAGGTTACTTGCAACTCATCCTTCTGCTTTCCAGTTTCCCAAATTTTGGTGTTGTCATCTGTCCTGTTTCCGTGGGTTTTTTGGTTTAGCCTTTTTAAAGGACCCTTTACTGTCTTTTAGTGAGGTTTCAGGAAGGAGTAGCAGTTGTTCGCATCCAGTCCCCCATCTTTAAAACCTGACAACTTCTCAGTTACCAATTAGAACTCAGCTCAGAGATTGCCTCTCAGTCTCCCCATTCAGATCAGGAGTCCTTTTTTGTGCTGCCATTGCACTTAACTCATCTACACTAATAAAAGAGAAACATGCTAATTAGCGTACGACCGCTACCCTTCCCATTGGCTAATCAGCATATCCTTATGCAAATTAACTGTCAGCCAAGATGGCAGCCGGCAGCCATGCACTGAAGCAAA
>NW_005356259.1:2730244-2763449 GCF_000412655.1 Myotis brandtii
GCGGGGGTCCCCCCCCTCCCCCCCCCCCCCAAGTGCACAAATTTTTGTGCACCGGGCCTCTAGTTCCATTATAATTATCATTTTACTAGAGGCCCGATACACGAAATTCGTGCAAGGGGCTCGGCCCCTGCTGCAGCAGCAGCTGCCTCTGCCTTGCCCCCGCCACTGTGGCTTCGTCCAGAAGGACATCTGGTCTAATTAGCATATTATGCTTTTATTATTATAGATGAGTCTCTATTAGTCTGTGAAGTCATTCACTTGAAAGCTGTGTATTATTTGTCTTACTATCTCTCGAACTTGCAAGAAGCCCGTAACAGCCAAAACCGGTTTGGCTCGGTGGATAGAGCGTTGGCCTGCGGACTGAGAGGTCCCAGGTTCGATTCCGGTCAAGGGCATGTACCTGGGTTGTGGGCACATCCCCAGTAGGAGATGTGCAGGAGGCAGCTGATCGATGTTTCTCTCTCATCAATGTTTCTAACTCTCTATCTCTCTCCCTTCCTCTCTGTAAAAAAATCAATAAAATATATTAAAAAAAAAAAAAGAAGCCCGTAACATAATAGGTGCCAGGAAATACTTGTTAAGTGAATGAATGAGCATGGATTTTAGGATCATGAAGAAGAGACACTTTTCCTGACGTAGCCTGTCCTGGAGAAATTATACTGATTTAGGATTTAGTTGCAGTGCTACTTTATTTTTAAAGCCAAGAAAAAAGGTAAATTGGTCTTTTGTTTGTTTGTTTTTAGAAAGAGATAATTTATTTTTCAGATTCTCTTGATGGTTGATGGTTATTCAATTCCTGTTTGTTTTTGTCCTTTTTGTAGAATGTGAAAGAGGAAAATTATGTTTTATGATTGTCTGTAAGGAAGTACTTACAGGGAGATCCATTCCCCCTTAATACCAAGGATTATGACTTTAACAGTGGACTAAACTGAAGTCCCCTCTTTCCTCTCTCCACTATAATAGATCCCCCAGTTATCTAGCACTTATTTCAGATGCTAGTGAAATGTTGGATTCTTCCTCACTTCTGAATATATATTGTAGTATTATGTCCTCCTCACTTGAAAAATTAAGCATGGCTTTATTTAAAAATTTGAAAAAATACATACTATATTTTTCCTTACCAACAAATAGACCTTTTTTTTTTCAAGATGGATAAAAATTCCTTGCAGATGTAAAACCTTGATTTCTCCTTACTAAGCAACTCAAAATCCACATGTTCTCTTCCACATATTTTCTCTTTAGAGCTGAAAAAATGTTTTCTAAACCACAGTGGGTCAGTGTTTATTCCCAGGGAGTAGCTGATGAGAAAGGTCCTTGGGGAAGCATTCATTGTCCCTTCTAGCCTCTCCTTGCTTAGCCAACATTTTTCTGGACACCACTGTGACCATACCCGCATGTCCCTTAAGTAAAAGTCAACCATTTTGGCTAACTCTTCATTTTAAAGGTGTCTGTGTGGCCAATTATAGCACACTTAGATAAACTGAAAGAGCCTATGAACCAGGAAAATGTGAATAATTGTCAACCCCCCCCCCCTGCCCCCAAGATTTAGCCATCATCAGATCAATAGCTAATTGAGAACCCTTAGATTAAAATCCAACTAGCTGGAAGTTGGCTGGCGTATGCAGGAGGACTTATATTTATACCCACTCCTTCCTCTAACACATACTCTGGCACGTTGTTTTAAATAGTTGGATCAGAGGAATAGAACATTGAAAATGAGGGCAGAGTTCAAATATTGATCAAAGTCTTAAAAAGCTGGCAACATATACAATTGCCCTTTGATGCTTTTACCTGTGTATATGCTTACACATATGTATTCACATGCCATGCATATTCATATTTCAAGAATTGGTTAAAAAAAGCATTGACTATCAGGAAATCAGATTTTTATTCTCTCCATGCAGTGATTCTTCTACAGCTTACAAAACAGTTTCATATCTGTTGCCTTATTTGATCCTCATGTCAACCTATGAGCTAGGCAGACCAGCTATTGTTCCCATTTTACAGATAAAGAATGGATCTTGGAGGCACGTTATACTACTTGCTCAGCTTCATCCACCCAGACTGTGTAGTGGCAAAACTGAGAGTAGAGGCTAATTGTCTTTTTTTAGACCTTGAATTATTTCTTGACTGTGACATGTTTTGTTTTTTGTTTTTTACTCAACCTGAAGGAAGATGCATTAGATACATGGTTGGTACTTTTAAATTATTTCGTGAAAACCAAGTCCCTGCTATATTTGCTGATCAGCAACAATTGCACATCATTTATCCATGATCATTTATTTGTTCCCCAACTTAAAAATATCTTGGCTGGATGTGATATGTAGAAAAGGAAGGAGAGAAAAACATAATGAAAAGCCACCCCACATTAAATAACTTGAGAAATCTGTTTTCTAACTCATTTTTGTAACTAATATTTAAGATTTAGGAGTTTCATTTGTTAGCAAGAAATAACCTATTACTACTTTCTACATTAATTCCTAGTGATATCATACATTTGTTCATTAGATCTATCTAAAAGATTTGTTTTGCATTCCTTATAAATAATTTGTGGGCGCACAGACATTGCAGAATCAGGCTTGGTATTACTACACATTATTTATGACCATATTCTTCAAATATATTCTAACCTGGAAATTGTGTATAGATTTCGCATTTACATAGCTAATGTATGCATTGTCTCTGCCACACAGTAAGAAATGCTTACCTGACAGGCTGTGACCTGCATAGTGTAACAGGCACTATTCCTAATTTGTCAAAGATTCAGAGCATAAATTATGGTTTTCTTTTCAGACTACTTACTATTCAGTGCCATTCTCTTTGAAATAGAAAAGATATCCAGCAACTTCAGATGAAATTTGAGATTTCTCCTCATTCATATTTTGGCTTTGTTATCTGGACATAATTTAGAATAATTCTCATTTGTCCTTGAAATAACCTTTCTCTTAACCCCAAACTGAATCAAATAATTCTTATATGTTCTTGAAATAACCTTTTTCTTAACCCCAAACTTTTGTAAAATTGTCAATAAACAAATACAAGTCTCAAAGATAAGATATGAACCCTTTAAAAATATTCCTACGATAGGAAATGTTTCTGCCTACAAACAGGGCACACAAATGGGTGTGTGTAATAGACGTTCTCCCTCGGCAGGAGTGAAGCTCATTATGTGATGGAGATCTCCTTTCCGATTACACGTTATTTGAAGATCTTAAACACAGAACTCAAAGATTCTCAGTGCTTTTCATAGCCTTGAGATATTTTTGGGTGCAATTTTCATCCTTTATAAATTTTTTCACCTTTTAAAATAGCTAATGAACCCCAATTTCTAAAGCATTTTCTGTAACCGCATCTGTTGCTAGGAGAGGAACAGAAGAAAAAAAATGACAGCATCCTAAGATCTATAACCTTGACAGTTCCTGTTGTCCTGGAAATGTAAGACTCAGGGTTGTCATCAAGTCTCATACAGATCTTCACCCATTATAATGTGCAGAAGTGCCTGGGAATTTTTATATGTCTCTAAGTTTCTTCCAGCCTTAGAAGCCAGATATCGAGCTGCAATCTCTAAGCAATTTGAAAGCAAGGCTTGGTATCTATTCCCCATAGAACATAGCATGAAGCTTTTTACTTAGAGGGTGCCAAAGAGTATTTCTTGAACCAACCATTGGAATGCTAGGCAAAATCATGGACTTAGTCTTATAAATTTTCAATTATCATCACTTCGTTCAGGTCTTTTATTATATAACTAGAAGCCCGTTGCACGAAGATTCGCACAATAGGCCTTCTTTCCCCTGGCTGCTGACACCGGTTTTCCTCCAGCACCCGGGACCCAGGCCTTTGGTTCGGCCACAGCGAGGCTTGGCTTCAGTCTTCAGTCTTCAGTCTTCAGTCTTCACTCCTGCTGGAGCCTTCAGTCTTCGCTCCATGCCTGCATATGCAAATTAACCGCCATCTTTGTTGGATTAATTTGCATAGTCACTCTGATTGGCTGGTGGGCGTAGCGGAGTGACACCAATTTGTATGTTTCTCTTTTATTAGTGTAGACTAGAGGCCCGATGCATGGATTCGTGCACCAGTGGGGTCCCTCAGCCTGGCCTGCGCCCTCTCGCAATCCAGGACCCCTTGGGGATGTCGGAGAGCCGGTTTCAGCCTGATCCCTGCAGGCCAGGCCGAGGGAACCCACCAGTGCACGAATTCATGCACTGGGCCTCTAGTATGCACGTAAGATCTTTGGTTAATCTCTTCCCACCCTTTTCCCTCCCCCCTTCCCTCTGAGATTCATCAGTCTGCTCTATGTTTCCATGCCTGTGGTTTCCACTCCTGCGTTGAGCATCTGCTTTCTGGTGGTCAGTGCACATCATACCTATCAGCCAGTGGGCCGGTCGGCTGGTTGCTTCAGCTTTTATATATATAGATACTGTGTTAATCACCTGATCCCCCAACCTCTAAGGGTTTATTACATAAAGAAAAAACATTAAGTATATTAATGAAGAAACATTAAGTGAAGGTATGAATTAAATAAGAAAGAGTTAATATGTATTTAAAAGTGCTAGATGTATTAAAGTGTTTTAATCATCATTGTGAGTACATTAGTATGAACAAAAGATAAATACCTTTATTGAAATGGCAGGTTAAAAACAACAATTGGGAATGTGTTTATAAAATATGAGTTTGAGTAGGAATGAAGATGGAGTATTTTAGTACTACAATCATAAAGCTGGGAAGTATTTTAGGGGAAAAGTGAGCTTATTCTTGACTCATAAGATAGACTCAAAACTTTAGTTTTTATTTACCTATGTGGGTAATTCCAAATTTAAATTCACTTAAAAATAAGGCCTGGGAATGTTCATCCTATGTAGTGATTGGAAATATGAAAGTAACGCCTTATAGGATACCTTGTGAAACAAATGCTGTTGGTTTGCTTCATTTCAAAAAGTGCCAGCATTCTTAAAATAGTTTTATATTGTGACCTTGATTACTTTGGAGGCTTTGTCTCTGCTTTAGTCGGTAAAACAAGAATTACAAGAATTCTTGTACCTACATTTTATATGGAAGGTACACTTTTTAAATCCCTGCTTGGATATTTCAGATGTCATTATATACTTATCCCTGAAGCCAATCCAAGCCTTTAAATGGGACTGGCACTCTGATTTCATAAGGAGACTTGCAATTATACTGGTACTTAGAAGCCTAGTTTATTTTCCTAGGGATTTAATGCACAGCGCTAACATTATTTTTTACTGCTAAGGAAAATGCTTCTCCAAATTTCACATTTGGGTATCTTGAATTTATGTGACTTTTATAACATGTCTATATTTAAATTAACTTAAAAATTAACTTAAATTCTTGTGAACCTTGGTCTAAAACTAAATCCTATATGTGAAAATCCAAATTTATAGGAAAAGACTAATTAGAGGATTGTTCTAAAATAGTAGTTCGTTAACTAGCAATCTCCTTTTGTTCACTTAATATTTGAATGCCCTCATCATTTCAGGAATGTATGCATAGCATATGCTATAAGGCAAATATCAATTTTATTTTTGCTTATTTGGTCATATCTTAATTGTACTTTGTTACTGTAAATGATAATTTTAGCACTTAATAATTTTTGAATGTTTTTTCCTCTACAAAATTTTTTGAGAATGTGTGGCTGAATTTTGAATTTGGTAAATTGTTTCTGTTATTTCTTTTCCCTCTGAATTTGTGAAAGTTACTGATCTCTCATATTAATGTCATACACAGACAACTTTTTCTCTAAACTGCAAACATGGACTAAAAGGAAACCTGATTTGTATTTACTTTGTTTCTCATTCATTCAGTAAAATCAGCAGATATGTATTGACCACCTACTATGTACCATGGATTATGCCAAGCCCCAGAAATATGCATTGGTGAACAAAGAAGTGGTCCCTGCCATAAAACCTGCATTTTTATTATTATTATAACTAGAGGCCTGATGCGCAAAATTAGTGCAAGGGCCTCGGCCCTCGCAGCCCTGGCTTTGTCCGGAAGAATGTCCGAAAGGTCGTTTGGCTGTTCAGTCTAATTAGCATATTATGCTTTTATTATTATAGATTATTGTGACTAACATACCTGAGAGCTTATTGTATACCAGGCTCAGTGTTTTATGTGAATAATTTCTTTAAATCTTCATCACAACTCTATGAGATAGGTACTATTATTGGTGAGGCACACAGCAATTAAGTCATTTATTTATGTGATTTACCCCAATAAGTAATCAGATTTAAACTAAGGTGTTCATATCCCAGAGCTCATGATCTTGATCACTGTACTATGCTTCCCACAAATAAAATAATTATAATTATGACAAATGACATGGAGAAGTGAAAGCTATAATGAGCAGATACAACAAGGAATTTGATTTAGTCTAGAAGATAATGAAGTCCTCTCGGAGGAAGACATTCAAGATGAGACTTCAGGGATGACTAGGAGTTGCTCTGTGGAAGAGAATTCCTCCCCCCAAAATAATTGCACAGCTTATGAAAATGTCCTGAGGTAGGAAATGGTTAGGTTGTTAGAACTGAAAGCAGGCCTTAGGCTGTAAATGTGATAGGTTGATGAAGGAATAATGATAGAGCAGCATGTACGATGGAGCACTGGTCTCCCCTCACAGAGGCACATTTTGATGAACAATAGAAATTTGCCCTTGTTCTAAATATAGTTGCTTCCTATATAACCAGATCTACTCATAAAAATACATATTGTTAGTAGACAGTGCATGATTTGAAAAGGAATATCCTCAGCTATGTGAGTCCCTGTGTGTTTCCCACTTAAGGATGAAGGAAACTGGAGGTACAAAGTATTTGAATCTATAAACCAGTTACTTAAGGTGGATAATTCTGACATGATTTTAGTTTGTTATTACTATTAAGGTTGTAACCCATGGATGTTTTTATTGCTCTTGTAAATTGCAACTCTGTTGCTAGGTGTGGTGGTCATGGCAACCTATGACATGTGAAAGGCAGGTAGAAAGAGGGGAGAGGTCTGCCACTAATGCTCAGGAAGTGGACCCTATGACAGAGAATGGCTAGAAGCTCTGGGCCTGACAGGGGAGAGCACAGGCCAGGGGACACCGACATTGGAGTTTTTCTTAATTGGAACCCAGTGACAAATCTGGACAGTCGACACTGGGAACCTAGAGGGAGAGGGTGGTTTTGTCTGGAGCTCTAGTTGGGGGTGACTATGATATAAACTTCCTGAGAGCAGAAAACATTTTTTGTTCACTGCTTTCTCCCCAGCGCCTAGAATAGTGCCTGGCATTATAACCAGGAGGTCTTGGGAGCAGGTACCTAGGTAGAAGTCTGAAGTCCGCTGAGACAGTGTGGAAGGGAGAAAGGAGCTCCCTAGGGATGTCCCTGTGGCGAAAGGGTCTCAGATCTGCCTGGCAATGAAGGAGATAGAGACCAACATAGGGTCTCAAGAATCATGGTTGATCCCCAAGATCCACATTTGAAGAGGCAGCTAAATTCTAAATCTCCCTGGATGACAGGACTAACATAATGTCCTTTGTCCTTCCTGACTCTAGGATTAGTTTAAGAACAGAGGGAAGATTGACCTTATGGGCGCCAGGATGACTGTACGCCGCCAAGCCATATTCATGGGAATCATCTAGGCCCTATTATTGCTCCTGTTTTACACACGAATAAACGGCAACTGAGGGAGGTTATTTAATTTGCCCCAGGCCAATACTATTAAATGGTAGCTACATTTAAACTTAATTGTGATTTCTAAGCACATGCTCTTAATCACAACACTTTGTTGCTTCTTAAGATACATCTTCGCTTTCAAGTAGCTATCAGAACAAGACAGTAAGCTACTGAGGGCATCGCAGAGAGGTGTACCTGACAGCAGTGCTGGTTCGGAATTGGTTCTGCAGAGGCAGGGAATAGTGTGGTCCAGGGGTGGGCGATCAGAGATGTCCTCACACGGGAACTGGAAAGGCTGACCAAGGGCACAGATCACAGTGCATGTAGAAGCCACACACAAAGATTCTCATCTGTGACGTATTAGCATAATTAATGATTTGTTGTTTTCTCTCAAATGAAAATTAGTTTGTCAGATGTACTAATTGAGGAAGCTAATTACACATAGCAGCACAGGGCCTGCCCCAGGCAAAATGGAATGTCTTTGGCTTTGATTTGTTGCCTCCTTTCTTGGCAGCATTTCCTTCCCTTCACAATTCCTTTATAGACACTCACATGCCCAGGATTTTTATGCTGCCCTTATCTTTTCCTTCCAGAAGAAAATTGATGTAGTAAATGAGTTCATAATAGGGTTGGTTGGTAATTTAATAAATTATACTGCCTGGAAATTTTTGTGTTTACAAAAGGGGTCTTGCTAAATGTGACATGGTGTCCTGGATCGGATCCTTATGGGGCAGGGGGAGGACATTATCTGAAACACTGGTAAAATCTGAGTGTTCATTCCTTAGTATTGACACACGTACCGTGGTTGTGTGAGGAGTTATCGTTAGGGGAAGCTGAGTAAAGGGTGTGTGGGAATGCTCTTATGCTGTCTGGGCAACTTTTCTTGTTAAATCTAAAATCATTCCCAAATAAAACATTTAAAGTAGCAAAAGGACCTTAAAAAGAGATCAGTTACTTTTAAAAAAAATAAATCTCCAATTAAGAATTGTAGGCATGGGGGTCCCACCATATAGGTATGTAAGGATGACTCTGTAGCTATATACCCATTTACTGTCTACAAACTCTTAGCATATTTAACCAGTGAATATTTCTGTTTTGTAAATTTTGGATGATATGAATTGTATTCAGGGTAAGAAGATTGTATCTATTCTTCTCACTGCTATAAGTAATGCTGAAAGACAAAAATCAAATGAACAAAAAACAGGCTGAGATTTAAATTTGCAAACCCAGAAGCACACAGCCATTTTTTTTTTCCTTTTTAGGGAAGGTTGATTGATTCCAGAAATCTGAATTAGGCAAATATTAATTGATGTGCTAGGAGACGAGTAATTTAGAAAAAACAAGATCACTAAATTGCTGCTGTTTTACAAGATCAGAAGGAAATCGGATTCACTGGGCTTTTAAATACTCACATAGGGTTTGTTCTTTAATGGCAACATGGAAATCAGTGGTCTTTATAACTTAATTTAAGGAATAAGTGCTTGAGTATATACATTCAGTTCAGTGTTCCAAAAGAATTTACTGTGTATAACTCCAGGAACATTAAAATTAGATAAAGAGTTTAGAAACATGATTTCCCTCTTGGAAAAGGTAGACCAACTAGTTGGCACTGTGTAAGACTGAGAGACAATAGAAGCTTGTTCTATTATTTATACAAATTGACTGGTTTGGCAGTTCCACAGCAGTGAGCCATAATGAACTACCGAAAAATGAAAATGTGATTTCTTTAGCATTGGACAAAAATGGAATATTCGCAGGCGGAGAATGAATGCCCAAGCTCTGTCAAATGGCATTCCTTGTTGCTACTTTATCCAGAATGTAATTCAAACAGTGTATGTTTTCTGGGGGAAAATTGTAAATATGGGCCATCATTTTTATGTTATTAGTCATGGTCTGTGCCTTGTAAATCCAAAGGAATTTTAAAATATTCATTTTCCATGACTGACTTTTCACTTTTAACTCACTGTTCCTCGGCCTTTGTTTGCAATAAAGGCTCTCTTTTAGCTACGCTCCTGAAACTGGATGATTTGTTCATGTCTTCCCAGCAAAAGGAAGAGAAAAAAAATCATGAAGCATATAATCCAACTCTAAAATGCCTAATTTTGTGATTAATTGACTCAGTCTCCTTTGCTCTGTTAGTGAATCCCTGGTCTTAGTGATAAATTCTTGACTTTGAATATTTGTACCTTATATTTTCATCAACTCCCATTTATCCACAATGGGTTTTCTCTAATACCATTGCGTGGAATTCCAGGAAAGATCTTTTTAACAAAAACCTTTCAACTTTCCCAGCCCCAAGGGCTTGTTAGTCATAGAGTGAACTCACAAAAAATGTGAGTCAGGCAACACAACTTTCCTGAAGCGGAGACTTAGCTTGAGCCGGCAGGGACCATTTATGCAGATGTCTGCTGCAGAATGTGTGTGCCGGGATCTTTCCTCCTTTGCCCAAAGCAATGCAGGAAGCTGGTTATGACTGATCCATAGAAATTGACTTCAATAGGAAATGCTCTTGGCATTAGGGGGTATTATGTATAATTAAACTGCTAGACATGAGCCAAATTTGAAATATTTTTCATAGTATAAATGTGGTATTCAACGTGGTAAACAGAAGGTTCAGTGCAAATACTGTAATTTTGATATGGGCTGAGTTCTTACAAACCTATTATATGCCAGTGATTCTCAACTAGGGGCAATTTTGCCTATATTCCCGGGGAACATTTGACAGTGTCTGGAGACATTTTTTGTTGTTGTCATACCTGACATCTAGTAGAGACCAGGGATGCTGCTAAACGTTCTGTAAAGCACAAGACGGCCCCCGAAACCAAAGAATTATCCAGCTTCAATATCATTAGTGCTGAGGTTGAGAAATCCTTCCTATACAGCAGCTTGGGAATGACTAGACCAGAACCAGCTCTGCAAATGCATATATCATACAACATCCCTTTGGGTTAATCCCACCTCAGTGAAAATTACTTTTTCTGTGTGTGTTTTTTGTTGTTGTTGTTAGTGGGAGTTAAATATCCATGCGATTCTTATCTACTAAGTACAGTGACACATCAAGGGGAAAGGCGGGGCAATCCCCATGAAGGACCAACAGAATAAACTTTTAATTTTCACTAATGGGTTTTTGGTTGGAGAAAGAAGGAATAAAACAGCCTGCTGACAGTGGTGGTTGTAACCAGGGTGGAAGATGTTGCCGAGAGGGAGGATGAAGCGTTCTGAGTCACGGGGAAACAAGTAATAGTGGTGTATCTGTTCAGACCATTCGTTTTCAAGCCTGACTACAAGTGGCATCTTGCGTGCCTGAGCCCCGTGCCCAGAGATTCTGAATAAATTGACTGAGACTGGGGCCTGGCACACTACATATTTGTAAAGCTTCCCCTTTCTAGGATCACTAGTCTGGATGGTTTAGAATTTGCCTTTTGAACACCCTTAACACAAAACGTATTATCTATCTGGCCAAATGGTTACTTGTCCTGCCACTCCTGTTGCCTGTTTCCATCTCACATTCCCATGTCTTTCCCTGAAAATGCACCTGCCTGAGTGTTATCCTTGGTGGGAAGTTTCGTATTTCTCATGTGTCTACTGTCTGTTTTTTATTAGCTGGTAAATGGTTCTTCTTAGACTTGTGCTGAAAGTTGTGCGATTCCAAAATCGGGCTCACTAGTGACAGAACTGGTGATATCATCAAGAATCCCACTTGGACACTCTCTCTAGCAACACGGTAGCACTGGAAGCAATACAGACATCAGTCCTTGTATGCTTCTGTGTTAACCCAAGGGCGTGTATTTCTAGGTGAGGCGTGTACAGAAAAAAAAAATCAGCTTTCATCTAGACAACATCCTAAGCATTTGGCCTGGTTATTTCAATACTGTAATTTATTTAAAAACAAAAAGGCACACATAGCTGCTTTTGCATGTACTTGTAAGAGTTGTAGTTTTGCCTGCAGAGGGCCAAAGTGCTATGCTATAAATATGCTGGATAGTTTAAGGGGACTTTCAATTAATCATTACATCAATAATTTAATGTGTTTTCTTTCATCTAAATGCACCCTTAGGCAGGTAAGAGAAGCACTACTTACACAAAAGGAAAATTACTCTCTCCCTGTGAAAGTTGCGTAAGATGCAGAAATTAAACTTTGGTTTAATTGAAATTTGGTTGCAGTTTGAGGCCACCTACTACATTCTTTTTAATAAAGCATTGAAGAATGGCAACATTAAAAAAATACTAATTTAGCTCTGTTTTCTGGATATTTCAAGCCTTAAAACACTTCTTTTTGTCTATTTTAACTTTAACCTCAAGAAAAAAGAGGTATACCCAATTCACATCTTAATAATGATTATGCGTCTTTAATAATGTCCTTAATAATGATATATGTCTATCTACATTAGGTTATCTACAGCCTTCTAGAATATATTTCAGTTTTATTTTTTAATAACAGCTTCATTGAGATACTCACATAACATAAAATTTGCCCCTAAGAATACAATTTAATGGTGTTTAGAAAACTTACAGAGTTGTGCAATCATCACCAAAATGTCACAATATTTTCATCACCCCAAAAAGACACCCTGCACCCATTAGTAGTCACCTCCCATTTCCCTATCCCCTGACAATGACTAATCTATTTCTTGTCTCCATGGATTTGCCTGTTCTGGACATTACATATAAGTTTATCATACAACACGTAGGCTTTTGTGACTGGCTTTTTAAACTTATCATGTTTTCAAGGTTCATTCTTGAAAGGTTCATGTTATAGCATGAACAGTACTTCATTCCTACTTATGGCTGAACTAGAGGCCCAGTGTATGAAATTTGTGCACTTGGGGGGCAGGTTCCCTCAGCTGGGCCTGAGCTCTCTCGCAGTCTGGGAGCCCTCAGGGGATGTCTGACTGCCAGCTTAGGGGAGTCTGACATCCTTAGCGCTGCCGCAGAGGCGGGAGAGGCTCCCGCCACTGCTGCTGCGCTCACTAGCCTTGAGCCCCACTTCTGGCTGAACAGCGCTTCCCCTGTGGGAACGCACTGAGCACCAGGGGGAAGCTCCTGCATTGAGCGTCTGCCTCCTGGTAGTCAGTGCACATCATTGCAACCAGTCATTCCGCCATTTGGTCAATTTGCCTATTAGCCTTTTATTATATAGGATGATATTCCGTTGTATGGATGTACTACAATTTAGCCATCCATTGAGGGACCTTTGGGTTGTTTCCACTTTTGCCTGTTACGAATAACGCTCCTAGCAACACTTGTGTTTATGTTTTTTCTGTGAGCATATGTTTTCAGTTCTCCAGGGTATATATACTTAAAAGTGGAATTGCTGGGTCATACAGAAACTCTGTGTTTTGTGTACTCACAACTGTAAACCTTCTTTAGCCCTACCCTGTATTAATTGACCATATAAGCATGGGTTTGTTCCTGGCTCCCTATTCTGTTCCATTGATATGTGTCTGTTTTCATGCTGTTTTGATTAGGATAGCCGTGTAGTATGGTTTGATATCAGGTAGTGTTACACCTCCAACTTTTTTCCTCTTTCTCAAGATTGCTGTGGCTATTCAGGGTCTTTTGTGGATTATTTACTCTAGGTCTGTGAAAGATGCCATTGGTGTCTTCATAGAGATTGCATTGAGTCTATAGGTTGTTTGGGGGTGGTATGGACATTTTAATGGTGTTAATTCTTCTATCTGTGAACACGGTATATGCTCCCACTTCTTTGTATCTTCTTCAGTTTCTTTCTTCAGTGTCTATAATGTTCTGAGTACAGGTCTTTTATATCTTTGGTTAAATTTATTCCTAGGTATTTTATTACATTTTTATGTAATTTTAAATGGGATTGTTTTCTTAGTTTCCCTTTTTGATAGTTCATCATTGGAGTATAAAAATGTAACTGATTTCTGGATATCTATTTTGTGTTCTGCTGCTTTACTGAATTCATTGATCAGTTTTAATAAGTTTTTTTGGTGGAATCCTTAGAGGACTCTATAAATAGTGTCATTTCATCCACAAATAAGGACAGTTTTACTTCTTCCTTTCCAATTTGGATGCCTTTTATTTCTTCTTTTTGTCTGATTGTTGTGGCTAGGATTTTTAGTTCTATGTTAAATAAGAATGGTGAAAACGGACATCTCTATCTTGTTCCTGATCTTAAAGGAAACTTTTAGTTTTTGCCCATTGAATATGATGTTGGCTCTGGGTTTTTCATTTATAGCCTTTATTACGTTGAGGTATGTTTTCTCTATTCCCACTTTGCTAAGAGTTGATTTTATCATAAATGGGTGCTAGATTTTATCAAATGCTTTTTCTGCATTTATTTATATGATTGTGATTTTTATCCTTTATTTTGTTTATGTGGTGTACCACATGTATTTATTTGTGGATATACGTATACTGACCTTGCATCCCAGGAAGAAATCCCACTTAATCATGATGTATGATCTTTTTAATGTATTGCTAAATTCAGTTTGCTAATTTTTTTGAGGAATTTTGCATCTTGCAAAGACATTTTTAAATAAATGGAAAAAAATAAATTTATATCCCTACTGAATGCCTTTATACTAAAATAAAGTCCAGATAAATATAAAAACTTCCCCCAAATGCATGCAAATATCTGTTTAACTGAATTTAGAATGGGAAAGAGTTTCTAAGCATGCAAACACTAGAAAAATTTAAAGGAAATTATCTCTCAATAAAGTGGGGGAGGGGGAATAAAAGATATGGTGAAAAACTTACATAATTATTTAAAATATTAAAAATAAATTTTAACAATAATAAAGAAAATATGATATAGCTACATAATGGAATATTAGTTAGCCTTTAAAAATCTTATAATATAAAGCAATATAAAGATTTAATGCAATATTTATTAAAATACCAGTGACATTCTTCTTAGAATTAGAACAACTAATCATAAAATTTATATGGAACCTCAAAAGACCCCGGATAGCCAAATAAATTTTGAGGAATAACAAAGTAGTAGGTATCATGCTCCCTGATATCAAAATATAGTATAAATCTACAATAATCAAAATAGCATGTTATTGGCATAAAAACAGATATGTAGATCAATGGGATGGGATGGGATGGGATGGGATGTGATAGGGTAGGATAGGATAGAATAGAATAGAATAGAATAGAATAGAATAGAATAGAATAGAATAGAATAATAAAGAGCTCAGAAATAAATGCTCACTTTTAGGTCAATTAATCTACTACAAAGGAAGCAAAGATATACAATGGAATAAAGATAGTCTCTTTAATAATTGGTGTTGGGAACACTGGATAGATGCATGCCAAAAAAAAAAATTGGACGATTTTCTTACACTATATACAAAAATAAACTCAAAATGGAATAAAAATTTAAATGTAAGACCTGAAACCATAAAACTCTAGAAGAAAACATAGGGAATAAATTCTTTGGCATTGTTCTTACCAATATTGTTTTGGATATATCTCCTTGGGCAAGGGAAACAAAAGAGAAAATAAACAAATAGGGCTACATCAAACTAAAAAGTTTTTGCATAGAAAAGGAAACCATCAACAAAACAAAAAGACAACTACTGAATGTGGGAAGATATTCCCAAATGATACATATCACAAAGAGTTAGTATCCAAAGCATATAAGGAACTCATACAACTTAACATCAAAAAATCCCAAACAAACAATCTGATTAAAAAATGGGCAGAGGACCTTAATACGTAGACATTTCTCCAAAGAGGAGACATACTGGATGCAGAGTGTGGAGTCTCAGAGGGAAGGCAGGGGAGGGTGGGTAGGTGGGAAAAGATCAACCAAAGAACTTATATGCATATATGCAAACCCATGGACACAAAAAATAGGGTGGTGAAGGCCTGCGGTGGGGAACAATGGCAGGCTAGAAGAGGGCAATGGGGGGAAAGGAGGACATATGTAATACTTCCAACAAGAAAGTTTTTTTTAAGTACAGTAATTTGCAGATGAAAAGGAAACAAGAATCTTTGCAAGTGAATTGATTCCTTTGAAGATCAAATTTACCAAACTCAGACTACCTCTCTCTTTCCCCATGTTCCACATATTTAGTAACATTTCCTGGAGGGTCTCTTGGCACAGGCATGCTGATACTACACTAGATTAACGTCAGATTGCTGATTAATGAATATCCTTCCAACTGTGAATGGACAAAGCACAGTAACATACCAGACCTCACTTGTAAAGCAGGAAAGAAAGGCTGGAAAAGAAACCCAGCAGGTTAAGCACATTGCCCTTAATTTAAAAATGATTGTTTAGGTAAATCTGTGAGCATTTCATAAAATAAACAATACACTTGGGTAGACATGGTAATATCTATACCAAAACCACTTTTTATTCCTTTTTTGGAAACTGGATATCCATATGGCACATTTGAAGCAAAATGTGAACCTCAAAATGTAGTTTTGATTTTTCTCATATGTTCAAGTCATTCTGACAGGTGCCTTATGGGAGATAATTTTTTTAATTAACTATTCCTGCTATTCCAGAAGCTTTAAATCTGTTTAGGTAGACTGTATCTAAAGAGTAAATATTCATATATTTAAATAATAATAATTATTACTATTGTCCATATTGTCATACAGGGAATCTGAAGCCTAGAGTGATTAAAGGAGTTGTGCAAAAGTCAGATAGCTCATAAGTGGCAGCTCACTATGTTCAAATGTTTGTATTTCTAACTCCAGAGACTCAGAGCTCAGCACTTACTACAATACACACTCAATTCTTAAATGGCTTGGGCAGACAGTTGCTGTAGGAGTTCAGTTAAAATTAAAATATGGCATATTCTTTAAAAGTCAAAACAACAAGCCCTAGCCAGTTTGCCTCATTGGATAGAGCGTCGGCCTGTGAACTGAATGGTCCCGGGTTCAATTTCAGTCAAAGGAACATACATTGGTTGCAGGCTGGATACCCAGCCCTGGTCAGGGTGCATGTGGGAGGCAATCAGTTGATGTGTCTTTCTTACATCAATGTTTCTCTCTGTCTCTCCCCATCCCTTCCATTCTCTCTAGAAATCAGTGGGAAATATCCTCGTGTGAGGATTAACAACAACAAAAAGTCATAACAACAAAGTCTATTTTAAATTCTGAATATAGTGATCATAATGAATTTTATTTATTTGGTAGAATCTTTAGAGCTTTTCAAATGATAGATTATAATAGCCCAAGGGGATTTTAAAATTACTTATTTAATAGGGATTCTTGTTGCCAAATTTGCTCTAGAAATCTATGCATCTCCCAAGAAGTTGATAAGTACTTATTAGAAGCTTGTTTAAGAAATTTGGTCTATTCTCCAGAACAATGAACAATGAGGATATTTTTAAAACTCTTCTGAAAAATTAGTGCTATTTATAGAAAATTCAGTGCAAGTTATTAGCACCACAGATTTGATAGACCTCCCCCAAAAGAGAGCTATAAATTACATAAAATAACAGTTCTGAAATTAAATAAGGCCTGTCACTATATATCATAACTGTGTATTTTCATTTTTATAAGAAAAGAAAAATATATTATGGGTTAAATATTGAAGGACATGACCTCTAGTCTTTCAACTCTGAGTTACTGTGCTCTTAGGAAATTTTAATATATATTTTAATATTTATATTTAAATGTATATACATATATTTATATTTAAACTATGTATTTACTTAAATATACACATATTTAAATGGGGATCAAGCCTGCAACCCGGGCATGTGCCCCAACTGGGAATCGAACCATGACCTCCTAGTTCATAGGTCGATGTTTGACCACTGAGCCATACTGCCAGGCAATACATTTTATTTTAAATATTCATATTTATAGGCCCCTAAAATTGCTAATGATGCATCTCCTTTAGAGTTGGGTATTTTTATCTTTAAATTTGAGGATTTAAAAGGTTGGTAAAGAAAATGCACAACAGGGGTGAGGGTGAGGGCATGATTGGGGGGGTTGGCAATGGGGGGATAAGGACACATATGTAATACCTTAACCAATAAAGAAAAAAAAGAAAAGAAAATGCTGCAAGTGATGATTATCTTTCAATATGCTCATTGTTTCCCCATGGAGATTGGGCAGTAGTGTGGCTGAGATTGGCATTCGGTGCTCTTGTATTTGGTAGAGAACAGAAGAGATGTGCGGGGTCTTGCAGGCTGTTAGAGTGGCACAGGGACTGCAGTGAGCTGAGAAGAAGTTGAGGGACTCACTGAACACTGTGGAAGAAGGGACCAAGGGAAATGATATTTTCAAAGATAAATTCCAGGGAACTGCTGGCCAAGGGACCAAGGTTCCAACTGGAAACAGGAAAGTAGTTTGTCCTAAAGAAGTTAAATAAAAGTGCTTAACTATGGATTAAAGGGTTGGAATAGAGAGCACAAGCCAGAGAAGGAATGAATTTGACCATCAGGCCCATAAAGCAGGCTGTCCCCTGGAAAGAGATTAAAGGCTACCATCAAATTTATGAATCGGATCAATGACGATTTAATGTGATGGTTAAATACAAGGATTCTACACTCTGTGTGGGTCTGAAGCCTGACTTTACCACCAGGTGTATGACATTAGGTAAATCACACAATAGTTCTGTGTCCCAGGAAAATGGGGATAATGGTATCTAACTTGGAGGGCTGTTGTCAGGATTCAGTTAATATATGTGGAGAACTTACAACAGTGCCTAGCAGGGAGTAAATTTCAATTCATCAAAGAAGTGTTATAATAATAGTAACAACAATATATAAGGTTTATATATACATATACCAGTCACATTATTACTACTCCTTTGGATTTTCCCATGCAGAAGATTTCACATAATGACAATGAGCACATGGTATGCTCTGCAAGTCAGTTTCTAACTCCTGAGCCTTTTCTTCAAACATTAAATAATGAGAACATGTAAAGGCCCAGTGCTCTGGTTGAATTGATGAAGCCTGGAGCATCCTTGCTGCCCCTCCCCTGATTCCCATGGAGACCCATGGGCACCCCTATGGAACACATTTTGAAAACAACTACTGATGCAGAGGAAAGAATCCAAGGCTTGAAATCAAAACCTGGAGTCAGCTTCTATCTGCCATTAACAGTTTGTGTGACACTGAGCAGGCCCTCACTATGCCTCAGTTTCCTGATTCATATGCTGTAAGAGTTATACTAGTTCAGTGGTTCTCAAACTCTGCCTCTCTAAAACCCTAAGAGTCCCAGAGAAGTGCACCAGGAAGTTGGGGGAATGGGTGATGGGAAGCATGCTGGATGAGGAAAGGGAACCTAACAACTTCAAAAGCTAGGACTTCTCTCTATCATATATTGGAATTCCATAATATTTGAAGAATGAGAACCACTGCTAAAGAAATTTTAACTAGGTAATAAAAGTTTCTTTGGTTTCAATTATTCTCTAGTTTCTCAGAAATTTATTCATTGAACCAAAGTAGCATAAGAACATGAATGAAAGCAACAAATCCTAAATATGAGAAACCTGAGTAATAGGGAAAGCAAGAAAGTGGACTCTTCATAAGGTGCTGTGCAGTGACTGAGATATTTGAATATCTCTGATACCCAGGGAAAAGGCAAAACCTCTGAATTTTATCTAGATATTCTTGCCTCATTGTGTTCATGGAGAGCATAGACTGGAATAATGACAAGGAGAAATCTATATATATAAAAGACTAAGTGATCAAACGACTGGTTGCTATGGCGTGCACTGACCACCAGGGGGCAGACGCTCAATGCAGGAGCTGCCCCCTGGTGGTCAGTGTGCTCCCACAGTGGGAGCACCGCTCAGCTGACGGACTGGTGTCAGAGACAAGGCTCAAGGCTGGCGAGCGCAGCTCAGAACTGATTGGGCGCGAGCCCACTGCAGGTGCAGCAGGGCCAGGATGAGCAGGAGGAGCAGGCAATGTTGGATTGCAGGCCACACCAAGGGACCCCACCGGTGCACGAATCCATGCACCTGGTCTCTAGTATTATAATAAGAATACTATACAGATACAATCAGAAGACAATTAAAAGGGACAATTATTTAAGCACTATACATTAGAGGACTTTTCCTGGTGGTTAGTAGTTTCAGAAAATATGTCCCTTTCAAAGAAAATGTCAAATTAAAATTCTACATTTCTGATTGCTATGCTGTTAGAAGTGTATGTGAGCTCAGATGCTCCTGACTTGATTGCCATTTTAACAATAAAATGTTTTGAGGTAAATCGAGTTCACATGTTCCCTCTGGATGTAAAACCTATGATTGATGAGTCTGTAGGCCATCCTTATAGCTTGGATTGGCCCTATATTTAATCTTCCTCAGCTTCAGCTTGCTAAGAGCAAAGCAAAACCTATAAACATATGTGAATATAGACAGGGAGAGGTAGCATCTGTTTATCAGCAATTGTGATAATGATTAACATTTAACAACAAGGGCTGATTACCCTTATCTCCTTTACATATGGTGTGAGTTGAAGGCTGGCCACTGATTTTTCTCTCCAATTATAACTCCCTTCCACCATTCAGACTCGCCATTGTGTGTGTGTGTGTGTGTGTGTGTGTGTGTATGTGTGTGCGTGCATGTGCACTAAAGTATGATATTTTAAGTTTCATTGCTGAAATATGTTAGCTTGGAGCAACTTCACCCATTAACACTTCAACATGTATTAGTTTATCAGATTACTTTCTGAGAGCTGGGTCCTAGGAGACTTGATACTGGTGACAGTATAATTCAGTGGGGGATAGATACCAGAAAAGTCTGCAGCATGGAGGAGGAAGGTGTATCCACATGGAGACCATGAGCTCCCATCGGGCCCCACAAAGGACAAGATGTTGACTGAGTGGTGCACATGTGGAGGGGAAATGCAGAGGCCAAACTTTGCCTTCTTGTGACCAGGCACAGTGCCTTGCACATAACCGATCTTCAGTAAGTGATGGTTGAATCAAATTACTTTTGCCCTAGGGTAGTTTTGTCTAGAATAAAATTGAGATTTAATGTTAATATATTTTAGTTATTGAAAAGATCAGGTTTCTTAAAGCAACATGATTTTCTGTTTTGAATTTGTTTCAATAATACATTTTGTGCCAGAAAAATCATTTTTAAGGAAAAACACTTTGAATATAAAGCATAAATAATTCTTCCTTTGTTAAGACAGCTCCTATTGTAGCCATTGAATAACACATCTGCTACAAGAATATTATTATTATTATTTTACCAATCTATTTGCACAGCTCTGGTTAGAGGAGGTAAAAGATACATATCTCCTTCAAATGGTGAATTAGACCCAGTAAAGGTATATTTTATTATGACAGGTTTTGTAATTATGAAAACTTCCAATAGCCCTCTTTTAAAAAAATACTTTAAAATATAATTCTCCTCTCACCTCTCTATATGTTATGGTGACTGTTGATTTCAGGACAAAAAGTGCATTAAGAGCATCTTTTTCCAGTGCTAATATCATTATTGCTCCACAAAACATTTTATATCAAGGCCTGCTGAAGAAGAAATTTTAACAAGCACTTTTTCCATGCTTTTTCTTCTATCCAGGATTTGCTCACATCTGTGGTTTTCAAAGTAAGCCCACAAATGCTACAATAGCTTTACAAAGTATAACCAGAAGATAATTCATAATCAGGTGCCTTAGTTTAAGCCTTCACTCTATTGTTAATTTTTTTCATTGTTCAGATGTACTAATGTTTTAAAAAATCATGTCCACAGAATAATGAAGGTTTTAAAAGTTAAAAAATATACAAGTTATCACCAAACTTATTATAAGATTTGGATTAACCTTTTCCTTTTCCTTTCCAGGGCTACAGCAACACACAGGGGCCAGATTATCTTCAAAGATGCTTTAGCCCAGCAGTTGTGTGAACAAGGAGGTAAGAATCTTTTACTTCTCCGTGTTGGTTGTGTCAAAATTATTTATGGTAGGTCCTACGTTCTATGTGCTAAGTATTTCATTAATATTGCATGATCATGATGCTTTGGAATTACTGACCCCTTCAGACCATATAATTAGTAATTATTGATAAAGATCTGTAGACTTAAAATATTAAGTGTGAACAAAAAACAACAAGAAAAATTATCTTCTTTTCATAATTGTTTTCTAATGAATTAGTTAGTAATTCTGCTTTATGATGGCCTCATACACATTCCAGCTCTCACCCACACCAAACTCTGACAGATGCACATGCATATGTGTGTACACACACACGCACACTGAAGGGTGAAAGCCAGGACCCATGCCTTCACACAAAGTTGATCCCTCTACCTCTTGCGCTGCCACCTGACTTTGTGTCTTCATGTAGCATTTCCCACTTCACATGGATTTTCTTCTGAAAAGTGATGGATGCCACCTTTGAGAAACCAAGCTCCTCAAGTACAGGAACCAAGCCTCCGTGCTCTTTGGTTCCCCAGGACCTGGCATTGTGCCTGGCATGTGACAGCCACTCTGAAAATGTTGATAGAGTAAATACCAGTATTTCTCAGGCACACATTTCTTTCTGTATTTAAGTATCTTGACAATGGATATATTTGAGCCAGTTTTTGTAAATGTTACACCCTTTTCACCATCAGCATAGGCATATTACCATTTTTTTGCTTACAGATTTATATTTTGGGGAAATTTATTAATTTAGGAATTACATTATTGAGTTTAAAGGAAATTTCTACTATCTGCTAAAGAAAATCTAATGGACTTTGAGGAAAATTTGTATTGTTTTTTGAAAAGCATAAGAAGATGCCATTTATTATTTATAGTAATATATACATCATCAATATGGCTTTATCTAAGCAATGTGATACTTGATGGTTATTACTGGCAAACTGCTGCTAGTTTACATGCATGGCTCTTGAATAAGAAAGCCCTATTCTAATTATAGTTTCAAAAACATCATCAGTGTTCTTAGGTTAAACAGATTTTATTCTGTAACTTTTGAGAATGAAAATGTGATTGCCTTCATAGTAGGCTTGAGAAATCTATCACAATGTAAATATGTTTCAGAATATGAAAATGTTCACATTATTGAAAATATAGAACACCATATAGCAGTGAACATAATACCCTAAAAACTGCATAGTACCAGGAAATCATGTCTGATTTTATTAACACTTATCTTTACCTAAAAGCTGTTTTTTAAAAAATCCTGAGATTTTAAAAATATTTTATAATGTAAATGAATAGTTGGGAATGGGATACACAGGGTGGGCGAAAGTAGATTTACAGTTATATGTATTGAATATAATACAGTAATCTATACTAATAATAGAGGAATATGCAAATTGGCCAAGACGCCATCACGTAATGACCAATCAGAATGGGGGCGGGGCCGTAGCAGAGAGCTCTCAGCATGCCTGCACCAGGGGTCCAAAGGGCACAGAGAGGAAGGGAGAGCAAATAGGCAGTTAGGGGAATCAGGCCAGGAGAGCAGCTAGGCAGTTAGGGGGATCAGGCCAGCAGGGGAGAGCAGGGGGAGAGGAAGGGAGAGCAAATAGGCAGTTAGGGAGATCAGGCCAGGAGAGCAGATAGGCCGTTAGGGGGGTCAGGCCAGGAGGGGAGCGCAGATAGGCAGTTGGGGGATCAGGCCGGCAGGGGAGAGCAGTTAGGCAGTTAGGGGGATCATGCCAGGAGGGAAGAGCAGTTAGGGGGATCAGGCCAGCAGGAGAGAGCAGTTAGGGCCATCAGGCCAGCAGAGGAGTAGTTAGGGGCATCAGGCAGGCAGGCAGGTGAGTGGTTAAGAGCCAGTGGTTCCGGATTGTGAAAGGGATCCTGGATTGGAGAGGGTGCAGGCCGGGCTGAGGAGACCGCCTCTGCCCCCTCCCCCATGCATGAATTTCATGCACCGGGCCTCTAGTTAATAAATAATAATACAAGAATAACCTCTGTTTCATGTACTCACAACTGTAAACCTACTTGTGTCCCACCCTGTAAAGACTGAGGATGAGGAATAATATTTGAATTTATGCTCTGATCTTAGAACCATGGAGTCCTTATCTGCAGATTAGTGATGAGGCCAATAAAGTTAACTTGACAAAATACACACTACTCCCAAGTGGCCAGACTAGAATCCAAAAGTCTGGACTCACAGCCCAATGTTGGTTTCATTATACCAAGTAGATTCTTAAATTTAAAAAAAAAATTAAACACTCAGAAACCACAACCCCAGTAAACAAGATCATCATTACTGCCTTCATTCTGGAACACCTAGGAGAGAATACATACTTTTTGGAGCCCTGGTAAAACAAAAGTCACAAGTGCAGGGCTGATGTGAGTGTGCCAGCATGGCCACTGCTGGTCCAACAGTGCACACACATCATGGTGGAGGTGGGGCAGAGAGAACAATGGCGTGCATGTATATTTGCTGGCCTGGGAGCTTCTTGGCATTCCCTCTTCAAACGCATACATCGATTATTTAGCAAGGCCAGATGGCAGGCTTAAACAGCTGACAACAGTCATGCCCTATAGTGCCCCCAAAGAGTGCATGCCATTTATAAGCCATGCTGGAATTCTCTGTTGTTGGGATGATGGAAGTGGATATAACCAAAAGCAAATGTTTTATGTCAGGAGGAAAGGGGTCAGGCGTACAGCTGGAGCAGAAAACCTTGGCTGCTTTCTGCCAGCTCAGCAGTGTTTCTGCTGTTCATCACCCTGAGTGGTAGAAAGTGAGTGGTAGAAAGTGTGGCTGTGTTCTCTACGGGCTTTAGGGTCACAGTGGTGGGCAGTGTATTTCTGCCATTCAGACTCCAAAGTCTTTGGAATTTTTTAATCCTTTTGTACTAAGAGTTGGTGACATTTTATTTAAACTCAAATGGAGGGAGATAAAAAGTTCAGTAAGCACGGCCATAGAGTGAATTGAGTGAAAAGCTACCTCAATTTTTTTCAGCACTTCAAGAATACCTATTAATGTGAGCTGATTGGTATGTTAACTAGCTTGGTTTTTGGTGGTTATTTCACAATGTCGTATACCTTAAATATATACAATTTTCATTTGTTAATTATACCTCAATGAAGCTGGGTGGAAAATAGCTTTTATACTCAACTATTGTATGAACTGTAGATCAGATCTACCCAAATCTTCCCTTGGCTATCCTTGGTTATTCAGTAGCTTATCTGACTAAATAATCTTTTCACTACCCTGAAATGCATTTTTTAAAAATTTATTCAGACTAAACATTGTCAGAATTGACTAATAGTCAGAATTGGATTTTACCGTATCTACTTTAATGGTTGAAGTGAAAAAATAATGAGTGATATGTTTCACTTGAATTTGTCCAATGTTAAAACTTTTGCTAGTCAGAGTCATCTGTTTTCCCCATGGCTGTTTTGTAGCTTACAATCCAGTTTAGCAGTTATCCTGCTTTGCTGGCATCCCTGCACATTGTAATGTACAGACAAAGGGAGCTGAGTTAGCAGGCTCAGATAAAACCGTCCAGGAACCTTGCTTCAAGTTCTCACAAACTGCCCAACAGGGGAAAGAACTGGGGCCCTCCTAGGGCAGTGGCTGGCAAAGTGTCCCCAAGTGATCCTTACAGCAGACAAGATTAAGGGGAATGACAAAGAGGCTACTCCCCAGGGCCACACTAAAATGTCTTGCTACTGGCTTTAGGTGGGTCTGACTACTTTTTTTAATTTTCTAAAGAACAGTGTTTTGGACTGGTGCTGTTTTCCCCAAGATGACTGAACATATATTTAAACAGCTTGCTTTTCAATCTTCGGAGCTATATACATTTCCACTTGACAGCTTTATCTAGTCCAAAGTCAAAACATCAAGATTTATGCCTGAGAAGAATTTGACATTGAGTGGTTTTGGATGCTCATAGAAGTATGTTTTCTACTCAAGCTGCTATGTAATCTGCTGAATTCCCCCATATTTTGAAGGGCAAAGTCTAAGTTTGGAAGGGCGGCGAAGCTGTGGTTAAACACTTTTCATTACGATTCTATTTTGGCTTGTGAAATATTACTTCATGAAACCTATTAATCTGACCTTGTTTTTATACTTGAAGATTCAGTGGTTCAATGTAATACAGATTTTCACATTGGTGTTCTTAAGAGTTGAAATTCATTAATATTAATTAATACTTGTTGTGCTGTGTCCCCAGGGGCATGTGTGGAACTCTGTATGAGAGTTGTGTGGCAGTTTCACATACTTTTCTTAAATATCTTATAATATAGATATTTTTAGTCCAAACCTAGGAGAGAAACTCCAAAACACATTTATAGAAAAATATAAACTCGATGGACTGGGAGTCATGCCATCTCCTCTGAGGACTTGGTCAACAGTTTGTCCTCTCTTTTCCAAATCATCAGCTTTTTCCTTTTCACCATCCCTGCTCAGAGAGTCAGTAATGCAAGGTGGTTAACAGCATGGGGTTTGGAAGTATCTACATTGGGGTTCAAACTTCTGTTCTGGAACTTTCTGGCTATGAAATCTCAATTATTTTACTGCAAAATAAGGAAAATAACAGTACCTACTTTTTTAGTTATCTCATATAATTTTCAAGAACCCAGCACAATAGTCTGTGCCCAGAAGGAATGTAGTAAAGTTTTGAGGATTAAATGCAATAATGACATGCATAGGATGATAGCTAGCAAATGAATACCTTATAAATATTAGCTATCATTATTATTATTAGGTACTTACATTTGGATGTCACTTACATACCTTGAACTCAATATATTTGAAACTAAATTTGACTTTTCCCCAAATTTGGACCCTTTTATTACAGTTCTGGTTAGGGACTAAATGGAGGCTTAGATAAACATTACTTTCCTTTCATCCATCTCTATATTCAAAGTGTCTAAGACTAATTTACCTCACCTTATCTTTTTAACATCTCTTAAGCCATCACTGCTCTTTCCACACCTACAGCATTTCTTTGTTTTAGGCCTGCCACATATCTATCAAAGTGTTCTTAAACACAAACCTCATTTTTTAGTTGCCAACCTCATTTGCCCTGTTTAGTCTGGCGTTCAAGGCTACCCATGATCTGATGCTGCTTCTCTCTCTCCAACTTCATCTCTGCGTTTAGGCTCTCTCCACACTGCCCACTCTCACCTAGCACTGAAATCTCTACTTCAGCTGTTATAAGCACTGATTTCATCAAACATGCCATCCTATCTTCTATCTCTGTGGCTTATCTGTAGCTTATACATGCCAATTCCCTTCCCTCGAATACCCTCCTCAGCACCTCTTCCTGTGTCTTACCCATGAAATTGTATTTATCCTTAAAGATCCAGCTCAAGTCTCTCCTCCTCTACCATTGTTATTTTTATCAATATCCCACCTATACTTATTAATTGAATTTAGTTGACCATATTGCATTGTCATGTGTTAACTTCTACATGTATTTCCTACTCTATTTTGAACCCTTTGATCCAGCAAAGATTGGATTATTTTTATATTCCCAGAGCCAGGCACAGTGCCTAGCACTCAAATATTGGTTGTTGAGGGAATGAGTGAACCACGTACAGCAGGTGTACCTTCCCAGAATTGTCTAATTACTATTATTTCTTTAGTTTTTAATTTTTAAATTATTTTTATTTTTTGTTAATCCTTACCCAAGGATATTTTTCCATTGATATTTAGGGAGAGTGGAAAAGAGAAGGAAAGACAGAGAGAAATATCGATGTGAGAGAAACACATTGATGGTTGCCTTCTGCACATGCCCTGACCAGGGCCCGTGCTGGGGAGGAGCCTGCAACCAAGTTACGTGCCCTTGACCAGAATCAAACCCGGACCCTTTGGTCCACAGGCCGACACTCTATCCACTGAGCCGAACCGGCTAGGTCACTATTATTTCTTTAATTGCTAGCCAACCTACACCTCCTGCCCACCCAGAACTGTTTTTACAATTGCATTTAGGCATTATGTACTTTTTCCTTCTCCACTGATGGACTTTATTAGGAATAGCCGTACAAAATTCACAGTTAGATGTTATTTCAGATGATGTTTATTGCATTGCTCAGTGTCCCCTTTCTAAGAAACCACAGGAGAAACTTTTTCCAAGTCCCTGTACCTGAAATAGCTGCCTTTTTCCTGAGCAATATGTGTTCTTTCATGTTATAAACTCTGCGATTTCTGTAAGCTTCAGGACCAAACTGAAGATGTCACCGCATTCATGTTGCATACTTATCTCAACTGGATGCATATTTTTTCTGACCCTCATTTGTCATCATCTTTAATTTTTCTACTTTATGGTCTTGTTCAATGGGCTGCCCTTTTTTGTTAGCTGCCTCATATCTATTTTAGAACAAGACAAATTGTACAGTTTATTCTTAGGTACGTAAAGGAAAGTGGAAAGTAAGGTAAGATGAAGATGATAACATGTGTACCTGTGACTACGAGAGGAGGGAACAGAGGACACTGGGACATTAGAATTGTCTAACAACGATTCTAGGATTAATGTCTTGCTGAGCTTATTAGTACCCAATCAACTAACATTTTTTGAGCAACTATGTGTTAGGCATAGGGGTACAGAGATATACAAAATGGAGTCTCTACTCACAGGAATTCACAGTCTAATCAACTCTAATTTCCACTCTGGCCTTTAGGATTGAGATATAGAGAGGATACCATTTCCCAAAAGGGACCTCTTCCCCAGCCAACAGGAAATGAACTCTCATAGAGTATAGATAAGCTTTCATGGCAAATGCCTCAATCTATGGATGGCTTAAATGGCTAGAAGAATATTGCTCAGTCATAAACCAGTCGGGAGGCAGGTGGTCCAGGGGTGGAGTGTGTCTACTGTGTACAACATTTAGCTTCCATACACAGGGGCCACGCTGGCTACTCCAGCACTCAGAGGTTCCTGCAACAGGAAGCATGCCCATGGGTCACTTCTCCTCACCTTTCTATGGATAGAACTTGACTCCTTTGTTACAGGAAGCTGCAGAGGACACAGAATATTCTAATTGAGGTCCCCAATCCAGTTAAAATAAAGAAGGGGAGAATAGGTATCGGTAGACCGCTGGCAAATTTCTGCTAACATTAGCAACAAGGTTTCTTCTTGTAGTAGTAGTATTGTTGTTATTATTATTATTTGATGATGATAATCTTGATTTTACTTTCCATCTCTGAATGTTATTTAAAAGCCATTTATATGTGCTTAGGCTATAGGTCAATTTATAGCCGCATTCCCTCTCCTCTGCTTCATCTGTGAACTTCATCTCTTCAAGTTCTCAGAGGTCTAAGATTGAAAAAAGATTGCTACACAGTATTATTGTAAAAAATAACAACTCACCAGCAAGTCAGGTGGTATATTTTGTATTCTGATTTTCTCACTAAAAACTTTTACTTATATCATGGGCAAATTTTTGAAATATGTATGGATGTCTCCCCAGAAAAGATGAGGGCATGCGCATAGCAAAAAAAAAAAAAAAGTCATAAGTTTTAGTGTTTAAAATCTCATTATTGACAGCTCATAAAAGAATAAATCTTATCTGAAAGAGTTCACTGTTCCCCATTTGTAGGTTATAAAGATATATTTTAGTTTTGCTCCTATTTCATTTATTTTATAAAGCAAGAGATGATAAGTTGTTATGTGACACAAATCAAATTGAGATGGGAAATAGAGGAGGATGGGAAGTGGAAAAATACTTCCTAATATTGCTGGTTCTGTGTATAATTTAGCTGTCTTTAAATATTAAGTAATCTTTTATACTGAACATAAGTATATTCCAGAACACAGGGAGAACTATTTTCACTCTAAATTTATAACATTTTTAGAAGCTTAATTATCATACTTGAAGGTCAAATGGTGTTTTATTGCAATAAAATACAAAAAGTAATAAAGAAATTATTCCTGGGGAGATGAAAATCTAGGTTCATAGCTCATTAAATGGTAACTTCACGGGCCATGTCTAATTTGTCATATTTATCTGTGGAAGTTTTATACATTTGAATTTCAAATTAGGTGAAGAGATACCTGAGGCAAAACTACCTAGGGTCTTTGAATGCTAAAACGATTCAGGAGATATAATTCCCATCACATAATACCTTTATTTGTGAGAAGTGCCTGTCTGGCTCAAAGCCTTCTCTTTTTTATTTTAAGTAATCAATAATATTAACACAAAGCTCACTAACCACTTCTTTAACTCGTTTTTTCAGGCACCCCTTTTTATTTTTCTGCCCAACATATAGACATCTTCATTCTTTGTACTGAATAAATTGTTGAACAAGTTGGCTGAAATATGTTTTGGAGTTACATGATTACTTAAAAGTTTTCTTCCAAAATAAGTCAGTTAAAAGAAAAATATTTTCATCAAAAGAACAACCTTTGGGGGAATTAAACACGACTTAATTCTTTCTAATGTGACCTCATGATCTTCAGGAAAACAGTTTTTGCCCACTGAGTATGATGTTGGCTGTAGGTTTGTTATATTTGGCCCTTATTAAGTTGAGGTATGCTTCCTCTATTCCCACTTTGCTGAGAGTTTTTATCATAAATGGCTGCTGAATTTTATCAAATGCTTTTTCTGCATCTATTGATATGATCATGTGATTTTTATCCTTCATTTTGTTTATGTGGTGTATCACATGTATTGATTTCTGAATATTGTACCAATCTTGCATCCCCAGAATAAATCCCACTTGATCAGGTGTGTATAATCTTTTTACTGTATCGTAAAATGAGCTTGGAAGTCTTCCCTCCTCTTGAATTGTTTTGATTAGTTTGAGGAGGTAGGTGGTAGTCCTTTTTTTGAATGTTTGCTAAAATTTGCCTGTGAAGCCATTCGGTCCAGGAATTTTGTTTGCTGGGAGTTTTTTATTACTGCTTTGATTTCAATAGTTGCAATTGGTCTATTCAGATTTTCTTATTCAGTTTTGGAAGATTGTATGTTTCTAGAAATTTATCCATTTTGGCCAGATTGTCTTTGTTGGCATATGGTTGTTCATAGTATTTTGTTATAATCCTTTGCATTTCTGTGATACAATGTGCAGATGATGTTTCATTGAGTTGTATACTTGAAACTGGTATGGTTTTGTGAACTAATGTCATCCCAATAAATTCAATTTAAAAATAAATAAAGATAATGCAATCTCATGAGATACTAGTGAGCTCAACTTCTGAAAGAGCATAAACACAGAAATGCTTTTTCAAATATGAAGTTTTTCTTTACTTTCAGCATGTAATTTGTCTCTTGGACAAATTGAATTGATGATGGGAAGAATTTAATATTGAGAAACCATATAATGGTCCATGTTTATGATATTTACTAAAAAACACCCAAATATTTAATCTATAATAATAAAAGCATAATATGCAAATTGACCTAACGACTGAACAGTGGAATGACTGTCCAGACAACCTTCTGGATGAAGTCAGTGCTACAGGGCCGAGGCGGCCGGGGCTGCGAAGGCCTACTCTTGCACGAATTTCGTGCATCGGGCCTCTAGTCTATTATAAAGTGATTAAGGAAAGCACAACTGTGAGCTCCAGGATCCAAATGAAATCATAGAAGCTATTATGGAATTGGAGGTGTTTGCTCCCTGTTTCAGTTTACAGAAACTTTCAGATCTTTAATTTATATCTGCAAAGCTCAGCTACTATTTTCTTGTCAATGTCATACAGGCAAATTATTAACTACATATAGCCTGTGAGATGCTCTAGATCAAGCATGTCAAACTTGCAGCCCACGGGCCGCATGAGGCCCACAGCGAATATTTTTGCGGCCCCGCCAATATGTAAGAAATGTTTTAATAAAAATTGTGTAACTTAATTTTTATAATACCCTGCTATACATAATTATTAATAACAACCTACAATGTTCACTAATAACTGATTACTATAATCGTGTTGCATTCGTTTCCCTTATGCGCCTTAAGCACAGGCACACCATTTCTCTCCACTAATGCTAGCAACGAATATTTTAGCAGCTGATTGCCATATCATTAGTCTTGTACTGACTTGTTTGGTGTCCGCGACAGGAAATATTTCCCTTTCGGAGAACAAGAAAAATAGGTTTATTTGTGTTACGCTTATTAATTTATGCAGTTATTCAGTGTCTGGTAAGTTAATGTTCAAGAAAAAATATTAATTTTTATTAAAATGTTCTGTAAATTTTATGTTAATGATTACTCATTTATTTCAGCCCTTTGTATTCAGCATGTCTCTATCAAAATAAACCTACATTTCTATGGAAATTGAAGCTTTTGTTTTTTGTGGCCCACATAAACTTAAACCTTATTTATTTGGCCCATGTTAGCCTTTGAGTTTGACATGCTTGCTCTAGATGATAGAGAAAATATAGTTAGTGAATGAAAGGTAATGTTCACTGGGTAACTCTGATGCCAAACAATGATAGATATTTAACATTTGTTGGGTTTAAAAGTTTGGAAAGGGATTGGTAAGTAGTTATCTATAATAATAAAAGCGTAATATGCTAATTAGACCAGATACCCGAACAATTTTCTGGATGTCCTTCTGGACAACGTTCCGGACGAAGCTGGGGCTGCAAGGGCCGAGGCAAGCCACCGCGGCTGTGAGGGCCAAGCCCCTTGCAAGAATTTTGTGAATCGGGCCTCTAGTTTTCATATAGTGGTGGTCAGATTAACTCACACCAATTGGAAAATAATGAGCTATTAAAAAATATCTCAAATTCCCTGCCGCCCCAAATAAAGATATCCCTTAGAAAGGGACCTGCAACTCTTGTGACTTTAGAGCCAGGACCAACATATATGTGTTAACATATATGGGCTAAGTGCTGTTTTCCATTTGCTCAAGTGTCAGCACATTCTTTTTCTACTGTTATTTTAAACAAGTAGATACTATCCTTATTTAAATAGACTAAGAAGCATGTTTTTCTTAGAAAATGTTGCTACTGAATCTACTTGTTTTCATGTTAGGCCTACTTAGTCTTGTGATGTGAATTCCTTGTCTTCATGTGAATTGGGTCTCCTTACAATTGTTTCACATAATAATCATTCACCTTCACTACTCCTGGCATACTTGTCTTTATTAAATCTGCATTAATATGGGTTTCTTGTATTCATTCAAAGCAGTTCCAGTCTTTTTCTTATGATAGCTCAGGGAGTTTAGTAATTGCAAGAATAGCAGAGCTGAATAAAAAGGAAGCTCTACAAGGGATATATTTTTTTAAAACAAATTTTGAAGTATCTTATAAAAACAGTGATTCAGAGAAACCAAGATGGCGGCATAGGTGAACACCTGAAATTGCTGCCTCGCACAACCACTTCAAAAATACAACTAAAAGGCAAAACGAACATGATCCAGAACCACAGGAAGGCTGGCTGAGTGGAAATTCTACAACTAGAAGGAAAGAGAAAAGCACACTGAAACTCAGAGGAGGTGCGGAAGTAAAGTGCAGAGGTATGGAGGCAAGGTGCGAGCAGAAAGAGCTGGCAACTGAGTACACGGTTGTCTTTTTCAGTCGGGAGGGAGACACAAGCTCCTGACAGCCCTGACTCCAGTTCCAGGCGAGTCTCTGGGGACCCAGACTCATATGGGGAAAAACTGGACTGTCTGGCAGCGGGCAGAACTCAAGGGCGGCTTTCTCTCAGAGGTGCTTGCAGTGATTACCTTGGGCCACTGAGACCCGGGACCTCTTTGGGCAGGGCTGAGGATCAGCCATAGCTGTTTGCTC
>NW_005356259.1:2765266-2773175 GCF_000412655.1 Myotis brandtii
TCGGGTGGAGGGAGCTATGGGGGGAAAAAGAGGAACAACTGTAATAATCTGAACAATAAAGATTTAAAAATAAATAAAAAAAACAGTGATTCAGGTTTCTTTTATTTTCAAATATATTAGCTTATCAACTTAAAAATTCCTGTTCTCTTTACATATTCAATAAAATTTTAGTAAAATTACATACTTAATCTTCAGGTATTAACACTTAATAGTTCCATAGTATCTAGGAAAATGTTTGGCTATGCAAACATCTAGAATATCACTGAAGCACTTCAATATTGATCTACAGCTTTGTGTTCTGGAGAATTTGAATGATAATAACTACGTTTTAAAGGTCTTTGGCTTTTTCAACTAAAAACATGTCAAAGTATGCCCGGTCTTCATTAATAATCCTTTGCTGGAAACAGGGTTTTAAAAAACATGGCCGCTTTATTAAGGTTCTATCTTGATTCCTATATTCTGTTGCTTGCTTTTGCTTTTTTAAAGTAGAATCTTCATTTTAACTCACCTGGTTAGCATTGCATATTTCATCTGTGGTTCTAAGTTTATTTCTTTTGTTGACATTTGGCATACTAACTAAGTTATCAAGATATAATTAAGTTCAATTTCCAGTTCAGTCAAGTTACTTGAACCTGATCAAGTTTCTGTGGATATCAATAACATTAAGTTTGTGAAGGAAGATTACAGATATGTGTGCTTATTTTGAGTGTAATCTAGAGTTCATTGAAATGTGAAGTCATTTACCCTTCATGTGTTCTATTAACACAGATAGTGATGTTGTCATCTTGCCTAGGATAAGTGACAGATTAGTAGATCTTCAGAATTATAAGTTGGATTTCTTTATGCATTGCCAGTATTCAGGGACTTCCTTGGAGTGGTCCATGAAATCCAACTGCAGGATATGGTATATCATGATCATTGTACTTTAATTTAAAAACACCATTGAAAGTATGGCCTCTACCAAAGGACTTGTATGCATACATATAAACCAAACCAATGGACACAGACAACAGGGGGATGAGAGCATGAGTTGGGGGGGGGGGGTTTGAGGGTTAATGGGGGGATGAGGACACATTTGTAATACCTTAACCAATAAAGAAATTAAAGATTTTTAAAAAAAGGAAGTATGACTGCTAACCATTGCACTGCTTGAAAGAGTTTACAGCTTAGTGAGTGGTAGGAACTTCGTGTTAAGCTGAATTGCCTCAACATTTATGATAAAATAAATGGTTTACTAAGTAATCAGGTGTTTGTATAAACCAAAGCGAACTCCTGGTATTCTTCTCAGGATGAATTTTTTCCTAAGTGTAACTTATACATTTATTCATTTTTGTAAATCTAGGAATATCCAAATTTGTTAACAGTTCTGTGTTAGGGTAAAAAGTAAGTTCCTCATAGCATAAAGTTCTGTCCAGCCTTTATGTATGGTCTCATGGGTCTTATCAGTGAAGCTAAGTAAGGACCATTTAATGAAGATTCTCCCACAGTGATCCCTCTGGATAGAGAACCACTCCAAGCTCTCTCTTTCCCTCTCTCCAACTCAGTCTCCTCGGACAACTGGCAGGGCCTCTACCCACAGTACATCCTCCCATGTATAACCATGGTCAGCCATCTGACCTGGTTTTTTATCACAATGAAGAGACACCTAGAAGAAAGTGAGAATGTCTTTTAGATTTCTTTTAAAAGTGTGTCTATCCTATTTTCTTCAAAGCCAAAACCTAGTTCTTTAAGAACATTTTTGTTCTCTCATTCTCAGAACCACACTTCTCAGTATACGCCACTTGGCAACTTTAAGTACTAGCTAGAGTTGGTTTATGCAATTTCACTTTCAAAGGAGCTGGGAAGTTGGACCTAGATGCATGGTGGGGTGGGGCAACTCCTTAAAGAGACATAGAATCAGCAACAGACCAACAAAAGGTGAGATAAAAAACATTCAAGCAATCTAGAAAGACGAGTCAGAACTAGTTCAATGGCAAAGAAGCAGAAAAGGTATACTTGGAGGATGCCAGTGGGTATTACTTGGAAGGTTGAAAAATTAGGACCTCTCTGATATATACATTTTATATTTAATAAAGGAAAAGACCTTTCTTCCAAATTTACATAATTCAGGAATTTGGTAATTTGTCCATGTTAGTAGTATGAGGCAAAGCAGGGACTATCCAAATGGGAATGTAATAAATGATGTTGAACTATATTATACTTCTTCAGGCTATTTATTCTAATTCTGTGATATATTACCCTGATAAATGTGAAAAAGATGAACTTCCTACAAGCTTAGAAAGTTTTGTTTTACTACATAAAACTAGATTGATAAAGCCACTTGGTGAAAGATGATTGAAATCAGTGTCCCAGGCCTAGTACTTGACTAGATTTTGAACCATGCATGTGTAAATATTTTTCAAGGAAATTTGTATATTTTCTTTTACAAATTTAATGGGTACTAATGTTCCCTTTTTTGAGGAAATAATGTTTAGTTATATCAGACAGTGGATATTTTTGTTAAAAATATTGAATTGGGTGCTGACCAGTTTCAATTAGTGGTTAAAGCTTTTGCCTATAGACAAAGGGGTCTCAGGTTCGAATCCCAGTCAAGGGCAAGTTCCTTGGTTGTACACAATTCTTTACATACCAAAAATATAAAGTCATGTAGTTGTGATTCTTTTCTAAACAGTTATTCCAGTGACTTTCCAGCTTAAAATTTATTCATTTTATTTTAGAAGAGCTGGTTTCACTTAGTTACAAAAACATCAATTTCAAAACTATATCTGTCCAAGTAAATTTATTTACTTCTTGTGTCAACCTAGTATTATTAACATGGGATTCATAGAAATATTGCATAAATCTGAAAAGAAACTACAAAATTATCAATATCAACAAGATAGTCTTCAAATTTTTATTGGCATTTTGCAGACAATTTAAAAAATGCTGCATATTGATTATTGTTAGGAAATCTTCCGCACATTGATTCATGTTAGGAGAATGTATGAAACCATTATTTATTTGTATTTTAGAGGTTTCAGTTTTAACATGAATTCCCTTTTCTAAATACTTTGCAAATAAGCTTTTGCTTTCCTTGAAGTTTCAAATTTAGCTCACTCATATGCAGTATGATATTAAGGGAGCATACATCATTGTGCCATATTTTTGTCATTGATTATTGGATAATTGGCAATTATTCTTTTTGTTTCCCTAAAACCCTAAATTAGAGCTAACCTTTAGTGAATCTTTGTAAAACTCTTCTATGACTTGACCAATATAAGCATTGACACAAAACACAAGGTCATTACATTTTTCTTCTTTTTTTTGAACACTTCCATAAACTGTTGATGATTCAGAGCATTTGCACATATGTGATGGATGTATACTAACAACTGTATTCATGGCACTCTCCATAGAGTCTGTTTCAAAAAAGAGAGCACAGGAATTTTCAATGTGTATAATATGTTGGTGTGAAGCAATATGACAAACATCAGTTTCTAGTTTTAAAATGCTGTTATGTCTGGATTTTTCATCTAACATCACTGAAGCACTGACCATCATAACAGAAATAAATATTTCCATATCAGCTGAAATTCTTCAACTGATGTAAAAGCTTTAAAAATATCTATGTCATGAGTTCTAATTTTTAGATAGTGAATTGATAGTATTTCTGCATAGATTTTAAAGTCTTTTGAGAAAAAAATATAACCAAAGTATTAATTGGGCAGTGTTCCTTATTTTCAAACTCCTGTCAGAGGGTTCTTTCTTAAAAATGCGTTTTTTAACATCCACTCCTTTGCTATAAATGTTCAGATCATCATGCTTTCGTGGTAAAATCCAAATTCAGTGTCATGGTCTTGTCCTCTCAATCTTCTCAACTTCACCTCTTCTGTTCCCCCCTCTTACACCTTCTTCCAGTCATGCTGAACTTGTGGTTCTCCCAGAAGGCCATTTTCTCTTACTTTTCTGTGCCATTCCACTGTTACTGCAGAAAAAGCACCTCTCCTCTCCCTATCCCCATCTTACTCCTACTAGTCTCTCAAGTCAGCACAGAAGTCATCTTCTCTGGAAAACCTCTTGTAACAGCCCTCTTCTCCGGTCATCCTGGAATTAGTATCCCTGCCCTGTCCCTCATCTCACCCCTGCACCCTGTGAATGCTCTGCCATACCACTTACACTCTGTTGTAGCTGCCTACCAGATGGTCAATTGTTAGAGGCCAAGGATGGTGCTACTTTCCCCTCTATTTCCCAAACACCCAGAAGAGCCCCTGGCACATAATGCATGCTCAAAAGGTTTTCGGCATATTCATGAACTATCACATCACATTTATATTATTGAGTGTTTCAAAGGATACCTGACTAAACTTGAATAATAAATGTGCCCTATGTGTAATGGGTTCTATTCTTTGCTTTAAGGGTAATGTATTACCTTTAGTTGGATGTCTTATTTTAGGATATTTATTGGCATTTTAAAAAGCTTTTTTGAAAAGCTTCTAGCCATTTTATTTTTATATGACCTAAGTTTTGTAATTGCATTTGTGATTGTTTAATACTGGATTTTGCTTTTGTTGCTAATCAATCACCTTTCCCCTTTTCTCTCTTGGTTCAGCTCCAACAGAGGCCACAATGCAGCTACACCTAGGTAAGTGTTTAAGGCCCCAGTGTCACTAGCCTTAGTCCTAGATCTACTTTCCCTAGTCCTCTGGCCTTGTGAGCAGATGAAAAGCTCTGCACTCTCTGGTTTGCTGATCGTTCGCTAAAATCAGAGTCAGGTCCAGATTATGCTTGAACACAGGAACTCACCTAGGATGATCATACTATCCCGCTGAGGGCTAATGGAAGGACTCCAAACCTGTTAGTCCATTCATCCTTAGGATCCTGTTGAGTGTGACCATTCGACAGAACATTCTACTGCTGAAATTTCCCTGGTGCTCCCATCCACCATAAACAGACCATAGAAGTGATGGGTGAGGAGCTATGAATATGGAGGAATGCATCTCACTTCAGATTTGAGATTTCTGCTCAAATTAGTACTGCCTTGTAAAAAGAGAACTGATTTGGTCCTTTCTTCAGAAACTGAAATGAGACTGTTTCAATAATTATGTGCTTTGTTTAATGGCACCCTATTATGTTTATCACCCCTCATTTTGCTCATGATCTTTTCACAGTGCCAGGCACCGATTGGGCCACAGTTCTCAGGGCAGGGTTGTGTAGTTATTAAGAGTACAGATGTTGGAACCAAGTTGCCTAGTCTTTCTTTCCTTCACCACTTCCTATCCATGTGACATCAAGCAAGTTACTTAACCTCTCTGTGCCTCAGTTTCCACATTTGTAAAATGGAAGTAATAATAATAATACCTACCTCCTAGAGTTGTTATGAGGATGGACTGAATTCATATTTGTAAAGTATCTAGTCAACGACATAACAGTGTTGGAAATCAATAACTACATAAAGAACCATCGAGGCTTACTCATGCCTTGGTAAAAGTTCTCTATGAAACAAAAGAACTTTAAGAGCTAAATTTCTCATTCTTTTTTAGTGAAGACCTGTTTTGAAAGCAATGTCCTACACTACGCTATTTAATAAGAATGGAAAGAAGTCATCCTGGCTGGCCCCAGCCTTTTCAGGTGTCTCTCACTGCGGGGACTCGCAGATGAGTCAGTGATTTGTCCCTTGGGCTTTTCCTTTCAACCTGTAAGCCCAATTAATTTATTTTTCTCTTTGGGAGATCTGCCTTGAGAAGCTCTCCTTTTATGTGATGCTACAGCTTGGGGCATCTCTTCTTTGACAGACAAACATAAGCACTTAGAAGCATGCCTTCTGGCCGCAGAGGTAGGCTGGGGACTCACAGTGGCCCAGCTGAGTCTCTAGTCTCCGCCAAGCTGGGTATTTGAGAGAGCTGTATCCTTTAGGCACTTCAGGCACTGTGTCTAATTGTTCAGAGGAATCATTAAGTCACTCCCATGCACAGAGTACATCACAGTGTTCTCTCCAGTGTAAATCCCTATTCTCCCTGTTATAGTGCCCAAGGCTTTGAGTCTAAAAAGCCATTCCTCACAATCCATGCTGACTCACTGGTTTCCCAGCCTTTGTTATGTGCTTACCTGCTGGCATACCTGCTATAAAGAGGGTGAGGATGGCTATAGATGGTGCTATCACCAAAGAGAATTTAGAAGTATGCTTCCTAATATTTGGAGCTGAATTTAATTACGCAGTGAGCTCAGTGAGCAAAAGAAAAAAGGTAAATGTCATGTTTGGGGGGGGGGGAAATTGGGAGGGTTATTTTTTGTTCATTAGATCATATGATTTTAATTTTCCAAAGGCATATGTAAACTAGTTCGAACAAAACTGTACAGGCTCAGGGAATTTATATTAGTTGAAACAAACTTCCCAAGCAAACCATGGAAATCAGTGGGAGAGTTTTTAAGCCCCAAATTCATTTTTTTCACCTTGAGTAGAAATAATTGTCATTTCTCATACAGCCTTGAAAATGAGCTGACTGACGTTGTAGCTGGCCACGAAATTGTTTTTACTCACCCACCCTCTATTCAGCGCAAATATCACATGCTCTATAGCTATGAAAACATTCTTTGCTATTAGCATGCCCAAAGTTCTTCTAGATTATATTAAAATGGGTGTTTAATATAATCTCAAGTGTAGTGATAATATATTGAAAACTACGGATGGTTCCCTGGCATTCCTTCTGACTTCTAACATGACTTTATTGGGGACTTTTACTTATTTGTGTAGCTTATTTCTCCTATGCAGCTCTGAGGGGGAAAGAAGTTAACTCGAAACACACTAAATAAAAAATGAGTGAATATAGGAAATGAGAGAAAGCAAGAGGGTTATAGGAAAGAGAAGAGGAAATGGGTTAGTAAATACCAGCAATGCTAGCTGACAACAAGTAGAGTGTCCTGTTTCTTTCTACACTTTAAAGTGAGTTAGAAACGGAATCTCTTTGGGCATGTGGAGCTATGAGAGGCAAGTCTTGTGTGACCTCTCCCTATTGGTTGGTGCTGACCTTGGTCTTCCTGCCGGGTGACACTTTGGTAGGGTTTCTCTTTGGGGGCTCTAGCTTCCAGATTTCTAGGTGTCTAAACAGCACAGCCTTTGCCCTTTGTCCTTAGCAAAGCAAATATAATCAACTGCTCATTTAAAATTCAGTCTTAAGGTCAAACTATTATTTCTCATAAATGCAGCACATTGAGCCTTTTGTGTAGCCAAATCTATTGTTTAGTATAATTTTTTCTAAGTACTTTTTTTTCTTTTAGCTGAAATACACAGCGACAGTATTATCCTACGAGATGACTTTGATTCCTACCACCAACTGGAATTGAATCCAAATATATGGTAAGTTACAGGAATATGCCTCACTTGGGCTTTTTTAATGCAAAAAAGAAATGATGCTGATGTTCCCTTGGAGCAGTTTCATAAAATTAATTTTTTCTTAGTGCTAAGGTATCAGTAAGAATCGTTTAACTAGGGACCTGGGCTTAATGTAGACTGCATACTGTCTATTCCTGACTTAAGAACTGAATCGAGGTATCCCTCAAAGCCATGGGTGTGGTTAGAGGTGGTTTTTTTTCAGTTGTAGACATAGAAAACATTAAGTTTTAATTTGTCTAATTATTGCATTTATGCCAAGCAAAAGAACGGAAATGGTTTATCTGAAATGACAGATGATTTGAATCACACTTCAAATAACTTCTAAGCCATTGGGTCAACTCATTATTATACTCCAATCACTTCTTAAAAGGCTAATTAGGTACAATTTCATGAGTATTTTGAGGGCAAAGATATAATGAACCAAAACTCATTTGTTAAAAATTCATTGACATGGGCACAGACAACAATGTAGTGATTGCGGGGGGGGGGGGTGGGGTGGGGCAGGGAATGGGGGATGGGAGATGGGAGATGGGAATGGAG
>NW_005356259.1:2773385-2818189 GCF_000412655.1 Myotis brandtii
GGGGGATGGGAGATGGGAATGGAGGTGGAAGAGGGTATAGGGGAGATAAATGGTGATGGAAAACATTAAATTTATTTTTAATATAGAAACTTGTTGAATACATACATGGATGCATGAATTTGTTGGCAATTGTATCTTTGCTGACTTTGGATAAACAGGCCTGTCCACCCAGAGCTACAATCAGTCTGCACAATTTAAGAGAATATCTGAATGTGGATTTTCTGTGATACTCAGTGTTTTTGTATACACAATTATGAGTTCAAGATAAAGTAGAAGATCTAATGTAAACTTTCACGCTGCAACCAAAATCCAAGCAATACTCAGACTAGGAAGAGAATAACCATTTTATCCTCAAATGTCACCATATGATATCCATTTCTGTTTCTGTGCAACAAATATTAAGCAATAATTATTTTCTTTATACAGTGAATTAAAGGCAGATATGTTTTTTTCTGTCAGGTAATTTATAGTTTAGTAAAGAAAACAATAAAAACATTTCTTGGAAGAAGCCCTTGACCTGAGAGTAGCAGATGACATATAGAGAGTGTTGCTGCTTAAACACTGGAAAGAGGAACTTTTTATGTCTTTTCTAGAAGGAAGTATAGATCTATATAGTATAAATATATGAACAGAATCAGACTAGACAGCCATAAAGTCTCATAATTTATATGCAATTTAAAGAAATAATTTATCAACAAAATTTCACCTTCATATGAACATAACCTAAATTAAATTTCTTAAAATAAATTGAAACTCTTTATTAATAAAAGGCAAAAAAAAAACACCTCAAAAGAAAACAAAAACACCGAACACCAAAAACTTTCTAAGCACAGCTTTTACCCAGGAAGAATTCTCTACTTCTCCTGACACTTGGCTTTTTCATATTCCATTAATGTAGATGTTATCGGATGATTTGTTTCTTTCAAGGCAAGTTCATTTCTGTCAAGCTAATTCATTTTCTTCAGTGAGTTTTCCTGACAAATACAAAATGTGACTTTTATGTAGTTCAAATTCTGTTGTTTTTAAAATCGATGAAACGTGATTGATTTTGCTTCACCCATTTTCATGACTGATCTATGATTTCCTGACCAGAGTTATGGATTTTGTGTCCCTTTTATTTAAGGTATGGTTTTCCCTGCCTTTTAAAAAAACCTTTTATTAACTCTAAAAAGCCACATACTTCTGTCTTCTATCAAATATGCTTCAGAGTAAATTCACTTTATCCCTTATTGCCCACCAGCTCTTTCATCTAGCCTCTTTCAGATAAACAAACAAACTACAAAACAAAGCAAGAACCCAAACTATGAATCTCTCATCATTTGAGAGATGACTTTGTTGAACAAAAGGTGTCAGGGTTTCTGAGGTCAGGCCAGTCTGGTTTGACTCTTGAACTAGGCACTTGCCAGCTGGGTACCTTGAGAAAAGCAAAAGCCTTGCTCACCTCTCTGAGCTGCATTGTCTGGTCAGTAAAAGTAAGACTAATACTGTCCTTAGAGCGCTGTTTTAAAGACTGGTAAGTCTGAAGAGGTCTGGCACCATGCCTGGTGCACTATAGATGCTCAATACTAGTTAGCTCCCTCCCTCATTCTCTCTCTCCTTCCCTACTCCCTCCTTTCCCCCTTCCCTTTCTCTTTCCCCTCCCTTCTCTTCCTCTAATACTGTCCTTAGAGCGCTGTTTTAAAGACTGGTAAGTCTGAAGAGGTCTGGCACCATGCCTGGTGCACTATAGGTGCTCAATACTAGTTAGCTCCCTCCCTCATTTTCTCTTTCCTTCCCTACTCCCTTCCTCCCCCCTCCCCCCTTCCCTTTCTCTTTCCCCTCCCTTCTCTTCCTCTCCCTCTTCCCTTCTTTCTTCCTCCTGTGGTATATTTGCACATTGGTCTCCTTATCTCTTTTATGCCTAGGTATGAACAAAAATCATTATTATTTACATTATCTTCAACCAGATTACTTAAATGAGTCTCCAAGTCTTCCCTTGTTGCATTTGGATGAAAAATAGACATCAAATTAAATATATCTGTATTGTATGGCATTTGGAGTATAATGAAAATTTAGTATGGCAGAATCATAGAGAAGGGAAAAAGAGGTATTGGATGCCTGAAACCCCTTAAAAATAGACATAAACTCCCTAAAGCCAGAAACCAGAACCGAGTAAAATCAGATATCTCAGGAAATATTTTCAATAAAGTAATAACAAAGCCAACTTTTGTTTTCTAACTTCACTCTCCTGAAATCTCTGTTTTCTTGTACACATATTGGCATGTGAGTTTTGTTCCTTATGATATTGCCTTTGATTCTCTTCAGCCCGCGAAATTAGAGGCCACTGGGTGACTTTGTGGCAGCGTGGAAGGAGGGTCCTTGCTGCCAGCACCATCCGTGTGCCACTGCCACAGGCAGAAACGAAGTGCCGGTGTGCTGCCTTTGGCCAGAGTCCCATGACTAAATGCATCACCAAGTAATTTTCCGCAAGAGAAACATGTGCTACTTTTATGAGCATGTTTCTTCCATATGGTTCAAAAAGCATCCTATACATTGTTTAATTTGCAACTTTTTAGGACAATCAAAAAGAGAAATTAAGAAGCTTAAGTCATGTCTATACAATGATGGAGAGGTAGATCAGTTTAAAAGTTAATCACGCATAACGTATTTGCTTCGCTCAACGTTATCTAATGAAATGAACTTTCTTTCTCTCTATTTCATGCAATTCTTGACATCCAAGTTTCTTATCTCATGTACAAATGACTATACATAAAAATAAGGAGAACAAAATGATACTACTATTACTATGAATGAACATAACAGCCAAGTAACTATTCCAAGTGTGTGACAGCAGTTGGAATAGAACCAAGAAAGTTTGTTACACCAGCTCAATATTGAATGTACTGTCTATCTCCTTAGTTTAAATATTAGATTTGATCTAAAAAGTAATATGTATACTTAGTGAAAAGTTCAAGAAAATAATGCAAGTAAGTCTTGCTCCCACACTAGACCTATGTCCCCTTCCCCCGAAGGCAACACTGTTCATTTTCTGCTAGTCCTCCCAAAGTTGCTTGTGCTCACACAGGCATAGCAATTATGAATTCTGTTCACAAACTTGGGTATCAGAGAAATAAAATGTTCTTTATTCTTTCATAACCCAACTTAATTTCTTTTTATTGTCCCCCAGTGATGGAAACTTAATTTCAGTCAACTTTGGCTTGCCCTCTCCCATTTTTCTGATGTTGTATCTAAGTTTCAGATGAATTATTAGTGCAAAAGCCAGAGGTTCTCTAGTCATCTGTTCCTGCAGATACTCACTGAGTCCTCCCCAGCTCATCTAGTCTGTGGTGACTGGTCCACGCAGATAGCCTTCATCCCTTTCCTGTCCACTCCTTCTGGCCAGTGGCTCTGTTTTGAGCCCTGCTTAAGGGCATGGAATTGTTCTGCTGCTCCTGGACCTGGACTGTGGGCCTCTTTGTGATGCTATGCTCTGGTGTGCTGTCAAGAAGCTTTGGTCCTTCTGCCTCCTTGAAATGCAGAGCATAGAATGCTTTTGCTGTTTGCCCCCAAGTCTCTCTGGGCCCTGATAAGGAAGTGGCCCTTTACCTTCCCACTCTCCCAGTGGGTTCTGATTGCTTTGTTGAAATGAGAGCTGAGAAGTAAACTTACAAGTAAAGAGAACAACAAAAGCCCTTCATGGGAATATAGTGGTGGCTCAGATTTGATGAGAGTGAAGCTTTTTCACCTTAACTTTGCCCAGATGCTGGTCCACACACAGGTATACTAGAACCTCTGAAGTTACAACAGTAACTTCATCATTTCAAATGTGTCACTGAACCCAAGGGAGTGAGAGAGAGTATGGATGGAGCCACACCAGTTTATCAGCACTGCTGACAGCGCCCCATTATCAAGTATGTTCAATACAATTGCATTACTGATGATGGAGAGGATCAGTATTTATTCATATATAGAGACAACCCTCCAACACGCCCCCCCGCCCCCGCCAAAAAGTGAGAAGAAAAACCTCATGTAACTAACTTTAGAAGCTATGTAAAGACTTGCAAATATGCTTTATCTCATTAACATTTCACTTAAGCATCTGCTACTTTCACCAACCACACCTTCATAGTTCTTTTTTATGAATTAAATTATTTAATCAATTAATTAATTGTTTTTTAAATAATAGGCACAGCCAGGGGCCTGTGGCTTGTGTGTGTGTGTTTTTAAATATATTTTTATTGATTTCAGAGAATAAGGGAGAGGGAGAGAGAGAGAAACATCAATGATGAGAGAGAATCATTGATCGGCTGCCTCCTGCATGCACCCTACTTGAGATTGAGCCCGCAATCCGGGCATGTGTCCCGACTGTAATCGAACCTGGGACCTTTCAATCTGCAGGTCGACACTCTATCCACTGAGCCAAACCAGCTAGGACCAATTAAATTATTTTAATATGATATTAACACTGCCAGTATTGCATATGAATGGAGAGAATTAATTTTTTTATTAAAAGGAAATGTACCTGGTAGCAAAACTGGGAAAATCTCAGGCATCCATCAATGACAGAATTAATAAACAGTAATAAACTCATACAATAGAATACTACTGAGCAATAAAAAGGAATGAATTATTGATAATTGAAACAACAAGGCTGAACCTCTAAAATATTATGTTAAATGCAAGAAGCCAGGCCCAAACTAGTTTTTACTGTGTGGTTTCATTTATAGATTAGGCAAACTTACTTAAAGTGATAGAAATTAAATCAGTGGTTATTTCAGGGATGGGGGATTTACTGGAAAGGGCCATGAGGAGCTTTCTGTGGTAATAAACATATTATATATCATGAGAGAGCATGGGTTACATAGATGTGTGCATTTGTCAAAGCTTAAGATCTATGTGTTTCACTGTGTACAAATTTACTCAATAAGATTTTTCAATAATTAAGAAAAACAATGAGAAAAAATATGAAATAGACATTTCTGTTTCATAACTTGGAGTTTAAAGAGAGAGAGTTAAAGGAACTAAAACGTGAATGAATTCTTAAAAACTGTTTAAGTTTTCTTAAGAAGTATCTTTATACTCCTAGCAATTACAAAATCAAGGAGGAATCTTTGTGTGGCTTAGCAGATTATCCCTTTAATGCTTGTTTTCTGATGATCACAGAAGACATACACAGTTATAACATCACTAGGCTCTGACGTTCTAGTGGGAAACTTGGGACTTTTACAAAACATGATGATAAATGGCAACTAGAGGACAACAGATGTTCCCCATCCAGCACAATAATGATAGCAGAGATGTCCTTGTTAGCAGAGATCAGGGAAGAACAGGAGTCACTCCGCAGAAGGAGCATCTGAGATGAGTAAGTTGTGATGCCAACAGGGAGATGAGACATCAAGAAGAAAGACGCAAATGAAGTTGTTTCAGGTCCTTTGGTACGTGAAGACCACTGTCAGTTGTTAGTCGCTTTATCATACAGAAAGCCCACAATTTACAGCTAAAGAAGCTAAAGCCATTGGCTGGCATTGCATAGGATTGCTTGAATCAAGAAAAGACTAGAACATTTCCACTTTTACAGGTAAAAGATAAGACTACAAGGTCAGCCTGGCCAGCATGGCTCAGTGGTTGAGCGTCGACCTGTGAACCTGGAGGTCACAGTTTGATTCCCAGTCAGGGCACATGCCCAGGTTGTGGACTCGATCGCCAGTGTTGGGTGTGCAGGAGGCAGCCAATCAGTGATTCTCTCATCATTAATGTTTCTATCTCTCTCTCCCTCTCCCTTCCTCTCTGAAATCAATAAAAAATAAAAACAAACAAACAAAAAAAGACTACAAGGTCAGAGAAATAGAGATCTCAAATTACTGCTTCATTTGGTATTTTCTTGAAAATGCTAATTTATTGGAGCGGTTATCCTGAAATGGAGCAAAAAGATTGGTAATTTGGCTCATTAAAGGTAATTTTCTTTGACAAATATAATTGACTCAACAGAGAATATGAAAAGACAGATTTTAGGATGGGGGTTGAGTTATGCCAGCTGGAGTTTTAGTCCGTGATAATAGCCTAGCCCAAAAGAGAAAAGAAGTCAAGCCAACAGTAAAACGACTTCGTAGTTCTTTAGTGTCTTGGATTCCCCATAAATAATAAAAACGGGACTCAATTTATTAGCCAAGTATGAGAATCACAATTAAGTGCAGTTTCAAGGTAATCAGAAAAAAGTAAGATTGATGAACATTGTCCCTGAGAAAGAAACTGGATAAAAGTACATAAACGTGGCTCGTTGTCCAACAGGCCTATGGGCAGTAAGCGTGGGAGATAGCGCTGGGTGAAGGGGAGCACCTAGCCATGGACACCCAAGTCTCCATACCACTGCTGAGGGATTCTCAAGAGATAGTTTTTGTAATGATAATCATTTAGAAAACATATGCTCTAATAGGGTTAACTGATGGAACATGGAGCATAAACCTTACATTTTTTTCAAGAGCAAGTTACTAAGGGAGATTGTGAATAATGAGAACAATCGGGCAAAATATTTTCTCTGATGACATATCTTTGCTAGAACCAATTATATATCAGTGTATTTTGAGGTTGCAGAATTAGAATTTGGTCTACGGGGTTTGATGGTCCAATATTCTGATCTTATGTGCATCTTTTCTACTTTTTCTCTCACTCCTTCCCTCTTGTTCCACCATCTCTCATTCTCTCTTCTCTTTTGTTAATAAGTTTATTCTCTTATTACAAAATTCTTCTCTAACCTTCCTCTCTTGCTTCCTTCCCTCACTTTTCTTATATGATGTAATTGCTGTGGGATAAAGCTTTACATGCAATAGAGGGGTTATCCAGAGGTGGCCCACTAATAAAATAAGGTATGAATCTGGAGGCGTATTATTTCCTTCTTTAATCTCTGTTTTAGATGACAGAAACAAGAGCTCGCTTGGTGGAATTAAGTGTCAAGTACATTTGAAAGAGTGAGAAAATATTTCTTCAAGCAGCATGTAGTAGAATTCACCATAGTGGGAGGTCAGAATATTGTATGTAGTAGTAGCATATTAGAGGGTTATTTTAGCTCGAATGCTATTTGTCATTGTACGTGTTAACAAAAGAAAGATCAAATTTAAAACTCCTTAGTGAAATAAGAAGATTTTTCTTACCTTCCTCAGTGAGAAGTAAGAAGAAAGAGTGAGCTATAAACGGAGTTTGTAATTTTCACCTTTGGAGCATGTTTTAGCTCCTTAGAAATAAGTCATGACATCATTGAAGGTGATATTATTCTCAGTCTTATAGAGTGAATTTTCCTTGCTGTTTTTTCTGAAAATATTCCACATTTACAAAGAGAATAGATTTTTTAAAGAGCTTGGTCTTTTACAAGTAGTCATGCCCTCTTTATCATAAAACTGTCTATGGGCAAAAGTTGAGTGTTCTGGTTGTTGAGGTTTGAATGGAAAGTACAAGGAGCTCCAATGTCTCCAGAAGAAGTCAGCTGAGTGCCCCGCTACCAAATGGCCCACTGGGTCCTCTTTACTTTGGTGGATTCACTATCCTTCATCTGTCCTGGCCTTGCAAGCTCACACATCAGATTTTGTCAGTATCAGTGTCGGCTATACCTGGGGGAAGAGACGTGTTATCTTTGGGTCAGGAAAATTATAAGTACTTTTTATAGTCAGAAACAATATGGAAATTATTTTAAGATCTCCATTCAGAAATGCTGGTGAATAGACAATTCTGGCTTGTTGAATGCCAGATTGCTTCTTCTGAGGTTGAGTCCCAGACACTGACTCCTCCTTCAGAGGCAATAAATTATGAACAGATAATACAGTGTCCTCCGTCTTGGGGCAAACAGCATGCATCTCAAATGAGAATTTGATGGTAACTGATTGTCAGCGAGTTTCCAGGTGATTAACTTGTTTCAGCAGCGTGCCTGACTAAAGGCTGAGTGATTTCCCTCTGATCTGATCAGAAGAATGAGCCATGTAATTAGACTGCTCTTGAGGAAATGATATTTCAGTTATTTATTTATTGTTATCAGGATGATGTCACCACCATCCATTCATAAATCTCCAGTTGTGAGAAGGAGCCCAATTTTCTCATTAATCTACCTGCTCTGCCCTGTATCCTGAAAGTCCCTTGTAAGTCACCACGGTAGGTGGGGCCCCTGGACTCCAGAGACATTTCACTTTATCTTCCTCTGTGTGTCCTCAAAGGGTGCCTTGGCTTGTTTTCCAGCTTAATAATTTCAAAATCAGGACTGAAAACGTAATTATACCTTTATAAGTGTGCTCTCTACAGCACAAATGCATATCACTTTATCCCAGACAAATACTAGTAAAAGCCCCAGTCACCTAAATAATAAAAAACAAAGATAGAGAATTAACACCAAAATAACAATTTCTAAACTGCCAAGGAGCTTGTAATAGTGAAAAACAAAACTGGTTCAAAGCATTTCTTTTTCTTTTATGTTTATGGCTTGACCCTAGTTGTGTTGGTCAGCAAGTACCTGCCTTTATATTTACTGATTCTTTTATATTTTTGCTGGTGAAAAAATGATGGTGTTAAAGTGTATATATAAAAACTATTTAGAAATATTTGGAAATATTGAATTTGATTATGTATTCCAGTCCAGCAAATTCATTCTTAACATTTTCTATGAAGTCCATAATGTTTTTATTTTATTTTTGTACATTTTCACTAGCAAAATGAAATCCTTTTATAAAAGAAAAACACTAAGAAAAGTCATTGTAGCTTTTCAGAATAAACGCTGACAGTAAAAATGGTGACAGACTCTTTAATTGCACACTGTTTTTATAAAATCAGAGTTCTGTTCTGGCTCCATTAAAGTGCAATGGCAAGAATATTGTACAAGGAGCCAAGAAACCTGAATTCTGTTTCTGTTCCATCATTTGTAAAATGAAGGGGCGATGAGACTCGGTGATATTTTAGGTGCCCTCTGACTCGAACGTGCAATGATCTGTGAACTCTAGTAATAGATTAGCTTCATGTGGAACCTAAGTGTGTGATATATAGGTTCGACGAGGGTTTAACAAATTCAGGCTTTGCATGGTCTTTGGGGATAGCAAGCATTTCCATTAAAATGTCTTTTAATCATACCATTCATGGCAGAGAGGTGATTTGTATGATGTGCCATGGTATTTATCAGATTCTTATGCTCTGTTTTTCATATCGGGGGGAAAAAAGGAGTGGGAAGTTTTTTTGTTTTGTTTTAGATTAGAATGATATTCAGTATTACTTTTCTTATTAGGCAGAGAAGCAATTCATTTCTAATTCATAGCCTAGGGGGTCACATTCCTTTTTAAATTGAAAAACAAAAGTTTGTAACTGGGATTATTTAAAACTCCCTTCTTTCCACCAATCTCTGAAGAATATGTTATCTAGCTTTACAAAGCCCATTATTTTCCTGAGAAAATTAAATTGTGAGGCGACAGTTTAAATGTTAGGAACAATCAGCATTTTTCCTTTCTGAGCCTGAAAATACTGGACCTGTCATCATTCAACAAATTGAACCCCAGTTCTTAAGAACTCCTATAACTTTTCTATAGGGGAGAATAGGACTTCAGACCACTAGTATTATTCATAAAGAACACCCATTGGGTTAGTACCTAACTCTACTCAACAAGTTAAATTGTTAGACACAGGCAATTTGAGAAAGAGAGGAGCATAGGACTTTAAGAGCACTTAGATATTATTCTAAATTCTGGGGAATTATTTTTCTTGGAGCATGGATGTTTATTTCTACCTGTAGGTTTTTTAAACCTACCTTGTCTTTCTGACATGGATCACTAGTTTCTTCTGTGAAACCATGGCTACTAGTTGCCCTTTGTACTACCTGACCTCCATCAAGATCTTTGTGTTCATCATGAAATTATGATTTATCTTTTTCTTTATGGTAATGGCATTCATGTGTATGGTTATACAATCCTTACATTTAATGATAGAAAAATATTCAGAAGTTCATGTCATAGAGTCAGTATTAGGAAAGTCACCTTGATGGGCAGCACAGATGGTTAGGAACATGAGTATAAATTAATCCATGGCCAATAGTCATGGGAAAGTAAGAGGGGATAGGCTCAGATTGATACACTTTGAAGGGTCATGATGATGGTTAGAGCTTTCCAGAAACCAGGCTATGGACAATATGATTTCTTTCCCAGAAATCCATTTTGAACTGCTTCCTTTCTCACTTTGTGTATCTCCCTCTTTCCCCTGACCCCCAATAATATGCACTCCTATGATTTCAACCATATCCTAAGCTGTCATGTCAGTGCTGATCTTTCTCTGAAGTTCAGATACATACTATATAATAATCATTGTTAGCTGGGCATCTCCAGTTGTCAGCATAACCAGAGAGCAATCTCTAAGCTTTGTAATTCTCTAGAGTCACGCTGTCCAATATGGTAGCCACTAGTCACATGGCTGTTGAGCACTTGAAATGTGACTGGTCAGAACAGAGGTGTGCTGTAAGTGTAAAATATACCTCACAATTTGAAGACTTATTATGAACAGAGAATATAAACTATGTCATTAATAATTTTACATTAATTAAATGTTAACATGTAATTTAAATATATTAAATATTATTACAATTAATTTCACCTGTTCCTTTATATTTCTTAGTGTAGCCATTAGCAAGTTGAAAATGACATGTGGCTCACATTAATATTTCCATTGAATAGCAATATTTTAGAGTGTGCCCACTTTTCTCCACTTCCACCTTATCTCAAGCACTATTATGTCTTGCTTGTGTTACATCAGTAGTCCTGTCTTTTCTACCTCCAATCCATCATGTGCTGGAGAAATTTTCCTGAAAGTTGGGTTTGTATCATGACAACGGGAGTTGGATATTGGGAGCTTGAATTCCAGTTCTGTAACTTCAAGCAGTGCAACCTTGGACGATCATTTAATATCTCTAAGTCTCAGTTAATGAGGATAAAAAATAGAGGGAGGGGTTTTACATAAATTAAATGAGGCATTATTTGTAGAGTTTTTAGTACAGTACCTATTACTTGGTAATTGGTCCATGAAGCCTTTCATGTACTGTTTCCCACTTTCCAGCCCCATCCCTCGCCACCTTCTTCATGAACCAGTATAATTCCAACCATACTAATGCACTGAAGTGGCAGTTCCTGTGTGTCATAATCTCTGCATTCTTTGTGCCCGATCACAACTCACCTTTCTTCTTTGCTTGGGTAACTAGTTCTCATTCAGGACCAGTTCTGGGACCACCTCCTTTGGGAGCTTTCCCTTTCTTCCTCAGTCTGAGTTAGGTACCACCACAGCCAGTGTACTCCTGCTATGAGGAATGAGGAGCTATGGAAAATGTGAGGGTTGTTGGAATTAGCAAGCACTTGGTCCAAATCACAACTGTGTGACTTGAGCAAATGCTTAACTTCTCTGAAGCTCAGTTATTAGGAAAATGACACAGACAGCTATCTTATCGAGTGGTTGAGAGATTTTAATGGGCTTTGGGGTACCTGGTACATAATTGAATGAAATGAATAGCTATCATTGCATTGGCACCCTATATTGCAATTGTGTGCTTGTTTCTCTGCCTTTCCTCCTGGAAGGAAATCACACTGTTTTATTTGTTTTTGTCCCACTAAAGCTCACCACAGTGCCTGTGGGCCCTCAATATAAGTTTGTTAATTTCAAGAATGAATTAATGAATGAGGAATGAATAAATAACGCCATTGGCAGCTAAGAGTGGGATGGGCATTCAGGTTTAAATTATAATAAATTTTGTTGACAATCGCAGTCAGACTGTGAGAAATTCTAGGAAAGGACTTAAAAGACCTTGGCAGGAAGCTGACAGATTTGTTCCAGCAATCCTTGTTGAAGCCATTGTGCCTTCAAGTAGCAGCAACACAGTGAGTAATTCTAAATATTGATAATTCTAAATCTTTAAGTTTCAACAGGGCACAAATGCCTTTAGAAATTTTATTTTAAGTTTCTGGAGCTATAAAGCACAGTGAAGAAGAGAAAGGTCTAGAGCAGGGGTTGGCAAACTGCGGCTCACGAGCCACATGCGGCTCTTTGGCCCCTTGAGTGTGGCCACGAAGTTTCAATCACACTGTACGTGCACGCCCACACGTGGTATTTTGTGGAAGAGCCACACTCAAGAGGCCGCAGTTTGCCGACCACTGGTCTAGAGGGATTGTTAAGCCAAATGCAGAGAAAGGCTGCATCTGTTTGCTTTTTTGCTTTTTTTTTTTACTAGTATTTTAATTTCTGTTATTCCACAACATAGAAGTGATTCTCCAAACATACCAAACGTCTGTTGTCTATTCACTGTTTCCCTGATGCCAGGCTGTAGGCCATCTATGTTAGAATCACCTTTTTAAAAAAATATATTGTTATTGATTTCAGAGAAGAAGGGAGAGGGATAGAGAGATAGAAACATCAATGATGAGAGAGAATCATTGATTGGCTCCCTCCTGCATGCCCCCTACTGGGGACCGAACCTGCAACCCGGGCATGTGCCCTTGACCAGAATAGAACCTGGGACCCTTCAGTCTGCAGGCTGATGCTCTATCCACTGAGCCAAACCAGCCAGGGCTAGAATCACCTTTAAACAATATACAGGTGTCTAGGCTGTACCAGAACCCTGTTTAATCCAAACTATGGGGGAAGGGAGATGTAATGCATATGTTTTATACAGATATTATTTTTCTGATATAGAGTTGATTTGGGGACTGCTAATCAATACTTATAGGTAGGATTATTGCTATGGGAATTTCAACCTTAGACCTCGGATTTCACATCAGCAGTGATGTTTTTAGTTTAGAGTTACTGGGGGAAAATGGCAGATAGCCATTTTGAGAGGTGAACATTCTTTCAATTTTTTTCCTGTCAAAGTTGATGTTTCTTTCAAGCCATTTTACAATGACTTGTAGCCAAAAAATCCTCATATATCACTAAGTGAGAATCCCACTATAATATTTGTGCTCCGTCTCTGTACTTTTATCACATCACAGTCCTTGGGGAAAACATAATGTATAGTTTAAAAATAGAAAAACAGTAGTAAAAAGTTCATGTAATAGGTTCTCTGTGAGGAAAAAAACAAATATACCAGTTCTGGATGAAAATGGTGGAAACCTGTAATAATAAAAATCGCTCAGACACTAACACTTACATTGTTCTTGCTATGTGCCAAGCACTATTCTAAGTGCTTTGGACCTCAGGCCTTAATAATAGTTCTGTTCATGAAATTGTCTTATATTCATTCATTCATTCAACAGATTTTTATGGAATACAACATGCAAGGCATAAAATGGTGAACAAGAGACATGTTGCCCTTATGAAGTTACTACTATATCTCTTCTAATGTCAAGGACATTTATTAGAATCTTGCTTCACAGTAATCAAAAGAGAAGATTTAAAAATCCTACTGATATTTGTAATGCTAGCATTGTAAATTCCCTACCAGAAATAGTTCCCTGTTTATTCTACAAAAAAATCAAAATAAAAAATCAAAGGTTCTTGGCATTGTTATCTCCTGGTGTAGGAACACAGCTCAAAAGATTGGAATGAGAACAATCATTTATTTCATGCAATATACATATAGGAAATACCATTATTTGCCAATTTCTGTCTCACTCTGCTTCTGCCTCTAGGATTTATGGGGTAACTGACACCTCTTCACACTTTTGTCTTCCGACTTTGATGGGTGTTCCTACTCTCTTTCTCTAAAATTAGCAAAATGCTGAAAGAGCATAATGCAGTGATCTCCCAAACAAAGGGCACAGTGCTCTTTCCACAATGTTTGGCACCTGGAATGTGAAAGTCTTTGAAAATGTTCTTTCTGCATGAAATACAGCTCTCATGTGGTTTGAGGTTCAGACAGAGGAAACAGATCTATCTTTCTCCATGTTAGGTATGTAGTGATGGTAGGTCGAAATGTTGCGATGCAGAGCATTGTGACTGTTCCTGTAAATATGCAAAGTCAAATCTAGAATATTCATAAATCCATTTTCTACTAAAAACATGGATACATTTATTTTTGAAATCATAATCATAATAAATCCTAAGGATTTATTAAGCACTTCATTTTACAGTAATAAAGCAGACAATTAAATCATTTGCAAAGTAAATGTAGTAACTCAGTATCCAAACTTGGCTTGAATTAGAATTTGTGTATATTTCATATTAATAAGTGAATTAAATATAGTCTGATTCCATTATTTTTAGCATGGTATATTTTCTAGACGTGCAAATTTAAGAACAATGCGAACAATAATTTTAAACATTTATACTAATTATATCTCAAAAGATTTATAATTTGTAAAACATCTTTTGATTTCAGAGATACCAGTTTTTAGGTCATTATATAAGTATATATTACTTAGCTTATTTTTAATATTTACAGACATCCTTGTATTGGACATATACATTATATATAATTATTGATAATGCCATCTGCCATTATTAAGAACTAAGAGATTGGTTCTGTACTCTGTATTTTTTATACATTCTCTCATTTAATCTGCACAATAACTATGTTAGTTTACATCGGTATTATTATCCTCATTTTGCAGGTGAGAAAACTGAAACTTTGGGAGGTTAAGTAACTTACCCACCACTGCAAGTAACTAAAGAATTGGGATTTAAATTTAAGTCTTTCTGGTTTCATGGTTCCTTAACATGTCACAATACATTTGCTTTCCTCAAAATGTTGATGTGAACTAAATAGCAATAACTATTACATCTTTCCTTACCTGAGCAATAAACCACTTTGTGCTACTTAGTTCTCAGACCGGGGATGCATTCTGTGTTCCCACAGGGTTGAATGTCGCAACTGTGAGATTGGAGAACAGTGCGGCGCCATTATGCACGGCAATGCTGTCACCTTCTGTGAGCCATATGGTCCAAGAGAATTGGTAAGTACATGTTATTATGTACATTATTCCAAATACATCATCTTTACTAAGATTTTTGCCAACATCTTCCTTATCATGGGGCTTTTAGTAACAGGTTATATTTTTCACTCCTATGTCACACATCATGTTTCAAATTCATTAACTTTAAAAGTGGTCAAATGACTGGCTTCCACACTAAAAAGAGGGGAAATATGGGCATAATATGAGTGACATATGACATATATTACACATCTATCTATATATATTTAAATAATTTATGACTTCACAAGTTCTTGTATAAAGTTTTACTTCTAAATTTATTTTCTCCTCGCAAGCCAGAAATGTTCGATGAGCAATTTGGTCACATGATTTTTAAACTGTGTTCCCTAATCAGAAGAACTTTTGATGATTTTTTTTAAGTGAAATAGTACAGTGAATAAACCAGTTCTTAAAATTTGTGGTTTATGCAAAATTGTTCAAGAGCACATTACTTTCCTTTAATTAATAGTGATGAGACTTAGCTTGCCAAAGATCATTTCTTAGATTACATGTGAAATGACACTTGAGCATTCTCAGTTGAAAACAATGAAACCAGGAGCCAGCAGCACGTGGCTAATGAGCCTGTTGTTCCTTGATTCTTCTTTTTGGCCTGAAGAGCAGTTCATTTCACATTCTTGAAAGTGGATATAGGGCAAACGTTATATTATTCTGGCCCAATTCCTTTGCACCTCCTACTCTTCTCACAACATCTCTTCTGCTTTGCTTTTCTGCGTTTGACTTGAACTTCAGTGCTTCTCCTTTTCTCTCCCCATCTTCCTTATCGTGGGGCTTTCATAACAGTTTATACTTTCCACCCCTATGTCACACATTGTATTTCAAACTCATTAACTTTAAAAGTGGTCAGATGACTGGCTTCCATACTGAAAAAGGGGGGGGGGCGGTGAGGAACCTAGCTAGGCAATTAAAAGAAGATTTAGTTATAAAAATGTGAAAGTCAATTAATTTTTATAACATGGTTCTTTTTTATGCTGCTTGAGTACCCCTTTTATGGCAATGGATACATTTAATTTATTAAAGATACGAGCCTCAGAACATTGATAAATTGAAGAGTTTTTAGTTGAAATTAGAACACAAACAGAATTAATTGGATGTAAATTAAAATAATAGATGCTCATAATTCAAGGCTCACACGGTGGTACAGTATTCCTGCAGACAAATGTGACTGGTACCGCAGCACTTCTTGAAAGAAATAGATGTGCTAGTACATTTAAAATAATGTACCATGACTGAATTAATTTTCTCTAAACCTTAAAACAAAATTAAAATTTTATCGTAGTTAATTGAGCTTAAAATAAATGCCTATTTTAGAATGTTCTCCCATTCAGTAATATTTATGGAAATGCTTGGCAAATTCTTTTTTTGTTTCTATTGATTAATAGGAAATAAACATATCTAAGAATATAATGAAGAATTTCTATAGCATAAAACTAAAGTGTCTACTCTGATCCCATGTATATTTGATCCTGATTTTTCACTATATCCTCATTTATTTAACATTAGAGTTTATACATCCAATGGGCTCGTCTTGAGTTGTGTTATATAATTAATGTGAGATAAGCCTTTCAACTGAAAAGGAAAATATTCAAAATAATGTTCCTCATCCAAGAAAGCAAAAAAAGCATTTGCAGATCTGTATTCCCATTATAAGTACTTTCCCTAAGATAAATTGTGTTGTGGACTCAAAGGCAATATAATGAAGATACATTAACAAAGATAGGGATGACAGTCACATTTTACACAGTAGCAATTTTAATTTTCAATAATTGTATGCTGTATTAGGGTCCCAGGAGCAAATATACACTTATTACCCCAGTTGTGTTGACAGAGGACAGATCCAATGAAAAGTGAGGAACTCGGGTGTTAGTTACCATGCTATTATGTTTACTCAGGTTCGAAGATTTGCATGGTGCTTCAGAATTGAGTCCAATCAAAACTGTTCTACCTGAGAACAGATGGAAGTTATGAGCCTCAAACTTTTTAAAAAAATATGCCTTCTTTTTCATAAATCGAATTCTTACTGAAGTTGTGAAACAAAGAACCACAGGCAAAGACCCTTACTAGGCTAATGCTTTGTCTTTTAAAATGAAAAAAGAGCATCTCCATTTTGAGAATTTAGTCAAATGGCCATTTCATTTATTTTTATTTTATTTTATTTTTTTAGTCAGAGTTAGTGAGGGGCAGCCTCTGTTATCACATAGGCACACGTACATCTCTGCTTTCACTGCTGCTCTGCTGTGTGGCCCTCGCCCATTTATTCCGCTCACTGACGTCTCCATATTTCTGGTGCTGGCGGCTAACTTTATTCATTCGCTAGTCTGAAATAAAGTTAACGAGGAATGACTTACCCACTCCTTTAAGGGAAAATGTGCTTTCTCAGAGTTTAAAACAAAATTAGTTATGTTACCCTCCATTTAAAAAAAAAGAATTTATTGAATTATTCATATTTGGGAATACCTTTTAGCTACAAGGGTGAGTTTGGGCTAAAACATGATCAAACTCAATAAAAATTTGCAAGGAAGAAGTACAGAACAAACAGCCTCAGCCTGCAGTGAATTCTTCAGATTCATTTAGTATCATACCAATTTTCTACAGTTTGGAGTCCATTTGGTCGTTTAAGAGTACTAAGATTTGATAGGAAAAAAAAGTTCTCTGCCAGACATTCATAGTTGCTGTATTATTTACCAAAAGCCCTTTGAGAGGCCCTTTAGTTTTCAGAATGTCAGATATAAAGGCTTAATCGCTCTGCAGACTAAAATTACATATTTGAACTCAAGAACAATAAGTAATTTATAATGACTGGAGGAAAATATAGGTGAATAGATTTTATAGGCAATGCTTTTGTTATCTTTTTCTCTTCATTTTTTTCTGTATTTTCTTGTAGCTGAGAATTTTACTAATAAACTAAATGGGTAAATGTACAGAAATGAGAGTCAACCACTCTACCAGTCCTTAGCTTTCCTGGTGAAGAAGGAAAAAATGTAGAATCAATGACTAATCAAAGTCTAGGGTCACCCTCAGTTAGCACATGTAATCTGAAATTTGGCAGTAATTCAAGCAACCTGCTGTTTGCTAGCAGAGGTCACAGCTATGGGACTTGATCACACAGTTGACACAAGCATCATTTATTGCACCAGCAAGGTAGGACTCTCTAGTATATTTAATGCACCAGCAGTAGCAATAACCATGGTGCTTTTAACTTATATAATACCATCATTTCAAAGAACTTATATTCAGGAGTGTTTCATAACTCATCCAGGAATCTACTCAGTTACATAAAATCAGAGGGGGTGAAGAATGTTCATTCAAATTTGTTGAAAAAAATTTTAAATTTCCATGTGCTTCATTGAACTTTAACATCAGATTATTCAAGTGGAAACTTGTGAGGGCAAATAGTTGGACATACTCTAAAAACATTGAAAATCAAACAGATTTCTTTTAAAGGAACCTTGATAAGGATTACTTCCAGAATATTCTACTGGTGCATTTTACTTGCATGACTGGTGAGGGGAATGGAGCAGGAAAGAGAGTCCTGGACATGGTGGTCCAGTTTTCCTTGAGCAGATAATCTGTGATAATGAGGGATTTAGATGAAATAGAGAATTTCCTCTGACACTTGACAGCAGTGATTTCTGCAGGGGTTAAAAGCAACTAGGAGCTGGTACCTATACTGATAGCTGGACAACTTGTACAATGCCTCCCTCCCCCTTTCCTCATCACCCTTCCTGCTTCATTAACTTTTAACCCATGTATGTGAAGCACACGCTCATCTTTCCGAAACGCGTTGCAGAAGCAGAATCTTTTGATATTCACATCTCAGCTCCATCTGGCAGAACAAGAGGCTTGCTCACTCTTTTGCCCACTAATTCACACTGCAATTCATGCCTTGGGCATCTCCGGACCCTCCTGCAGTTGTGGACTTAATCACACGGGGTCTAACAAAGTGCAGGGATGAGGCCAGAATGTCACTGTGGCGTCTAAGAGGTCAAAGGAAGACAGCCGACTGCTGCTGCCATGGTGAAAACACAGTTACACACTTTCTATTTTTTAGGGTCCAGCGATGGGAGGTGTCCCACACTTTAGCTTACAGGGTCAAGAACCCAACAAGAGAGTTGTTGAAAATGAGAATCTCAATTCTCATTTCATTTGAGCTGGTATGGATCAAAGTCAGTGCTCCGAAGAATAAATAAGTAAAAAACTTTTCAATTTAAATTTTTAAAAAATTAATGCACCATTTCTTTTTCAGAAAGGGGAAAATTATGAAACTAAGGGGAAATAATAGAATTGTGTGGGAAGGATATTTCTGGGCCCATAATTTGATTACTTTTTGGGGGGGGGTTAACAGTTTTATTGAGAAATACTTTACATATTCTACAATTTATTCCTTTAAAGCGTATAATTCACAGTTTTTCATTTATTCACAAAATTATGTGACCATTGCCACAATCAACTTTAGAACATTTCATCACCCCCAAAAGAAATACTGTACCTGTTAGCTGTTGTAATTCTGTTGACTTTTCAAAACAATCTTTTTCTCCTCATTTGGTCTTAATTTACCTCTCAGTTTTGGGTTGTTAACCTTTTTATGACATTTGCTATGGGTCCCAGATCTGTTGATGGAGGATGGAGGGGAGGTGATAGTGTGAGTGGAGGGGGCTGTGTTAGAGCCCACACAAGATCAAGATGAACTGGTAGGTTGCCTACAAGCAGTGTTCAGGATATAGTAAGAAACACAGTAAGAGTGCCTCAGTCAGGATCTCACAGCTTTGTTTCCCACAGAGAAACAAGATAGATCTGTGTTCAGACAGTTCAGTAAAAGTAAACTAACCACTGGACAAGTACAACCTCTGTTTATGGCTTCTTCCTTTCCTCTTCTTTTCCCTCCCCCCTCCTCTGGATGTCTTTCACCATTTTCTCCTCCTCTCTATCTTGTCTTATTTTGGTATATTCCTTTTTCTAGATCACCACAGGCCTTAATACAACAACAGCCTCTGTACTCCAATTTTCCATTGGTAAGTGATTTTAGCAATTATAGCAATTTAACTTGGAAATGTTTGTTTTAATCATAGTGTACCATCAGGATTACATTGCCAAATGCTTTTAAATTTAGAGAAGAGTAAGTCTCAACGTTGCAGTAAATAATTTAAAACATTTTTAAAGTGAAATTTAAAAAAATGTTTAAATGCTACATTCTGTTCCCACTTCTCTCCTACGACCAATGATATTTTAAATGATACATACAATCCAAAACATCCTATTATAGCAGAATTACCTTGCTAATTATGTTTTGCTCAGATTAAGATTGAAAGCTGTTCAATTTCCTGCACTCTTACTTGATTGGTAATGAAAGAGATCATTTTTTGGTGGCTGAGAGAAACAATTAGGGCTTCATGTTTGACATAAATAATCTATGTTTCATTCAGATGTGGATAATTAAAAAGTGACTGTATCTGGCAATATTTTTTAAGTGTTTTTGCATTAAAACTACAAATTCCTACCCAAAGCATTCAGTAATCAAGTGTGTATAGTTTTGCTGTCTATCATATTACTTTCCACTCTAATTTTCATAGGTGTATAGTAATAATATCTATAAGTTTCCAAAGGGAATGTTCTAATTAAAGAAAGATACTGCCTTTTAGATGGAGGTTGGCTTTATTGGTTTTGGTGTCATCACGTGGAAACCTCCTCCTGACACGAGGATCAGGTCAGCATCCTCAAATTTCTACCGTCTGCACCCTCCTGTCTTTGGAGATCCACCATTAGTGAAAGGACTGTTTCCTTCAATGACCTCCTAGTCCTAGTTACAAATCCGTGTCCTCACTGCCAGGGACCCACTGTGGTTGATTGTATTTAAGAGCAATTTTCTTCCAGTCACATAGTTGTCACTATTTTGTCAGTGTATCTCGGTTCAGCTTCCGTATGTAGTATGTGTTGCTTGCCTGGCCACAGTGTGTGTTATTTCCCTCGCACATTGATAATGTCACCTACAACGACTTATAGACTATTTGGAAGTCCATGTGCAGTCAGCAGGAAAAGTATGAGTCAAAACAAAATAATGGGTCCGTTTGAATGTTTTCTTTGATCTATTATCAGCAAGCTTTCTATCATGAGCATGCACATGATATTTTTATAATCATAAAAAGTACAGTTCGTTGTTTTAAAGTTCTGGTGCTACAAAAATGAAGTTTTAAAACTCCAGCATGACAGGCAAGTAACTCAGAGGTCCTTAACCAGGACAGATATGTTTAGACTCACTAGGCTGTGAATATAAAAAGTAAGCTGAGTAATGGTTTCCTGTTTATCTGTACTCTGAGTATTCATTCTTCCTTTTTGTTAGAGCAATGAATATTAATTTCAAATATTATCTTCTAGCAATTAAAGAACACAAGAGAATCCACTTTAAAATACATGGCTCACAGTTCTACCAGTATTGTAATTTTGTTCAAGGTTAGAGAGATCCAGCACCAATTAAATTATCATTCCTTAAAGGAAAAACAAAGGTCTGTTTTTGTAAATAGTAAAGGATATACCGTAGAGCTGGCGTAGATTCTTTATTTCCTCACTTTTCAGTAGCACTCTACCATGAACAATAGAGATGATGAAAAAGGGCCAAACAGGGGCGTTAATCAGAGAATACAGTGTTTGGTACCCAAGACTCAAAACTCAGAACAAGCACCCTGCCCAAGGTATTGGGACTAGACCCAAACATGAGACTAGCAAGAGCCCTCGATTTCCCCACGAGTGCTGCAGCCTGCAGGCCAGAGAGTCATTTGTTATTTAAAGCATGAATTTTAAGTTTTGGTTAGAAGTCTGATGAGAAACAGAGTCAGGGAGGAAAGAAAGAGGGAGGGGGGGAGAGAGAGTGAAAAGCGTAGGTAGTAGGGGTCCTCAATGGTAAACCATTATCTTACAGATGCCTTCAAGTTTATAACTAAAAAAATACACTTAGAAAGTATTTTTGAGTGTCAGTTTTTGAATCAAAAGTGAAATGTTAGCATGTTATTGTTTGGGATGCAACAGGAAATATTTAGTGAAAGAAATTATAACTTACTGCTGAGGGACTTCATTGGGAAATTTGCTTACTGAATTTTGAGAATAAAAATTCTTGGGAACTAAACAGATTAGGGTGGCTAAGAAACAATGTAGTAGCAAACCATTCGCTGTGTGGTGTATGGTGCTAAATAGAGGATAGTGGGCAGAACTTTGCAGCAACAGTTTTGTGTATCTCGTTCTGAGTGCTTGGAGTCACATTATTGTGTTTCTGTGGATGGTATGAAGGCAAGATTGGGGCACGCACACAATTTTTAAAGATGTCATCATTGGGTGTATTCATCCTGAGCTTTACAAGCCCCACAATAACCAAATACCAAAATAGCAGCCACAGTTAGGTAGCCATTGCCTTTACAGTCAGTTCAAAATTATATCGAGTGTGTTACAAAAGACACTGTACATCAGTAGTTCAACATTTTATATTTATTTGTGTATTGTGGAATTCTCCAAATCTATACTCGTAATGTGGTTAAATATAGTCTGTCAGAGTTAGTGTCACTCTTCAGGAAGTTCTTTTTTAAAATATTTTTTTAAAAATTGATTTTCAAGAGAGAGGAAGGGAGAAGGATAGAGAGATAGAAACATCATTGATCAGCTGCCTCCTGCACCACCCCTCCCCCCCCACACACACTGGGGATCAAGCCTACAACCTGGGCAGGTGCCCTGACTGGGAATTGAACTAGCACCCTCATGGTTCATAAGTTGACGCTCAACCACTGGAACACACTGGCTGGGCAGGAAGTCCTTTAGGATGTTCGATGTTTATTGTTTGGTGTGATAATTCAGATGTAACAGAAATTTTCTAGAGGATTCTATCATTACTTTTGGCTTCAATGGTGAATTATGTTTATATGCATATATAGCCATAATTGAATAAACTATTGCTCTGATGTTTTTGTATTGCTCTTGTAAACATTTTCAATTACATGACAAACATTACCCAAGAGTCTCAAGTACCTCAGAGATGTGTATACAGAAATTTCTTGAATTACTAAGGAGGATCTCAAATAAACTCTATCGTCCTAATGCAGCAATGCCCTCCCAAGATAGTCTGTATATATACGTGTGTATGTATATATCATATATGCCTGCACACATACACACATATACACACATAAATATACAGACTATCTGATCTAAATGAGTTTTAAAGTTAAAGCATCTTAAGAATGCAGTTCTATAAACTTAAATTTATCACGTTATCAGCATCTAAATCATCTTGAAAAGTGTCTCAAAATGTTCTCAGTAGAACTTTTCATTTTTCCATTCCAGTGAAATATCTCATATCTATTTCTGTGCTGAGCTATTGATCTCTTACAATCCTCACTTGATTCATTAGATTCAACTTGTGGAATTTATGGTTGTAGCCTTGGGGGCATTTACCCATTTCCTTTAGATTTCCTTTGGGATAGGAAGAAAAAATTGAGATGGTGCCCTTGTAAACCATTATCTTACAGATGCCTCCAAACTCTGTTTTGCCAGGCAGGGCACTGTGCCCAGGGGAAGTGCTAGTAGTGCTTTGTATCTGTCATCCACTTAAGAATTCACTGAATATTTGCTGTGTATCCAGCATTGATCTGAGCTAACTTGATCAATGAAAAGACAGAAGTGAGAAAACCAAATATTTTCACAGTACCTGGGAGTGTGGTCGAAGGTCCGGATGAGCACAGAGCATGAACCCTCTAGAGAACGGCCAGATGGTGATAAGCAGAGATGGGCATGTGAACAGGTCCCATGGTGACAGATCCCAGCTAGGTCTTGCAGGGTACAGCAATTCAGGGAGTCTTTTTTCTTGAATTATAGATGTTGCCTAAGGATACATGGGAATTCTTAAAGTTAAGGGGGATTTTTACCACTCAGTCTGCCAAGCTTGTTCCTAATATATTGTTAATGTTGTAGAAAAGGTCTCTAGGCTCTTATAGTCTCTGCAAGGATTGCTCTTATGGGTTTGATGGAGGGAAGTTGGGGAGGGGGCAGGCACAACACTTGGGTCCTACAAAGCCATAGGCTCTTATCTTTGGCAGCATGCTATAGACCAGGGGTCCTCAAACTTTTTAAACAGGGGCCAGTTCACTATCCCTCAGACCGTTGGAGGGCCGGACTATAGTTTTAAAAAAAACTATGAACAAATTCCTATGCACACTGCACATATCTTATTTTGAAGTAAAAAAACAAAACGGGAGAAAATACAATATTTGTATTTGCATGTGGCCCGCGGGCCGTAGTTTGAGGACCCCTGCTATGTATCTACTTGTCAAGACTGATAGTTTCATTCAATATAATTAGCATTGTTACAGAATAAAAAAAATAAAGAACCTCTGAAAGCCAACAGCATGAGTCACTGGAAAGGACACAAGTTTTCCATGTGAGGAGACAGAGTGACACAAGCAAAGGTTAGGATGAGAATGTGAGTGCCCTCCTAGAGCTGAAGGACCAGCCAGGAACAGCTATGAGCAATGTCAGGTAAAATTGTGGCTGTCTGAAGAGTTCATTTGCACCGGCTGAAGGTTTTTAAACTTATGTAATAGGCAATAGAGATCAGAAAAAATGGCCCCTTTCACTCTTGAGCAATAAAAAATATCTACTTGTTCAATATAGCCCATTTCTTTCTTCAGATGAATAGAATTCATCAGCCAAATGGGGATGAAAGGTAAAGCATTTAAAAACATATGCCATGAAGAACAAATAGTTTGGCTTAGGAGGTAAATCTGTCTTGTCCATCATGGTATTCTCAGCCCCTAGCCCAGGGACTCAAACTAAGTAGCTGATCATAAATATTTCTTGCCTGGGTGACAAGTACCTATTACAGAGACATTTATAATAGAATGTTACCAAGTGCTAAATTGGTGTGATGCAGACATTTCATGCCAAGAGAAGATTTTGGGGAGGTGATCTGAGGACCTCAATCAATGGAAAACATGACCCAGAAGGAAATGAAAAATCACCAAAAAACTGCTTGTAGTGAAGCCAGTAGACAAAAATATTATCCATTTGTTTACCAGCTTGTTATCATTGAACCAGCTGGAATCTATTATTTGTCCATAATATATAGAAATAGTACATTTTTTCTTTGGTGATACTTGTAAATATCCTGAAGATTTGGAGTGTTGTGTGTGTGTCTATATATTTTTTTACTGCATTGTTTTTAATCATCTTAAGAGAGAGGAAAGTGATTAAATCATAATGTTTTATATTTGCAAATTGAGATACAAAAATATTCTTAGCCTGAATTCTCTTATGTACTGTACGTGCTGCAGAGTCTCTGAGATAAATGAGTGCTACTCATTTTGTATGAGTATATTTTTTAAAATAAAAACTAGAAAATTAAAAAGGTATTCTTACTGATAAATTGAAAGATTGATTTGGAAAAGAAATATGGCATTATTTTTCCTCAAATACATATAATGAATAAAATGCCACTTGTAAGAGGTGTTATATTGCATTCGGCATAAAAAAAAGCAGGTTTTTCCCTCAAGCCTAATTCATATCCTTCTTAATTACTCGGAATTGATTCAATAAAGAAACTCTCCCTCAACTCTTTTAGAACAGCTAATTCAGAGGGAGGAGAAATTGATGTCTCCATACCTTCATATGAATTATTGCTCATTTCTTCTATAAACTTACTGAAATGTATTTAAAAATCAGACTCTCATTATTTTCGTGAGTCACGCTTCTTGGTAACTAAGACCTTGGGGAATTTATTATGAAATAGTGAAAACCTCTTCTGGAAACATGGAAATCTTTAAGTATGAGACTAACAAAATCTTTGGTGACTTGAGTTCAAAACAAATATAAGTAAAAACAGAATTTTAGAAAATTTAATGGTAAAAGTAGTTTAATACATATGTTTTATAAGGTTAAATATATATTTTATTTGAGTCTAAGATTCTTGGATATAAGAGATTAAAGTAAGTTTGCTTATGATGATTTTTAAATGTGTTTCTATTAATTTCAGAGAGATCCCTGAAGGGAGAGGGAGAAAGAGATAGAAACATCAATGATGAGGGAGAATCATTGACCGGCTGCCTCCTGCACAGGGGATCCACCCCAAAACCTGGGCATGTGCCCTGACCTGGAATCGAACCATGACCTCAACCACTGAGGCACACCAGTTGGGCTGCTTATAATGATGATTTTTAGATCCTCAATGCTCTATATTGACACAAAACTGAAATATTTTTATGTGGAACATTTCTCTGTTATCTAAATTTAATAAATAAAGGTTTGGAAGTCATTATAATTCAGGTTATCCTGCTTCTTCATCCTGAAGTTGACATATTCCCTTTTAATGTATATTTGTAAAAACCAGTTCACCTCACTCCAAGTTCTTAAATCCTATTTTAAGTAATAAAAGGGAATATTCTCAAATATTATAAAATTCTGCTAAGCTTTTGTAAAAAAAATTATTGAGATTTTGTTTATTAGATTCTACCTATGAGTGAAATCATATGGTACTTGTCTTTCTCTGACTGGCTTATTTCACTTAGCATAATGCTCTCCAGGTCCATCCATGCTGTAGCAAAGAGTAAGATTTCCTTCTCTTTTATGGCCAAGTAGTATTCCATTGTGTAAATGTACCACAGCTTTTTTATTTACTCATCAGTGGTATGATGGACATTTAGATTGCTTCCAAATATTGGGCATTGTAAATAATGAGAGAGAGAGAGAGAGAGAGAGAGAGAGAGAGAGAGGGAGAGAGAGAGAGGCGCTCATGTACATGGACAACAGGGTGGTGGTTGTAAGGAAGAGGGGAACAGATTAAGGTGGAGGAGGGTATAGGAGGGATAAATGGTGATGGACAGAGACTTGACTTGGGATGATGAACACACAATACAGTGTACAGATGATGTTTTGTGGAATTGTGCACCTGAAACCTGAATAATTTTGTTAACCAGTGACGCCCCAGTAAATTCAATAACAAGGGAAAAAAGATGATTGAGATTAATTACAAATTTTTTGAATTATTAAATCGGATATCTAGTTATTGTTACATGAATAAAAATACACTTTGAAGGTAGATACTATGTTCTTTCCCTTTTGGAATATTTAATTCATTATCACTCACCTTGACGACGCTTAAAAGATAAATGTCAGTAATTCATAATTTCATAAATAAGTTGTACTAATATTTATTGAGGGCCATTTTAATAGATGGGCCATAGCAGCAAACCGCAGGATGAGAAGAAGCTGATCATTGATACAGACTAAATGGTTTCTCCTCCATGAAAACTCATCCCATTGCCCAGCCTGATGTCTCTGAACCCCCACTTCCTCTGTGTTTATTTTATGGTACTTATCTCACTCTGCTTTGCTTTATATAGTGGCCATTTCTGCATATCCACTTTCAAGCTTAGATGTTTCTTTGGGGGCTAAGAAGTGAAACATGTCCCTCTGTGTAAATAGGGCTGAGTTTTGCTCACAACTAGAACTAAATAAATATGAACTGAATTTAATGAAAGCCAGGGGTTAGGAAAGGGATTTAGTGATGTTCCAAATTGGTGCTCAATGCTATACCTGTTGTTAACTGCTGAGGCAAGGAGTGTGCTGAATGAACTCCAGGGGCGATATTAGAACTTGACCTGAGGCAGAAGTGTTCACTTTCTTATCAATCAAGGACTCCTGATCAAAGACTCTTCTATAGGAGAGATCTTTAGAATATGTCATGTATATCACAACGTCCCTGCATCCATTGTGTGGAAAAGGAAAGCCTAAGGCACTGCCCAGCCTTCAAGGAGTTTATTATCCAACTAGAGGCCTGGTGCATGAAAATTCATGCACTGGAGGGGGGTCCCTCAGCCCAGCCTGCCCCCTCTCACAGTCCATGAGCCCTCAGAGGCGGGAGGCAACCCGGTGGTCAGGGGAAGGCGACGCCCCATCACACCTCTGCTGCTGCCACTGCAGGCAGCGCAAGCCTCAGCCGGCCCTGGTTACCTGAGCCTTGGGCGCCTGGGGGGCTGAGGGCGGGTCTGGCTACACCGTGCACCTGATGTCCCCCCCCCCCCAGCTGGGCTGAAAGGACTGGGGGACTCCGGCAGGGCTGAGGGGACTGGGTGCTGCCATCTTGTGGCTATGGGCACCGCATTCTTTGTGAGGGTGTGGCAGTCAATTTGCATATTCCCTCTTTATTAGATAGGATAGGTAGGGGGGAAAGTTCACATCTGAAAAACACAAAACAAAGAATGCTAATTAAGGTGTGCAGATAGCAGATAGTGAGAGCACAGCCTGTTGGAAAGTCCAGGAAAAAGCAAGTCCAGGGGCAGGACTTCGTCGGTTGGGAGGGTGACTGACAAGAGCAGGCCTGGTACTGCCCAGAGGGTCAGTATCACAGCAGAGAGTAGACAAGGCAGGGGCCACCCCAGACCTTGAGACCAAGGTCAGAGGCAGAACACCAGCAAGAGTAGTACGGCTGTCTTCAGCTTGCTGGGGATGGCACGCAACGCCTGCTGCCTAGGGTGGGAATGAGCCAAGCATGAGCAAACACCAAGGTTAGGTGATATGGCCTTGGCTCTGGCTAAAGCAGGGCTGCTTGGCAGGGAACCTGGCAAAGCCTACACTTTCTGCATTTTTCTTCCCGTGTTTCTCCCAGCTTAGGCTCTATAGAAAGTTCTACGCTGTGGGCTTGGGAGGAGGCTTGCATAGGGTTGGGCACCTAAAAGTGGCTGGAAATGCATGGCAATCCATAACTTGAAAGAGAATTGGTCCCGTTCTCTCTTGTGATAGGAGTGGCAATGAAGAGGAAGGAATACAAATATTTTGGAAGTGAGGAAGCGGGGACAGCACTGGAAGGGAGAAAGGTACAAAAGGGGAGGGGGACAGCTGTTCCTTTCATATCCTGTGGTCATTGTCCATCTGCCATAAACTGGAAGAAGTCACCTAACGAGGTTTGGGGATTTCAGCCAAGGAAGTGACTAAAGGGAAAAATATTAAGTACAATAAATCACATACTGTCCCATTTATTCAGAAAGAGAGGTTTGCACATCTAATAGCCTACTTACTAATAAAGTAAGTCAAAACAGAAATTATTACGAGTAGCCTCATTTTAAACATAAACAAATATAAAACAGAAGGTGAAGAGGTATTACTTTTAAAAGCCAGCTCTTTCTCTACATTTTATAAAAGAGGTCTTTCAAGTTTAGAGGGAGCATGTTTTTAGTGTAAGTAGAGAATATTTTGGAGGATTTTTACTGTTCTTCTTTATTTGACATCTCCTAATCCTTAATATCAGTTTTTAGTAAATGCTTAAAATGGAAATTTTTTTTAAAATATATTTTATTGAATTTTTACAGAGAAGAAGGGAGAGGGATAGAGAGTTAGAAACATCGATGAGAGAGATCGATCAGCTGCCTCCTGCACAGCCCCCAGTAGGGATGTGCCCGCAACCCAGGTACATGCCCTTGACCGGAATCGAACCTGGGACCCTTGAATCCGCAGGCTGACGCTCTGTCCACTGAGCCAAACCGGTTCGGCTAAAATGGAAATTTTACTTCCATATAGTAGTGCTTCTTACAACACTGTCCTTGAAATATGTTTCTGCAGTTACAAATATGCTAAATTCCCCCCAAGGGGACTTTTCGATGAGCAAAACAGTGGTAAACTCTAGATTTCTATGTTCAAATAATTGAATGATTGATCTCTTGAGACAGAGATACTGGACACGTTGATTTCTCTAAACCAACAATTTTCATCAATAAAGTAATGATTCATCTCAATTTCAGTCATTGTATTTTACCAAAATTGAATTCACTTGCTCTTGACAGATCCAAGAGCAATTTGAGGATTTCCTCTTGTGCAGAGTGGAACTGTTCTTAATTAAAGTCATATCTGTGGGCGCCTTTCAGTCACAATTCCCATCTCTGTCATTTGGGACTGCGAGGCCCCGGGATGCTTCCTGCCCAGGCTGCCACAAAGCATTATCTGATACAGGAGCCATTTATTCCTTCCCCGCCTCGCAAGGCAGGAGCTGCTGTCTCTGTGCAGGTGCAGGCCAGGCAATTCGAGCCTGTATTTTATGAGATCCTGAAGCAGCTCATGGCAGGATGTGTAGGTACATCAGACATGGGGACAACAACTAACACAGTGGTTCTCAACCTTCCTAATGCCGCAACCCTTTAATACAGTTCCTCATGTTGTGGTGACCGCCAATTTCATTGTTACAAATTGAACATAATTAAAGCATAGTGATTAATCACAAAAACAATATGTAATTACATATGTGTTTTCCGATGGTCTCAGGCGACCCCTGTGAAAGGGTCGTTCGACCCCCAAAGGGGTCGCGACCCACAGGTTGAGAAACGCTGAACAGAATGCCTAAGAGGGGCTTGGAGACTTGGCACAGCCAAGAGCAGCATTCCCTGTTCAGCCATTCTTCATGCATGTACTTCAGCAGTGCTCTGAGAGTTGGTAAATAGCCCACATGGGGCCAACTCCTCATCTTCCTAGGTAGATCCCCCCCCTCAACACACACACTCCATTTTCCTTGAACTCTACATTCCAAATTACTCCAGGGATAACTGATGTACAGGAAGGTAGTAAGTGACAAAATCAATTTTCTTCAAAGAGTATCAGGCAAGAAGCTTGCTCACTACTAGAGTACACACTTGATTACGTTTTTAAAAAATGTACTAAGTAATGGAACAAATTTACATATATATGTATACATATACACACACACGTGTGTGTGTGTCCATGTGTGTATGCCACATTACAAAATATTATGCACAGACACATAAATTCTTAGAAAGTTTAGGTTTTGTACTAGGAGAGGAATAAAACAGACATGAAAACTAAGAAGCATGTTAAACCAGTTATTAGATTATTATATGCTTAAACTTAGGTACAGTTCATCAGGTAGCACTTCTGTGCTTGCCGGATTATCAAGATCAGGGGTCCTCAAACTACGGCCCGCGGGCCACATGCGGCCCGCTGAAAACATTTATCCGGCCCGCCGGGTGTTTTTGCCGCCGCTGCCTGTCCTGCTTAGCAGCCGACTCGTCCTGGGCCCGCAGTGCACATGTGTGGAATGTCTGAGGGACAGTGAACTGGCCCCCTGTTTAAAAAGTTTGAGGACCTCTGATCAAGATTTGCTCAACTTACAGTAGATGACTGATGCCATGGGCTAATGCACTTAGGATTTTTCTGGCAAACTCAGTAGCAAAGGAAATTAAAATCTAAGTATAATTTAATCATTGTTCTACATCATTGTTGTTACTGGAAAATAAACATGCACAGCTGCCACCAATGCAACATTTGAACAAAAGTCTGTAAAACTATAAAAAACATTGATAATCTGTATGATAATTGTCCATGACCTGCTTGTGGCAGATTCTGAAGAAGAATGAATTGCAAAGTAGCAAATCAGCTTTGTGTTTCTTGATGCTTTTGAGTACAATCTCTCTTAACAAAAAAAGGATAATTCTCCAGAACTGCTTATGATACCAGTGTCTTCAAGTTGCTCATCATCTTTTGCACGATATAGAACGGGGAAGTCTCTTTCTTGAGTGCCCTACCCTAATATTCCCCAGGGAATGTGTCTAGATTTTTCGAAGCTTCTCCAGCAGTTGCCCGTTTATTCCTTGTTCTTTCCATTCACTGCCATCTTGGGTTAGTGGCTCTGTGATCCATTCATCTACCTTGGAAAGATGAAAAGGTGTGTTGATCCTGTTAAGATTTGCACAGGTCACAGCAGGGAGTTCTAAGTAGCCGGATTCCATCCATTTCATAACTTTATCATCTTTCTATATCAAATGCTGTTGTTTCCATGCAGCTCCTGGAGCCCGGCCTGTCCCTGAGGTCTGAATTTTGAGTAATGGCAGCAGCAGCCCTTGAGCTGCCAGAATCCTCAGCAGGGGTCTGTCCAGACACTCCTCAAGCCTTCAGTATTTATGGGCACAGCTCCGCAATCTAGAGGCATGATTTCAGATTGTACTTTTCTCCGTCTATAAATCTGCACACTCAGCTCTCTCCTCCTCCCGTGGCCCTTGTGGAACATTTAAAAAGGCAGCTTGTTTTTCAGGCAGGGCTTTAAGGAAAGAGGCTGCTACCGGCAACCACTGCGGAACCCCCAGGAGGACAGTTGCGTCTTCTATTGTTTCTGTTCTGATTTACTTTGAAAAGTCCTGGGCTTGGTGGAGAAGGGCATAACCAAATAAAAATAAAACTACCCAGGTCTTGAGAGACTAAAACTGTAGATTTATCCTTCTACTACAAAAGTAAAAAGAAATAGAGAGGGCTGCTGGAGATATCGGCTCACGAATTCCTAATCTGCAATTTCATATTGCAGAAAAACTCAGAAAAACAACAAACCTGCTTGTTTGTTTTTCATTTATATGATAGCAAAGCCACACATGACCTGAATTCATTTGGCAGCAATAACTGGCTGTAAATTATTTAAGGCTATTCATAATCTTTATTTTTAATTTACTACTTATGTGAATCTTTATGTACTTCATTGCAGAAATATTGTTATATAATATATGGGATGTGTACCTCATCACCTTTCTGAAATCTTTAATTAAGTAAATAATTTGGAACCTGAAGTTTATCTGACCTCAAAGGATTATGGACCTGTTTGGCTATTATTCTGAGGAAGGGAGTAAGTCTTGAATTCTTAATAGAAGAAATTACTAATATTTCTATTTTTGAAATGGCCTTGATTTTACACCAAATCAAGCTATTCTTTAAGTTGTTTGTTTTTACAGCAACTATCCAAGAGGGATGGGATAAAAGGAAGACATTTATTCATGAATTTTAGAAACTTCTTGCCTAGCAGGTATTTGTAATCTCCATACATGTATATTATGGTTAATGGGCTATTGCACAATGAACAGGTCTACAATGTGCTTATTATGGGCTTCATTGATTGACACATAATTGCTGCTTTTCATGTGCTTGTGTATTTGGGCATTATAAACTTCAACGGCTCTTGCAGAGTCTCCCAACCAGCCCTGCCCAGAAGCACTCCAGTTAGCAAGTCCCAGAAATTACAGGTTCCCTCTGACTTTTGTTGAGTCCCTGAGGTTCATGAGGTTCAACGTAGTTCTCATTCAGGTTCATCTCCATCATAGCCCAAAGATGAATGGCGTGTTTCTAGTGTAAGCAAACAATTACGTAAAAGTCATTTCATCAATGTTAATTCAGTTGTAATGTGATCATTTCTTTTTAAGAATATTTTAATTGAGCCAACTCAGCCTTAAGTAATAGAGAAGAAATTTATAACTTCTTATTCTCTTTTCAGTGTTGTTCTGCGATAAAATGTATGTATCACTTGAGTGTGCCAAGCTAAGCAAATTGGAAAATGAACTATGTAGTCTGGACTCTATGCTTCAGGACCTCTGATTTAAGACACCTGTGAAATGCAGGAACGTACACACAGTACATGCTTTGGACAAGGCTCTTTTTTATTTTTTATTTAGTATTTTGTTACTCCTTACCTGAGGATATTTTTTTCCATTGATTTTTAGAGAGAATGTAAAGGAGGGAGGGAGAGAGGAAGAGAGAGAGAGAGAAACATTTGATGTGATGTTGATTGATTGCCTCCCACGTGCACTCCAACCAGGCCAGGGATTGAACCTGCAACCCAGGTATGTGCCCTTGACCAGGAAGCAAAACCACAACCCTTTGGTGCATGGGCCAGCACTGTAACCACTGAGCACACAGCCAGGGCCATGTGTTTACATTTGATAAACTTATTGTCATTTCCTAACTTCTTTCATATCCTCCTGCAAGTTCCTTCATCTTTCTCTTCCAAATACCAACCTCTCCTATCACCTTCCCTTTATTAAATACTCTGTTGCTTTTGCCTCTCTCAGTAGTCATATAGAGCCATCATGGAGATTACAATATGCTACTGCAGCCAGTATTCTAATTCCCAGTAAATAATAGTCACTAATGGAAAATTATGCTTTTTTCAATGTATATATTTTATGCCGTGCATTTTTTTTACATTCAGAATCTTTCTATGTGTCTATGACTCGTTTGGAAGTCAAACCATACAGTTCTTTCTCTGCCAGTTGACCTCACCTCATAATCTTGGCTAAGTGGGTTCTGTCTGATCTGTCCAGTTCTGAATCCCATTTGGCCCTGAGTAAATTTTTCTTTTTAAAAAAATATATTTTTATTGATTTCAGAGAGGAAGGGAGAGGGAGAGAGAGATAGAAACATCAATGATGAGAGATAATCATTGATTGGCTGCCTCCTGCTGACCCCCACTGGGGATCGAGCCTGCAACCCGGGCATGTGCCCTTGACTGGAATCAAACCCGGGACCCTTCAGTCGACAGGCCGACACTCTATCCACTGTGCCAGATCAGCCAGGGCCTGAGTAAATTTCTTAACCTCTCTTTGCCACAGTTTCTTTCCTTACTTGTAAATTGGGCATGCACATAGACCTCTTCTTAGCAACTATAATTGTTCTCTTGAGTTACTGGGATTTTTTTCTTTATGGGTGCTATTAAAACTCTAAGTGACCAGATTTTCTATTTATTTTTGGATGCTAGGAACTGCAAAATCAAATTTTCAGCTCCACTCTACCAATTATACAAACCTTTTCAATTGTATGTCCTTAAACCAATATGTCTTGTCATCCTCTCAGAACACCTCCTTTTTCTGACCAAGTAGACTCCTATCTTCCCCACTAACACATTTACCAGTGATGCTAACAAACAAACAGATAACTCATTCGGGTCTCAGTTTTCATTTCCTTATTGAATTTCTAGAATTTCCACTCAAGAGTTAGGAAATGACGGAAGGTAAAAGAAACTATAGAGAAAAAATGTACTGGAAGTCCTTTGATAAGCAGTAATTCAATTTTATATTTAGCCCATGAATAAATATGGTCAGAAATTTGCTCCCTTTTCTAGGGTAAATGAACTTATGAAATGAGATAAAAAATATTGAATCATAGCTGAAATCTCTTAAATAGCATGGGCTAAAAACTGTTTTCTAGGCATTTATCATGTGTTAACTTCTTGATTTTCACAGCAGTTCTATAGAGTGCTATTGGTATTCACTTTTTACAAATGTGTAAATTGGGCACAGAAAAAGTAAGTGACTTGCCCCAGGTCACACAGCTGAGAAGTGTCAAAGCCCAGATCGCAACCTGGCAGCCTGCCTCCATTGCTCATTCTCTTAAGTCCTTACATATGTCCTCTCTGGAACGTAGCTTACTTAGAGGATATTTTACTCTGAAAAGTGAAGTAAAAATACTAAATAGAATTATCAGTAATGCTAACAAGCCTTGAATCTATTATCATGTAGCCTTCCCTCATATGAGAAAAATTAAGTAAGATCTAGGATATATGATACATTATAAGATGCACCTACCATCAAATATTTTTTTCATTAATTCATAATGTTACGATTTTTCTATAAGGTTACAATTTTATTAGGTTACTTCCTAAGCATAAAAGTGGTTCCCCCCCCAAGAGCAGTGTGTTAATCTAATTAAATATTCAAACAAACGAAATAAGTCAATTTAAAGAGACAAGATAATGTCTTCTGATCCAGAAGATATTACATTTGAGAAACTTCTTTTAATGTAGTAGAAATGATTCCTGATGGAGAGGTCAGAACTTGTGCCTTGGGGATGATATTCTGTGTGGATTATGACTACTTTGAATTACTTTGCAAATTGCTTATTTTCAATTATGCTGGGTCCTTCTAATAAGACTTTACTAGTAAATTGAATAATTCATCTGGCTATCATTATTCCTCACATTACTTTATCAGGCTGATAAAAATGTACCAGAATTACTTGTGTAATTTGTTTCTGATATTTTTATTCTGAAAGCAGGCTGGGTTATGTAACCATCTAAGTCATTTTGGGGCATTTTTTAATTAACTTGGGTGAATTATTGCCCTGTTGACTATACAGCAGTACCAAAGTTAATGTGTGGTACAGATACATCTAGTCCAGAGATTCTAAAGCATGGCTGTCAGAGATCGATGTCACTGTGACTCATTCAGGCAAATCAAAAGTCCATAAGTACTATCTCCTCTCACAGTTCCCTTTTTTGTAGAAACATAACTCAGTAAAAACAAAGAAATGGAGAATTTAAAATATAAACAAACTAGAGCAAATTGATTTCTAATATAGCCAGAGTTTATTGAGCTTCTGCTGTGTACCAAACACTTTTCTGGGTATTAGGGACACAATTAGTGAATGAGACGGATACAGTTCCTTCTCTGATGGAGCTTGCATCCTAACAGGAGTTGGACAATGAGCAAGTAAACGAGTAAATAAACAAGGTAAATTTAAATACTAGTAAGTGCTATGAGTAACATAAAAATGAGTGATGACATGGAGGATGATTGAAGATAGACTTTTTTAGATTGAGTGCTCAGAGAAGGCTTCTTTGAGGAGGTGATATTTGCACAGATGCCTGAGGGAGAAGAAGGTCAGAGTCAGGGGAAGGTCTGTGGGGAACAGGGTGGGAAGAAGTTGACATAATCAGTGTAGTTTCAGGCAGAGAGAAGGAGCACAGAAGCCCTGGGAGGGAGTGTTCAGATAAGAGAAAGTCCGAAGTGGCTGGAGCAGAGTAAATGAGAGGAAGAGCAGTAAAAGGAAGGTCTAAAATGTATGGGACAGCAGGTCATGTCGTACTTTATGTATCATGTGATGTGGGTGCCTCCTCCCAGCTCTGGTGCTCTGGGATGGGGAGCCCGTCTTGGGGTTGAGACCCCCATGCTTCTGAGTAGGATCCGCTGTAACTGAGATATCCCTCCGGAACCTCAGCTGCTACCTGTGGGAGCAGGGCCAGCCCTTTTCACATCTCCGCTCTTCTTATCATTCTCTGTGTGGCTTCTTCTGTAAATCATTGCTTGGAAGACTTCTCAGCTAGTCTTCAGTTGGTTATTCAGGATGATTGTTCTATAATTTAGTTGTAATTCCAGTTTTGTCCTGGGAGGAGGTGAGTGTAACTTACACCTACTCTGCCGCTGTCTCGGATCTCCTAATACTTGTAATTTTGACTTAGTAACTTTGAGATTTCCATTAGAGATGGCAAGTAACAGTTGGATATACAAGTGTAAATCTCATGGGAGAGAAACTCCCAGGTATCATATGTTATACATGTTATTTAAAGCCTTGAAAGTAGGTAAGATCACCAAAGTAGGCAATCTAGATGAGAGAAGAGAAAAGCACTAAAACAATTTTAGGTCTCTGGAACTCATATTCCTGTAAGTACCAAAGAGAGTGTTTGAATTTTAAACCAGCTTAAGCCCATCAATGGTTCTCTGACCATGCTTGTATGCCCATGATTCTAAATTACCTTTTCTCCTTCAGCAATTCTTTAACTCTTTGCAAAATTGCTACTTTAGAGTGCAGGACGTGCTTTGAAGGAGGGAAAATAGATCTGCAAAAAGGGGCGGGGGTGTTTTGCATTTGACATTTGGGTTTGTCTTTCCTTTTTAGTTCTAAATATCAGCGTCAGCAATTACAGATTCTTGACTTGAGTGGATAAAGAAAGAAGTAGCTGTTGCAGGTGGTGCCTGGTTATTGTCTCCCCACTGAACAGGAGTGCTTTGAGGGATGTGAGAGCTCTACACACAGCATCTAGGAGCGGGGAGTTGGGGTTGGCCTTCGTCACCTGGGCACATGGACATCCCCTCATCCCAGACAGAGTCGAGTAATCATTGTCAATCTGGGCAAGGACAGTCCTATTCTGCAGATCAAAGTCTATGTGGCAGTGTGGTTGCAGTTCAGAAGGGTTTGCATAGAGAAACTTCACCTAGTGCAGTGGTCAGCAAACCGCGGCTCGCAAGCCACCGCGGCTCCCAAGCCACATGCGGCTCTACGACTCCTTGAGTGTGGCTCTTCCACAAAATACCACGTGCGGGCGCGCACGTACAGTGCCATTGAAACTTCGTGGCCCATGCGCAGAAGTAGGTTTTTGGCCTGGGCGAGTCTATTTTGAAGAAGTGGCGTTAGAAGAAGTGGGGGGTGTCGGTAGGGTGGGTGATGGGAGACGCAGCGCAGGTGGGCCGCGGGATACACAGGGATACGCAGGCAGCGCGGGTGAGGCTGGCGATTCATGCACGAGTTGAGGATGGGAGAGTTGGAAGGGGTCGACCTCAGCGAACGTACCTCAATCAGATTGAGGACGTTTTTAGCAAAGGCCAGCTTAGGAGTACCCTAATTAAGTTAATAACAATGTACCTACCTATATAGTTTAAGTTTAAAAAATTTGGCTCTCAAAAGAAATTTCAATCGTTGTACTGTTGATATTTGGCTCTGTTGACTAATGAGTTTGCCGACCACTGCCCTAACTCTTTGGCCCCTTTAGTGTGGCTCTTCCTAAGCCTTAGGAGTACCCTAATTAAGTTAATAACAATGTACCTACCTATATAGTTTAAGTTTAAAAAATTTGGCTCTCAAAAGAAATTTCAATCGTTGTACTGTTGATATTTGGCTCTGTTGACTAATGAGTTTGCCGACCACTGACCTAGTGTATGTAGAACAGCTATACTCAGAGTGGACGTGGGGGATCATTTATTCATTGGACTGGCGTCATTTGGAATGGTCGTTTGGTAGGAGTAGCCTCAGCGTGAGGCGGATATCCAAAGCGGACTGTTTCTCTTGGGGAGGTGCTGCTTCCAGCGGGGGACCTCCCCACTCAGTCCAGTAAACATGGGCAGTGTCTGTCCTCTGATTGGCCACTTGTACCCTGTACCCCAGTCCTGGTCATCCAGCTGTGCATCCCTGCGTTGGAGTCCTTTTGCCCTTTTGACCATCTTTTCACATGGGACCCCTTTAAGGTAGCCCTGAGCTAGTTCTATTTTCTAGGGTACACGTTGGATCTCCAGGAACTGTGCACCTTGGTCCCACTGGGGGTGGAAGTGCAGCTTGTCCTAAGGGATAAAGCTTTATCCTGAAGAATTGTTAAAGGGTTGATTATAAGCACAGAGGTAACGTGATTCAGTTCACTTGTAGGAAGAGTGCTGGCAACAGGCATGGCTGGACAAGGACATGTGAGGCTGGAGACAGGGAGAGCAGCTAATCGCTATTGCACAGTCCTGGCAAGAGCTAATGAGAGTCATTGGCAGTGGTGAGGAGATGGATGCAAAAGATATTAACAGTGTTGATGTGAAAGATTTAATGACTAAGGGGCTGAGGAAGAGTGAGACACCTACCGGGTGCCTTTTTGTTTTACTTCATAGGTTTATAATCAACTTAATCTTACAACATGGAGATGGTAGCGTAAGAAAATAGACAGGTGAGAGTCATGTTTGTAATCAAGGTCATCTTTGGACACATTTTTATTTTGAGGCTTATCAGCTTTGCTTCTCTTCTCAATTCGTAAACAATTTTCAAGGAATTGAATTCTGTAAGGAAGATTATGGTTATCATCTGTCTTATCCTTTCCTTTTACAGGGATGCACCTTATACATTTGCTTTTAGGTACTTACGGTGTGTACAGCATAAAGGAAGCACATAAATACCATTTAAATTCTTTAGGCTAATTTGAGTTTTCTTTTGAAATAAACAGATTGTCTGCCAGACCTTATTCTTGTTTGTGTTGAAGTTTGTCCCGCATAGGCCTGGCGGTTTCCATTTCCAATCCCACAGTGTGATATTTGTTTTAGGCAGCTGCTTATGGAAGGTAGAATTTAGCAACGATCAGAATGACATAAGGTGGGTTTCTGTTTGAGTTCAGGGTTGCCGGGTAACTCTCCTTTGAATACCTTTCCTTTCCTGCTTTTTCACATATGTTTTGGCTGTGAGGATAAATCTAGGAAAACTGCTGTTTGGCCTTTTAGCACAGTGCCAGCTTTGTGATTGCAAACGAACTGGTGTTGTGCTAAACACCACTGAAATAAAATAAATGAGTCTGATGGAAGCTTGGAACTCGTGCTAGAAATGTAAAAACCCAACAGATGCCTTTTGCTGAAACCCAGGCTCCTCTAGCAGATGGGTAACGGTTAAACATAAATGGCACCATTTCTCTTTTTTTTTTTGGTTCATTTGTTTTTAATACAGTATTAAAAATCCTGCTAAAATAAACTTCTGACATATGCTTCATGACTGTTTGGGGTATCCAAAGATCTTTGAAATTACATTTATACTATGTTTTATTATATGAATTCATTGAACACGCAGAAACACATTTTTGTCCGAGCTTTAAAACTTTCTGTGGTATAAATATTTCCAATATTGGAAATAATAATGGGAAATAATCACCAAGTAGTCACAATGAGATATAATGTCCCTCTTTTACATCTTTAATGTTGGGCTATAATAAAATAATATAAACCATATCTTCCATAGTTCTCATTCACTTAGTGCTTGAGTTTTCTTTACAATATTTTAGTTTCTCACATACTGTCTCATCATTTAAATAACACACACACACACAGAAGAGGGTGTTTTCATTCCTCGTTAAATTTAATGACTTAGCCAGGTTGGTGTTGCTCAGTGGTTGAGTGTCGACTTATGAACCAGGAGGCTATAGTTTGATTCCTGGTCAGGGCACATGCCAGGGTTACGGGCTCGATCCCCAGTGGGGGGCATGTGGGAGGCAGCCCATCAATGATTCTCTTTCATCATTGATGTTTCTGTCTCTCCCTCTCCCTCTCTTTGAAATCAATAAAAACATTTTTTTAAAAATGTAATGACTTACATACATTTAATGCAATCACTATTAATTGATATTAACTCGCAAGAACCATGGTGCATTATCAATCATTCTATAATATTGAGATATTTTTGGCATAGAAAATATGTGCTTATTTTATAATTTAATTTAGAAGTTTGTGTATCTCTAAATAAATCTACAATTTCCCTTGTTTGCCTTTTTCTGTTTCCTAAAATTATTTATCAAATAATATTCAACAGAACAGTTCACAAGAAATTCCAGCAAAGTTAGAAGAATGAGGAAACAATCGGTTAAATATCTAAATGGTTAAAAAAGTGTCTAAAATATTTATCGGAAAGGATACTATGTCATTACAAGGTTTTTTAACTTTGAAACTTATTGCTATTTACAGGTTCAGGTTCATGTCGCTTTAGTTATTCAGACCCCAACATCATCGTGTCATATGCCAGGAATAATACTGCGGACTGGATTCAGCTCGAGACAATTAGGTTCGTTGTCATTGAAAGTATTTTTCATAAATTCTGACATAGGTGTATTTCTTCTTCCCTGTTTGCCTTCATTCTACCACTGACTTTATTCCTCATGGTTAAAAGTACTCTGTTTATTAATTATGCTGAATTGCATGGACACATATATCATGATCTGCCCTATTGGAAGAAGTATTGTTAAAATTATGCTGAATTGCATGGACACACATATCATGATCTGCCCTATTGGAAGAAGTATTGTTAAAAGGGTCATTTTCCACTTGGAACTTCCCACTGTCGGTAGTAGCTCTAACAAATTATTTTTTGGTAAAAGCACAGAATCCTCCACAAAATTACATCACCCATTTCTCCAGGTGGCCTGGATATGGCCTGGCTTATAGGCCTAGGAATATATCAGATTACCACCTAAATCTGGTCCTTTGTCTGTAATGACAGTGAGTGAACAGCTGCCCGACCTTTTGCATCTAATCTCTAGTTCTGTCATTTTCCTTCTAGCTTTCCTAAGGCCAGTTCTAAAATTATATGATCATAGTTATGATGCAACTTGTAATCATTTATTGCATTTTCTTTATTTAAAAACCTTTATAAGAAAATGAGGTAGAGTACTTGAGGAAGAAGTTCATTCAAGTTGAAAAGATTTGGTTAAATTAGCAAGAGTCAAATTATGTTTACTCCTGCATAGGTTAAATCATAAAACAAAATTCATAATGGATGTTTAATTTCAAGTATGGTAACATGTTAAAAGGAAAAAGATACCTGGAAATTTTATAAGGTCGTTATTCTGATTGGTTTACTTCTTAAATTAGAATAACTCAAGTAGAACATTTTCTATAAGTTTTGTAGGTTTTTTTTTTCACATGCTATTTTCCTTACCATATTTCCATGTTGAAAAATAGTGATTTGTTTAGATGGGGGAATAAATATTAGATTCTTAGTCTTTAACACTAAACTAGTCTATCCAAAGTTTCTAGTAGTATTTCAAAATTTTAAAAATATTACATTTCTAAGTGTTAGTCTAACCAAAAACTGAGAAAAATGATTCTAATTCATGGATTTTAATAGACCATCCTCCTCTGTGCCAGGATAACCTATAATTTAGAGATACCTGTTTAAGCCACGCTCTGGCATGCTATGCCAACTTTAAACAGAACATTTCGTTATTCTTTCTAACTTCTAGTACTTATTATGAAAATCATGCACATGAAATATTTATATAAATGTCTTTAATCAAGGCAGCATAAATATTAGAAATTTTAACCACACCTCCATCTTTTCTCTGTGTAATATTCGTATGTCATAATTTAGGTAAATTGTAGCAGGTTTTTCTTGCTGGAAAACAACTGCATACCTTTGATAGTGAGTGCACATACACACTTAATTACAACACATAAAGATCCCATTCAGCTGATTCCATTTGGCTTTTGACTAAATGAGATTTTCAATTTTAGGTCATGCATCAAACTGTTATATACATTAGTGCAGATTTTCCTTCCCATTTGGCGACCAGAATGAACATATTTTCAATCACTTCTTAAATCTAAATATATTATTTTCATCATTTTAAATTCTTTATGAAGCCAAAAACATAGTCATCATGAAATATTTTAAAAGAAAGGGGAATTGATTACCCCTAAAGGTAAAGTACACCATCTATAACCTATACTGACAATTTTGCAGACATGTATGTGCTGCTTTGGTGAGTGAAAAATATGTCTTTTCCGTAGTCCTTTTAAAACTGATTTATAGTAAGTCCAGAGCACTAATAGTTTGCATTTAGTAACACTTAATTTTTGCTAAAGCAATAATCTTTGCTGTAGCAGATTTCTACATTGGTAGAATAAAATGTTGAATAAAAATACTTTACTATATAGCAGAAGGGCCTAGATTGTAATACATGTAATATAAAAAGAATTTTAACTTATATCAAGTTTTTAAAGATCAATCTGCATGAAATTTTAAAGAATTATAGAGCATTTAATTCTCATGGCAAATCTCACATTTCATGTAAATAAAACAAAAAGGTATCAGATTAGTAGAAATAAAGTATCTATTATGTAAAGACTGATTATAAAATACAGCATGCAATTGTCTAATACATGCAAAATTTCAAAGTAAAAATCAAAATTAAGTTATAGTTTTTCTCCTTTCTTCTTCTTAGTATCAAATAAACTGTGCTGGATACACTGTGATTTTCTAGAGGCACCATGAAAGTGTGTGCTATTGTCTCTTCAGTGACTCCTTTACTAGCTTAGTGCCTGCCCTGTGTTAAAAGTAAACTTCTTGAAGACATTTAATATTTAAACTGTCATCGCTTACTATGAACTCCTTAATATTCAGCATACACTAAAAGATTTAAGGGCTATGGGATGATGAGTGTTTAATCTGTACTGTATATAGTATTTTTAAGATAATGAAAGTACAATCTTAATTAAGAAACAAAGCTGATTTAAGTGCTTTAACTGTGGCACTAATTCCCATCTCGCCATATGTTCCAGGGCCCCTTCCAATGTCAGCACAATCATCCACATCCTCTACCTTCCCGAACACGCCAAAGGGGAGAACGTCCAGTTTCAGTGGAAGCAGGAAAATCTTCGTGTGGGTGAAGTGTATGAAGCCTGCTGGGCCTTGGATAACATCCTGGTCATCAACTCGGCTCACAGACAAGTCATTTTAGAAGACAGTCTCGACCCCGTAGACACGGGCAACTGGCTTTTCTTCCCAGGAGCTACCGTTAAGGTTTGATCGCTCTTTTGTTCCTTCTCCTCTTCTCCAAAACCTAAAGCTCAATAAGCCAATTTGCACAAAGATAACTGTTCTTACCAAACCTACTAGTAAAGCAGTGGTTCTCAACCTTCCTAATGCCGCGACCCTTTAATACCGTTCCTCATGTTGTGGTGACCCCCAACCATAAAATTATTTTTGTTGCTACTTCATAACTGTAATGTTGCTACTGTTATGAATCGTCATGTAAATATCTGATAGGCAGGATGTATTTTCATTGTTACAAATTGAACATAAAGCATAGTGATTAATCACAAAAACAATATGTGATTATATATGTGTTTTCCGATGGTCTTAGGTGACCCCTGTGAAAGGGTCATTCGACCTCCAAAGGGGTCTCGACCCACAGGTTGAGAACCGCTGTAGTAAAGGGCTAGGCAAAGTTGTTTTTATGTTACCTCCTCTTCTAAGGATAGAAAATCTTTGTTACAAAAACATTTGTCCATCTATATAATAAGGTTTCTTTTAAATATATTTTTATTGATTTCAGAGAAGAAGGGAGAGGGAGAGAGATAGAAACATCAATGATGAGAGAGAATCATTGATCAGCTGCCTCCTACACACTCCACACTGGGGATTGAGCCTGCAACCTGGGCATGTGCCCTGACCAGGAATTGAACCGTGGCCTCCTGGTTCATAGGTTGGCACTCAACCACTGAGCCACGCCACCGGGCATTTAACAAGTGTTTTTGAGGACCCACTGTGCCATGTACTGGACTGAACCTAGAAAGTAAAAACACAAAATAGCAGGTATGTTTCTTCTCTCCAGGTGGCTGTCAACTTAGTGTGGGTAATTAGACATGTCAACATGCAAATACAAAATAGCATCCTATCTAATAAAGAAGTAATATGCAAATTGACCATCACTCCAACACACAAGATGGCCACCCCCATGTGGTCAAAGATGGCCTGCAAGGGAGGGCAGTTGGGAGGGACCAGGCCTGAAGGGGAGAGCAGTTGGGAGGGACCAGGCCTGCAGGGGAGGGCAGTTGGGGG
>NW_005356259.1:2818605-2845384 GCF_000412655.1 Myotis brandtii
TGCTCGTTAACAGACATCCCTCAAGGGGTCCCAGATTGGAGAGGGTGCAGGCTGGGCTGAGGAACACATCCCCTCCACCCCCCAGCCCCCATCCACAAATTTTGTGTACCGGGCCTCTAGTAATTGCTATAATTTGCTAGGAAACTGGAATGCTGTGGAAATACAACATATAGTACCAAATCCAGACTTGAGGGTTTAGGAAGGCGATCCAGAAGAAGTGGAATCCAAGCAGAGACTGAAGAGTAATTTGGAGTTGGCCAGGTGGGAGGACTATTGTTTCTAGAATCATAAATGACATACAGTGAGAGCACGAAACAAAGGTCTTGGATAATGTACAAAATAGTTTTCTAACAGATTCTTAAGGTGAGACTTGTGATAGTTACATCTGGAGACAAGGCCAGTGACAAAACCTTGAAGGTTTTCTAAGCTCCTATAGAGTTTGAACTTTATTGTGAAAGTAATAGGGAGTCACCAGTGTTCCAATTTAGTCACACAATCATATTTGATTTTGAACTACCCCCTGGAGAATGGAGGATGGAATGGAGGGAAGAGAAGGCGTCCAGGGACACCAAGTAGGAGGCTGATAACAGCAGTCCAATGGGAGATCATGTTGGCCAGAATTCACAAACAGGATGGGAAAATGTGGACAGATTTCAGAGATTTTTAGGAAAGGGAATGGAGAAGGTTGGAGACTTATTGAGAAGATGAGGGAATAGTAGGTGTCAAGGACAGATAGAATACTCTTTGTCTAATAAGAGCTACTGTTTTTACAATATTATTTTTTATTAGTTTCAGGTGAGCAGCATAGTGTTTAGACAATCATGTACTTTGCAAATTAATCCCCTTGATATTTCAAGTACTCATGTGGCACCATACATAGTTATTACAATATTATTGATTATGTTTCCTACTAGAGGCCTGGTGCACAAAATTCATGCACTCGGGGGGTCCCTCAGCCCAGCCTGCACCCTCTCGAAGTTCAGGAGCCCTCGGGGGATGTTGGGGAGTGGGCCTAAGCCATTAGTCGGACATCCTTAGCACTGCTGCAAAGGTGGGAGAGGCTCCTGCCACCACCGCTGAACTCACCAGCATGAGCCCGGCTTCCGGCTGAGTGGCGCTCCCCCCGGAGGGAGCGTACTGACCACCAGGGGGCAGCTCCTGCTTGAGCGGAGCATTTGCCCCCTGGTGGTCAGTGCACATCATATCGACCAGTCATTTTGCTGTTCGATCGATTTGCATATTGGCCTTTTATTATATAGGATGCTCTATTTTATATTCCCTCAACTATTTTGTAACTACCAATTTATACTTCTTAATCCCTTCAACTTTTCCACCCAGCCTCCTAATCCCTCTCCCTTCTGGCAACCATCATTCTACTATTTTATTTATTTATTTATTATTTTATTTATTTAATTTTTTTGTTAATCCTCATCCGAGGATATTTTTCCATTGATTTTTAGAGAAAGTAGAAGAGAGAGGGACAGAGAGAAACATCGATGTGAGAGAAACACATCAATTGGTTGCCTCCTGCACTAGCCCTGACCAGGGCCTGGGCCGGGCGCAACCGAGGTACATGCCCTTAACTGGAATCAAACCCAGAACCCTTCAGTCCTCAGGCCGACCTTCTATCCACTGAGCTAACCAGCTAGGGCTCAGTCTGCTATTTTAGTCATGCAATTATATACTGAACTCTTCCCAAACACCCTCAAATTAATTACCCAGCGTCTGTGGTGGTACCCTCTCTGCTTTCTCATTTCCAATTTCTGTTTGTCCAATAAAAAAGAGTCACTTTTGCCCGTCCTCCATGGCTCAGTGCTTGAACATTGGCCTATGAACCAGGAGGTCACGATTCAATTCCCAGTCAGGGCACATGCCCGGGTTGTGGGCTCGATCGCCAGTGTGGGGCGTGCAGGAGGCAGCTGACCAATGATTCTCTCTCATCATTGATATTTCTATCTTTCCCCCTCCTTTCCTCTCTGAAATCAATAAAAACGCATTTTTTTTTAATAAAGGTCTACTTTTTATCAAGTACTTACTGTTCTAGGTACTTACTCTTTGAGGCATGTGTACACACACACACACACACACATACACACACAGAATTATATATATCATCTCATATAATTTGATCCTTATAAACCTATAAGGAAGGTGCTGTCTTAACCCCATTTTACAGATGTTGAAATGGACATAAAGATGTTGAGTAACTTGTTCAAAATATACCTCTCACCAGTGGCAGAACCAGGATTCAAATACGGGAATCTGACGTAACCTTGATCTGTCACCATTGACTTTGCTCTTATAAGTAATAAATATAAACTGATGTGCTTCTGTTTTTCCTGTTTCTTCTCAACATTCATTTGTTAAATTTTCTGCTCATTTTCTTCCCCATCACTTTCTGGCTCTAGGTGAAAAGATTCTTGCTTTTCTCATATTTATTTATCTTGTTTCAGCTTTATTCTATTAACACTGCATGTCCCTTCCTCCAGATGACTGATTTTCAGACATTAGAATTTAGTAACTTCAGACCAAACACTAGTCTCTTCCTTCTTTACCGTAGCTGATTTTGTTTTCACAGTCCTAGTTATGGGTCCATCTCAAGTATTGACTTCTGACCTAAGGTGAACTATTAAAATATTTCTCTTAGGGAGGCAGGAGGCATTTTCAGTAGCCTGCCTGGGAGATGAAATAGAGTGAGAATTCTGGAACACCGAAGAAGGAAATCAGCAGTCTAATGTTAGGAGACTGTCTCTGACAAGGATGATAAAAGCCAAGGATCATGCAAGGAATTCCACTGACAAAAACTACAGCATCATTCCTTAATGTGGCATCATGCTCCCTCCATACTCAAGACGTGTGTAGGCCTAGAAGATACAAACCCAACTCCCTGGCATGTAATTCAAGACCCTTTCCTAGGCCCAACCTAACTTTTCATCCTCATCTGCCGCACTGACTATCAGCCTCACAAATACAGCATAGAACTGCACACCCTCACCCCTTTATACATGCTTTCCCACCTTTCTCTTTTCTCCGCCTGGAAATTGCACAGCATCCACAAGGGCCCAGCTCAAATGTCTGTCCATGTGAAGTTTTGTATAGTTGATGTCCCCCTCCTCTCTGTGCTGGTATAACCATTAGGCTGAACAAAGAAGACTTGGGGTGGGGCCAGGCTATAGAAAACAGATCCATTCTTTTTCCCAAGTGACCATTCAAATTCATCTCTGCCTTCTTTGCATGAAAACTAAAGCAGGTCCTAAGACAGCTGATAGACCAACACACATCATCCAATCACCTTAGTCTCCTACATTATTGGTTTAAAAACAAATAGGGCCAGTTTACTGTAGGAATCCAAACCTCAAGTTTCATTCATAGTTCCTCCCTCCTCCAGCCTAGGTCTACTGCAGTGGGTGGAGATGGAGACAGTGGTCATGTCCTTCTCTTTCCTCACCACCCACCACAAGTTTCAGCCTCTGAGCCCTCCAGGGCTGGGTCTGATGGAAGGAGAAAAGAAAAGATGCAGCTATTGTTGTAAGAGAAAAGTATTAATCCCTCATCCTGATAAATGATCAAAGCTGGTTCTCTCTTGAACCTACCCCACTCCTGTCCAAAGCTGGGGATGCCCCCCATGCATCTCTCTGGGACCTCTGGCTAATGACTGCAACCTCTTTCTGCTGAGGGCTTCTTGCTCCTCTACAAAGTAGTTCAGGGGCAGGATCTTAGACAAAATAGGTTGTCTCTTGTGTGCACAGGCCCAAGCCTAGTCTGGTAAGCAGTCACCTTGGACCCGTCCGTGGGAGGAGAGTAGTTACTTATACGTGCAGCCGTCTTCTGCCTGGCACTAGTCCGAGACCACACAGCAGGCCCTCCAGGTGGTACCCCTGATATCCTGTACACCAGGTTTGAGAAGAGGAGAGGGTACCCTCCTCCCTGACATGGGCATGGATGGGACTCACAGCTCACTAACAACCCTCTCTAGAGAAATCGTCTCTCTGTTGTCCAGCTTCCTACTCACATCATCTGCAAGCTTGGGTGCCTTCAATGTGAGTGATAAGTGAGCCCATTTACCACCTCTTTTGCAAGGTCCTTATGTTCAGTCCATCACCTCACTTTGGAATGTGGAGGAGTTGCCACCTGTTTTCTTGGAGCCTCAACCAAAACCAATGCAAAATTAATTCCATTTCAACATGTTGTTACACTGGACATATACCTCTATGAGAGCATTTACAACATTGCTTTATTTTCATTTATGTTTTTCCCTGTTTAGAATGTTAGTTTCTTAAGCTCAGTGACTATTCCAACCATTTCTCAATACCTGGTGTGTGGCACATGCTAGATTATTAGGTGTTAATTGACTTGGATAAGAAGCTGGAAAAAAATAACAAGATCTAGTTTATAGGGAAAGAAAATGAATTTCACATTAAGTGATGACTTGAAGTTAGCTGAAAATATTGTGAGTGGGACTGGATATAGCACAGTGTTAAGGAAATTGGCTTAACTGCATGGGATCATATCTTGGCTTCACCATTTATTAGCCATGCGATCTTGGACAAGTTAGTTAACCTCACAGTTCTTCACTGTTCTCACCTATAACAGGACTAAAAATAGGATGCACTTCATGTCATGATAATTAAAGTTAAAAATACTCAAACCTCAGAGGGAAGGTAGGGGAGGGTGGGGGTAAAGAGGAGAGATCAACCAAAGGACTTGTATGCATGCATATAAGCCTAACCAATGGACACAGACACCAGGAGGGTTAGGGCATGGGCGGGAGGGGGCGGGGGCAATGGGGAGATAAGGACACATATGTAATACCTTAATCAGTAAAGAAAAAAATACATGTAAAACCTTTAGGATAGTGCCTGGCATGTAGAAAGGACTTAATAAATATACATCCTCTTCATGGAAAACTTTAAGAACAAATAAGTTTCACAAGGAAGTAAATACAGAGGAAAATTAGTAGAAGGCAAAGGATTGAGCTGACAGTACCAGTTATGAGGAGGGGAAAAGGAACGTGATAGAAAAAATAAAGACTTCACAAATTATGTCATCCTTATATGCCATTAAAGTAATATCAAAATGAATGCACTAAATTGATTACATTGGACACAAGTATTGTCCATACTTGTAACCTTTGGCAATCAAAAGAAATAATTTTCATTGGATTTAAGTTTCAATGTCATGCTTATAATTTGAATTATTAATGGTACATTTTGTTATTAACAGCAAGTGATCTTTAAGTGATACTGTTTATAAAACAAGAGAATAGAGAGTAGTAAGTATGTAAACTGTCGAGCCGATGAATTTGAACATAATGTTTGAGAGAGTCAGGTCAAATAAGAAAGAAACAAATGAGTCACTGGCATTCATCATACGTATTTCTCCTTGCCTCCTTTAGATTTCTTCTTTATTCAGTTTTTGGGGAATATTTAACCCATTTCATATGAGCCTGTCCTTGTTTATCTCAAGTAGGGCAAAATGATATAAGACCAAATAGAGTAATTAACTTAGGATTTTATGTGATCTGGGGAATTGCAATTATAGGTCACCACTTTAAATCTGCCCTGGGTTGGTAGAAAGCTATTACCATCTGTTGGCTCTTTAGTAATTAATATGAAATAGATGTATAACAGTACCAGTTTCTAACACTGAACCTGGCCTTAGATTTGTTGTGCTTTTTTATTTGGAAGGACTGTAAGAGGTTACAGAATTGAAATGTTTTTCCTGTACAGCCATCTGTGTTTCTCCTCCATTCTCCTTACAAGTTCATGGCCTTGCCTGACTCATCTTCCAATGTTTTCTCAGAGAACTTGCCCATGTGGAAGAGAAGGCACATAATATTCTTATGCTTCTAATTACCATCATGATATTTTATTTCCCACAAATCCCTAGGCAGCCCTTTGTTCATGACCAAGTAGGTGGTGCTCTAACTGCCAATAAATACAGTGCTGCAAGTCATAAAGCTCCAGAGCACCGCCCTCATTAGCAACCAGAGTAAGCAGATCGTGGGCTTAGCAAGGCAAGGAGCCTGCAACCCTCTCAATATTGAGTCCCATGTCTTAATTATTGGTTGTGATGATTTCGCCTTCTTTTACAGAATATTTCTTTTTTAACTTTTGTATATGATTTCTGCCAGTTCATTTGCAGTCATGAGAATAGCTACTGCTACCATAGCTGCCATTCTGTATTTTACATTCCCGTGACTATTCTATAACTACCAATTTGTACTTTTAAAAAAAAATTATTGATTGATTTTGGAGAGTGAGAGAGGGAGGGTGAGAGAGAAAGAGAGAAACATCGATTTGTTGTTCCATTTATTTATGCGTTCATTGGTTGCTTCTTGTATGTGCCCTGACCCAGGATTAAACCTATAACCTTGGCATATTGGGACAACGCTCTAACTAACTGAGCTACTCAGCCAGGACTGACTATATATTTAATCCCTTCACTTTTTTCACCCATCCCCCGAAAACCCCTCCCATCTAGCAACCATCAAAATGTTCTATTTGTGAGTCTGTTTCTGTTCTACTTGTTTGTTTGTTTTTTAAGAGTCAATTGTTGATAGCTATGTATTTATTGCCATTTTATTGTTCATATATTTTATCTTTCTTCCTCCTCCTCCCCCTCCTCTTTCTCCTCCTCCTCCTCCTCCTTCTTCTTCTTCTTCTTCTTCTTCTTCTTCTTCTTCTTCAAGAAGACCCTTTAGAATTTCATGTAATACTGGTTTGTGGTGATGAACTCCTTTAGCCTTTTCTTGCCTGGGAAACTCTTTATATGTCCTTCAATTCTAAATGATAGCTTTGCTGGGTAGAGTAATCTTATCACTGGGGTGTAATCCTGAAACCAATATAATATTGTATGTCAATTGTAATTTAAACATTAAAAATTATTTATGTTAATAAAAAGAAAAAGGGAAAAAAAGAATTTAGTGAAGAAAGGTGTTCCAATTCAGTGTCCTAGGAAAACAGATGAAGTGGGAAAATGATGACTCTCAGGGCAACTTCTGGTGCTCCAACTCAGTGATGGTGGTCTTGGTTTTGTCATCAGAATTTAAAGGAAATGAAGTGATATTTGGGGGGGGACCTTCCATTTAATCATATAGTATCAAGAATCAGTGTTTCATCTTGGGTAGGATTCTCATATCCAGGGAAGATACTTACAGTAGCATGGATAGTGGATGATAATAAATAATAATATTAATCATAGTGGTAAATGATAATAATAATGAAATAGTATAAATAGTAGTAATGATGGCATTTCATGAGTGCTTGCAGGTTCCCACACTATGAGAAAGACCCTATCATCCAAGTTTTCTGTCTATAGCAGATGAACATTGAGTATCTGTAAAGACTCTAAATGTTTAGTGCTTAATTTTCCTTAGTCACTCTGGAAACATCTGGACAAGTCCATCAAATCATCTCTTTCCAACTCCTCAGACACACCCTGCAATCTGAGACTATCCTTAATTTTAAGTTCAAAGAAAAACACTAAATGTAGGTTTTTGAAGGTTTAGCTTGGAACTGCTGCAGCTGCCTACTTTCCATGACTCACCATCAAAGAGAAGAGCTGCAAAAATCAGTGAGGTACTCAGAAGGAACCCAGGGACAAATGGCAAGGAAAGAGCTGTGAGCAGGTTTTAGTTTGTGGGGTATTTTCTTCATCCTTCAATCCATCCAACTCCCCATGAAGCAGGGTTTCCAAATGGATCAATATGCCATGGAGGTGGATATTGGTCAAGCAGCTGCTTCATTTTTTTGTATATTTGTTTACTCTCATCTTTAGTTGTAGTCAAGATCTGTATTTTGCAAGCATGAATGATCTATAGCTCCTTGATATCTGTATGTGTGTGTCTGTTAGGGAGAGGGGGGTGCTTTGCTCACTCACCATTAATAAATGTTGCTATCTGCTCAGCTACCCTGGATACTCTCAGCTTGCAAAGGCATAAATCACTGGCTTCTGTCAACTCTGGAATTGACCCACAGATTAAATGCAGATCGCTATGAGATAGGTGCTGTTATTTGTATTTTTTATTTTTAAGGAATCTTCCCACTCTGATGGCTGTGCCTGCACCTGCTAATCTTCTTCTGTTTATTATCCTACTTCATAGTGTTATTAGCAAGGGATTCCAGATTACTTCTTCTACACATTTATGGGAACTTGTATTGAGAAGTAAATCAGTGCTGACTGTCAGAGTCTGTTATAAAGGTTTGTCCTTTATAATAGGCTATGATTTGACCACATGTATTCAAAAGAAGTTTCCTTAAAAAGTAATTTATTAAATTTTGCACATTTATGCCAAGGACTTGGAGTAACTAAGTATACGGAATTTAGACAGGTCATATCTTAACCTTCTCTCTACTCCTACTTTCAGTTAAATAGATTGCTTCCTCTCTCCTCCATTAATTATTGATAAATATCCAATAATGACAAATTTCCTAGTTTAACAAACATCGAAGGTCCTGATGAAGACAGGAGCTATTAGGTAAATCAACAATTCATTAGGGGAAGCATTAAGTCAGAACAGGAGAGTTTATTAATTTTCTTATAGCTCTTATACATTATGCATTTGCCAAATTCATTGTCCCAGGGGACACTAGGCAAATCTCCAGTCCTATATAAGAATTGAAGCTTTCATTCTGGGTTTCTGCTGCCACCTGTCTAATACTATTGTCACAAGTTGTTGAAACATTAATGGAGAATAAAAATCATTACATCCAAATTATGAAAATATGTAAATTAACTTGCCTGAAAATCTTAAGTCTTAATGCAAGGTGAGGCTAATGAAAAAAAAAATCTAAGACAAACAGTGAAAGGAATGATCACACTCAAAGCAGAATTCATTTTTTAAACGTGCTTTTTGGGAATATAATCCCCTGGCAGAGCAATACCTGCCTACTATAATGCCCAGAAATTGAGCACCCCAGAAAATGGTCTCAACAATTCATGTAATGATTTTCTTTTTTAGAATGTAAGGACAAACAGGAGGAAATCAGATATGCTTTCCAAAAATGTGATTTGCAAATCATTGTACTGGAAACACTCTGGTCTGTAACGTGAGGGATTGGAGTCCTGGCTTTCTAATGAGGATAAACCCGAGCTCAGTCAGACTTGTAGCTCGTTCATGTTCCCATGTCTTTTTCCATTAAGAATCGGAATGTTAACTATGATTTTCTGGCCAGATTCCAGCTTGGTTAATTGCATGCTGTCTACCTAAATTCCCTTTGCTTGGGATGTTCTTCACTTTGGATTGCATTGCTGTTATTGTCATGTTTCCCCCAAGAGCTGGGTACATGATGTTGTAGAATGAGCCAGAATATAATTTGTTAAGCTAATAAGAGTACTTTGGGGATGAAGGGTTAAATGTACGTAGTGTGCTTTTCACAATTTGAGGCTAATGAAAAAAAAAAATCTAAGACAAACAGTGAAAGGAATGATCACACTCAAAGCAGAATTCATTTTTTAAACGTGCTTTTTGGGAATATAATCCCCTGGCAGAGCAATACCTGCCTACTATAATGCCCAGAAATTGAGCACCCCAGAAAATGGTCTCAACAATTCATGTAATGATTTTCTTTTTTAGAATGTAAGGACAAACAGGAGGAAATCAGATATGCTTTCCAAAAATGTGATTTGCAAATCATTGTACTGGAAACACTCTGGTCTGTAACGTGAGGGATTGGAGTCCTGGCTTTCTAATGAGGATAAACCCGAGCTCAGTCAGACTTGTAGCTCGTTCATGTTCCCATGTCTTTTTCCATTAAGAATCGGAATGTTAACTATGATTTTCTGGCCAGATTCCAGCTTGGTTAATTGCATGCTGTCTACCTAAATTCCCTTTGCTTGGGATGTTCTTCACTTTGGATTGCATTGCTGTTATTGTCATGTTTCCCCCAAGAGCTGGGTACATGATGTTATAGAATGAGCCAGAATATAATTTGTTAAGCTAATAAGAGTACTTTGGGGATGAAGGGTTAAATGTACGTAGTGTGCTTTTCACAATTCCCCTCAATGCAGCCTATTTGTACAGTAATTAATGTGGAATAGCATTAGTGAAACATGGAATTGAGCCAAATCACCATGATGAGAGTGGCAATAAGCACAGAAACAAATAATTTTGATAAATTCCATTGAAAATAACTATTCAAACAAGTCCCCAGAGCCTCTCTGCCTAATGTACCCATTTTTTGTTTGTTTTTGATCTGAAGCTGACACCATTAATCACTAATTAAGTTAATACAATAATTGGTAAGTGAAATTTATTCTATATGAACTTCACAAATGAACATAGTAAGTCCCTGGCCAGTGTGGCTCAGTTGGTTGTCATCCCATGCAGGGAGAGTTTGATTCCCAGTCAGGGCACATGCGTAGGTTGTGGTCTTGATCCCCAGTAGGTGGCGTGCAAGAGGCAGCCAATAGATGTTCTCTCTCTCATCAATATTTCTTTCTCCTCCTCTCTTCTCTCTCTAAGATCAGTAAAACATATTTTTAAAACAATAATATTTTTCCATCAGCTTTGCACCTAGACAGCATAGTGACACTCATTAACGTAAGGTTTGTTAAATGAATGAATAAAGATGGAGCAAAAAAGAGGAGAGAAATAACATTTACTGATTTCCTAAGATTCACCAATCTTTAGTAGGCATGTTACTTACAATATCTCATCTAACCATCATAATTACCCCCATTTCACAGATGGAAAAGTAGGCTCAGAGAGGCCAAGTAGCTTCCCCAAGATCAAACAGCTTTCATTTTCATAGCCAAGTATATTTACTATAAAGCCAGGCCTTTATTCCTCAGTATTTGCAGCCTTCCATGTTGTAGTTGGTGTCCTTGGCCTTAATTTGAGGAGGCAAGTCTGAAAACCTCAGACACTAAAAGTCAAGTTGATCCCCATCAACAAGGTTAACAACTGCCTATGGAATTTTACATTGTTATTCTTCCACTCATTACTCCAATTCAAAACTGTCACTATTGCCATTTTAGAGTTGTTGTAACTATTGCCAAGTAATTATACACTTGTCACAAAATATACCATAAATTGAATCTTTATGAATCTTAGCATAAAGTGGTTCAAATGTGAATGCTTAATGAATCCAGAAAATAATGAGGAAAAAACACTCTTTAAGCCCCCTAAAATTCACTCTCCACGGGTGCATCTATTGTGTTGACTAGAGAAAATGTACTTCAGCCCTCCTGCCCTTGGACTGTGTTCATAGCCAAGTTTTCAGTTTTTTTAACTGGCATTAAATTTCCTAGAAATTGTGCAAAAAAAATGACAAATTCATTTTGCCTCATGAAAGAAATTGTTCTCTTCTTCCTACTTTGATTTTTAAAATAATAGGAAAGTCTGCACTTTTAAAGGCCATTGAACAAAGATATAGGAGATATGTATTTCTATATGATAAAGCTATAGCGTAATGCAAGGTGAAACACAATGATATGTAGGCTGTAAGTCAGTCACTTTCCAATCACACATCTCACTTTAATCCAGAAACTCTTACAACAATATATGGGTTTATTTCCAGTCACATAGTGGCTAATTTATGGCTCTGCCAACAATGCCATTTTAATTAATTTTATTCATCTTATTTCTCTTTTCTCTGCTCCTCATATCTCATCTGTTTGCATTGCCTAGATTTTAATTAAAAAACAAAAACCCTCTCCTCTCTAAGGAGCAATCTGAAGTGGCAAAAAATAATCACTTAAAATATTACAGTCATTAAAAAATTGGCTGTGGTGGAAGCCATGCATTTTCAATTTTCCTACAAATGATGTTTTAGCTTCCTTTTAAAGTGCACTTTGTATCTGAATTGTCTGCCACCAGCCAGCTTGGCTATCAAAAACGGTCTTCCAGCTGGGTGGGCTGAGTGACAACTCCTTAATGGAGGAAATGGATGGCTCTCTGCTCATGTGGAGGGAAGGCATAGCAGGCAGATTTCATTCCATCTGCCACCAGCTCTCTGCAAGCTGGCATTGCTCAAATGCCCAGTATACTCATTTCAACAAAAAGGATATATAGTAAAAAAATAAATTGCCAGGCTACAGATGCTTGAAAGAATCATCAGGGCCATTAGACCCCGGGGAGATAATATTAAGAGGTGCCTTAGTGTTCATCTTTGATAGAAACCTAATTAAGCTATGGTTGGAGGTGATTGCAAGTACTTTTATAAGCACAGAGGTGAAGCCATTAACATTTTCAGCGGAGTATAGGGAACAACCTTAGAAAAATGCTATCCTGAATTGCGGCCAAGGACTTGTTATATTGAGGAATTTGCACTGATGTTTCCTGTTGATGCTTTTCTGAATGGCAAATTCTTGTCACTTAGTTACACTGTGTTCTGCTTTTCAAGTAAAGGAAACCCATATAACAGCAAAGTAGGAAAATATTTTTGATTGACAGATACAAGCAAAGAAAGACTATGTTTAAGGGATTTTGTTAAATAGAGCCATTCATTAAAAATTTAAGTGTACATTTAAACAATTTTAAAGGAAAATTTGTATGTGCCCTGACCCAGGATCAAACCCACAATGTTGGCATATTGGGCAACACTCTAACTAACTGAGCTACCCTGCCAGGGCCTTTTTAAATTTTTTTTTTCATTTAAGGGATTTTTAATAATTGCATATCTGCAGTACTTAAAAGTATCAAGTGCATGCCATTGATCAATGCAAAAGTAATGCAACAAAGTCAAATTAATTATAATTAATGTATGTTAGGAGGGCTAGATATAGAAAGATATATTTGGAGCCCATCTACAAAATTTATACTTTCATATTACCCAGAATAAATTCCAGTTAGTTACCTGATATATACTCACCACAATCAAAAGGTATGACTCAGGACATCACATGCTATTTATAATCATTTTCTCAAGAAAACCTGATAGATGTTTTTACTATACTCAAAATAAAATATCCTGACTTCCAAAATAATCTTGTTTTTAACATAGCAAGAGCTCATTTAACTGTCTTTTAAAGTTGTTTGGATTTTAATTGTCATTTCATATAAATGACATGAGTTTGAATAGATGCTGAACAAAAACAGCTGGCTATTAAAATCACTGAGAGCAATTTTCTGGAATTCTTTTCATAGTTTCGATGCACATTTTGTTTGGATTTTAACATAGTGCATTGATGTTATACAATGCATCTATAAGAGAAGTGGCAACAGACATCTTGCATTATTAAGTTTTCCTGTCTCAGAAGAATGTTTGGTAATCTGCCAGAATTTGAAGGGCTTTTACATTTCTAATTGATGGTCTATCTGCACTAAAAATGAATGAGTATATGCAGTGCCTACCATATTGTATTGTGGGAAATATTCTTTTATATTTTACTGAAGGTTTTAAGTTGATCTTAAGAATTTTAATGACTAATCTAATGAGAAACACAATAAAAAAAATAGATTTAATTCCTGGCTGGTGTAGCTCAGTGGTTGAGCATTCACCCATGAACCAAGAGGTCATCGATTTGATTCCCAGTCAGGGCACATGCCCAGGTTGCAGGCTCCATCCCCAGTAGAGGATGTGCAGAAGGCAGCCAATTGATGTTTCTCTCTCATTGATGTTTCTATCTCTTTATCCCTTTCCCTTCCTCTCTCTCTAACATCAATAAAAAATAGATTTAAATAGCCTTCAATTTTACTATCAACTACTGCTAAGAGTTTGGAATATAATGCCTTATTTTTTGAAAATGCACATATTCAGAAATAAAATAATTTTATTACAACACTTAAGAGTTTTAAAAAAGCACTTCCATATATATTATTTGTGCTTCTAACATCATCTCTAGAAAATATATATTATTGGTCTTATTCTACAGCTCAAGAAACGGGACAAAAGGAATTAAATGACTTGTACAAAACCATGTTGCCATTAAGCAGAGAAATGTGTGGGAACATGCCTTCTGACTCCAATCCTCAAATTCCGATGCATAGTAACTGAGTTTTCATTTCTTGTCATCTTGATTATTTTTGGTTTCCAGTTCTTTGTTTTCTTCAGGTCTTTGTGGCCTTCATTCCTTTAGGTGTTAAATTAATTGAGGTAAATTCTAGGAGAAAGTTCCAACAACCCCTACCTAATCAAGCAGGCCATGGAGTCCCATTCAGATGCAGAGATGCAATATCAAACAAGCAGAGGCCAGGGACTGCATCTCAATCCAAATGCATTCAGGTATAAATTCTCAGTTTGGAGAGCGTCTGGGAAACCAGACCATTTCTAAGACATTAAGCCATCTGTGACCAATCCTAAAATAGAATTAGCAAGAAACTCTAGCCCGACCTGCATGGCTCAGTGGACCTATGAACCAGGAGGGCACAGTTTGATTCCCGGTCAGAGCACATGCCCAGGTTGTAGGGCTTGATACCCCGTGGGGGGCATGCAGGAGGCAGCCAATCAGTGATTCTCATCATGAATGTTTCTATCTTTCTCACTCTCTGAAATCAATAAAAAATATATTTAAAACAAACAAGAAACTCTAACTTGCCTTGTAATTATCTTAGGAATCCTCAGAAATGAGAACCCCGAACTGGCCTCAACCCTTTGCAAAATTCTTAAGTATAGGGTCTATACTTAATCAGCTTCTCAGGTGGCCCATTCCTGCTCAAATGTTTGAAGAATTCACCAGTGTTACAGACTATCCCCTATTTTGTAGTCCTTATATTAGCCTGCTGGCTCATATTACCCTTACTCCAAACTTGAAAAACATTGGGTTCTACTCAGAAAGGCTGAGGCAGAAATCATATCTGATCTCCTCAGTGTGGTGGGGAGCAGAGCAAGCCAAGCCATCTGTGTGGGTTCAGTTCATCTGCAGGCCCTGCCACCCAGGAAATGGCAGCCTGTCTTGCTGTGAGATGGAGAAGGTTGAGCCCCCTCCTTCTGAAAGGCCGCTGTTTACTTTGGGTGTGTCACACCCTTTCTTTGATTATGTGGCTCTGAACTAACTAAGACTATGAAAAAGAGAATATTCAAAAAGCAATACCTCTCTCCCTCCACACCCAAAGGACACTGGATCTACTTGGGAGGGATAACAAAGCTAACTGTGACTCTTCCCTTAAACTTGGCAGATGGGATTAGGGTGTTCACCATGCAAAATGAACCCCGACTGGCATAAACCACTGCCCTGTTTTCATTTAGATTCTGTCTTGAGTATTGTCCTTTTACTACAGATTGGTATTAACAGTTTCTTCCCTAGAGGAATAATAAAACTACAAAAACTAAACCATTTTATCATTCAAGGAAATTTGCCAAAGACAGATCATACTAATATTTAGACTCTACTAGTATGAAAATTGGTTATTACTCAAAATGAGTGTTACATTTTTTTCAGGTTGCTTTCTTCATACTTGATACGATAAATATTACTTGTATTTCCTATGCTGGCACTATTGCAGTTATAGTGATAAAAGTATATATTTAATAGAGAATTTTCAATAATTGTACAATTACAAGTGGTCTACTAAACTACCAAATGTTTTGTAACAGCAAAGTAACTACCATAAAGATCATTTAAATATACTTTTAGTTTCCCAAAACATTAAGACATTTTAATGTTGTGAAACAAGTTTAACAGCATGCTCTCTAATTTTAAAATGACTTCATCTTTTACATAAAATTTCAATTTCAACTTCATTAAAATATGTATCAGACATGTTAATAATATAAATTTGGAGGAGTTCTGAAACATAATTATGTATAACACAGTCTTAAAATAATAAACAATTCTGCCCTGGCCAAGTGGCTCAATTGGTTGGAGTGTCTACCAAAAATGTTGCAGGTTTGATTTCTGGTTGGGACACATGTCTAAGTTGTGGGTTCAATTCCCAGTCAAGGCGCAACCGATCAATGTTTCTCTCTCTCTTTCTCCCCATTCCTCTCTCTCCAAAATCAATAAAAGCATATCCCGGGTGGGGATTTTATATATATAGGAAACCAAAATTGAAAAATTAAATTGATGTTTAGCCAGAAATGACTAAAGTTTTATGTTAAGCGAGTTATTGTTTTTATTACACAAATACATACTTTAAAATTGTAATATAAATTATTCCATTGTCACATGTATAAGATTTCATGTCTGTCATTTCCTTGGTTGATGACAATGTATTGCTTGCATTGATATCAGAGTTCTTATATTACTTCCAGATAACATAGGCCACAGTTGTTCCAGATTCCAGAATGTGAAGATAACTGTGAAACTTAAAGCTCAGTGGATTTATTATTAAGAAAGTAATCTGTGTTATTCCACTTAGCATTTATTGTCTTTATAGGATGCACAGTAGTAGAGGATACTTCGGCTTTCATAGCTTGACAGTTTCTATTTACTATTAAATAAAACTGAATCCTAGTTTTTATCAATGTGTGTGGGTTAAAGATTGCATGCAGTGATCTCAGTTTAGCATCTATGAATAACCTGTATTCATTGTGTTGTGAAAAAGATTCTCTGACAGGAGATACATGTCACACACAACAGTATATCTAAGATGATAAGATCCAATGGATATGCCTTAATATCTCAGTGCTATGAAGTGATTTCCCCATGATCATATGCTTTTTGACTCTTTTGAATTTACAGGAGCTTCTGAAAGCTTTATTTACTCTTTCAGTGTAGTAATCTAAATTCTCCCCCAATTGATTTTACCAGCATTAACCAGCTTAATTGTCATAAAACATTTGTTTGCACACATCATTCCTCCATTCTAGACTACCACTGCCAACAGAATATTGTAGAGATCTCTTAGACTACCATTTAAGATCTTTTGCTGTCAGGCTAAAGTGTAATTCTGAAAATCATGCCTACTTGTCACCTTTGTCATTCATTTATTTGTCATCCAACTTGGATTTTGTTTTTATTTAAAGGCTGTTGAAGTCCTACTCATTTATGAAGCCTGCTCACCTACACCAGCCCCCACATACAGTGACTTCTATCCTCTCTCACTCATTAGCACTTACTATATGTTGCCTGGCATTGAGACCTATCTTTGATAGATCTCATCTAGACTGGGATTTTTTTTTAGAGCAAAGAATATATATTATATTACTTCATTATAAACCCCTTCCTCCAAGTACCTTTGTTAATCTCTTCTACTACTGAGTTCTCCATGAAAGATTAATTTAACACCTGAAAAGGCATAGCTATATCATTCACTCATTGATTTATTTAATTGTTGAAAGAATATATTTTAATTCCTACTATATGCCAAGCACTGTGCTAAGACCTGGACTACAACACAGAATAAAATGGACATGATCTTTGCCCTACAGGACTTACATTCACTGTGCCTAACTAATATTTCTGCCCAACTACTTCGCTTCATATCTATTTCATTTTAAGAATATATGTATATAACATAAAAGAATGTTTGATCTTTTATTTATTAGCATTTCTCTCTATATAACTTGTTACCAAGAATTATTAATGCAAATTTATCATATTTTTTAAATACTCAGTTTACTCAGCTCCAGCGTGTGCTCTTGCCTTTGACTATTCTCTTTAAGCTTAAAAAAATGTTTAAAAATTATCATAAGAAATTCTTCTTTCTTTTTTTGTAAACCTAGTGTTCTTTTGGAGAATAACAAAGTTTGTGATTTCTCAGCACTTCTTAAGTCTGGTCAGAAACTTTTACTCAAAAGGTGGATGAAAGTATATGATCATATCAGGGATTACTTTGACCTTTTCTATATTCCATGTTTTGATTAGCTGGCTAGTCTACTCACATCCCATTTACAGACAAATTGTGGAAGGCTTGAATGACAAGCTAAAACTATATGGAATAATGAAAAGGTCATGCAATTTAGCCCATAACCACAGTATTGAAAATATATGACAAGTCATTATCACACTTAATTCCCACAACAAGGACTATGCTGAAGATAGGAAATTATTCCAATTAAAATATTCTTGTTTCATTCTGAAGGCTGAGGTGGCAAAGATCAAATGGCCTCTTGACTCCTTTTTTATAATAACTTAATAAGTTAGAAAGAAATTGTAATTGAATTAAATAAGACAAAAAAGAAGTAGCAAGCTCTTTTGACTTGAGAGTCCATCAGAGAGGGAATAATATAATGACTTTTCTAAAAATTCTAATTATACATGAGTAAGACAGATTCAGCTACAAAACCAATTCAACAGCCACCCCATGCTCTCTTTTTATCTACAGCATAGCTGTCAGTCAGATGGGAACTCCATTTATTTCCATGGAAATGAAGGCAGTGAATTTAATTTTGCAACCACCCGGGATGTAGATCTTTCTACAGAGGATATTCAAGAGCAGTGGTCAGAAGAATTTGAGAGCCAGCCTACAGGGTAAGTAATTGTTATCTCCCATGCTGTGTAGAGCACTTACATTTATTCCACTCACATATTTTAAATGCATATTGTTAAATAGCAAAGCATAGCTAAATCAATACGATGATTCTTAGAACAGATAAGGGTTATATTTAACCTAAATATTTTTATTAGTAACAACTATTTTTATGCATATTAAAAATTGGTGATTGTAAATACCTTTTATCTTCAGTTGAAACACATATTTTATCTTTGTTTATTCAGCTTTTACTGGGAGAAATTATTTTTTTTCAAATTATAGAATATAAAATTTTTTCACTACTATTATACTGAGACTTTCGGTTGTCTCCATGAAATCTGAGGTTTATTGATGTGATTATCTGATTTTTTATGGCTCTGGTCTTTAAAAGTTGTTGAGGGGGTAAAATTTATCTTTGAGATATTTGTAAAGGAGGAATATGGGGTTAAGATTGCAGTACAAGAGAAATGAAGCTATGAGAGTGTTTTGGTGGCAGTATTTTCTGGCCATTCTGAGATATGTGCCTTCTTCTGGGTCTTATGTTCTAAGATATCTCCTATTAATCAAGCAGCATTTTCATAAGTTCACATTTTAAAATATTAATAGGTTCAGAAAATAAAAATTTATAAGGTAGTGTAAGTGGGGAAGAAAGTCTAGAAATGTCCTGGTTCTCACCTAGCTTTGTTTTTGCAATAAATACATGTAATCAGAACACCAGGTTCCATTGTTTAGTATATGTTTTCTAATACTGCAGTGAGGATAAATGAAATAACACTAAATGTAATTTCATAGTGAATATGAAATAGCAGTCATTTAATTGTTAGCTGTGAGAAGCTTTTCCATAACACATCTGAGATATAGTCTTGTCTCTCTCAAGTTAAATCAAAACTGGATGGAACATGTAAGTGCCAGAGTGGCAAGAAGGCCAACATTGCTCTCTTGGGCTCCCCACTTCCTGTGCATTGCCCAGGAAATGCATTCAGGCCCAATAAGAGGGAAATCTGACCAGCAGCCTGAGCTGCCACTGCTGCTGCTACTCCTTGGGGCCACATCGGGGTCTTTCACTGCTGAAAGCTAGGTTTCTGTTGTGGCTGACAGCTCTGCTCTTTCTTGCCCCAGGGAAGTCTGTGGCACAGGCGAGGGTAGGCCTCTGAAGGAGATTGACACTTGGAGGGACCCCACCCCTTCGGTGCCACCATTGACCTTTCTGGGCCTAGCACTGATGCTCAGGCCTTCAGTCCACAAAGTTTTTCTTCTCTTAGGCTCCTGTCACTCCAGTATCTCCTTGAGGGACCAGCAACTGCTGCTTCTCTTTTTCATCTCCAGGATCTACCCAAACATTAGGCTGCTGTTTTGTTGTAACCCTTAACGCTACACAGGGCTCATTCCACTCCCCTCACAGACCAAAGGGCTCTGATGGGGTCCAGAACTTTGACAATGTACGCAAGGCATCTTTACCTACCTTCTGGAGATAAAGGATCCATCACCAGCATATCATTCTTTCTGACCCCAAACAAAGACCAGTTTAAATACTCTTCCTAATTATGTAGTTTGACTGCCTATGAGGGGGGGGTCCCAGAGTTTGAAGCAGAAGAGGTTTGCTGATCTCCACTCCTTCATTTCTCCAAGCTCAGGCCACTCATTCAGCAGTGAAGAGTCCTCCTCTTCAGTGAGGGCCACATCTCAGTGAAACCCAGCCCTCTTCCCAGTAAAGCAGAGAAGCAATTTTCATCGTCAGTACTACCATGTCCTCTCCCTTTCTCTCTCCCTCTCCTTCCCGCTCTCCAGTAAAACTTAGTCTTCAGTGCCACTTACTCTTTTTTAAAAAATATATATCTTTATTGATTTCAGAGAGCAAGGGAGAGAGAGAGAGAGATAGAGACATCAGTGATGAGAGAGAATCATTGATCAGCTGCCGCCTGCATGATCATGGATCAAGCACCCAACCCAGGCTTATGCCCTGATCAGGAATGGAACCGTGACCTCCTGGTTCATAGGTCGATCAATGTCCAATCACTGAGCCACCATGGCCGGGCAATGCCACTTACTCTTACTGTTTTGAGGAGAGGAGAGAAAATTTTTTACCTTTTTTTTATCTCCCACAATGCCCTTTTCCTCTATTTTTTTTTAGCTTGTAGTATCATGAAGTCCTGTTTATAAAGGAACAAAAGAAATCCCCTCTACTAGTAACAGTGGAGATAAACTCACAGAAAACTCATTCATGAATTAAGCTTAGAAAGCAATTGATTTGCTATTAGGAGAAATTAAACATGTTTTTAAAAATTAATGTACTGGTCCAGAAACAGCTGATAATATATAAATGTCAGTTAACAGATCAGACATTCCATGTTCACAGAGCACTAATGATACAATATAATCTGTGGCTAAACTAAATCATCTTCCAAAACAGCAAAACAAAACAAAAAGAACTAAAAGTATTTGTGCCTAAGAACTATATCATTTCACTCATATGTGGAAAATGAAACTGAAACTCATAAACACAAACAGCAATGTGGTGATTGCCAGAGGGAAGGGGGTGGAGGCAAAAAGGGATCTTAATATAAGGTGACAGGAGAAGATTTGACTTTGGGTGGTGGGCACACAGTGCAATATACAGATCTTGTAACATAGAAACCCACACCTGAAATCTATATGTTTATGTTGACCAGTGTCACCCCAATCAATTTAATAAATACATATTTTTAAAAAATAAATAAATATTTTAAAAAATAGAAGTATCTGTGCCTTAAAAAAAAAAAGAGCTAAAATCAATATGGACACAGAGGAACATCAGAGCAATTTCCATTCACTCTGTGACTCGATGGTTTCAACTATGCCTTTGGACATTCCTCTGGACTGAGGATGTATCAGGGATCAGTTACAGTTAAGAGGCCGATGCTTTCAAGCTATGGCATTGTCAGCAGGTTTCTTATCCAATAACATGGGATAATGTGCTTGACTATAACACCTGTGCCACTCTAATTGGTACACAACTAATTCATCTAAGTTCTAAAAGTAGTTTATTCTCACACCACACCTTGGCTTATTTACAGCTCTTCCCCTAGGATATCAGGCCACACACCCAGAATTACCTCACTATGCTCCCATCTGGTGCTCAGTTATTAAGATGGCATTATGTTGTAAAGGTATAAAAGGATAATGACAGGACCTAATATATTCAGCATTTGGGGTGATGATAAAAATGGTGGTTTAGTCTACAGTGGTGTGTGTATATGTGTGTGCCCCCTCCCCACACCCACCCAGTCCCAAATGCTATTTTATTGGTCTAGGAAAGAATGCTGCTATAATAATTTTTAATCATAGCTTTGGGAGGAAAATTCTGTCACAAAATCAAATTAATGTGAAGCGTTTTTACCTATGGTAACAAAGGAAAACAGATTAGGACTCTGGTAGTGAAATTCTTGATGTGTTTTGTTTTTTTTTCAGCCAGGTTTACAGAATACTTGTCTCGTTCTTCTCCTCAAGCATCTCCACCCACATAATTTGTCATTATAAGCTCACCTGCCTAAGTAGGTAGAAAACAGATGATATTTAGAGTAACCAGTTGAGTTGATTTAATTCTGTAGCTTTGAGGTCAGTTTTTTAAACAATTTTAAAATTAAATTATTTATATGGCTATAATATTTTCTTCTCTTTTAACTGTTTCCCCCCATAAGAAATATGGGAGAGAAAATAGAAGATGTGGTTCTCTCTAATAATATTTCCAAACCTTGCACCTGAATAGCAAGAAAAAAAGAAAGCTACTAAGTCATTATGACATTTTTCGGAACCCACTTTTCCAAATATCCCTGTTTTCCTACCATTGAATCGAAGAATTTGATCTCAGATCACAAGGGTGCGAGAACTGTTTGCCTTTCATATCACAACGCTGTCCCAAAGCCAGTGTCGTTGAGTTTAGTCTTTTAAAGTGGGATTTTAAAGTCTTTTTTCTTTTTCCTAAAGAAGACACATCTGTTACTTCTGCAAGAGAGAAACTTTAATAGATACACTGCTAATTTATGTCTGTCTTTCTGAACTGTGGCTTAACCTTACAAACACATCATTTAATTAGCAACCACCATGGCTCACCTAGCTGAGGCTGTCAGCAGGTGGGAGGGAGCTTTATGGAAAATGCATTACTATAATATGGAATTTGTATACTTATCTTTCATTCCAAAAGCAAACATTGTATGTTTTTACAATTCAGATACCTTTTTTCTTTTTTAAAAAATTTATCTTTATTTTTGAAAGTATTATAGATGCCCCCCCTTTTTTCCCTTGACCCCCTCCACTCCACCTGTTACCCCACTCCAGGCTTTTGCCACACTGTTGTCTGTGTCCATGGGTCATATATAGATGCATGTAAGTTCTTTGGTTAATCTCTCCCCACCCCACCCCCAAATACCTTTTTAAAATATCTTATTTTGTCGTCACCAGAGTATTCATGCTAAAGAGAGCAACTCCACAAGTGCAGTGAATATTAGAATAATTGAATCAAAACAGCATGTTCCAGTCTTCCCCACCTGCCCCAAATCCTTGGAAGTTACAGAAAATGATCCTCTGGCTCAGTTGGTTGAATGTTGTCCCATGTACCAAGGTCGCTGGTTCAATTCTGGGTCAGGGCACATGCCTGGGTTGTGGGCTCGATCCCCAGTAGGGGGTGGGCAGGAGGGAGCTGATTGATATTTCTCTCCCTCTCCTTTCCTCTCTCTCTAAAATCAATAAAAAATATTTAGAAAATGAGCAAATGAATTTATAATAACACTGTAAACCAGAAATTGTAGCCTTGTTAGATCAAGAATTAGGAAGGATTACACACACCAAAGAAAGTGAGAGGAGGAAGGGATTTGGTGGAAGGAGGAAACTATAGCCCAAGACACATGTTCAATAAGACCCTACAAAAGGTGTCCCAGTGCTGCTCCAGGTCAGTGATGCTGGGCACAGAGCAGGATGGGATTCTGAGGTGCTGCTGTGGTGCCTGCCAAGCAGGTGAGCCCTCAGTACACCCACTTCCAAGCAGAGGCCTTTCCCCATGAGCAAGCAGTGAATGTGGACCCTTGGAATGGAAAAGTGGGGCAATGCCAGGTGACAGGAAACCTCAAAGGGAATGCAGAGCCACCAGGGCAGTCTCCAGCCAAGGCCACATCTGCCTCCCCATCACTGGGCACATATGCACCAAAACTAAGAGAGGATAGTAGAAACAAATGTAAGCAAATGACCCAAAGTCATCAAATCTGAGTAAAATCAAGTCCAAACTAAAGAACTAAGAGCTGAGAAATTAGAAGTAGCTGACTATACAAATGAAGATTTTTATGAGAAGTGTAATTAATATCCTCAGAGATCATACTGCATTTGTGAAATAAAAAGAGATTTTATAAGGAAAAAAATAATATGTGAGAAATGAAACTTTATGATTGTTAAAACAAACTTAAAGAATTTTCTCACCCTGAATATCAGTATAAATGAAGTGCAAATTAATGAGTTGGACATTTGAGTCTTGGGATATTCCCAAAACTGGAGTCATTAGATTAAAAAAAAAGAGATATAAATTAGTGGGGGAATTAAAGAATTAAAGAGTAAAATAATTGGACTTCTAACATTAGAAATAATAGGACATCCAGAAGGAGAAATCAGAGGGAATATGTAGAATGAAATACTCAAAGACTATTTATTATTGAAGGAAAGTTCCTGAGATTTAAGAAAGAAGAAGGAAAAAAAACACACAAAAACCTCTGAATCAAAATTGTCAGCAAAATGAATGGAAAAATACCCAGTCTTAGACCATCTGAGTACAACCTTCAGAGTACCAATAAGAGAGAAGTCCTAAGAGCTTCTAGTTGAGATTCATTGTACTTTCCTTGGTAGCATTAAGCATAAGTTTTAAAAACTGAAGAAGTTATTTTAATTTCTGAGAGAAAATTATTTAGAACTTAAAATTCTTCTCCAGAGAAATGCCATTCAAGTCATAGGGAAAATAAAAACCTTTTCAATTGCATAAGGTTCAGAAAGTTTACCCTCTCTGAATGAATTACTGGAAGATGTATGCCTGGATATTAACTCTAGAGGAAGATGAGAGATTCAAGAAAGAGTAGTGTACAAATAAAAAATTTAAGCTCGTCTTGCCAGTGTGGCTCAGTGGTTGAGCATCGACCTGTGAACCAGGAGGTCACAGTTCGATTCCCAAATCAGGGCACCTGCCTGGGTTGCAGGCTTAATCCCCAGTGTGGGGTGTGCAAAAGGTAGCTGATGGATGATTCTCTGTTATTATTGATGTTTCTCTCTCTTCCTCTCCTTTCCTCTTTGAAATAAATAATATTTATTTTTAAATAAATCAATAGTATTTTTTAAAAATCAATAGAAAAAGTATCCTCAGGTGAGGATTAACAAAAAAAAATGGGGATATTTTATACAACAGTATATCTGCAGCACTTTGCACAATGTATGGCACATAATGAGCTATCCAAAAACTTAGAAATTAGTTGTTATCCCAACTATAATTACTATCAGTAATGGGATATGAGCAAAGTGGTGCTCAAAAAAATTTGCTCGTATTTATTAGTGATTATATATAAGAAACACAAACAAAATTAAAAAGGCCAAGGAAACCCCTAAATAAACCAATAAGTAGGTCATTATGAAAAAAGGCAATACTAGTTAAAATGATAATTGGATATTTTTTAAAACCCGGGAGGTGCTAAAATGGATCAGCGTAAACTTGTTGCAAGCTGTTAAAAGACACATATTACTTCTTACTTGTTTTGCTTTTGACCTGAGTTCTAACATTGCTTTCTATTTAAGCAAATTATTTTTATCTTTAAAGAGTATAAATAGTAATTTGTCTAATTAAAAAAAGCTCTCTAGATTAGCTACAAATGCTAAACATTGTTCTGGAACTCCTTCATGTGAATTCTAGATCCTTTTTAAATTTGCAGCACATTTTTGCTCTTGGCAGTGACATTCTTGAATTGGTTTTTCACTCCTTTCCCCTCTACAAACCAGCCGTCCATATGAGCATCCAACTGGCTCCCTATCTGAGAGGACCTTCTTTACTGAAGTCAAATGGAAAAAGTGGATGAAATATTAATTCATCTGAAGTGCTTTGATTCCTGGCATCCTGGGTCATTAGCCAGTGATAGGATTTTTCTGTTGAAAATGTCAGAGTAGGTTGCTGGCACCAAAATGTTCATATGCCTACTTCATATGTCTTTGTTTTCCATATGCCCTCCTTGGTAGTGCACCTCCTCAACACTGGCCACCAAACAGTCCTGAATATCTAAGAGTTTATATGAAGGAAGAGCAGAACTCTCACACCTTCAGAACTTTAGCTTGAGGTTACCTGTGCTTTAGAACATATCCAGGGGCATTAGGGAATTGAGAATGTAATTCCTCAGGCCCATAAAGCGGGATAAATAATATAACTATCTATTACTATATTTTTAAATTCAATAATAGGAAAATGACTAAATATAGCTTGGCATGTGCATAATAAAATATTATCTGAAAGAAGAACAAAGTTGGAGGGATTACAATACCAGATATCAAACTATATTATAAAGCCACTGTTCTCAAAACTGCCTGGTACTGGCACAAGAACAGACATATCGACCAACGGAACAGAACAGAGAACCCAGAAATCAACCTAAGTCATATGCTCAATTAATATTTGACAGAGAAGGCAAGAGCATACAATGGAGTCAAGACAATCTCTTCAATAAATGGTGTTGGGAAAATTGGACAGATAATATGCAAAAAAGTGAAACCAGACCACCAACTTACACCATACACAAAAATAAACTCAACATGGATAAAAGACTTAAACGTAAGATGGGAAACCATAAAAATCTTAGAAGAACCCATAGGCAGCAAAATATCAGACATATGTCATAGCAGTGTCTTTACTGATACAGCTCCTAGGAAAATGGAAACTAAGGAGAAAATAAACAAATGGGACTACATCAAAATAAAAAGCTTCTGCACAGCAAAAGAAACTATCGACGAAACAAGAGAGCCCACTGCATGGGAAAACATTTGCCAATGTTACATCTGATAAGGGTTTAATCTCCAAAATTTATAGGGAACTCATACAACTTAACAAAAGGAAGATAAACAATCCAATCAAAAGATGGGCAAAGGACCTAAATAGACACTTTTCAAAAGTGGACATACAGAAGGCCAAGAGACATATGAAAACATGCTCAAAGTCACTAATCATCCGAGAGTTGCAAATCAAAATGAGAATGAGGTACCATCTCACACCTATCAGAATAGCTATCATCAACAAATCAACCAATGACAAGTGCGGCCGAGGATGTGGAGAAAAAGGAACCCTCGTTCACTGCTGGTGGGAATGCAGACTGGTGCAGCCACTGTGGAGAACAGTGTGGAGATTCCTCAAAAAATTAAAAATGGACCTCCCATTTGACCTAGTAATTCCACTTCTAGGAATATATTCCAAGAAATCAGAAACACCAGTCTGAAAGG
>NW_005356259.1:2845765-2847326 GCF_000412655.1 Myotis brandtii
AGTGGGCGGGGAGAGGTCAATGGGGGGGAAAGGAGACATATGTAAAACTTTCAACAATAAAGAATTTAAAAAGTATATATTATCTGGCCTGTTTATATAGAGCCAATAATCTAGAAAATGTGTGCATTATTAATGTGAGTGAAAAAGGGCAGAATATGAAAACATATATACAATATTATCACAACTATCTGAAAATATACATATAGAATATTAGAAGTAAATACACTAAAATATTAATTGTGCTGTGCTTGTCTCTGGAATAGTGTGATTGTGGGTGATTTTTTTCTTGTACTCTTTATATTTTCCAATTTTTCAATAATGAGAATATTGTTATCATGATAAAAACAAATAGAGTTTCTTTCTTTAAACTTCAAAAATATTTCCAACTTTACTTTTTTAGAATGACTTATGCAGGTGTCCTTTCAAGGCCTTAGACTTCACTTGTGTGAAGAGTCTTTCCCTAATTAAAAAAATAAAAGTAAAAATGTCTCCTACATAAGATAGAATACCCAGAATTCCAACACACCAGCAAGATATAGAGAAGATGCCAGAGGCCATACAAGACTTGTCCTGGGATCAAACTTCCATTCCTGTCTTTGGCCTTGCTGACTTTTTCAAATGGTCAGAGAGAAAGTAATCTCTGAACCGCTGGCTTATTTCTAGTTCCCTCCAACTTCCAGTCCTACAGTCCTATTCCACTACCATCCATACCCTATTAAGATATCTGCTGTATAAATTTGCTCTGAAGGGCCCTTTCAAGAAATATATTTTAAAACAGCTCATCTAGAATTAAAGAAAAAGATTTGAGTACAGACAGTGGTTTCCTCAGGTCAGCCATAACTTAGTGCCTAATAGATGATTTAAAAAAGAGAGCAAAGTGCAGACTATTAGTTACATATTTTAAAGACATTGCTTGCAAAGTGGGACACGCCTGCAACTGACTCAAAATGTCTTTCTTAAAATTTAATGCTATCTAGTGGAATAAAATTAAGACAAAATTAATATTAAATCAAATCAAACAGTTTTATATTGGACTCCTTGTTCCAGAGAGATAGTATCAAAGAATCTTATATATAACCTCTGAAAATCAAAACTGCAAATAGACCAAAACAAAACAAAACAAAATCTCCATTATAACCCTTTCCATATAAGTTGATGCTTTTAGTAAAAACGGGCTTCAAAATTATTTAGAACTCTTTAGAACAGTTTGAGCATCTTCTTGTTATCCTATCTAATAAAAGAGTAATATGCAAATTAACCATCACCCTCACAAAGATGGCAGCGGCCACGGGGCTGGAGTGAGCAGGAGGTTTAGGTTGCCCCCGGCAATGGAGGAAGCCAAGCTTCCGGCCTGCCCTGGCCGGCCCTGGGCTCCGCTCAAGGCTACAAAGTTTCAATTATAGAAGATAAATAAATCCCAGATACCTGCTTCCAGCCGGCCTGGCCTCTGCTCCAGGAGGGTCTGGGAACGTGGGTTGCCAGGGGCAACCCAGGCTTCGAGCGGGACCAAGGCTACAAAGTTTCAATTATAGAAGTTAAATAAATCCCAGATACCTGCTTC
>NW_005356259.1:2847579-2850970 GCF_000412655.1 Myotis brandtii
GGGACCCCCACCCTGAAGGGGGTGTGGCCAGCTGCAAATAGCCATCAGCCCCTCACCCAGGCTGGCCAGGCATCCCAGTGGGGACCCCCACCCTGAAGGGGGTGTGACCAGCTGCAAACAGCCATCAGCCCCTCATGCAGGCTTGCCAGGCACCCTAACAGGACCCCCACCCCAATCCAGGACACCCTTCAGGGCAAACCAGCCGTCCCCCACTCATGCACCAAGCTTCTATCCTATATAATAAAAGGGTAATATGCAAATTGACCCTAACATCAGAACGACTGGGAATGACTGGTCACTATGACACACACTGAACACCAGGGGGCAGACGCTCAATGCAGGAGATGCCCCCTGGTGGTCAGTGCACTCCCACATGGGGAGCTCTGCTCAGCCACAAGCCAGGCTGACGGCTGCCAGCACAGCTGTGGTGGCGGGAGCCTCTCCTGCCTCTTCAGCAGCACTAAGGATGTCTGACTGCAGCTTAGGCCTGCTCCCCACTGGCAAGTGGACATCCCCCGAGGGCTCCTGGGCTGCCAGAGGGATATCTGACTGCCAGCTTAGGCCCGATCCCCCGGGGAACGGCCAGCAGGTGGACATCCCCCAAGGGGTCCCAGACTGCGAGAGGGCACAGGCCAGGCTGAGGGACCCCCCCCAAGTGCACAAATTTTTGTGCACCGGGCCTCTGGTTTTCTATAAAGTATTCCCTCTGTCCAACGAGAAGAATGATGTTACCCCTGATTAGAATCCTTGTCACAAAATACTTATAAAGCTGAAGAGGGATTTTAGATAAGCTTATAATTCAGGGTCCGTGAATTGAAGATATATTGCCAATCTAAGTTAACATTGTATTAAATGGATCATGTTTTACAGACATGTTTATTTAAAGCAAACCCTACTTGACCATGCAGATAATATAAATTTATAATAAATTTAGGGACCCAGATAGATCGTGGCCAAAATCTCAATATGAAAGACCAATAGATAGATAAAACACAATCTTTCAGCTAAGTACCCCCCTGCTGAAAGATATTTAAGCAAAAACATTTTCCATACTGTACTGCAACTTTATCAAGGATTGTTTCTCTGCTTATTCTAGTATGAAAAAAATACTCATTATAAGTTAGACATTTCTTTTAATTGCTGTTTTCACTTATTTTAAAACAAAAATAGCACTATATTTTACAGGGAAGAGGAAGGGGCAGGAAACTAACATTGATTGAGAATATAATGTCCCAGACAATACATTATTTTTTTTTTAACATTCTCAGTGCAGGTTATATTTTGGTCTTTTTAGTGAGAAAGCTGAATGCTGTCTACCATTCTAAAGCCAATATTTTCATTCATGTTCATTCTGCAAGAGTGTAAGGAAACATAATATCTATATATATAAAAGCATAAGCGACCATTATGACTGAACGACCGGAATGGCCGGTCGACCAGTCTCTATGATGTGCACTGACCACCAGGGGGCATACACTCAATGCAGGAGCTGCCCCCTGGTGGTCAGTGCACTCCCACAGTCAACCTCCCTTGGCCCCTCCCCCGGCCGGCCAATTTCCTGCAGCCCCTCTCCTCGGCTGGCCAACCTCCCACAGTCCCTCCCCTTTGCCAATTGGCCCCCCTGATAGGTCCCGATCAGGAGAACGGCCAGCCAACCTCCAGGGGTCCTTCCCTTCACCTGGCTTGCCCCCTGATAGGCTTCAATTGCCAGCCAGGCCAAGGGACCCCCAGCCATGCACGAATTCATGCACCGGGCCTCTAGAGTATAATAAAAACCTGAAATAAAATTGCACTTCAGTGAAATACAGTAGAACCAAATGAAGAAAGTAATTTTTGAAATGCAGTACCTGCAGGGAAGCCTTCAAATAGAGCTCATCCTTTACCTTCACCTAAGCTGTCTGCTAGAGGGAAAGCCTACCAATGCAGTGGATGTGGAGAAGCTTTCAGTCAAAGCACATCCCTTGCTAGACATCACAGAACTCAGATTGGAGATAAACCTCATGAATATAAATTAAGTGGAAGGGTTTTTACCTCTGGTACATCCCTTATTAAATATCAGAGAATTTATCCCACATACAGACCTTATGGATATCAATCTCAGAGAATTTATTCAATCTCAGAGAATTCATAGTAGATTAAAAACCTATGAACTTGGCAAATGTGGGATCTTATAGCCAGGCTTTATTCCATATCTTAGTTCAAACCTAAAGTTGCCAACTTGATTTAATATATTCTGAAAAATATAATAAAACAATTTTTCATAGATATATCACCTTTAGAACCATTTATGCCAATAAAAGTAGGAAAAAATGTAATGAAAATATAAGACCTTTATTGCCTATATTAATATTCTTATTATTTTCATCAGTCTATAATGAGATCATTTAAGTTTTCATTCTGAATTATAATACATATAAATTAAATGCCTTTTTAAATTATTTTTATTTGGATATTATTTGCATTTTTAAAGCAAATGTTTAAACTAAAAACGTCCCCCTTGCATATCACATTTCCTACAGTTAAAATGTTGGTATCCTATATAATAAAAGGCTAATATGCAAATTGACCAAACAATGGAATGACCGGTTGCTATGACACGCACTGACCACCAGGGGGCAGATGCTCAACCCCGGAGCTTCCCCCTGGTGGTTAGTGCACTCCCACAGAGAGAGTGCCGCTCAGCCAGAAGCCGGGCTCATGACTGGCGAGCACAGTGATGTTAGCAGGAGCCTCTCCCTCCTCCACAGCAGCGCTAAAGATATCCAACTGCCAACTTAGGCCCATCAGTCGGACATCCCCTGAGGGCTCCCAGACTGCAAGAAGGCGCAGGCTGGGCTGAGGGACCCCCGAGTGCACGAATTTCATACAACGGGCCTCGTGTGTGTGTGTGTGTGTGTATGCATATATGCATTCATACTTTTCTATGACTATACCAAAATGAGAAACTGACCAGAATTTCATTTTTTATCTAACAACCCCTATTAATACTAGTAGACAAAGAATATTGTAATAAATGTTTTATACTTAAAGTATTTCTGAAATAAAAATTCCTAAAATGAAATTTAGAGAATCAGACATGTATGTATACATATACATATATATAGGGTGTCCCCCAAAAATCTATACACACACTTTGAATAATTATAAAGGCAGTGTTTATTAAAATACATTTCATTTTCAAAATTGAGATGTCAGCTGTTAAAGAAGTGTGTATACATTTGTTGAGAAATTTATGTACACTGGCCAGATTATTATGACCACCTGACGTTTGTAGGCAAATTAGCTATAATTTCGCTCTGAAGTAGCAAGAGGGCCAGACCATTATAAATAGGGAAGCAGGTTGTTTACCACGACAGTAGAAGTGATTTTTTTCTGAAGATATGGGTAAACG
>NW_005356259.1:2851714-2857834 GCF_000412655.1 Myotis brandtii
GCCTGATGAAGAGCACTGTCCAGTTCTGTGAGATGTGATGGTTGTGGAACCAGCTGCCTGGTGGCTCTTTAAACTTCGTCCCGCAAATGCTCAATTGGACTGAGATCTGGTGATGGTGGGGGCCACCTAAGCAAGGTGAAGTCTCCCTCATGTTCTTGAAATCACTCCTGCACAGTACGAGCACCGTGGCATGGCCATTGTCTTGTTGGAAGAAGCCATCTCCATTGGGATATGCCATCAACATGATAGGATGAACCTGACCAGCAACGATACTTAGGTATGTTGTGCTATTCAGACATTTATTATGATCTGGCCCTCTAGCAACTTCAGCAGGAAATTATAGCTAATTTGCCTACAAACGTCAGGAGGTCATAATAATCTGTCCACTCAGTGTATATATATATACAGTATATATGTAATTTTTTATAGTTACTGCCAAATTTCCCTTCAAAGAATATATATAATCCTTTTTTTAGGCTGATGAAGGAAAATTTTGTTTAATTTTAGCTTTATTAAGATATAATTTTATTTTTTTTATTTTTATTTTTTTTTAATTTTTTTATTGCTTAAAGTATTACAAAGGGTATTACATATGTGTCCTTTTTTTCCCCGCCCTTGACAATCCCCTGGCCTCCCCTACCCCCCAGTGTCTTATGTCCATTGGTTATGCTTATATGCATGCATACAAGTCCTTCGGTTGATCTCTTACCCCCTTCCCTCCTGCCCCCCAACCCTCCCCGGCCTTCCCGCTGCAGTTTGACAATCTGTTTGAGGCAGCTCTGCCTCTGTATCTATTATTGTTCAAAAGTTTATAATGGTCTCTATTATCCATGAATGTGTGAGATCATGTGGTATTTTTCCTTCATTGACTGGCTTATTTCACTTAGCATAATGCTCTCCAGTTCCATCCATGCCATTGCAAATGGTAAGAGTTCCTTCTTTTTTACAGCAGCATAGTATTCCATCGTGTAGATGTACCACAGTTTTCTAATCCATTCATCTACTGATGGGCACTTAGGCTGTTTCCAGATCTTAGCTATGGTGAATTGTGCTGCTATGAACATATGGGTGCACATATCCTTTCTGATTGGTGTTTCTGGTTTCTTGGGATATATTCCTAGAAGTGGGATCACAGGGTCAAATGGGAGTTCCATTTCCAGTTTTTTGAGGAAACTCCATACTGTCTTCCATAGTGGCTGCACCAGTCTGCATTCCCACCAGCAGTGCACAAGTGTTCCTTTTTCTCCACATCCTCTCCAGCACTTGTCGTTTGTTGATTTGTTGATGATAGCCAGTCTGACAGGTGTGAGATGGTACCTCATTGTTGTTTTGATTTGCATCTCTCGGATGATTAGTGACTTTGAGCATGTTTTCATATGTCTCTTGGCTTTCTGAATGTCCTCTTTTGAAAGGTGTCTATTTAGGTCCTTTGCCCATTTTTTGATTGGATTGTTTATCTTCCTTTTGTTAAGTTGTATGAGTTCCCTATAAATGTTGGAGATTAGGCCCTTATCAGATATAATGTTGGCAAATATGTTCTCCCATGTAGTGGGCTTTCTTGTTGTTTTGTTGATGGTTTCTTTTGCTGTGCAGAAACTTTTTATTTTGATGTAGTCCCATTTGTTTATTTTCTCTTTAGTTTCCAATGCCCTAGGATCTGTATCGGTGAAGAAATTGCTTCGGCATAGGTCTGAGATTTTGTTGCCTTTGGATTCTTCTAGTATTTTTATGGTTTCCGGTCGTATATTTAAGTCCTTTATCCATTTTGAGTTTATTTTTGTGTATGGTGTAAGTTGGTGGTCTAGTTTCATTTTCTTGCATGTATCTGTCCAATTTTCCCAGCACCATTTATTGAAGAGACTGTCTTGACTCCATTGTATGTTCTTGCCTCCTTTGTCAAATATTAATTGAGCGTATTGGTTGGGGCTGATTTCTGGGCTCTCTATTCTATTCCATTGATCTATATGTCTGTTCTTGTGCCAGTACCAGGCAGTTTTGAGAACAGTGGCTTTGTAATACAGCTTGATATCTGGTATTGAGATCCCACCTACTTTCTTCTTTCTCAGGATCGCTGCAGCTATTCGGGGTCGTTTTTTGTTCCAGATGAATTTTTGGAGAGTTCGTTCTAGGTCTGTGAAATATGCCGTTGGTATTTTAATGGGAAGTGCGTTGAATTTATAGATTGCTTTGGGCAGTATGGACATTTTAATGATGTTGATTCTACCAATCCAAGAACATGGTATGTTCTTCCATCTCTTTATGTCTTCCTCTATCTCTTTTTTCAACGTCCTGTAGTTTTCTGAGTAGAGGTCTTTTACCTCTTTAGTTAAGTTTATTCCTAGGTAGCTTAATTTTTTTGGTGAGATGGTAAATGGGATTGCTTTTTTAGTCTCTCTTTCTGCAAGTTCACTATTGGTGTATAGAAATGCCATAGATTTCTTGGCGTTAATTCTGTATCCTGCTACATTGCCGAATTCTTTTATTAAGTCTAATAGTTTTTTGATGGAGTCTTTAGGGTTTTTTAAGTATAATATCATGTCATCTGCAAATAAGGACAGTTTTACTTCCTCTTTTCCAATTTGGATGCCTTTTATTTCTTCTTCTTGTCTAATTGCAATGGCTAATACTTCCAGTACTATGTCGAACAGGAGTGGTGAGAGTGGGCATCCCTGTCTTGTTCCTGTTTTTAGGGGAAATGGTGTTAGTTTTTGTCCATTGAGTATGATGTTGGCTGTGGGTTTGTCATATATGGCTTTTATTATGTTGAGGTATGATCCTTCTATTCCCACCTTGCTGAGAGTTTTTATCAAAAATGGGTGTTGAATTTTGTCAAATGCTTTTTCTGCATCAATTGATATGACTATGTGGTTTTTTTCCTTCAATTTGTTTATGTGATGTATCACGTTGATTGATTTGCGGATATTGTACCATCCTTGCATCCCTGGGATAAATCCTACTTGGTCATGGTGTATGATCTTTCTGATGTACTGCTGGATCCGATTTGCTAAGATTTTGTTGAGGATTTTGGCATCTATGTTCATGAGGGATATTGGCCTGTAATTCTCTTTCATTGTGTTGTCTTTACCTGGTTTTGGTATTAGGGTGATGCTGGCTTCATAGAATGAGCTTGGAAGTGTTCCTTCCTCTTGGATTTTTTGTAGTAGTCTGAGGAGGATAGGTTTTAGTTCTTCCTTGAATGTTTGGTAAAACTCCCCTGTGAAGCCGTCTGGTCCTGGGCTTTTGTTTGCTGGAAGCTTTCTGATGACTGCTTCAATTTCTTCCATAGTTATTGGCCTGTTGAGATTTTTAGATTCTTCCTGATTAAGTTTTGGAATGTTGTATTTTTCTAGAAATATGTCCATTTCCTCCAGGTTGTCTAGTTTGTTGGAGTAGAGTTGTTCATAGTATTTTTTAACAATCATTTGTATTTCTGTGGGGTCTGTTGTTATTTCGCCTCTATCATTTCTGATTTGGTTTATTTGGGTCCTCTCTCTTTGCTTTTTGGTGAGCCTGGCTAGAGGTTTGTCGATCTTGTTTATCCTTTCAAAGAACCAGCTCTTGGTTTCATTGATTTTCTGTATTGTTTTTTTGGTCTCTATGTCATTTATTTCTGCTCTAATCTTTATTATCTCCTTCCTTCTGCTCACTCTGGGCTTTTCTTGTTGCTCTCTTTCTAATTCTTTGAGCTGTAGATTTAGATGATTTACTACCATTTTTTCTTGTTTGTTGAGGTAGGCCTGTAGAGCTATAAACTTCCCTCTCAGGACTGCTTTCATTGTGTCCCAAAGGTTTTGGATTGTTGTGTTTTCATTGTCATTAGTTTCCAGGATGTTTTTAATTTCTTCTTTGATCTCATTGGTAACCCAATCAATATTTAATAACATGCTATTCAGCTTCCAAGTGTTTGAGTATTTTGGGTTGTTTTTATTGTAGTTTATTTCTAATATTATGCCCTTGTGGTCTGAGAAGATGCTTGGTATGATTTCAATCTTCTTGAATTTGGGGAGACTTTGTTTGTGACCCAATATGTGGTCTATTTTTGAAGATGTCCCATGAGCACTTGAGAAGAACGTATATTTTGTTGCTTTGGGGTGAAGTGTTCTGAAGATGTCAATTAAGTCCATCTGATCTAGTGAGTCATTTAGGATTGCTGTTTCTTTGCTGATTTTTTGTCTAGCAGATTTATCCAGTGATGTCAGTGGTGTATTAAAGTCCCCTACTATGATTGTATTGTTGTCGATCTCTCCCCTGATGTCTTCCAGGAGTTTTCTTATGTATGTGGGTGCTCCTGCATTGGGTGCATATATGTTTATCAGGGTTATATCCTCTTGTTGTATTGATCCCTTTAGTATTATGAAGTGGCCTTCCTTATCTCTTGTTATGGCCTTCACTTTGAGGTCTATTTTGTCGGATATAAGTATTGCTACCCCAGCTTTTTTTTCATTTCCATTTGCCTGAAAGATATTTTTCCATCCCTTCACTTTCAGTCTGTGTGAGTCCCTTTTAATGAGGTGGGTCTCTTGTAGACAGCAAATGTATGGGTCATGTTTTTTTATCCATTCAGCCACTCGATGTCTTTTGATTGGACCATTTAGTCCATTTACGTTTAAAGTTATTATTGAAAGGTACTTGTTTGTAGCCATTTCTTTTTTTGTGTGGCTGTTTTCTTTCTGGGCTTTTTATTTCTTCTTTTTACACCAGTCCCTTTAGCATTTCTTGCATTGCTGGCTTGGTGGTGATGAACTCCCTTAGCCTTTTTTTGTCTGTGAAGCTTCTTATTTCCCCTTCAATTTTGAATGATAGCCTTGCTGGATAGAGTATTCTTGGATTCAGTCCTTTGCTTTGCATCACTTTGTAAATTTCTGTCCATTCTTTCCTGGCCTGATGTGTTTCTGTTGAGAAATCGTTTGATAATCTGATGGGGGATCCTTTGTAGGTAACTCTCTGTTTCTCTCTTGCAGCCTTTAAGATTCTCTCTTTGTCTTGTACATTTGCCATCGTTATTATGACGTGTCTTGGTGTGGGTCTTTTGGGGTTCATCTTGCCTGGGACTCTCTGTACTTGTGTAACTTTTTTCTTCCCCATATCTGGGAAGTTTTCTGTCATTATTTCTTCAAATAGATTTTCTAATCCTTGCTGCTCTTCTTGTCCCTCTTGCAGCCCTATTATGCGTATGTTACTTCGTTTCATGTTGTCCCGAAGCTCCCTTAGGCTCTCCTCCTGTTTTTTAATTTTTTTCTCCAGTTGCTGTTCAGATTGAGCTTGTTTCTCTGCCTTATCTTCTAACTCACTAATTCGGTCCTCTGCTTCTTTCAGCCTGCTGTTGAAACTTTCCATGGTGTTTTTGATTGTAGCTATATCACTTTTCATTTCTTCCTGATTCTTGCATAGGTTGTTGATTTTCTCATCCATCCGGTGAATGAATTGTACAACCATTATTCTGAATTCTTTTTCTGTCATGTTGCACGCTTCAACTTCATTAATTTCCTTTCTTGGTGATTCCTCATTGTCTTTCCTCTGGGTGTTGTGTCGTTTCTTCATTCTGCTTATCTCCCGATGGATCAAAGGTCGGGTTGCGTGGGCCTGGGCCGTGTGCAGTGGGAGCCTCCCACCACCTTAGTGTCACTGAAGAGCTCTGACACTAAGATGTGTGGTTGTTGTTGGTTGGTGGGAACCAGGCTCGCTCTGAGTCAGTGTTGCCAGCGCTCAATGTGGCCTCGTATGTGCCCTTAGAATTAGGGACCCTGCCTGCACCGTGCTGAAATAGAGACCCCCCTGGAGCGTGTTGAAAACCAGAGCCCCCTAGCATGCGCCAGGAGTCAGAGTTCCCCAAGAGTCCAGTATCAGAGTCTCTGTTGCTTTGCGCGACTTCGCCTTGAGAATCAGGGTCCCTGTGTGCCCTTGCACCAGGAATTGGATTCACTGGCTCTTAGTATGAATGCACAGGGAATCAGGATCTCAGGCGCAGGTGATAAGAAACACAGTCAAGTCACTGGTGCTTGGTGCTGCCTCCTGCCCCGAGAAAAGGGATCCTTGGGCCTGTGCTAGGCAGACAAATTCCCGTTCGCGCGATTGCTCCCAGCCCAGGGCTCCGAAGCCCAAAGTGCGCGCAGGATCAGT
>NW_005356259.1:2858339-2883453 GCF_000412655.1 Myotis brandtii
GTATTTGTGATCCAGACTGCCTTAATTTGTGTTCACCTAAGAGTCAGTTTGTGGCTCAGCCTCTGGGTGGCAGTGTTTTGGGGTTGGCCTCTGAGGCTATACGGCTTCTCTACTTAAAACTGGTTTGGGGCTATAATTTTAATTGATGTACAGTTTATTGAGAAATTTACAATTGTAAGCTAGTTAACGTGTACATCATGGTGATCTGATATATGTACATATTGTGAAAGGGTTTCCTCCATTTGTCAGTAGACACATCATAGTCTCACATATTTATCTTTTTTTATTTTTTGGTAAGAAAATTTAAGTTCTACTCTCTCATATCATTCTTAAAAGTATTCATAGTTGAGCCGATTAAAGCAATTTTATTCTCAAACCATTCCAAAACAGCTGATAGGCGGAATCACCAGCTTTCCAGTGAAGAAACTGCTTACAAAAATATTTATTTTTCTTGACATAAAAAGTAGAAAGTCGTAGTTTAAAAATACAAATTAAATATTATTGTGATCTTGCTACCTCTAAGGGAAAAAAGTTACCTTAAGGCATTTTATTGATTATGAAACTTTTTTCTGTGTTCCAACTTCATCCCACTCTATAATAAATAATAGATACCGCTTTTTTTATAATAAATAATTTGGGGACTTTATTTTTAGAATTAGTCATCAAAGGATAAATATAAATTGCTATGTTGTACAGAGCTCTCCCCTGTAGGCAGACATTTCTTCAAATGCAGTTCACATAGAACCACATTTCCTTGGAGAAAACATAATTTAAACCGTAGAGAACTAACACTCCTTTTCAGGGAAATGCTCATGCCATCCTAGATATTGCTAACATTGTAGAGCTCTTCCAATGCCACTGCTGGCCTCAAAGATTTAGTTGTCATTTACTTTCATTTAATTGTTAAATTGGGAGAGATTCATAGACCATATTGTTTTTGTAACTGGAATTAATCACAGTTTTGCAACCTTACATCAGAAGTCTAAAGTCCAAAAGTTCAGTGGTTGATGGAGCTCCGGGATCCCCTTAAGGATACTTTGCCTTCAGCTAAGTTCAAGCCAGTGTTTATACGAATTCATAAATGAATGAGCTTGTGCTACAAAAGGCTTCTTCTGAATTTTTAATACATGCAAGATAATTTATTCAAAGTGATGAGACTTTTACAAAATCATTTTTCAGATTTCTCTCTGCTTCTTTCTCTCCAAAGTGGACTAAACTTTGCATTTCACTTCATCATAAATATTTGGGTTTCTAAAGAAAATAACTTCACTTTATTAACTTCCAATAGGTAGTGGAAAAAATAAAGACAATGTAGAGTAAAACTGGAATATGTTGGACTTTAAAGTTTGAAAAGAAATATACAGTCTGAATTATATCTCACACAACTCTGTGGTAGAGGTCATGAAAATCACCCATTTATATTAATCTAGAAGTTATTCACTTACAACTAATAATTAAGAGAAGACTACTAATCTCAGTTCTCACTTGAATAAAAAGTTCTTTTAGTCCATGTCAATGCCATCTTAATTTAATTTTTAACTTTAAAAATGCTCTAAAATATTTAAATGCCTAAAAGCAGCCATCATAGGCATCATTTGTGACCTTAACTTATTTTGTAGATCAGTAGGCTGAGTGGTTTAATTGTGATAAATGAAGATCAATGAACCACTGTGAAATTTTCTTGTATGAGTCAAAAGAGGTTCCTGGTTAATTGACAGTGGTCAAGTACTATTAAGAGCTTCCTCGAAGTTATTTATTGTGTTCCTGAATGATTGAAATAATCAATTTAAATGCAAAATAATAGGCATTTTCTCAACATTTTGATCACAAATCTATTATAAACTGGAATAGTTCAACATAATTGTCCTGACACAGTATCCTCTTTAGAAATGTAACTACTAAAATAACAGTGAACCGAGAATCACATCTCAATTTCAGAACCAAACTCAATTTTAGTTACCCTTCAGCAAGTCACTTACCTCTGTGTGCCCCAGTTTTCTCCATCCGTAGGCAAGTTAGTTGTGTGACTAACAATGGCAAAATTAGACATGACCAGAAATAAATTCTAAGGAGAAATAAGAGTTTTTATATAGTATTATATTCTCTTCTACATATCCAAATGCCTATTTGACAAGACCAAGTTTAAATCACATATCCTTTTTTTGCCAGATATTATATAGCTTTTCTTTTTATAATTTTTAATGTGGAAAACACCATATGAGTACTTGTGACATTATGATACTGTTTTTTATGGTCCCCTGTTTTCTTATTTGATTTCCCACCTCAAATATAAGTACTTTGAGAATAAAGACTGTCATTTAGTAGACACTCTATACATAGTATTGATTAAATTTATCTTTCTATGGAAAAAAACATAATTGTGAATAGAATGTGTTTAAACGTTTGTTCATTATCAACAGACTGACAAATCTCAGAGGGAAGAGGTTAATCAAAGAACTTATATACATTTATGCATGACCCATGGACACAGACAATAGTGCAGTGAAGGCCTGGGGAGGAGGTACGGTGGGGTGGAGGGGGTCAATGGGAAAAAAAATGGGAACATCTATAATACTTTCAACAATAAAGATCAATTTTTCAAAAGTTTGTTCATTATCTAAAATCTGTAGTACCGCATTTTGTTTCAGAATTATCCACTACTAAGTACATGTTCTTCATAAAAAAGAATGGATTCTACTCTTTAAAGCTTTGACTTAATCTTCTAATTCTTAATGATTCTCTCTTTTTTTTTTAAGGTGGGATATCTTGGGCGCTGTCATTGGTACAGAATGTGGAACAATAGAATCAGGTTTATCACTGGTCTTCCTCAAAGACGGCGAGAGGAAATTATGCACTCCGTACATGGACACTACCGGTTATGGGAACCTGAGGTTTTACTTTGTTATGGGTAAGTACATTTTGAACAAATTTCATTGACCTAGGGCAGAGTCAAAGCCAGCACCTCTTCCTGAGGAAGTAAGAGTGTTTGTTGTCTATAGTATAAAATCAAGTTCAGGAAATATGAGTTCTACTGATGGAGCAAAATCCTGTGATGCTCACACCTGCTTCAGACCAGCCCTGCTGGAACCATCCTGTAAGAGAGCTAAGTCCTGGCATGCTATGACTGGGCCTGAAGACAAAATGCCATCATACCTTCCTCACCGCTTCCTCGATGGTTAAGATGAAAAGACAATAGGAAAGAACTGAGGACAAAGTCACTGCCTTGTCCAAAGCCCTAGCTTCCAAAAAAAACAACAATCTAGCTGAGTCATTTGTTTCCATGGAGCATCCTTTTTTTTTATTATGGGAAGCCACGAAAAAAAAACAACACAGGTTTATAATACTTTATAGTGCTTTATTATTCTCTACTTTCTAATAGGTTGGCAAACACATTAAAAAAAGTGTTTATAAGACGGGTTTTTCTTCAGATTATTGTAGAGCAAATAAATATTTAGAAGTTTGGAAAAATTCTCAAGGAGGATTTAAGGGGTTAAAATTTGTGACCTCTCAAATTTATCATTTTCGTCAACAACAGCCACAGTTGCATATTCTTTCACTGGATGTCGTTCCAGAAATGTGAGTAGCCGTCACGTGCCTTCTTTTGTTGAATGACTGGAAAAGCACAGGCAACACCTGGAAGTTAGACAGGAAATAAACATTGTCAACCTTTGATCTTACTGACATAGATGTCAGTCCATCAGGACAAACAGGCCTCCTGAGTGTAGGCTTCAGCACTGGCTGTTTCTTCTCGTACATTCTGCATTTCCTACAGTTCAGAGTGGCGCATTAAACTTTAGAGTGTATCATGATCTCAAACACAAATGCCTGTGTGATGCTACCTCATTTTCAATAATGATCTGTTTGGTAAGAGGGAAGTTATATAAAATGTAATAATGTAATGGAAGTTATATAAATATATAAAATATAGTAATGTAATCTTCCTATCATAAAAATATCCTCACCTTGACTCTGAAATTATTTGTATATTTAAAGACCCAGAGCTTATTTCCTTTAAATAATTAGAATTTAAACTGGCTCTCATTTCATTAAGTGACTACTGGGAAACCTTAAGCCTACCCCCCCCCCAATTGCAATAAACATTTGATATGACAGTCTAATTTAAGTATCTTCTTTTTATACCATTTTGACATCATATATTTGAAATCTTGATTTTTTTCCCATTGTGAATCATAGTCAATCATAGAAATCAACTCAATTCAGTGCCATTACATAAAGATTGTTATCTTTATATGAGATTAGGTTATCTTTAATTCTTTCTCCTACAAAGCAGATTATTAGTGAATCAATTAAAATAATTTTGAATATGAGGTAAAAATTCAGTTGAATGAGCCCAAGGTACATTATCCCAAATAAAAGTATCTCCATTCAATTAAAAAAATTAATGACGTCCTGGCCAGTGTGGCTCAGTTGGTTGAGCATCATACCATGCACCAAAAGGTTGCTGGTTCAATTTCCGGTCAGGGCATATACCCAGGTTACAGGTTTGATCCCTGTCTGGGTGCATGCATGGGGCAACTGATCAATCCTTCTCTCTCACATTGATGTTTATTTCTCCCTCTCCCTTCTTCTCTCTCTAAAAACATATATTTTTTAAATTAGTGAAATCCTATTAAATTTAAAGAGCACTGAGCTAGGATATATGGAGATTACAACTGGGAAAAATGGTCCCTAACTCACAGTGATTCTTATCAGTGAGTTAATTAATACCTGAAAAGTCCTCAAAACAGTGCCTAATAGCCCTAGCCAGTTTGGCTCAGTGGATAGAGCATGGGCCTGTGGACTGAAGGGTCCCAGGTTTGATTCCAGTCAAGGGCACATGCCCGGCTTGTGGGCTCAATCCTCAGTAGGGGGCTTGCAGGAGGCTGCAGTTCAGTGATTCTCTCCCATCATTGCTGTTTCTATCTCTCTCTCCCTCTCTCTTCCTCTCTGAAATCAATAAAAATATATTTTAAAAAACAGTGCCTAATAAATAGTTAAGACTCAATATATCTTTGTACTTTATTATAAAGATTACCTATACAGGTTTTGCCCACACATGCCATCTGTGAGAGAGAATGCAGTGGGCTATGATGGAATGAAAATGCTGTGAAAGTGCAGGGGAAGCTCTGGGTAATTGAAGTGGACTAGGGTAAAGCTTCATGGAGATAGTGTTTGAACTTGGCCATGAAGGGTGGACATGATTTAAATTTAAGGGGAGATATTAGAATCTAAGCCAACGTTTTGAGAAAAATCACAAGTAAAAACTACATGGCATGTTTGGAGCTGGGTCATTTTCCCAAAACAAATGAATGGAAAGGCACACAATGGAGCTAGAGAAGCAAACTGGAGACAGAGCAGTGATTTTCTTTCATATCATACTAAGGAGTTTGAGTTCTCTTTTTCTAGGTATCATGGAGCCATCAGGTGTTTCCTGTCAGTTCTGTAAAATATTCTCATATGTGTTTTAGATAGATAATTCTGGAAGGAGTAGGAAGTAAAGACTGAAACAATGAGAAATTAGAAGACAGGAAGCCAGTCAGATAGGGTAGGGTTGGCAGATTTGGGGAAGGGAAAGCCTATTTAAATTTGAATTTCAGATAAACAGGGAATAATTCTTGTATAACTGTTGTTCATGCAATGTATTTTATCTGACAACCCTAAGTTAGGAAGATATTGCATTAGTTCAAGCAACAGAGGAATTATGGCAGTGCTGGTGGTAATATCGTGAAGGCAGAAATGAAGAATAAATAACTAAAGAGAAGGAACCAACAGAAGTTCACACCCAATTGACTGTGGGGATTATGACAACAGTATTGGAGAGGACGCAGATTTCTCTCCTGGATGACTGGAAGAATGGGCCATTTCCCAGATGGGAAATGTCAATAATGTAAATAAATAAAGAGTAAGTGTGGAGTAGACAAGATTTTTATATTAGATATGTTAAGGTTGGTTGAGGCTTCTGGAAGGCCATATGAACGTAGAAATTCTACTAAGGATCTGAATCAAGATTTGAAAGTCATCAGCCTACAGGTGATAACTGGAGCCACTGCATTTGCTGTGTTCTCCCAAGAAGACAGCAAAGGACATGAAAAATTCTTAAGGAGGACACTCAGCGAGGTGTAGGTGGAAGGAAAAGAGTAGATAAAGAATACTGAGAGTGGACATAAAGAAATGCAGGAGGAAGGCATCATTCTACCCTAAAGGAGGGAGGGAAGAGAGTGGATCAGGGGTGAGATGCTGGAGAGGTGATCAGCAGTGTAGGGAATGCCACAGAGAGAGCCCACCAATGCCCCCATGGTATACAGTTAAAAAGAAATAAAGAACTGCTCCTTTAAGAAGTTCATCAATAAACAGAAGAAAAGAATGGGGTGTGGATCTTGAGGAGAAAGCAGAATCCAGCAAAGGTGTTTTTTAGGATAGAACATGGTAGGATATGGCAGTAGGGTAGGATAAGACTGGACCTATAGAAAAGACTTTAAAACTTTAGTAGCTGATGCAGAAGAAAGCAATATGGGAGGAGATTTAAGATAGGATAGACAGTTGATAAGTAATTCTTCATTAAACACGGCTCCTTAGGAAAATCAGTGGCTGATTGTTGATCTAGGCCAGATTACATTCCCTTCCTCTCAGGACCCACCCATTTGTTCTTCCTGGTTTCACCCCTTGGTTCAGATCAATGTACTGTGACTACCATTTCTGGAAATGTTGCTCAATTTTCAAAATTTGATTCAAGGTATATTTCCTTTGTGTATACATTTACTTATTCAATACAAATTCATTAAACACCAGTATCTAGCACTGTTCTGAGAGCCAGAATTAGTGAAGAAGACAAAAATACCCTAACATACATCATTCCTTTATTACTTCTTCAACAAAAAATTTATTGAGCATCTCCCTTATGCCCAGCTCTTTTAGCCAACACGTATCTCTTTTCTGTGAATTTGACCTGCAGTTAAGGTACACAACACAATTTACTGCTAATTATTGTTCTTTCATGTATATTGGTCTTAACAAATTTTTTTCAGTCAGGACTATGTCCTGCACACAGCAAATAACGAAATAACTTTCCCAATATAAATACCCAAAAGCTACTTAAAACAGGATTTAAAATATTTTAAAACTGACTGTCCATCTTCTTTTATTGAAATCTTCTGTGCTTTAATTGCTGTACAAAATGCCCCTTGAGTCATACCTTTCTACAGCACATCAAAGCGTCCAAAGCTGAAGAAGAATCTGTGTCTTTCTGTAGGAGCTGCTGTCACTGAAACTTCACAGAACTGATAAATTGCCCCCAGAGGGATCTTTCAGATAAAGTCTGTCATCATTTTAAAGTCTTGGCTCCTTTTAGACTTTCTTATTCTGTCATTCTGAGCGGAATGAGCTCCCACGTGTGAAAGCAGGTGCAGTAAACAAACTGTTCTTAAGACAGCAGAGGAAATTCACAAGGAACAAATTAATGAAATTAGAGAGAACTGATGGTTCGGTTCCTATGTCTATGGGTGTGGCGCTTTAAACCTTCACTGCCTGTAACTTTTCACATTTTATTGTTCTTTTTGGTAAGTCTTTAATATGTGCTCAGTAAGGAAGTTACATTTTTAAAATGGGAATTTACTTTTCTTGTAGTCCTTTCTCCCAGAGACTTCCATTTAGAGTGGCTTTACTACCTATGTAACATAAAGGTATGTAATGAGCCCTGACCAGGTAGCTCAGTTGGTTAGAGCATCATCCCCATACACCAAGGTTGTGGGTTTGATCCCCAGTCGGGACACTTACAAGAATCAACCAATGAATGCATATATAAGTGGAACAACAAATGGATGTTTCTCCCTCTCTCTTTATCCCTTCTTTTCTCTCTCTAAAATCAATAAGTAAATAAAAAGTTTTAGAAGAATTATATAATAAAATGCTAAAAAATACAATATCAGATGTCAAAATCATAATATTTTCTTTACAGAATGAGGGCCACATTATCACTATATCTGGCTTCTCTGTTCTCAGTTCAGATTACTCAACTTAGTAAATATTTACAATATGCCAAGTTACATAGGTTAGCATATGTAACATGTCAGATTTCAATGCTCCATAAATACCACCATCCAAGTTACTTCTGCTTTTATGTTCTTATACTGATTAGATTCAAGCTTTCTTACTTAACATCATATATTGATTTCTCCCCAATTTCACTCCTGCTTTTCTGGTTGGTATTGTAATGAACAATAATGGTAGGTGGGAGAGACTTCTAGTTAGACATGAAATCCTTTCAAATTCAGGTTATGTCAACAGTTGCTAGAAGACAGCAAATAGTACAGATTATTGGCCGAATGCAGTAATGAGAAGGTTAGAGGTTCAAGGGCTAAATGACATAAGATCAACAGGTGACTTTTCCACCACTTAATTATCAGGTACCTGTTCTCTTATTCAGTTTCATCATCAAGATGCTCTTAATTATCTCTCAATCCTGATATTCAGTCATTTCCTATGTCTCCAGAGTAGAGTGATGAGGAATAAACTACTCTCTCTACTTTACAACAATCAAATGAGGTACTAAAAATAAAACTGAAAAATGTAAAAGAACTACATTTAAAACATAAACTCCTCATATGTGCTAAAATATTGGAGATACTAAATGCAACAGTTTAAATAGAATTATTTTAGAAATTTTTGATGCAGTGAGTTACCACACTTTTTTTAAAACTATAATCAATAGTTTCTAAATTTTGGCCATAAAGACCTTAAATATAAGGAAATAATGATTTATTGAAAAGTAGCATACCATTTTTTAGACAATATTATTTATTTTTTTAATTTCTTTATTGACTAAGGTATTACATATGTGTCCTCTTCCCCCCTTTACCACCCATACCATTTTAATGTGGGTTAAAATATGGACATGAAGTCATAGCTTGTTGTAGAATATTAGTTTAGTAATCTCATCAAGCAAATATTTATTTTGGCCTTCACAAATGTCAAGTCTTTGATCTTTAGCATGTCCTATCTGAACTATCTTCATAAATTTTTTCTTTGAGTCTGATTACCTTTGTTAAGGGTTTTCTTAAGTGACATCTGGGCCCTATAAATATATTCTGAAGTTTAACACTATATTTGATTTGACATGTTTATGGATGCACGTTGGTACTAACAATTTAAAATTTTTATTTTGTGCAGGAGGAATTTGTGACCCTGGAGATTCTCATGAAAATGATATCATCCTGTATTCAAAGACTGAAGGAAGAAAAGAACATATTACACTGGATACCCTTTCTTATTCCTCATATAAGGTATACATGCCATTTTGTTTGCCAAATGGCCCCACCCCAGAGGTCAAGTTCAAAATCAAGTTAGACCAAGTTAGATACAGAGGATAACTTTCTCTTATAGCACCCCAGGAAATTACCAGATTACTTTAAAAGTGACATGGACATGGATACAGATGTCTTGATAACTTTTAAAGATCTTATAAAAACTTATTTTCAGGAAGAGAGAGCCAGGTGACTTGGTTGGTTGGAGTGTCATCCTATATACCAGAAAGGTTGTGGGTTTCATCTCCGCTCAGGGCATGTATAGGAGACAACCGATTGATGTTTCTTCTCACATCAATGTTTCTCTCTCTCTCTCTCTCTCTCTCTCTCACACACACACACACACACACACACACACACATCAATAAAAGGATCCTCAGATGAGGATTTTTTAAAATATATTTTATTGAATTTTTTACAGAGAGGAAGGGAGCGGGATAGAGAGTTAGAAACATCGATGAGAGAGAAACATCAATCAGCTGCCTCCTGCACACCCCCTACTGGGGATGTGCCCGCAACCAAGGTAGATGCCCTTGACTGGAATTGAACCCGGGACCCTTGAGTCCCCAGGCCGACGCTCTATCCACTGAGCCAAACCGGTCAGGGCTCAGGTGAGGATTTTTAAGAAATGGCAGTTAGCCCAGCCGGCATGGCTCAGTGGTTGAGCATCAACCTATGAACCTGGATGGAGACCACGGTTCAATTCCCAGTCAGGGCACATGTCCAGGTTGCGGGCCTAATCCCCAGTAGAGGGCATGCAGGAGGCAGCCGATCAATGATTCTCTATCATCATTGATGTTTCTATCTTTCTCTCCCTCTTCCTTCCTCTCTGAAATCAATAAAAATATATTTAAAAATATAAAAACTAAAAATGGCAGTTATATACATTGTAATTGCAAGATTGATTCTAGGAAAATTTTCACAGACCCACATAGGGAGGATTACGAGTGATTTTGGTTTCCTTTGTTTTGAAGGTTCCATCTTTGGTTTCTGTAGTCATCAATCCTGAACTTCAGACGCCTGCTACCAAATTTTGTCTCAAGCAAAAGAACCATCAAGGGTATAATACGAATGTCTGGGCCGTAGATTTTTTCCACATCTTACCTGTTCTCCCTTCTACGATGTCACACATGATACAGTTTTCCATTAATCTGGGATGTGGAACACATCAACCTGGTAACAGGTAGGAAGCCCTATTTTTGAGTGTGTGAACTAATTAAAAATGAACACATCGACTTGACTATTAAATCAGAGCAACTTCTTAGTAGGTTTTCAGCTGGATTTTTAATAAACTACCCATTAATAAACTGAAAAGTTCTTCAGTTAACACAGAGCATGATTGGATAGATTTCAAATAGGAATAATTTTATTCTAAGAGCTTGGTCTTAGGTATCAGAGGAGCTTGCATGTGCTGTGGCAGCCATCCATTCTGACAGATTGTTGAGAGAAAAGAGAAAACAAAAAACTAAAAAAAGCTGGAACTCATGTTGGTTAGTGACCCCCTAATAATAGGAACAGAAATCAATTAGCACTTCAACAGCTATGATTTCTCAGTTTCACTTGCTGAAGTGTTGCTCGTGTCCTTCCTCAGGATTTTGTCATTCACATTCACGGGTTGAAGTGGCGGCAGTGTGAGACATGGTAATTGCCTTGCCATCTATCAAACTCAGGAGCACAAACCCCAGTTACCATTTGTTGTCTTTAAAACAGAGGTTGTTTCTATAGCAGTAATGTAACTGCTTGCCCTTTAAAGGCTGGTCAGACTTCAGTGTAGGGGAAAACAATATTTTCAGAAGCAGCATCTTAAAAAACTTTTACCCTAGTTCTATAGATGACTGATGTACTTAACAAGAAACAGGTAATTACATTTTATTTGTTATATTTTCCTCTTCCGTGTTGTGCTTGTTCTGGTGTTATCAGTGTCAGCTTGGAGTTTTCCACCAACCATGGGCGTTCCTGGTCCCTCCTGCACACTGAATGTTTGCCTGAGATCTGTGCTGGACCCCACCTCCCCCACAGCACCATCTACTCCTCTGAAAACTACAGTGGGTGAGTAAATTCTGAGATATCCAGAGACTTTAATCCATGTTGCAGACTCAAATCAGTGAGTATGCCTGAGACTGGTATTTTTTACTTAGTAAGCATGGAAGCTGACCTCTCTTTTTCAGCTGATTTAGAAGTGATCTTGTGAAAAGGGAAAAAAGACTAACTTTGGTATATCGGATGTAAGATGATAATGGTAGGATCATTCATTCTTTATGTACTTGGCTGTTACATTTTGGATTGCATAAATTCAAATTCTATATAGTGATTATGTGGTTATTGCCAGAAGGCTTATTGCCAAAATACTTAGTTATAGAACAGTGCGACATAGATAGTGAAAGTTAAGCTTTGGAATCAAACCTAGGTTCAAGTCCTGATTCTGCCATCTACTTGTGTAATGATACTTACTCTTTCTAACTTTCTGCTTTTTTCCACATAAATTAAGGGAAATGATACACCCCTTTGGGGGCAGTTAAGAGAGTTAAAGATGACTATGTAAAATACTTGCCATTTTACAGAATAAGCACTAGATAAATAGTAAAAACATTCCCAAGGAGAGAAAATTAAGTTGAAGATTATTCTCTTTCTTAGCCTCTCTTTAAATGTGCATAGGACTAAGGGATAGCAAAAAATAAAAAGTAATCAATGCTAGAGGACACCCCATCTCTGCACAGATACTTACCATAGAACTAGAGGCCCGATGCACAAAATTTGTACAAGGAGCTCGGCCCCTGCCCACTGCAGCGGATGCCCCTGCCTCATCCCTGCCACTGCGGCTTCATCTGAAAAGTTGTCCTTACATCCGGTCTAATTAGCATATTATACTTTTATTATTATAGATACTTTTTAACTCTGAATTATTCATGTAAAAATTTCTAAAACTAATGTCTAAAAACATAATATCATTTGCTATTAAGAATGTATATGGATGATATGGATGTTTTTATAAGTGACATGTTTGTTTTAAAACTATAAACAAATAAACTCCACAAGTAAATTTAAAGAGTTTATTATCACATTGAATAGACCGTCAAATCTCAGAGGGAAGGTGGAGGGGTGGGGTAAGAGATCAACCAAAGGACTTGTATGCATGCATGTAAGCATAACCAATGGACACAGACAGTAGTGGGGTGAGGGCATGTGCTGGGGGGTAGGAGCGGCCAGGGAAAGGAGACATATGCAATACTTTTAACAATAAAGAATTTAAATTTTTTAAAAAGGAGGTTATTATCAAACTTTAGTGCTACCCGCAGGCACACAGAAACTAGAACATCAAAAGCATGTAAAATAAATTGAAAAGATGTGAACAGTGTGTGGAGCTGTTTTGTGCTAAATTTCTTGCAGGTGGAACCGAATAACGATCCCCCTTCCCAACGCAGCGCTAACCCGGGACACCAGAATTCGCTGGAGACAAACAGGACCCATCCTTGGAAACATGTGGGCAATTGATAATGGTTAGTTTAATGCCAGTCTTAATCACATGCCATTGAAGTAGAGTCTTCCTGTGCTTTTGTTCGTCAGCACAGACGTAATCACATTTCCAAGTCATGGTCTTGTGATTCATTAAACGCCCTTTCTTCCCTCTCTTCTTTGCATTCCATTAGAAGCCCAAGGATACACAAGCAGAAAAAAAACAGGCAGTGGAGTCAGCAATATTAGATGCTAGAATGTTTCAACATACATAATTTTAAAATGCATAATGCCCTGAAACTCAAATTCACATTGATGACAAGGGATAGTCTAACATTTTCTTTGAATGTTTTATGCAAAATTAGCATAAATACTTACCATACTGCATGTATTAAAATAAGAGCCATTCTTCTCTAAGTAGCTACGACAACATCTGGAATGCTTATCTTTTAGATGCAGACAGCACACATAAGAAAACATCTTCTCTAGAATGAAACTTGTGAAGTAAAAGTTCTACCTCTTCTTCAGAAACCAGTATAAAAGAAAAATATAAAAACATAATATTTTACTTTTAAATAAATTATTAATTTTTGTATAATTTAAAAGCCAATATCACTTAGGATAAGTGCACATGAGAGAATATATTTTAAGTATTGTGTTACATGGCTATAAACTTCTTATATTTGTTTTTAGTAGCCAACTCTCTGGTTTTTAATAATTCTAATTATAGGCAGATTTAGAGATTTCCTATTTTCAGAGAGTATATAAATTTGATTAAAGAGTTATACTATGAGGAAGTAGACAGGGAGGGAAGAAGGGAAGGACAAAATGTCAGTACTTAGCAAATTCAACATTGCCACTGACTTATAAAGTAGGAAAAGCCTATACCATTGTTTAATACTGATTTTCCATGTCTTAATCTTTCTGTTATTTTTGAATAGTTTAGAAATTGATATGCAATTAATTAAACAAGTTCTTGAAATTCAGAAATAACTTCAGGCAAAATACTTTGCTGATGAGGCCATGTAAAATTTTTAAATAATCTGTATTCAAAGAAAACCAGTAAAAGTCCCAGATTTCAAAGACCACACGAGTTATGTGAACACAAACAGTGCATTTGAAAAAACAAAATGAGCTTGTTGAAATGGAGTTTCTCCATCCATAGAACATTTTGCATAGCATTTTCATTACTACACCTCTTAATTAGCTGCAGGGAATAAGTATGTGCCTCTGGATAGGGGATATGGATGAATTTCGCCTGCTGTCATACTTTTCAAAGGTCCTATAACCAACTTATATTACTTAGTCATAAAAGAAACTGAAAAATCAGTAATGAAATAAAGCATCTGAAGAAACTAAGAATGCAATGAATCACATATAAGCCTCTGAAAAGAATATCTGAATTTCCTAAAGAAGGCTATTACAACATGATTCCAAGTCAGAAAGTGCTTACATCCTGAGTTCTCATTATCAGGATTTGTGTAGAATGAGAAAAGGTAAAGATACATGAAATGAGCATGGTTAGCACTGTTTGCCAAATGCAAAACTTGGGGCAGAATCTCTTCAATTCTGTTATCTTATGTGTAAGGCTTTCACACAAAAACAGGACCTAAGAAGCCAAGAGGAGGACACACACTCACTCCTTCGGAGAGACAGGTGTGCCACCTTGCCAAAGGACTCTCTCCCATTTCACTATGGAATTCCAAAATTATATGAAGAAAAAACAGGTCAATATCCTACGTCTGTTAGGTATGCTTTTTGTCTTCATGGCGAGTTAGCTTCCACTAGTGAGTAAAAAAAGCATTTTGGAAATTATCCTGAAATTCTTAACAAAATGGAAAATCCTAGAGCAAGTCTTAGTTGTCACTTTTTAAATTTTCCCAATTTGCTTACATCAATGGTAATAGTGAAGAAAACACATCTGTCCTTTCCACACTCTTAAGAAAAAGAAGCCTGACAACTTATTCATACTGCAATTCCTAATTCCATCTTTAGCAGGCAGGGATGACAACAAAATTCTTAATTATAATTTAACTCTTTTATTGACTGGGAAAGTCTTGTTTTATTTTTGTTGATGGTTGTTGTTGTTTTTATGATGGGAGCTTTTTGAATAATGACATGGGTTTAATACAGTATAAGGCATTCTCAAGAGTGAACCTGCAAAGTGCAGTGAACCATTTAACAGGACTTAAGACAAATCCTCCTGCAGCCATAAAACCGGGTGTTCTGGGAAGACAGTCCATAAGCTTCTCCAGGCTAAAGAAGAGTGAAACTCCTTTCTGGTTCCTCAGCACTCAGCCTCCAGTGGAACTCATCAAGCAGGTGGAGCAAGAAGGACACCTGTCCCCAATATGGTGATGACGACCATAACCCTATGGTGTCAGACAGCACGCTAAGCATGCAACATCTCGTTTATTCTTTCCTCCAGGGACAAAGAATAAGGACACTGAGGCTTAAATGGATAAATCACTTATCCAATGTTTCCCAGGTGACGCTGAATATGAATCCAGGGTTATTGACACTTAAAACCAATAGTTTCAACCACTCAGCCTGCTGTCGACCTCTTCTTCAACCATTAGTTTCCTTCAGCAAGTGTTTTTCCTGGGCCACTTTGCATTACATTTGAATTACCGTACCTGTTAAATGACTCCAGAAGAATAAGTGCTTATAGGAACACAGGCCACAGGAAAATTTATTTTAAAGCAAAATCATTTAATTTTGACATGGTTACACAATAGAAAAGAAAATGGTCATGGATGGTAAATTTGTTTATGCCGGAAATTGAATATGTGAAGTCTGAACAACCATTGCATCTCTTAATTCCTCATTGGTTTTGTTCCACTTTTATACTATTTGGTGTGACTTGATTATACTGATTATCAAACAGCTTAATATCTTAAATATATTTGAATCTGAGTATCTCAGAACCTACCATTCAATAGCGAGGAGCCCTATCACTCAGCATTCCAAAGATTAGAATTTCAAGTATTAGAATTCATAATATCATTGTCAGTCAAGCCCACCATTTAGGGATAGACCTGCATTATAGAGAAAAGGTTTTACTCAACAACAGATTTTAATTCCCCATTTGAGGAAGGATGATTAATACTTCAAAATATATGTAACACTCATCTTCAAGGTTATAGATTATTATGTAGTAAGAATGGAAATCATAGTTTTTAAATTAAATTATACCCTCTCCATTGCATGCTATATCTACTTGATCCTTTGTAAATTCTTTATTTCTACCTAAGGAAATTAAGCTATGTAGAAAGTTCAAGGCAGAAGCATTAATATTCTGCCTGAAATCATTTTAGCTCAGGAGACTCTGTTAAGGAACCCAAATCACATGTTCCTACTTTCTTTGCTATGAAACATTAAAATCTTGAAAGGATTAAGTTAAGACAGTTCTGGCAGATTTGTAACGAAGCACTTACCTTGTCACACAGCACTCCACATGTCACACTAGTTTCTTGTGCACAACGTGTATGCAGTGGGCTAGATGTCATGGGCATTGCTTCACAAAATTGTTTTAAATGCCTGAGGTATTCTTGGTTTTTCCCATTTTTATGCCATCTTTCACATGCTGTCTCTTTCCCTGCAGTTTACATAGGCCCATCGTGTCTCAAATTCTGTTCTGGCAGAGGACAGTGCACTCGGCATGGCTGCAGGTGAGCCTTTTAAAATTATACTTACACTTCTCTTTTTTTGGTACATACTTTATAAGTTTAAGCCACAAATCATTTTAACCTAGTATTTTTTCAGGGGTTTGAGGTCTTTGAAGACCAAAAGTAAGGTACTCCAAGTGGAATTTAAGCATAATAAAATATTAAGTGTATTTTATAAATTGGCATTAATGAATAAATTAATTTCTACTAAACTAAAATGTGAACAACTTTAGCATACCTCATGTAAATTTGTGAACAAATTTGAATTCCTTGTAGCTTGATGACTGCCTTTCCTGTATTTAGTACATTCTTTAATGTTATTTTCCCATAGACTTGTTCTAGTGTTTGTGAGTCATATTTTAATTCCTAGCATACTTTGTAAAATGAATTATGAAAATCAATCCTGACCCATAGACCTAATACTAAAGGAAACTGAGCGAGCCAAATTTAGAAGATTTGATAAGAAAATTCATCTTTAAATATAACTTTGCAATTTTGCTTCCTTTTGAAAATCATTTGGGTCTTTAAAATGATGTATAAGGTATATTACAGAATGTTGAATATTAGTGTGAAATTATCTATATATATAAAATTCTAATATGCAAAGTGTCCCCTTGGGAGTTCGACCGACCAGGAGTATGAATGTTCGCTATGACGTGTGCTGACCACCAGAGGGTGGCGTGGAACAAAGGAAGGCCCCATCTGGCAGCTGACAGCCAGGGAAGGGAGCTCCCAGTCGGCAGCTGCTAAGGACCCTACCCATACACAAATTTCGTGCACTGGGCCTCTAGTACATAAATAATGTAATATCTAGGTACCACTGGATATTCCTATATTAATATTTAATTATAAGATATCCTAGAAATCCCTAAAACCATAGACAATCTTTGTTACACAGATAAGTTTTCAACAAAAGATTATCTAGTCTGTTTTTCTTTTCTTGTCCTCCAAAAAAAGAGTAATTAATTATCCAATTACTTCATTACTAATGAACTCATAAAAGACCTTTGGACCTATTCTTTGTGAATTATATGTCTGAGGCAAGACACTTGCCAGTACTGAGATTAGAGTATATAGTATCAGGTTAACTTTTTAACTACATATCAATGAATTTAATTTACAGAGACTTCATTCTGCACAATGGAAATGTTTTATAAAGTACATAAAGAATTGAAAAATTCCTATTCATATTTCAAAACATAATTTGCATCTCTTTGCTTTTTCATAAAACCACCAACTCCCACTCAGAAACACTGACTCATTAGATCTATGAAATACTGACTGGTATTTTCTTCAAGTTGTTATCTTTATCCTTTTTCCATAACCAGGCCATCCTCTGGTTTAAGACATTTTAAATAAAATTAACACAAGGAAACCAGACATTTTAGTAATTCCTGAAGTTGTCCTGAAAAGTTTTGCAAACAAATTACCTAAAAGTATAGCTGCTTTTATTAATAAAAATAGAAAGTGCTATTTCTAAAAGACCTATCTATAATTACAATAGTTATGTTTCATACTTCATTTATTGTATACAATATCCTTGTTAGCATTCCATAGTTTTATTATAGCAACCATCTGTGTTACCCATGATGGATGGAAACAAAAATCCAAATGGCAGTTTTATGTCTTTGGGCATCATTCTCTTTTGACACTATACATTATACCAAGTAATCATAGCCTTCACCTCCTGAAGTTTCACAGAATGTTTTCATGAGTTGGAACTTTGGGGGGATTTTTGTATTTCTGACAATGTTTTATGTAATATTCATTGGCTTTGTGCATTTGTGGCTGAGCTAAAGGTTTGGCCACTACATCCTTTTCCAGCAATATGTGCCTTGTCAAGTTTGAGCAAAATTGCAGGGAAATAAATTCATATTCACCCAGCCAGCATAGCTCAGTGGTTGAGTGTTGAGGTCATGGTTCAATTCCCAGTCAGGGCACATGCCTGGGTCACAGGCTCCGTCTGCACTGTTGGCCATGCAGGAGGCAGTCGATCAATGATTCTCTCTTATCATTGATGTTTCTATCTCTCTTTCTCTCTCCCTTCCTCTCTGAAATCAATAAAAATATATTTTTAAGTGAATTCATATTCAATACCACTAATTTCCTTTAAACAGATCCTTGAATTTGGGGTCTCTGCATCTCTGTGTCTCCCAAGATTGCTCCCCTCATCACTACCATTATTTGCTACCAGGATTCCACCTCTCTTGTTTCCTGACACTTTCTTGCCTGTGTATAATCCCTGGGCCTGTGTATCTAAACTGACAACTCACTATCCTGATAAGCCCACCCCTGTTAGAGATGTTAAAGATGTAAATGAGAAGGACAAAGAGCTTAGATACCTTTCTACACATGTGTCAGCCATGTATCTTACCAGGGAATATTGCACTTGAGGGTGGGTAGATGAACCAGTAGGGGGCATCTTTGGAGTCAGGAGAGCTTCGGGTCACTCCTGAAATCACCTGTGTGTGCTACCCTATTATTTTGCTGCAAAACAAAGGCCACAGAGGTATTTAAATATCTGAGTGGAATCCTAATCAGCATCCTATCCCAAGTGTGTAACTTTTGACTAAAAGTATACTTCCAAAACCAGAACATGGGAACTGACTCCCCTGTAAGTCATCTCTAAATGCTCACCAATTTCTCCCAGTCACTGGTCCTTAGAAGACACATTTAAGATACACAACGATGCATTTGTCCTGAAATGCACTCTGGCAATAGTCTTGTTGGGAACACTGATTCCATTTTGTGGCCATATTCAGTTTCCCAGTGTTAAAATGTGTCCTCCTTAGGTAATTTTTAAGTCCTTCTTAGAAACTACTTGGCTATTCAGAGTCTGACTTAAGTCAATGAGGTAACATGTGAAAGAAGCAAACTGTGTGAGGCTCATTTACATGCTCTGCAAAATATTGTTTTCCTTTCCCACTCCCATCTCTAATGCCAAGACAACCCTCAAACTTCAGTTTATGGTAGTTCTTGGCATTTTAGGGCCCAACTTCTTTGATAATATGATGATTGCTATAAACTTTCTCCCTCTGAATATCCAATGCACATCAAAGTTGCATTTGATTTCAGCATGTTCATACATTCCTCCTACCTCTCTGAGGCCAGCATGGATCCCAGTTTCAGAGCTAGTGGTAACAAACAAATAGCCTTCTAAATTAAATCATAATATCACTTCACTGGTACACTTGCTTTATAAAAGGCTTGATTCAGAGACTCTAGGAAGTTTTGAATGCTTTCATGAGAACCCCATGCCACCCCAAAAGACACCAATTTAATTTTGTAATGGGCTGGCTACATAGCAAATATAGTAAGAAAGAAGTAATAAATAAAAATAAAGGATTTGAAACTAATTCCTGATAAGTAAATTTCTTTAAATATAAGAAGGTTCTGAATTCAGTTGTTGAGTCTTCTGGGATGAGTTTTTCCACTGGTAAAAGGTGCAGGGAGTCCATACATATTCTAGTCAGCTAACAAACAGTGTGTTCTTACATGGCAGCAGGCAGGTTGTTGTGGGGGTTTTTCCTCTTTTCCTTGAAGCACTACTAATTTGGGATTCCACTGAGAGGCAACACCGTTCTGCGAAGGACATCTATCTAGGTCAAGGGTGTAAGCATTTCCTTTAAAATGCCCATCTAAGTTTGAAATAGTTGATACATTTATTTCCAGTCTTTTTCAAATAATTCCGGTCACAAATATAACATGTATGTTTACACTTGTTCTTAAAGGAAATTTATTCTAGATATCTTATAGAAGTATTTTATTTATGTTGTTTCTTTTACAATTTAAGTGAACATAATTATAGATAAAAGTATATACCTTTGATAAAGATTTTAAATTGTAAATGTGCAAAAACATAGATCTATTTGGAGATAAATTGCTGGCATTGGTCAAAGGTGAGTGCTGAGTTATTGTTTTAAGTCATAAGCTTTTCACAGCAGAGCTATGCAAAGTGTGTGTTCTTCTGTAATATTCACAGTCTGCCCTTACCAAGTCTTCTGATTCAGAATTCTCCAAAGTCTGATGAGCCTTGCCTACTATTCAATCAAATTCTGGCCTCTGGACTTCCTCCTCCCCAGGGCAGATTCAGGAAACTCTGAAAGGACCAACAGTTTAAGATTTAATTTCATGGGCTCTCTTTCAGGTGTGACCCTGGATTTTCTGGCCCAGCTTGCGAGATGGCATCCCAGACATTCCCAATGTTTATTTCTGAAAGCTTTGGCAGTTCCAGGCTCTCCTCTTACCATAACTTTTACTCTATCCGTGGTGCTGAAGTCAGCTTTGGCTGTGGTGTCCTGGCCAGTGGTAAGGCCCTGGTTTTCAACAAAGATGGGAGACGTCAGCTAATTACATCTTTCCTTGACAGCTCACAATCCAGGTGAGTGAAGGCAGGGTGGAATACATACTGAAACCAGATAATAATGTTTGAACTTAGATCTATTAATTTTCTATTTTTTATTTATTTATTTTTGCTTATATATACATATTCTCATTTAAAACCAGCATGAGAGGGAGTTTATATAGGGTCAATTTGCCCTAATTTTAAATAAACTAAAAAGCTCACTGATGACTTTAAGATACTAATGACTGACTAGAGTTTAAAAAATATGAAATGTTGGCATCAAAACTGTGTTCTCAAGCCAAGGACTAGTTAATTATTTATGTAGTGTTGTTTATTTGACAGCTTGCAGAGGCTGATGAGATTTACATTGCCCTTCCCCCAGTGCTCAATAAATAATGCAGTAAAGGAATGATTGGCATTTTAAGTGTACATACACAAGTCATAGGATACAGATATGTATAAATATACAGTTATATTTGTATGTATGTATCTGTATATAAAACAGGTGCATGGACCTTATCTTCTACACGTATTCATACATCTCACAGTGAAATTATATTTTATAAAAGAGGGATGAGTGGAAACCTACAGCTTTGGGGTAGTTCATTTAAATTTGTTTGAAATTCTTTAAAAACCAAGATGAGCATTATGATTAAAAAATGTTTGTGCACACACTAATTATAGACAATTCATGTCTAGGTTTCTCCAGTTCACATTGAGGCTGGGGAGCAAGTCTGTTCTGAGCACATGCAAAGCCCCTGACCAGCCCGGAGAAGGAGTTTTATTGCATTATTCTTATGATAATGGGATAACTTGGAAACTCTTGGAGCACTACTCATATCTCAACTATCATGAGCCCAGGTATGTTGCAAATCATTTGGAAAAAATCGTTAGAGAAATAGCTCTTTCCGGAGGAAGTCTTCATTCAAATGTTGTAAGATTCCAGATATTTTTCCACTGCAAGATGGTGAGGACAAAGATTGATGAATCTTGTAATGAAAAATTAGCAAGCCACTTTCTTCTAACCCAATAAATTTGGAGAAATTTATTCTCATATTTTGAAATGTGCATATAAGAGAAATAATTTGATGCCTAGGAAAGAGAAAAATACTTAATACTATTTTTCTCATTTAACTATAGTGCAAACTATTAAATATGATTTTAATATAATACTGAATTATAAATGCTATTGATGAATATTTGATAGCAATATAATATAGTAGCTAATAATAAATCATATGAAATAATAACTCATAAAATATCATAGTCAATAAATTTTATATTATAATTAAGACATGAATATAAATAACTTTTTCTAGCATGTATAGAGTCCCCGGTAAAGGTGGAGTGTGAGGATATAACTAAAGTCCCTTCTTCATGCTCCTTCTATTTTTCTTTAGCTTATGTATTTCACAATCTGTAGTCACAGTTGTGAGACTTAAGTTTCACTTAAAGCAGAGTAGTAACCACTATAAGTGGTATAATGTCAGAGATGTTCAAGTCATCTTCACCCCTTTCAGAATATTTGTTAATCTGCTCACTGAAATTCCTTTAAAATATCAGGAAAAGAGGAGAATGGGAAAGTGAAAATACCATTGGAGGAGGGTAACACTGTGGCTTACGTTCCCAGTGGGATACAAAGAACTCACTCCTAGAAGTCCATGCAGATCATGGGGAGATGTGAAAAAGACTGAGGCTGTGGGCACTGAGGTTCGTGTGGGCACCATGGTGACTGGCAGGGGCACTGATAATAGATTTAACATACTTGAGCATTTTTAAAAAATGTATTTTTATTGATTTCAGAGAGGAAGGGAGAGGAAGAGAGAGATAGAAACATTAATGATGAGAGAGAATCATCTATCAGCTGCTTCCTGCATGCCCCCCATTGGGGGATCAAGCCCGCAACCTGGGCATGTGTCCTGACCGGGAATCGAACAGTAACTCCAGGTTCATAGGTCGACACCCAACCACTGAGCCATGCTGGCCGGGCAAACCTGAGCATTTTTCATAGGGCTGTTTCCAGAATTAAGTATTTACAAATTGATGAGAACTTTTATTTTCATGGAAAATAAAGTAGCATGTAACAGAGATTATAGTTAATAACTATTATGAATTACAAACACTATATAAAATTATAAGAACATACCAGATGTATTGGATATTTCCCTTTAAAGATAAATGTAAGGCTAAACTCAACTTTCTCACTCAGTAGACACATATGAATACTAAAGAAATGTTTCATAGGCTCTCCATAGTGAACATTAAAAGAAAATTTAAAATCAAGGTGATAATCATAATAATGATGAAAACATGAAGAAAATGTCACCACCCTAAGTTAACGTGGCCTAAAGCACAATTTTTTTCTAACGAGGATGGACAGCTCCAAAATTCAGTAATCTATCTATATCATGAAATTTAATTAATCCTTGTTGATATGAAAAATAATTACACATTTAATGTGCTATTGCAAAGGTGCATTTAATCTTGCCTGCCATTTGACAGCAGCATTTTTCTTCTAAGCAGGATCAAGGTGGCTCTTCAGCTTTAGGTATGTGCATAGCTTGAAAGATTAAGATCAGAGTGGAGATTTTCTTTCAAGAAGAGGGGAGAACACTTTCATTTTCTATATACGTACCTCTGTCTGAGACTCTTCTTCCCTCCCCCTCTCTCTTACAAATATTAATAAAAGGTGATTGACAGAAGTGGAATTTGATATATTCTAAATGCTAAATTATATCTTATATAATAAATAATACAAACCATGTAAATTCTTCACAGGAAAGTTAAATATATCTTGATGCCGTTAGCTATTGCTGTATTTTCTTCAGCGTAACATGCTGCCTGTAATTGCTCTGAATTCCATGTTGTTCCTTTCTGTCATGGTTGTTTGAAAATGAAGTATGATCTATAAATTAGATATGTTAATTGGCTAACCATTATTACTCCTAGTCAATTTCTAATAATTTGCTTGCCTATGATTCATTGAATAAATGAAAGAACTCTATGTGCTTGTTATTTATAAAATTGAAAGTCTGTGAATATATTATAGTTAATCTTTTAATTCAAACTGATTAGGATGTCTTGTGAAATAATTGGTATTTTTATTAATGTAAAGCTTTGTATCACTGATGAGACTAAAATTATTCTATATATTTCTTTTCTTATTCTATATTTTTCTTAATTGTGGGGCTTGTTCTTATATTCTAAAATTATTATGTAGCCTAATCTTATTTTATTTTGATTATTGTATTTGATTATAAGAAATATATGAACTTAGTATCTACTTTAAAAAGGAAGATTGATACAGAAAGTCCTCCTAAGTCCCTGGGATCTCTTCTAGGAATTCTAATCAAATGGTTCTATAGCTGTTCTAACCAGCCCTGTAATATGCATAGCGTGGTGAAAGTGATCTGCCACCCTACCCCAAGACATGAAGTAAAGGTCAAGAGCACAGGCTCTAGAGCCAGGCTGCCAGGTCTAGATCGTGGCATTGTTACTTGAAAGCTGCCTCTGTATTCAAATATCTGTTAGGGTACGCTGATAATAGTATTTCATTCTCGCAGCAAGAATTTAAGTCCTTATGTCAGGTACTGTTCTAGGTGCTAGGACACAATAGTGAAAAACTGACTCTGCCATAGGATATCATCCCAATTTCATAGCTGAAGATGCTGAAGCACATAGAAGTTTAGTACCTCCCCAAGAGTCTAGGTACAGACCATGGTCTTAATATCTCTGCCAGGGAAAATATTGGTCATTTTATTACATTATCATATTTATATATATAAAAGCCTAAGTGACCGTTATGACCAAACCACCGGAACAACCGGTCAACCAGTCGCTATGATGTGCACTGACCATCAGGGGGCAGACACTCAAAGCAGGAGCTGCCCCTTGGTGGTCAGTGCACTCCCACAGCCAACCTTCCGCGGCTGGCCAACCCCCCCCCCCCCCAGCTGGCCAGCCGGCCAACTTCTGTGGTCCCTCCCCCCAGCCCGCCAACCTCCCATGGCCCCTCCCTTCAGCCGGCCAACCTCATGTGGCCCAAATCGACCCCGATCACTGGCCAGGCCAAGGAACCCCACCTGTGCACAAATTCATACACCAGGCCTCTAGTACATAAATATGCACTTTATTTTCCAATAAAGTTTCCTGAGAAATTCTACTTTTCAGTTGTTATTTTTAAAAATTATATTGATTTTCATCAGAGAGAACAGCAATTATTTTTAAAATTATTAATATAACGGAAAATTAATTTTTTTAACAATTGCTAATCAAATTAAATTATTCCATTAAATCATATTTTTCACTATTGAGCCAGTTCAAATATAGTTTTGGTTTCTTTTTTTTGG
>NW_005356259.1:2883471-2889964 GCF_000412655.1 Myotis brandtii
ATAATATATTTATTTAATATTTAATAAGCAAGTGAATATTTAGAAAAATTAAGGTGAAAATTACTAAAATCCTTAACTAAAATTTACTCTTTTCCTCTAACAAATTCACATTGGTGAAAAACAATTCAGCAGACTGTGGGAAGTATTTAAAAACCATGAACATATTATAGCTATGTGTTTTAGCCTGAGAACTGTTTTTTAATTTTTATTCCTGTATTTGAATATTGATTTTTCATTATTTAAAAAGTATGTTTTCCAACATTTCAAAAAGTTCTACCCGTTCTTACTGGTAGTTTATGTAATCAGTGGTGACAGTCATGTTATTCTACCCATATTTCCATGTACAAGTTATTTAAAGAGACTATAGATACTTTTAATAACTTTCAGTGCGTAAAACATTACATTTCCAATTATGTGATTTAAAGTTTCTTAATGCAATAACTAAAGATAACATAATGCAAATATTAAAATCGAATTTCTTAGTAAACCACACAGACATTAAAATTTTTTAATAATTTATTTCTAAGTTATCCAACTAGTCACTGTCTTGCAGGTTTTTCTTTGCTCCCTAAAGAAAGACCCAGTTCCTTCACTGTGCATTTACTGCAAACACCTCTCCTGGTGTTTAATTGCACATTGATGGAGACAAATGTTCCATTTGCCATTTGCTTCACATCTCACCTTGTGTGTGCGTGTGAGCAGCATGGTACTGTGATTTATGGAGCTTTCAAGCAGATGTCATTGCAGTGACAATTAATGTATGGTTCCTGCTGCTGTGTACAATAATTGCTCCTGGAAATTAGATATTATTCTTAATTTTCTTCTCCATTTGTCAGGTAAAGGTTTGTTGTCATAGCCACCATGACACAGCAAGTGACCTTGCACACTACGCTACACTCATGGAAATAAGGAAGTGCCATGGTTCAACCAGCCCCAAACTCTAATGCGTGTAACAAGCTGCCATAGATCCGTTAGCAGACTGAGACGAATCCTGCCACTTTGAGAACTGTGTTTTACTGACTTAGCTTTTCTGAGATCAGATGAGTGAGACAAAGTCACATTTTTTTAGATTTTTAAAAGTGTTTAGAAGATTTTGTTGGAGTCAGACAAGAAAATTGGAAATTTCAGAAGAATGTTTGTAATAGTGGAAGAAAATTTTTTTAAAACACTATACAGCAGAAAAAAAGAATCCTGCTATAAATGTTTGTATTTTAAGATGTCAAAGTAATATACATTTTTTACTTTTTCTCCTTTAGAATAATCTCCGTAGAATTACCAGATGATGCAAGACAGTTTGGAATTCAGTTCAGATGGTGGCAACCGTATCATTCTTCCCAAGGAGAAGATGTATGGGCTATTGATGAGATTATCATGACATCTGTCCTATTCAACAGCATTAGTCTTGACTTTACCAATCTTGTGGAGGTCACTCAGTCTCTGGGATTCTACCTGGGAAATGTTCAGCCATACTGTGGCCATGACTGGACCCTGTGGTAAGAACTTCATCTTTGTTCTTGTTACAATTTGCATTGAGGATTAGAACACAAGGAGGATCTTCCAATGCAGCTAGCACTTAGTCATTTGCTGACAAATATTTACTGAACATGAACCATTTGAAAGTTGTTATTATGTCTACAAGTAAGCTATCTTTAGAAGGAGGACCCAAAAAAACCTGATAGGTTTAAATAAATACAAAATTTCACCATATTTATTCATCTCATTTTCATTTACCACCATTACATATAAAAACTTTCCTCAATAAGTGTAAAAAACTAAAGTGAATAACATATCCTCCCTTCATGGAGACCCTCCATAATCATAGTGAAATGTGAAATCACTCTAATGCTATTTTAATAAAACAACAATTAGTTCTATTTTCATGCTTTCATCAAGTCCAAGAAGATTTTCCATCTTATTTGTTAATGTGGATCTTCTTTTTAATCCATTTTATCAGCCATATTAACTCATCTGGTTAATATCAGTGGGGTTTCAAGATTGTGGTATGTCTTAGTCAAGATACCTTACATTCTTAGATATCTCCCCCATGGTCATATGCAAACTTAATTGTACTAATGTACAATTAATTATACATTAAGCAGTAAATAAATAATTTAAGACTATGATTAGAACTTCAAGAATAGTAATAGGATGACACAACAGTGATTAATTAGACAAGGGTTGGCTGCTCTAAATAGAGAGGAAGAGGCTATGTTCATATAATAGTAGTTCAAATAGTGGGTATGATACATTCCATGTATTAGAAAGTGGAAGAACTAGGAAGCTCCACTCACATGAATAGCTGAAGGAAGAGCAGTCCGACTATGGGAAACTTTGTGGTTAAAGTCTCTAGAACAAGAGTGGCCATGGCATGTTTGAGGATCAGGAAGGAAGCCAATGGTGATGGAGCCCAGGTAGCGAATGTGAGGAGTAAAAGCCAAGAGATGTGCATGGGCCAGGTCACATTGGGCCTTCTACACCCAGAAATCCTGGATTAAAACTCAAGTCTGCTTAATTCCAAAACCCATAGCCTTCACCACTATGCATTCTGCCCCTCCCTCTCTCTCTCTCTCTCTCTCTCTCTCTCTCTCTCTCCCTCTCCCTCTCTCTCTCCTCTCTCTCTCTCTTTCGGTTTCTTTAGGGCTTTAAACATGATTGAGGAAGAATTTTCTAAGAGACTTTTACTTTCTATTGAGTCATGGTCAAACCAATTTAATTTCTCCAGATGAAGCTTGCCGAAAGCTATTCACCACAGTGGTCTCCAGAGAGCATATCATAAGTAACCCATCAGTGACCTTATCATAATTAGAGGTAAATTTTACACACCATTGCACAGAAAATTACCTTTGATGGGAATTGTGTAGGGACAGTCCCATCTCGCACACAGCAGGCTAAAAGTCTAGCATCAGAATGACAGCTAATGGAATGGAAGTACAGCTGATCACTTCTGCTGCAAGCACTGTCAAACTAGATACAATGAAATTTCTATGCAGCAAAACATGAAAAGCGACTGTGTTTTCTCTAGTTGATAGCCTCAGCTGCTTGTTTTCATGGATATTCTCTTTTTAATCCTGGAGCCTTCAAAAAATAAAGAGGTGAAGCAAATGACATACAAAGTTATAAACCAAAATGAGGTTTTGGGAATTTTATGATTTTGAAATTTTAAATTGACCTGAATTAACAGTAATCAAGTTGGTCATATACCATAAACTATATCCCCCAATATTATATAGTCATTTTTTCCACCACTTTTAATACAACAAAGAGTCATATCAGGAATGCAAGTCCTGTATCATGTTTATTTTCAGAAATAGTTAACATCAGCTTAAATAAACTCCAAAGTTGCTGAGCATTTTAATTTAACTCTTGGGTTGAATGCATGATAACAGCAGTTTAATTTCTACGCTTTGATCAAACCCTAAGAACAATATCCTTTCACACAAGTCTGATGAATATTCTTAACCCACCACTGCTTTAATTGGGGGAGATACATTTACTTTGTGAAAGCACAATCACAATAATTATAGAAAACCATAAGAAAATATAAATAAGTGTACAATCCCCATGGGTACCTTGAGCAGCACAATAGGAGTTTTATTAACAACCACATGTGAGCAATCAGACTTGACTTTCTGATCTTCTCTGAAATGAACAGGAATTGTCCTAGTTAAGAAACAACAGAGAGTATACTCTGGTGGTGATAATGAGACTAGAGAAAGACATTAACCACTTTAATAAGGACATGAAAAATGCTTGCTGCTTATTAAAATGAAACAACATGGAAGACCTCAAACTGTTCCCATTTTCTTAGCCAATGAATCAGAATAAAGCCCCTTTTAATGACACTGTTTTCTCTCTATGACTGTTGAGGAATATATTGTCCAAGTTCAATGTGAACTCACTTTGCTACACTATTAAAATTCAAATGATGGTGTTGACCAACTATTTATCATAACCTCCTAGCCCTAAAACAAGTCATTTTTTAATGGAGCATATTATCTTATTAAGAAAAAATTCTTTGAACATGTTAATAAATTAGTGGTCTGTGCCCTTCAATAACCTTGTTTCTCTCAAGAGAAATTTTGAAATGTATACATGTCTCCTACAGATAGCTGGTGTTAAATTAATTATTGTTGGCTTTTCCCAGCTGTGAGTTCATTTGGTTCTCATTTTCTAACTCATGATTCTCCATGAGCATGGATTGTTGTTACTGAGAATATTCTCCAGGGAAAACTTGTACAATTACTTTTTCATTAGAAGCACCACAGTCAATATGCTATAAATCACTTTACAATGTATCATCTTGGAGCATGTTTTTCTGTAGAGAAATGAATTGCTTTTAAATATTTGTAGTACTTTCCTTCCATACACAGTATCTGAAATCAGAACCTCTACTTTAAAATCTCTTACATATATTTTAAGATCACGAAGGGAATACTTTTAATTGATATTTATTAAAGATTATCTGACTAATACTATTAGTGGTAATACCAAGGGACATTTACTTTCCTCTGTCCTATCTAATAGACTAGTTAGGTACAGTTATTGTATTATGTAAGGTTTTTATTTTAAAATGTGTACAACTGTGACAGATGGTTGTTTTAGCATATTAGTATTTGCGGTTCGTTTTAGTACAAGAGGTAAAGAGTTTTCCAGATAAGCCAACACTAAAGGATTTCAACACTACTAGTAGAACTTTAAAATAGATGTTAAAGGAAGTTTTCAAGTTGAAAAATAGGGCACTAATTAGTAACAGGAAAACATATGAAAGTATAAATCTGACTTTAAAAGAGATGTTAAAGGAAGTTTTCAAGTTGAAAAGTAGGGCACTAATTAGTAACAGGAAAACATGAAAGTATAAATCTCACTGATAAAGGTAAATTTTAGTTAAATTCAGAATACTCTAATATTGTAATGGTGGTGGATAAATCACTTAAAAATATAGTATGAAGGTTAAAAAGACAAAAGTATTAAAACAACTATAACTAAAATAATTTGTTAATAGATATACAGGATAAAATGTTAATTGTGACATCAAAATCATAAAATGTCAGGGGGGAGTAAAAATATAGAACTTTAGTATGCATTCAAACTTAAGTTCTTATCAGCTTAAAATAGAGCACTATAATTATAAGCCTCCTGGTAAAGCACAAAGCAAAAACTTACAGTAGATAGAAAAATTATAGAGAAAGGAATCTAAGCACACTACTATTGAAAATCATCAAATCACAAAGGAAATGAGCAAGCGGAGAAGACAAGAAATAAAGAATTACAAAACAGCCAGAAAAACTGTTAACAAAACGCCAATAGTTAGTCCATACCTATCAAAAAATTACCTTAGATGTAAATGGACTGAATTTTCCAATTAAAAGACATAGATTGGCTGAATGGAGTAAAATAAAATAAAATAAAAACCCAACCATATGCTGCCTACGATAGACTCACTTCAGCTTTAAGAACACACTCAGACTGAAAGTAAAGGTGTGGAAGAAGATATTCCACTCAAATGCAAGCCCAAAGAAAGCAGGGGTAGCTATACTTGTATCAGACAAAACAGTATTTCAGCCAAAAACTGTAGTAAGACACAGAGATCATTGCATAATGATAAAGGGGCCAATTCAATGAGAGGATATAACATTTATTAATATCTATGCACCCAACATAGGAGCACCTAAATATATAAAACGGACCTGAAGGGAGAAATAGATAGCAGTACAATATTAATACCTCACTTCCAATAATGGATAGATCATCCTAGTAGAATATCAGTAAGGAAATATTGCACTTAAGCAACATGTTCAACCAGATGAACTTAACAGGTGTTATAGAGCATCCCATCCAAAAGCAGCAGAACATATTCTTCTCAAGTTCACATGGAATATTCTCCAGGATAGATCATATTTTAGGCCATAAAACAAGTCTTAGTAAATTTAAGAGGGTTGAAATCAAGCAACTTTTGCAACCATGATAGTACGAAACTAGAAATCATTACAAGAAGAAAACTAGAGAATTTTCAAACATGTGGAGATTAAACAGCATGCTACTGAACAACCAATGGGTCAAGAAAAGCAAAAGAGGAATCAGAAATATCTTCAGACAAATAAAAATGGAAATACAACATAACAGTGTAAATCCAACAAACATATGGGATGCAGCCAAAGCAGTTCCGAGAGAGAAGTTCATAATGATAAATGCCTATATTAATACACCAGAAAAATCTCAATAAAAAGCTTTTGCCAGCAAAGGGAATCATCAACAAAACAACAAGAAAGCCCACTGCATGGGAGAACATATTTGCCAATGTTATCACCGATAAGGGTTTAATCTCCAACATTTATAGGGAACTCATAAAACTTAACAAAAGGAAGATAAACAACCCAATCAAAAGATGAGCAACAGATCTAAATAGATACTTTTTGAAAGAAAACAGAAGAAAGGCCAAAAGACATGAAAACATGCTCAAAGTCACTAATCATCTGAGAGATGCAAATCAAAA
>NW_005356259.1:2890403-2908538 GCF_000412655.1 Myotis brandtii
CAAAGGGACACAGACAAGGGGGGGGGGAGGGCGTGAGGGGGGGGAATGGGGGAGGATGTGGGGATAAGGACAGATATGTAATAACTTAATCAATAAAGAAATTTAAAAAAGATCTCAAAACAACCAAGTTTTACACTTCAAGGAACTAGATAAAGAAGTACAAACTAAGCCCAAAGTTGGTAGAAGGAAGGAAATAACAAAGATCAGAGTGGAAATAAGTGAAATAAAGACAGAAAAAAAATAATATAAAAGATCCATTAAACTAACAGCTGGTTTTATGAAAAGATAAACAAAATAGACAAACTTTTGCTAGACTTGCCAAGAAAAAAAGAGAGGACACAAAATCAGAAATGAAAGAGGAGGCATTATAACTAATACCACGATAATACAAAGGATCATGAGGCTACTATGAATAATTATATGCTAAAGGAAGTGAGTTGGGGTGAGCTGGCTCCCAAGAGCCACTTCAACTGCTGTTTCACAGTAAGTGGTCATTCTAGGCAGCTTAGCAGATAAATAATGTAAATATATTGAATGACAACCTGAAAAGTCACTATTATTTCCAACAACTATGAAAAGAGTATTTGCAGTATCTGGGCCTCCATAAAATTGAAAATACAATTGAATATAACCCCAGATAGGTTGATAGAGGACTTTTTAAAATAAAGCCTATTTATTAGGCTCTTTCATCATGAGGATTTCATTACCTGAAATTTTTTTAGTCAATGGTAAACAAAGTTATACACAACTATTTATTGATTGCACTATAGGCACTATTTGTGCCAGAGGTATAGCAGCTGGCATTAGGGATGAAGATAGAAAATTCCTTTGTAGAGGTTACATTCAAGAGGGGTATAACAATAAGCAAGTAAGCACGTGCATAATAATATTTCAGATGTTGGTAAGTGCTGTGAAGATAAGGGAGTGGAGTGTTGGGTGGCAGAAGTCAAGAGTGAGACTATTTTAGGTAAAATGGTGAAGGAAGCCCTCCTGGGAGGAGGCATAAGAGTAAAAACCAGAATAATGATAGACAACCATGGAAAAGTGTGCAAGAAAAGCATTACAGGCACAGAGAACAGCAAGAACAAAGGTGCTGAGACAGGCAAGGAACAAGATTATATTAGGACCATATAGAACAACATAAAGATTTTGGATTTTATTCTAAGTGTTATGGGAACCCAGTAGATAATTTGGAGCTAATTTGGAGCAGAGGAATAATATGATCATACTTACAGTCCAATGTAATTGTAGCTGCTGTGTAGAGAATAGATGGTGGAGGGAAATAGGAGAAGCAGTAGAAGGAGCTCAGGTCAGAAACTAATAGTGCCATCACATTGTGCTTACGATGGTGCTAGGAATGGGATGATGGCAGTGGAGAAATGGACCACTTGAAGGTATATATTGGAGGACAAAATCTTAGGAGCTGCCAAAGGAATGGATAAAATGGCTATGTTCCAAGACTAATATCCTGTTGATGTTCAGACAGTTAACTTTTGAGTCATTTATTTCTCCAAAGTTAGATTTCCCTATAAATTTTTGTTTGGACTAAGTAGCTCAGTGATAATACAGAAGTAAGAGAACATACCAGTAAACAAAGTAATAAGACAAATCTACATTTGATTATTTAGATTCATGATATGTCTGGCTTGATGAAACAAATAGAGTGTGCTGAGATAGTTACCCTTCTATGGACAGTGGTCCACAAAATCTCCATGGAAGGCCCTCAGTCATCTGGCCCAGTTGGCCTCTCCTGCCTCCTCCCTTTCATGCAGTCAACCCCAAACACATTGGTCTCCCTTTCTGCTACTCCAATAAGCCAACCTCTTTCCTCTCTCAGTACCTTTGCATTAACTATGCTTCTTCCCAGAAAGTTCTTTCATTGGCCATTTTGGGCATAGTGCTTTCATTTTGGACACCCTAAGCTTTCCAGGGGACTAGAAAAACTCCAAGGACTGGAAAAATGAATATTATCTCAAAAATGATAAGAAAATTTAAAAAATAAAATTAATAAATGATAATTAGATATTTATAAGAAATATACATCAGCTCCATTCCTTGCAAAATTTATTCACAAAATTTTATGGTATTGGAAATAATTTTTGAGTATGCTGAGGAATCACAGCCAAATATATATTACATGCATTACTAGGAGCCAAATAAAACTTAAAGGCAAAATTGTAAAATCCACTTGAAAGTTTTTGCAACAAAAAAGTACATATTTAATGTGGGAGAGGAGTGCATTTTAATATGTTATGATATATGAATGGATTTTCTAAAATGAAAAGTATCAAGGTCCCATAAATGTCTTTAAATGGCCCTGCTGGAGTATGTGCTAAATAATGAACTTGGCCGCACAAGGATCAGGTTTTTCTCTCTGACCTCACCTCCTCTCTCCATGCTAAACGTTTTCAGTCAGGACTATTGAGCTTGACTACATGGGCCAGTGTGTTCCTTTCTGAAAGGAAGTGAGGAGCAAGACAGCATGAGTGTGTTGAAAAGCAAGTTGTAATTATGAAGAGTGTAATTGTGGATTGACCAAGTTCACATCAACCAAAATTGATTCTGGAGTTACCGCGGATGCAACATAAGAGTGACGGGAGTAAGGAGGTTCTGGATCATCAAACATCTGAGATGAGTTGAAATTATTAACAGAAACAACTAAAGCTCCTCTGATTCTTCTCCTCTCAAGTAGCAGTTGGTGAAAAGGGACCCGGACAACGTAACTACTCGTACACCCCACAGGTTCCTGACGAGAGACTGGCAGGCTCACAGGAGCTGGAAGAAGTTATTTCCTCCTGGGTCCTTAGACGCTGCGCTCTCTGACAGCAGGTCCCCTCTCTGTCCCTCTGACTGCCTTTCTCCCTTCTTCTCTCTTTGGTGGCCACAGCAGACTGCTTTGTGCCAACTCCCCATTCACACTTTTACCCAGCAGAGATTTCCCTTTGTTTTATTTTTTTTTAAATATATTTTATTGATTTTTCACAGAGAGGAAGGGAGAGAGATAGAGAGTTAGAAACATCGATGAGAGAGAAACATAGATCAGCTGCCTCCTGCACATCTCCCACTGGGGATATGCCCGCAACCCAGGCACATGCCCCTGACCGGAATCGAACCTGGGACCCTTCAGTCCGCAGGCCGACGCTCTATCCACTGAGCCAAACCGGTTTCGGCTCCCTTTGTTTTAAAACACAGTTTACTCTAACTGCTAAACATTTCCTAAAAATGCTGTTAGGTGGACAAATGAAGACTCAATTGAAAACTGACAGAAATATTTGAAATAATCTCATCTTGCCAATAAATATGCATAACCCATGGACACAGATAATAGGGTGGTGAAGGCCTGGGGCCAGCGGGGGAGGGGTGGAGACAGGCTAGAAGAGGTCAATGGGAGAAAAAAAGGGATATAGGTAATACTTGCAACAACATTTTTTAAAGTTATTGGAATTAGCTGCTTGCATCTAGACTTCAGGAGAATTGTGCTAGTTCCACAGGAGACAAAAGGTTGGTGGCAGCTGCAGGTGGACCTGTGGACTCCTAATGAAAGATGGAGGAGACACTCTGTGGCTCCTGGCAGAGTCTGGTCCACCCACCTGTCCCACAGTAGTGCCCCTGTAGGTGCATGTAAACTGCCCCTGTAGGTGCATGTAACCTCATTAGAAAGAGTAGACAGCGCTCATTTGTGGTCATGGCCATTGTGTACTAACAGCCTGATTCTCTAACTTAGGTGACAAATTACACCAAATTCTACCTCCCATATGTGAAAGTTATCTGGTCCATTAGAGAAAACTGCTAAGTGCCCAATTTCATGAGTTTTGTTCGCAAAGAGGCTGCTTTCTGTAAAAGATGAATAAATAGCAGCCAAGCAGCTCGCCTTATGCTTTTTCATAACCTAAGAGTTTACCTAACTTAAGGTAAGATTGTAGTACTGACTTGAAGAACTGTAGAAAATGGAAATTAGAATGAAAAGCCCAAAGAAGATAAACTATGTACTTTAAATAAGAATAGTAAAGATAAACAAAATAAAGCAGGTGCCAGGGACAAATGTATAAAAGGAGCCTGAAATAAATGCCAAATACTACATGTACTGCAAACTATCTTCGAATGCCAACTCAACAAAGTAAATAAGGACTTTTTAAATGACGTATTGAATAAATACATGACAAAATCGATTATGTGCAGAAATTCCACATTTGCTTGAAGCTGTAGATTGAATGAAGAGAGTGAAAAGAGCTATAATAAAATTAATTTGGTATCTGGAAATTTCTTATGTAGAGAATTAGTTCAGTTGAGAAACTGGTTGAAAGACTATAGTAAGAAAGCCAAGAGGAAAATGAATAAGTCAGCTTATCATAGAACATGGTATGTTAAACCCACATGTTTTACTTACTGTCTCTCTGAAATCCCACTGAAGTAATCCAGGCATTGTAACGTTACAGAGAAAATGCCATTCTTGGCATTTGAAACTTGAATGAGCTTCTGAAAGAAGTGGTGTTGGAGGAAATGTGTTGATGAGACTAGAATGAATGAAAGTTAAGTGGCTCCCTCACCCCTGGCGCCACTGAACTCTTTCAGACTGAAGCTGGGGCTAGAGACCAGTAACAGGTGGTGCCGTGGTGCGTAGAAGTCCATAGGGAGATGAGAAGGCTCAGCCCTCCACACACTGAATGCCATAGAACAGGGCATAGTGCAAGCGTGTTAGAATTACAAAGGGACAATTACCCCAATCATAATTCAGAGTGTGACCTTACTAGTAATGTTGTGGTTAAGTTCCTGATGGATCAAGCAAACCAAAAATAAGTGAGGACCTAGACAAATATATGGAGGTAATTGACAAAGGTGATTTAATAGATAAAGAAAAAACGTATACCCTACAGGTAAAATATATGCATATTCCTTTCACTGTCCATTGGACATTTTCAAAAAAAAAGTGATTAGGAGCTAGGCTCAGAGGCAATCTCAATAGATACCAGTAAAACATGACATCAAGTAAAGGTCACGTATTCCACCACTATTAATCTCTAAACTTGTGTTGGGATCCAGGGGCTTACTGAAAACAAAATATGACAACAAATTGGGAGTGGGGAGACACTTGCAACACATATGACAGGTTATATATCCCAATATGTGAAAAACTTTTACAAATAAGTAAGAAAAAGATAAATCTGAATTTAAAAAATGGGCCCAGTACATGAAAAGGCCACACACACACATACATACACATATACACACTACAAATAGCCAATAAACATGTATAGCATTTTGATTTCTTTAATAATCATAGAAATGTATAGTAAATGACTATATGCATATAGTAGCTAAAATAAAAATGTTGTCAGTGTTCAGTATTGACAAGTGGTAAGAATTGGCAGCTCAGTCATTGTTAATATTCTTGGTAAATGTAACTTGGTACAAGCTCTTTGGAGGGCAACTTGGCAATAAGTGTTAATTTTTAAAATTTGCTTTGGCCAAGCAAGTCTTACTCTAGAAATTTATCCTAAGGAGATAATTGGACAAGCATGCAAAATACACAAATATGCATTTTATAGAAGCATTATTTACAACAGTGAAAGGTAGAAACAACCTCCAAAGATTTCCATAATTAGAGATTGTCTTTATTCATTAAAAATGACAGTGCTTCACCATATGGAAAGGTAGCAATTAATTTGTTATAAAAAGAAAAGAGAGCAGGCTTATTATGATTTTATAATTGTTTTTAAAAGAAAGAAAAGTGAGTGTGTATGTATGTGTGAGCAGAAGAAAGTCTGAAAGTATTTACACCAGGATTTTAGCAGCAGTCATGTCTGCATAGTAGAATTACAGGTTTTTACTTATAAAAATGCTTCTATATTATCAGATTGTTTTTTCTAAAAAAGGTAAAATTTATATAATCCATTAAAATTATATGGTCATTTCTGTTATGAGACTATAATACTGTAGAAATAATGATAAATGTGTTAAAAATGATACCATTAATCATAATATCAACAAGTTTTTCTATCAACTCTAGTAAATATTTCTTTAATGATTACAAGAACAAAACCCAAAAAATATGATATTAGAGAGGCTTAGGTTTATTCACATGTTCTTCTGCAGATGAATCTTCTGAATGGGATCAAACCAAAAACAGCTTTTGTTGCTCTGATGTTTCTCTGGAAACGAGCTCTGCATTCTCCCACTGCTTTGGTTATGTGTATCTGCCTTTCGTGTAAAAGAGCCTTTATTCTGGAGATGGGAAGGAGGCTCTGGGGAAATGCAGAGTGATTTTTTTAAGTGAGGATAACCTCAAACTCTAGTCTGTGTTCATTACAGCATTTAAGTAACTGCAGCTTTGTAAAAGCTGCCTTCACCCCAATTGAGAGACCTCTCTCATATGCCCATTGCACTTAACATTCTTTAAGTGCCCTTCACAAGCATGCCATTGGTGACATAAGGGAAAGGCTATCAAATTAGGAATAAGAAGGCGTAGTTTCTAGCAGTAATTGTGTGACCCTGGGGCCAGCAGCTCATCTTCTTAGCTTCTCCATTACACAATGTTCAGGATCTCTGATGTCTTCCAAATGGTCTTGACTCAAAGATCAAGCAAGATAATCCAGCTGTTGGAAAATCATGATGCCCTACACCAACACTAGGTGCTTCTGTGAGGTACACAGGCTGTGAGTGTTTTAGGGGATGCGGAGATGAACGAGACGTGATCTCTCCATGTGCAGAGGCTTCCAACCTGGTCAGGAAAACAGCCTCAGCAACATATGAGACTAAGCAAGGGCGAGGGAGGCAAAGCAGCTGTACTGTGGGCTACGAATAGAAAGAACTGTGGAGACTCGAGTTACATTATGGTGTCACCAGGTCATAATAGAGAGTCTACTTGCCTCCTTGGAGGTGGGAATGAAAAAGCACTGGTCCTCATGGAAAGAGATCCCCATTCTCTCATTAGATCTTGTAATTCATGCAGGAGCTTTTTTTTATTGTTCCTTTATTTTTTTTTATCTTGCAAATCAACATGAATAAAACTAAACCTCATGATCCCCAAAGCATTCTTGTCTCCAGAATTTCTATCCCAAAGGCAGATAGGCACTATTCTTTTCTATTTCTATGATTATAAAACAGAAGAACTCAACTTCATTTTTGCCTTTATAAACATATCTTAGACCAGCAGCGAAGAGGAACAGTTTTATAAATTTAAAAATGGCATTCTGTGAAATTCTCTCCCCTAAAACTCCTGCTGAGTATGAACATCAGAGAATTCAGAAGGGAAAAAAATAGACCTAACATCACTGGCTTTCAGCCAGTCTTAAATAAATCGTAAGCAGCCAAGTGAGCTTGTACTAGGAATGGTCAAGAATTGAAGGCATAGGCATCTGTGCTTTCTGTGTGTTATTCTGCTTCAGATTAAGACATCAGGAAAGGTATCAGTACCATGAAGTGTGGCAGGTGTAGCAGTTGGACATGCATTCAGCTCTAAGTTACAACAAAAACAAGAAAAGGCTGACCATGACATAAACAAAAGGGAAGAGGCTTATTTATCATTTGTAACAAGCAGACCTAGGATATGTGGTGCAGGGCTGCTAAGCAGCTCACCAAGGCTCCCAGGGACCAGGCCCTCTCCATCTCTCTCCTCTGCCACCTCATTTAAGAGACCACCATCTTCACGCTTATTCCCTTCTTGTCACAAGATGCCTGCTGCCCTGATGGGGACAAAGGAAGACGTAGGAGCAACAGGCAAATGGGCATGCCAGCCCAGTCCATCTGTATCTTTAATCTTAAGCCTTTAATTGTCCGGTTAAAGGCTTAGATTAAGCTGAATAAGTAAATCCACCTAGCATCCTTCACTTATGTCCCATTGGTGAGAACTCATTGGTGGACATAGACCAATCCCTAACAGTGATGGTGAACCTATGACACGCATGTCAGAGGTGACACGCGAACTCATTTTTTGGTTGATTTTTCTTTGTTAAATGGCATTTAAATATATAAAATAAATATAAAAATATGTCTTTGTTTTACTATGGTTGCAAATATCAAAAAATTTCTATATGTGACACGGCACCAGAGTTAAGTTAGGGTTTTTCAAAATGCTGACACGCCGAGCTCAAAAGTTTCGCCATCACTGCCCTAGTAAATGAGGAGAAAAGAGACTGTGGGTGGCAGCTGGATCTGCCACAACTGCCTGTGGAGATATTCATCCCACATAAAAATTGTGTTACTATTTATCTGTTCTCATTTCGCCTCTTGTCCTTTTATGTAATTTTTTATCTTGCTTCTTTCTTGGTGTCTTGGCGCCTCTAAAAGCTCAGGATAGCCCTGGCCGGTTTGGCTCAGTGGATAGAGTGTCAGACTGAGTATGAAGGGTCCCGGGTTCGATTCCGGTCAAGGGCATGTACCTTGGTTGCGGGCACATCCCCAGTGGGGAGTGTGCAGGAGGCAGCTGATCGATGTTTCTCTCTCATCGATGTTTCTAACTCTCTATCCCTCTCCCTTCCTCTCTGTAAAAAATCAATAAAATATATTAAAAGCTCAGGATACCTCATAAAGCACACACTTCTCCTCCGGTTTAAACACTTCCTCTCTTCAACCAAGTTCGTGGTTAATTTGTAACCATGCAAAAGTTAGGTGCAGACAATATTTATAAAATACGGCATTTCTATCTGTCTCTTTGTAGAATTTAGAGGACACTACCAGTGGTCGGCAAACTCATTAGTCAACAGAGCCAAATATCAACAGTACGATTGAAATTTCTTTTGAGAGCCAAATTTTTTAAACTTAAACTATATAGGTAGGTACATTGTTATTAACTTAACTAGGGTACTCCTACGCCTAAGGATTGGGAAGAGCCACACTCAAGGGGCCAAAGAGCCGCATGTGGCTCGTGAGCCGCAGTTTGCCGACCACGGCACTAGACCATCTCAGCAGGGAGGAATTTACAAGGAGCTGATGGTGAAATAATTATTTTTAACCAAATCCAATGAAGCCTAGTTGGCCACCTCTAATTACCTTTCTCATGAAGGATACGAGAGAGTATTTAACCCTTGAAGGTAAAAGAAGCATTTATGTCTCTCAGGGAGACGTGTTTGAGATTTTTTTTTTTTTGCCTACTTTAATGTATTTAGACAAGTTTGCGCCTATACAGTGTAATAGTATTTTTGTTGATTTCTTTTATTTTGTAATAGTGCTAAAATGTCCCACCACCAAACACAGCCACTGAAAATATTCTGGTGAATTTTCTTTATGCATAAGTTTGTGGATTTTTTTAACTAACTTTATCAGATGCATGTTGATTTTATTAATTATGTTCATAAATATTTGAAATACTGGCTGTCCCCGTTTACTTCAGCATCCCATTTTCTCTATAGTTTGACATTGAAATGGTTAGCAATTACTATATCCAGCAAACCAGCAATACTCATCATATTTTATAAAATTGACTTTGAATTTAGGATGATTTCCTAGGATAGATTTCAAGAAGTGAGCTTGATGAGTCAAAGGATTTATATTCATGAGCAATATGTGAGTGAGTTGAGTACCCATTTTCAAGTACATTTGACAACTCTAGGTATTAACTTTTAAAATATATTTATTGTGCATGACCGGCGTGGCTCAGTGGTTGAGCATTGACCTATGAGTCAGGAGGTCATGGTTCAATTCCCGGTCAGGGCACATGCCCAGATTTTGAGCTCAGACCCCAGTGTGGGGTGTGCAGGAGGCAGCCGTTGTAGAATTTAGAGGACACTACCAGTGGTCGGCAAACTCATTAGTCAACAGAGCCAAATATCAACAGTACGATTGAAATTTCTTTTGAGAGCCAAATTTTTTAAACTTAAACTATATAGGTAGGTACATTGTTATTAACTTAATTAGGGTACGCCTAAGGATTGGGAAGAGCCACACTCAAGGGGCCAAAGAGCCGCATGTGGCTCGTGAGCCGCAGTTTGCCGACCACGGCACTAGACCATCTCAGCAGGGAGGAATTTACAAGGAGCTGATGGTGAAATAATTATTTTTAACCAAATCCAATGAAGCCTAGTTGGCCACCTCTAATTACCTTTCTCATGAAGGATACGAGAGAGTATTATTTAACCCTAGGTAAAAGAAGCATTTATGTCTCTCAGGGAGACGTGTTTGAGATTTTTTTTTTTTTTGCCTACTTTAATGTATTTAGACAAGTTTGCGCCTATACAGTGTAATAGTATTTTTGTTGATTTCTTTTATTTTGTAATAGTGCTAAAATGTCCCACCACCAAACACAGCCACTGAAAATATTCTGGTGAATTTTCTTTATGCATAAGTTTGTGGATTTTTTTAACTAACTTTATCAGATGCATGTTGATTTTATTAATTATGTTCATAAATATTTGAAATACTGGCTGTCCCCGTTTACTTCAGCATCCCATTTTCTCTATAGTTTGACATTGAAATGGTTAGCAATTACTATATCCAGCAAACCAGCAATACTCATCATATTTTATAAAATTGACTTTGAATTTAGGATGATTTCCTAGGATAGATTTCAAGAAGTGAGCTTGATGAGTCAAAGGATTTATATTCATGAGCAATATGTGAGTGAGTTGAGTACCCATTTTCAAGTACATTTGACAACTCTAGGTATTAACTTTTAAAATATATTTATTGTGCATGACCGGCGTGGCTCAGTGGTTGAGCATTGACCTATGAGTCAGGAGGTCATGGTTCAATTCCCGGTCAGGGCACATGCCCAGATTTTGAGCTCAGACCCCAGTGTGGGGTGTGCAGGAGGCAGCCGGTTATGATTCTCTCTCATCATTGATGTTTCTATCTCTCTCCCTCTCCTTTCCTCTCTGAAATCAATAAAAATATACTTAGAAATATATATGTGTGTACATATATATTATTGCATTTTGATATGTAGATTGTTTTAAATTACATTTATTAGACTTACTGAAATCATTCTAGAATGTGCGTGGGTTAAATAAGTAAAATGAATCTATTTGGGTGTATCATATGAAGTGAAGAGCTTAATTTTTCCCTGATACATTGCTGTTTTAAATTGTCTGATTTCCATCTTGTCTTTCAGTTTTACAGGAGATTCTAAACTTGCCTCAAGCATGCGTTATGTGGAAACCCAATCAATGCAGATAGGAGCATCCTATATGATTCAGTTCAGTTTGGTCATGGGCTGTGGCCAGAAATACACTCCACACATGGACAACCAGGTGAAACTGGAGTATTCAACCAACCATGGCCTTACCTGGCACCTTGTCCAAGAAGTAAGCCTATTTTTTCTAAAGCTTGTGATAGACAGGTAGCCTCTTCCTTTTTGCATGGGAAGCAAAGAATTACAATTCTAAAAGCTTAGGTTTGGTTGAAAAGGAACGATGTTATTTATAACAGAATTGACATAAAGTCAGCAGCAGATTATAAGGATGCCACATTCTGCACTGCCAGATACTAAAGGGTAATTGAAAAAGAAGTGGGAATAACTTCAGGACTGGTTATTCTAGCATGGTGTTTTGAATATTATTTTCTCTAACCCTCCCTCTATAAACATGTCTTTTCTCCTTTCTCTATAGCATGTCTTTATCTGTTTTTAAGTCTCTTTACCTATAGGTAGACCTTATTAAGAATATGTTATCTCTTGCCTTTAAAAACAAAAATGAAATATCTAGATTCAGTTTCTTAGAATAAAATGTACTTATTTATATACTAGAGGCCCAGTGCACGAATTTGTGCATCAGTGGGGTCCCTCGACCTGGCCTGCAGGATCGGGCTAAAACCAGCTCTCCCACATCCCCTGAGGGGTCCCGAATTTTGAGAGGGCACAGGCCAGGCCGAGGGACCCCACCAGTGCACGATTGGGGCCGGGGAGGGACACAGGAGGTTGGCCAGCTGGGGAGGGACCGCGCGAGGGCTCCAGGGCCTGTCTGGCCCGTCTTGCTCAATCCCAATCGGCCGGACCCCAGCAGCAAGCTAACCTACCAGTTGGAGCATCTGCCCCCTGGTGGTCAATGCACGTCAGAGTGATGGTTCAGTGGCCTTAGCATATCATTAGTATATTATGCTCTGATTGGTTGAACGGCCGACTGGACACTTAGCATATTGGGCTTTTATTATATAGGATACATACTTATAATCTGACATTGCTATAAATGCATAAATGTCATAGTGAATAGAAAAATTTTTCCAAATGCCATTTTTATAAGAGGTCAAAAATGGATCCTAATCAATTTCTATTTTTACATGTGAGATTTGGAAGGCATTTCATTCCATTGTGCCATCTCATTTCAATTATTGCCCATATATTTTAGCTTCACAAAAGGAAAAATCAGGGATTGCATCCATAATGCAAATGGTTAATATTATGATGTTAGGTTTCTCCCAGTTCTTTTTCACTTATGCCTGACTCTCTTTTAGGAATGCCTTCCAAGTATGCCAAGTTGTCAGGAATTTACATCAGCAAGTATCTACCATGCCAGCGAGTTCACACAGTGGAGAAGAGTCATCGTGCTTCTTCCCCAGAAAACCTGGTGAGAGACGTTTTTAGACATGGCTGTCACATTAACCTTTACTGTCTCTGTTCATATGACTTGAATATGAAGAAAAGTTGAGCACAGTGGCAAGATGCATGAAAATTTGGTTTTCGAACTATCCTAGCTTTTTCTGACCTACCTTTTTACCCCAGCTTTTTTTTATGGTAGAACTCAATGAGCCCATTCCTTTTTGTTTGACATGATGAAAGAATCAAAAAAACTTCTGTGTCAAGATAGTTTGGGTTTGCAAGGCTGTTTTCTTGTTGTAAAGCCCTACTTTTTATTTCAAAAGCTTAACATACTTTTTTTTTCTATTCACATTTTTTCCATAACAATACAAATCATTTCCTAGGAAGCAGAATCCTAAGTAACTAGGGAGAAAGTTAAACTTTATCTTTTATGTATCCCCATAAAGAAGTCTAGTGGGTGGCACTTGAAAATAAATGTTCTTTGTTCAAATCTTAGTCTGGCTTCACCCATTAGTGAAAATCAGTTAAACCTGAAAAGGAGTGAAAACTAAGTGAGTGATCAGCTGTCAAAGTGTGTGTACATTTTTTTGCAATACCCTATATTAATGCTGAATTGCCGTGTTGTACAACACCTGAAGCTAACATAATATTTTATGCCAACTATAACTTTTTAAAAAGAGTTTTATTTTTGTGATGTGAAGTTTGAGATGCTTATCTATCCAAGCAGAACTGTTAAGTCAAATGAACTTAGGAATGTAGAGCTCAGAAACAAGGCTTGGGCTGAAGAGTTGAACGCTATGCTTACTATTTAAAGTGCTGGGTCAGGATGAGCTCACCCAAGAAAGAGCTTTGGACTAGAAATTAGGAGCCCTGAGTTCTCAGTATGTCTCTGCCAATGACCAATTAACCACATGATTTTAACTATTCACAACCTCTTCAAACTTGATTCCTTATGAGTGTAATGAAGATGTTTCATTAGTTGATCTTAAAGGTCCCTCACAGTTCGAAGCTTGAAGATTCTGTGATTTGTGTAACAGAAAAAGCATAAAAGAGATAGGAATGCTATTTTTTGATGGTATCTGCCTTCCCAGAGTAATTTTGTAAAGAGGAAATTGCTAAATAAACCCTTCTTAGATTATTTTATATAAAAGTTAGGCTCTACACACAAAAATTGATTAGATGATAACCTAGAATTATTATATCTCCTTTAGTTGAAGATTGAATTACTGCATTATATAAGAATGCCTTCATGATGATTTTTTAAGATTCATCATTATGTCAGTGGGATGCTTGAAATTTGATTTCCACAGATTTCTTTATATCCAACTGTGAGCCATTTTCTGTGTACTCTATTCATGCTTTGCATAACAAGTCACCTCTTTCTCTAACATCCTACTTTTTCACATCTACTGCTGGGAATATAATCAAGACGTATTTCATTTCAATGCTATTCCAAGTATATCTATCAAGATGCAAAAACAACACATTAAATAATTGAAATACTGGTCAGACTTGGTACTAAGCTACAAATGTTTATTCTTTTTATTATTTCACCATTATGTATATTGTCCTCATTTTAACAAAAGACACTGATTTTTGTTCATTGACATGTGGGCTGCAATTTCAAAATTATGATGGTACGATAATATTAATAGTGTATTTTAGAGATGTCTTCATTTCCCAAAACATTATAAACTGTTATTTTTTTAATTAAATGTGCTGGGATGACATTGGTTAATAAAATTATATAGGTTCTAAGTGTACAATTCTGATACATCATCTGTATATTGCATTGTGTGTTCATCACCATGTATTTGACCCCCTTTACTGTTTCTATCTCTTCCAACCCCCCTTTCTCTCTGGTACCACCAGACTATTATCTGTAACTATGAGTTTTTGTTTGTCTTGTTTATTCATTTGTTACTTTTAGTTTTACATCCCACATGAGTGAAATCATATAGATCTTGACTTTTTCTGTCTGATTTATTTCACTTGGCATGATATTCTCAAGATCTATCCATGTTGTCACAAATGTCAGTATTATATAGTTTCTTACAGCTGAGTAGTATTCCATAAAGAATCTTCTTTACCTACTCATATATTGAAGGACACTTAGGTTATTTCCATGTATTGGTCATCAGGAATAACACTGCAGTGAACATAGGGGTACATGTATCTTTACCAATAAAGTATCTGCACATTTTTGGGGTAGATACCCAGAAAGGGATTGTTAGGTCATATGGTAGCTCTCTTCTTAATTGGTTTTTTGTATTCTGTTTTAAAAAAATTTTTTTATTAAACTTATTGGGGCAATATTGATTAATCAAATTATAAAGATTTTAAGTGTATAGTTCTATAATACATCATCTGTAGATTTTATTGTGTGTTCACCACCCAAAGTCAAGTCTCCTTCCATCACCATTTATGCCTCCTTTATCCTCTTCTACCTCTCCCACCTCCTTTCCCTCAGGTAATCACCATACTGAGGTCTAGTTTGTTTTGTTTTGTTTTGAGGAACCTCCGTACTGTTTTCCATAATGACTTAAGAGTTTACATTCCCACCAACAGTAAATGAGAGTTTCTTTTTCTTTACAACCTCTCCAATACTTATTACTTATCTTGTTGATAATAGCCATTCTAATAGGTGTGAGGTGGTATCTCATTGCAGTTTTGATTAGCATTTTCCTAATAGCTAGTGAAGTTGAGTATCTTTTCATATATAAGTTGGCCATTTGTATATCTTCTTGGGAGAAGTGTCTGTTCAGGTCCTCTGCCCATTTTCTAATTATATTGTTTGTTTGTTTGGTGTTGAGTTGTATGAGTTCTTTTTAAATTTTGGATATTACGCCTTGTCGGAGCTGTTGCTTTCAAATATCTTCTCCCAATCGGTTGATAGCCTTTTTATTTTTTGTTTTTGTTGTTGTTGTTTTTTACTGATTCTTTGCTGTGCAGAAGCATTTTACTTTGATATATAGTCCCATTCATTTATTCTTGCTTTTACTTCCCTTGCCTTTGAAGTCAAATTCATAAAAACATTCTCTCTGACCAAGGTCCATAAGTTTAGTACCTATGTTTTCTTCCATGTAATTTATTGTTTCAGGCCGTATATTTAGGTCTTTGATCCATTTTGAGTTAATTTTTGTGTATTGTGACCAACAGTAGTCTAGTTTCATTCTTTTGCATATGGCTTTCCAATTTTCCCAGCACTATTTTTTTAACCCTCACCCGAGGATATTTTTTCCATTGGTTTTTTTAGAGAGAGTAGAAAGGAGAGAGGGAGAGAGAAAAACATCAATATGAGTCTGGGGATTACATCCATGACCCTTTGGCAGGTTGATGCTCTAACCACTGATATATATTTGCCAGGGCACCAGTACTACTTACTAAAGAGGCTTTCTTTCCTCTATTGTATTGTTTTGGCTCCTTTGTGGATTTATTTCTGGATTCTCAATTCTGTTCCATTGATCTGTGTGTCTGTTTTCTACAAATATCATGCTGTTTTGATTATTGTTGCTTTGTAGAATAATTTTAAGTGAGGAATGTGATACCTCCCACTTCATTTCTTTTTCACAAGATTGCTTTGGTTATTCGGGGTCTTTTGTGGTTAAATACAAGTCTGAGGATTTTTTTCTTCTATTTCTTTTAAAAATGCCATTTGGACCCTGGCCAGTGTTGCTTCATTGGTTGGACCATCAACCCCTGCACCAAAGGGTTGTGAGTTCGATTCTTGGTTAGGACATATACCCAGGTTGCAGGTTCAATCCTGGTCAGTTCACATATGGGAGGCAACCAATCAATCTTTCTCTCCTTTTCTCTCCCTCTCCCTTTCACTCTCTCTCTCTAAAATCAATAAAACATATCCTCAGATGAGAATTTTTTAAATGCCATTTGGATTTACATGGGGTTTGCATTACTTTTTTGAGAGGTTTTGATAATTGTTTTATTTTCCTCACTGTTGATCAGCCTATTTAGATTTTCCAGTTCTTCATCATTCAGTCTAGGAAGGTTATATGTTTCTAAGAACCTGTCCATTTCTTCTCGGTTAGTGAATTTTGTGGCATATAGTCTTTCATGGTATTGTAGTGTGATCCTTTTTTATCTATGATGAGTGCAGTAACCTCTCCTCTTTCATTTCTGATTTTGTTTATATGGGTCTTTTCTCTTTTTTCCTCCTCTAGCCAGAGGTTTGTCAATTTTATTCATCTTTTCAAAGAATCAGCTCTTTGTTGCATTAATTTTTTATTGTCTTTTTGTTCTCTATTTTATTTAATTCTTCTCTAATTATTTTCTTTATTTCCTTTCTTCTGCTTACTTTGGGCTGCAATTATTCTTTTCCTAGTTCTTAAAGAAGTAATGTTAGGTTCTTTATTGGGGATTTTTATTGTTTCTTGAGATAGACATATGTCATATTGTCATTCTCATTTCTCTGTATGTATCTTTTATCTCCCCTTTTATTTCTTCATTGACACAGTTTTTGTTTAGTAGCGTGTTGTTTAATTTCCACATATTTGTAGTTTTTCCTAGAAAAGTCTTTATTTCTCCTTCATATCTAAAGGATAACTTTGCTGGATATATTAACCTTGGCTGGTAAGTACTTTATTTCAATTATTTGAATATTTAATTCCACTCCATAAGCTTATAGAGTTTCTGCTGAAAAATCCAATGATAATCTAAAGGGATTTCCTGTATATGTTACCATCTTCTTTTTCCTGGCTGCCTTGAGAATTCCTTCTTTGAGTTAATTTTTGACAATTTTAATACAATGTGTTTTAGAGAAGGCCTTTTGGGATTTAGATAATTAGGTGTTCTGTTTGTTTCTTGGATTCAAGGATCTAGCTCTTTCTGTTGACTTGTGACCTTCTTGTCAACTATTTATTTGAATAGACTATTTCCTTCTCTTTTCTCCTTCGGTGTACCCATTATTCTCACATTTCACTCTCTTACGGAGTTATATAGTTCTCTGGATAATAGAGTTCTTTCATTTTTGTTGCTCTCAAATATCTCTCTTTCTCCATCTATATCATTTCTATATTTCTATCTTTAATATCTCTAATTCTCTCCTCCTTCTGGTCAGCTCTATTTCCTAAACTCACTAGTTCATTGGTTCTCAACCTTCCTAATGCCGCAACCCTTTACTACAGTTCCTCATGTTGTGGTGACCCCCAATTTCATTGTTACAAATTGAACATAATTAAAGCATAGTGATTAATCACAAAAACAATATGTAATTATATATGTTTTCCAATGGTCTTAGGCGACCCCTGTGAAAGGGTCGTTCGACCCCCCAAGGGGTCGCAACCCACAGGTTGGGAACCGCTATACTAGTTCATTCTTCATCTCTTTTATTGAGTTCTTGAGCTCCAGAATTTCTTTTTTTTTTTTTAGTCTCTAGATGTTTTATTTATTTATTTATTTATTGCTTAAAGTATTACACAGAGTATTACATAGGTCTCCTTCCCCCCCGCTTGACATTCCCCCAGCCTCCCCTACCCCCCAGTGGCTTGTGTCCATTGGTTATGCTTATATGCATGCATACAAGTTCTTCAGTTGATCTCTTACCCCCTTTCCCGCCCCCCAACCCTCCCCGGCCTTCCCGCTATAGTTTGATAGTCTGTTTGATGCTGCTCTGCCTCTGTATCTATTTTTGTTCATCAGTTTATAATGGTCTT
>NW_005356259.1:2908665-2926206 GCF_000412655.1 Myotis brandtii
TCTTTGCTATGGTAAATTGTGCTGCTGTGAACATAGGGATGCATATATCCTTTCTGATTGGTGTTTCTGGTTTCTTGGGATATATTCCTAGAAGTGGGATCACTATTTGTTTGTTTGTTGTAAAAGTTTCAGTCTGTTTGGTAAAGTACTCCTTTTGATCATTGATTTTCTTTCTGGGTTCATTAAACTGTTTCTCTGTGTTTTCTTATATCTTGTTGTGTTTTTCCAAAACTGCCGTCTTGAATTCTCTGTCATTATGTCCATGTCTTTAAGTTTATTTTCTGGAGATTTTTATTTTCTTTCTAAGCTGCCTCATTACCTTTGTTTTTCTCCTGTAAGTGTTCTGACTGGGAATCGAACCCATCACATTTGAGTGCATGGGATGATGCTCCAACCAACTAAGCCACACTGGCCAGGACTGCAAAGTTGACTGGGCATCTATGGGAATAAATACACTTTTTTTGTAAGAGAGGCACTTCTCTAGTAGATTGATAAGAATAAGCCTTTTGTTTGTTTGTTTGTTTACCAGAAGGTGGCACTGAAGTGCAGTTTTTTAGTTTCTATTGCACTGTTCTGGCTTCTGGGGTCTCTGGTAGGCAGTGGAAAATGTCCTGTGTTCCCTGAGGTAGTGGGCATCCCCTCTATGACCAGTTCACCTCAGTCTCAGGGCACCAACCCTGTGGAGGAATGTGATGGGTAATGGGATTCCAATCCCAGCGCTGTCCTCTGCAACCAGAAGCTGCTGGCAGTGCAGCCAAGGGTGGGTTGGAGTAAAGTGAGCTGTAAGAGGCCAGCTGCTGCATTTATGGCTTTGTTCTCCTTCCAGCAATGACCACTTCTAGACCTTCGCTGCCGCACCTGTATCTCCATCCGTCACAGGGTGTGCCCACCACTCAGAGAAAAAATGCTTCTGCCTCTCCAGTTCTCAGGGCTGCAGATAATATGCTCTGTAGCCTGACACCCACTGCTAGCTCTAGGAGGTTGTAGGACCACCAGACAACACCATGGCACCTATGCACTTTCACTGGGCTCAGCTGCAGCACACACCCATCACTCAGGCAGGAACACTCCCTGTATCTCTGTTCCTTGGGGGGCACCAGGGAGAGCAGGCAGCAATCTGATTCCTCCCCTCTTTTGAGACTCACAGTGAGCTCATAGCTGCCTCCATGGCACCGGTATCTGCTCTTCTCCGTTCCCACCTCCCCTGTCTGCTCTGATTTGAGCACCTTCGGATGTTTCAGTGCATGGGATCTCTCAGCAGTGTCTGTGTGTGGAGCAGGAATCCTTTGTTGAATTCTAGCTATTCAACTTGTTGCAACTTCAAGGAGAGAGATCAGAGGAACCGCTCATACCACCATTCTTCTGACATCACTCCATAAACTATTATTTTTATTGATTTAATTTAAGCTATTTCCAAAAGTATTGTTTTTATTTAAAAACAAACAAACAACCTTTGCAGCCTTGGCCAGTATGGCTTAGTTGGTTGGAGCATCGTCCCATGCACTAAAATGTGGTGGGTTCAATTCCCAGTCAGGGCACATATCTAGGTTGTAGGTTCAATCCCCTGTCACGGCACGTACAGGAGGCAGCCGATGTCTCTCTCTCTCTCTCTCCCTCTCTCTCTCTCTCTCTCTCCCTTCTGCTCTCTAAAACCAATTTTGAAAATTTTTTAATTATAAAAACACCTTTTGTGGAGTATTTTATACTCAGAGTGTATATTGCATTGTTATTTCTTAGTTTAAAAGATAGACCACTGAGTTGAAAGTTTTAGTATAGTAGTCAGAAAAGATCAATTCTCATCAATGTTTATTGGACACTTATGAGGAAATGTATTAATTGACCCTTAGCTCTTTTGTTCCTACACACTGCCTGCCATGTAGTTGGGGTGCTCATTAAATGTTGGAAAATTAAATAGAATTTAATTCAATATGCCTAAGTGAACTAAAGAGATGTTTTATTACAAAGCATCTCTTTTTGCAAACAGAAAATAAATCTATTAGATTATTCCTCTACTAGATAATTGAATTCTACTAGATAATTGAATTCTACTAGATAATTGAATTCTGCTTTTCCAAATTTCCTTCAAATCTCTGGGTAAAAAAAGAAAAAATATTTTTTGAAAGCAAGCAACCCTATAGGATATTTATTTTAATATTTCTACTGACTAATACTTACACTAAACATTATTGCCATATTTCAAAAAAAGTTCAACTGGCTATTATCATTTTTTTGGATCTATAATGCTTAGAAGTTCTGCTATAAGTATAAAGTACATTTATTCTCCTTGGCATTCTTGATAATTTTATTTGTCATATTCATTTGAAACTTCTGAAAATAGTATGTTTTTCTCATGCATTGCGGAAAGGGAGTGTAGTTTAGTCTGAAGCAGTATTCCTTTTGGCACATCTTTGTTCTGCTGGGGGGTTTTTTTGGTTTTTTGTTTGTTTGTTTGTTTTAAAATATATTTTATTGATTTTTTACAGAGAGGAAGGGAGAGGGATAGAGAGCTAGAAACATCAATCAGAGAGAAACATCAATCAGCTGCCTCTTGCATACCCCCAACTGGGGATGTGCCCGCAACCAAGGTACATGCCCTTGGCCGGAATCGAACCCAAGACCCTTCAGTCCACAGGCCGACGCTCTATCCACTGAGCCAAACCGGTCACGTCTGTTCTGCTGTTTTGATTAAAGCATATGCAGCTATAAATTGAATGCATACATGCAAATGTGGTCCCTGCATTATCATAGATCTGTTAACTTCAGAAAATATTCTAGATAGAGCAACTTAGAGTGGAAATATTTAATATGTATACACCTGCTCAGAGAAATTTTATTGTATATGAACTGAGCATTTGTTACCCAATGAAAATTAATTTTGTTTTTATGAGAGACATTTACATAAGAACAGGGCCTAATGAGACAGGAGCAGCTGTCAGTTGCTGACTTCATAAACAAATCAACACCTAATGTCTGAATGAGTTTCAGAATAATTGGATAAATGTAATTGCAGTAACTCTGAAGGTGGAAAATACAATATTTAGTCAGCCCTCGTTTACCTTGATTCCTCGGGTTACCTAACTATCAAGAGATGACTCAGAGTTATTTTAGTTCAGTCTAGAAGTTTATATGGGGGGAAATTTAATGAAGGAAAGACTATCGAGTTTTGTTGCTTTGGGGAATCCATAAAGTTTGGTTTTTAAATGTAAGCCAACTTCCTTTTGTGATCCACAGAGCAGTAGTTCCACTTTCAGGCTCAATCCAAAGATATTTTTCTCCTAAAAATATGACAAAGAGACAGGGAGAGATGGAGAGAGAATAAAAAATAAAGAGAGAATTGGTGAATCAAATATTTGTATTGAGGGCAGTTTTTATCAGTGATGCAGCTGCAAATCAGTGACCTCACACCTTGTCTTCTCACATGTGACCAGCTAGAGATTGCTCAGAGGACTAATTTTTTTTCTCACTAAATATGAAGCCAATATTTGACCTCTTTTTGCTTCCTTTTCTGTTAAAATCATCACATTAAACTGTGGGTTGCAATTTTAAATTGAATAATCCATTTCAAGTTTTTTATTTATTTTTTTAAATATGTTTGTATTGACTTTTAGAGAGAGGGGAAGGGAGAGGGAGAGAGAGATAGAAATATCAACATAAATCAGCTGCCTCCTACACGCCCCCTGCTGGGGATCGAGCCTGCAACCCAGACATGTGTCCTGACCCGGAATCCAACCCATGACCTCTTAGTGCATGGGTTGACGTTCAGCCACTGAGCCACACCAGCTGGGCTTAAGCTTTTTATTTTAAGGAAATGTCTTTTTTCAAGAGTTTATAGGACACATGTAAGGATCAGTTTAATCAGAAAAAGAATTTAGAATGTGTTTACATGTGACTATTTAGAAGCATAAATAAACTGGGAAATCTAAGACAGGTTTCTGAAATCCTCCAACCCTATTTTAACATTTGAAATATCAAAACCTCAAAATAATGTATGCTACGGTTTTCATGTTTGCATGTGTCTATGAAGAAAATAAACTTGATCAACAAACCACCAAAGTCATCATTAAATTTATGAGCTGGAAGGGATCTTAGCGATCAGTTTGTCCCAATTCCTTTATTTGAGAGGTGAGGAATGAGAAGCCCCTGAAGGCTTGCATTTCTCACTAAAGGTCACACAGATGATAAATTACAGAGCGAAGGTCCTGGGAGTCAGGTCCCCTAACTCCTAGAACATTCTTCACTTCGTTGCCTACAGAAGTCAGAAACAGGCTGCCCTTTCTTGGCCTGTTGCTCTACTCACTTATTCATTTTTTTTTAGCAGACCTTTTTTGTACGCCTATTTTTTTTTCTGTTCCTGTGCAAACTATTGAGACAAAAGATATCTCTCTCCCCAAAAGAGCTCACAGTCTAGTCTCCTGTGGCCCTAGACTTGACTCAGATTATAATGAATCATAAAAGAATATAGTCATCTCTCCTTTTCATGACAATGATGCACAAGTCTAAATTTACTTCTTTTCTGTAGGGCTCTATGCCCTAAGAATATGTACCTATTTTATAGTAGGTTTTTCTAAAAACCATTTCTTAATTGGATTATGTAAATTGCAATGGTTGTTAGGTTACAAATATAAACTATTTCCATAGAGGAGTTGCATCTGTACTATTGTATGTACCATGACAAGCTCTGATATGCAGCAAACCTGTGTGTACTGGGTGCAGCTCAGTGAACCTGGAATTATCCTACTAGGAATGAAAATGCAACCTATTAGCCACAGATCATTGGTAAAATAAACAGTAAGGGCTTAGTCTGGATTTTCACAGTCTGTTATGTACTTAGGGAGCATTTAATATGTGGGTAATTGATGCAGTAGACTTTAATGGATTATTCAGGGCCGTTAAGATCAAGTGTATCTGTAGATGGTGTGCTTGGGGAAGGTTTAATCAATGGAACTGAGCATGCACGTTAATTCTGCAATTTTTTTCCCTTTTTTCACTTTGACCAAAAAGAAGTAATTGTGGGTCCCTGAAAATTTGTGAAAAATATGATGCAATTTTAAAAGAATTTTTTTGTGATCATCAAAGAATGAAAACCTTTGACATTGATCTCAAAATATTATCTTATTTAGACTTTATATCCGGTTTAAATGAATTAAGGTCCCAAGTGTTTCTCTAATGGATTGTTCAACTTCTCATCTCCACTCAACAGCAGCTTGTCCATGAAACCTAAGCAAGTTAATGTTTCAGAAATAATAAGCAGAATTTAGCACCTAGTTGTTCATACTTGTGCCGACCCTCTATCCACTGAGCCAAACTAGCTAGGGCTATACTTGCAATATAGTATATTGTCACATGTCCCCTCAACCCCAAAACAATACCCCCAAGAAAACTTTAGTTTTCTACTAAGAGGTAACTGGAAGTCTTCCAATAACTACTCATGTGTTTAGTATAAGAAATGGTATTACTCTAAGTTAAACACTTCACATTTTCACCTGTAAAAGAGAAGCTGTTTAGTATATATCTTTATTTTTCTTAAATATCTTACTTTATTTCCTTTCCTAGCATCAAATCTCTATGTAAATACAACAAAAAATATGAGCTTTATTTTTTTTTGAAATGTCTCCAATTAAAATAAAATGTCTCAAATTAAACTAAGGTATATACAAAATAAGGAAATTTCTTTTTAATTTTCTTTCATGATAAAATTGTTGAATTGGGTGGTAATTGACTTAAAATTGAACTACAGAAAAATGATTAGCAGCCAAATGCAAGTTCCAGAAAGTTGGTTATCTGAAAGATTTTGAACTTGGATATTTTTTGTCTGTACTACTACATGTCAGTTAAAATACTGTCTTTTATGACTGTCCCATTTCTAGGTCCAGTGCCACCCGCTTCCGCTGGAGTCAGAGCTATTACACAGCCCAGGACGAGTGGGCTTTGGACAACATCTACATAGGCCAGCAGTGCCCAAACATGTGCAGCGGGCACGGCTCCTGTGACCACGGCATGTGCAGGTACACGCATCAGAAAGTGGGACTGAGCGTCTGCTTCCCAGGATTTGTTTTCTAGGGACCCAACTGCAGTTGTCATCAGTTATGTGGATAGAGTGATAAATAATGAAATAGCCCAAAGAAAATGACCCTCTTTTCTGTTCTTATTGTAGATGTAAAGATATTGTTACATATAAATTAGTACAAAGCCATACATTCTAAACTTGAAAATCTCATCTCAACCAAGGCCTCTTGGGTCTAAACTTCAGAGTTTATTAATTAGTTCCAAAGTTCTCCTTGGTAGTTAAAAGAGCCTTGCAATTGTTTTCCTTCTTTCCCCTGACAGTCTTAAAGCACTACTCAGACAGCTGCTACAGGCTGTCCTGCCCACTTCACCAGAAGCTCAAAGTTGTATACAAGAGGAGATGGTGATTATAGCTAATGAGGATGAGATAGGAACACACTTGAATACTGAAAGACTCTAAAAGAGATGTAATTTAATCAGGAAGAAGAACGAGAAAATGTGGCCAGAGTTACATGTTAGTTGAGCAAACATTTATATGTGACTTTTCAAGACTACAGGAAAATCCCACTATTCCCTCTCCCCACCCCAACCATGCACACACACACACACACCCGTGCACATGCATGCACACACAGACATTCATATCCTTCTTCATTACTACCTGGTGCCAGAGTTCCCTGTTACAGCATTGTTTCTTTTAAGAAAAGATTCTATTCCTTGTTTTGTGGTGTGCAAAACTGAAGGTTGTTATGACTGCATATACAGATTAACACTGTAGAGAAAAATCTCATGTGAATGCTGAAGCCCAGAGCAAAAGTGAGACGTAGGAAATTTTGCAGGTCACATGGCCATGGCCCTCACAGATGGAACTATGACTTCTTTGCTTGGCTCTCCTCTCTCTAGGTGTGACCAGGGATATCAAGGCACTGAATGCCACCCGGAAGCTGCTCTTCCTTCTACAATTATGTCAGATTTTGAGAACCAGAATGGTTGGGAGTCTGACTGGCAAGAAGTTATTGGGGGAGAAGTTGTAAAGCCAGAACAAGGATGTGGGGTCATCTCTTCTGGATCATCCCTGTATTTCAGCAAGGTATGACTTAGAGCAGAGAAAAGTGATGACTAAGTCATGACTAAAGCATGGGAACAATGATCAGGGCAATGGCTATTTCAATATGTAACTGATTTATGGAGCAGTCCAAACTCAGAAGGTATAGATATGAGATGGGGGTTTTTTCCCCCCACATTCCCTGCTTTTAACTTGGCTTTGTTAAGTTCCTATCCCTTAGCTACATCTGGGAAACTTTTATAACTTTATGATTGTTTTAGTTACTACAAATCTAGATTAGGCCAGTTTTAAAATCCTGCCCCTCTTGTACCTGATTTAAATCTTATTGCTTTCCTCCAGGGCCAGCCAGTCTTGTGTCTTGGGGGTCTTTGAGTAAATCAGGGTCTTGGTTTCTTCTCACCCCAGCCTTTGGAGGGTGTGTGAACATGCAGGCCTGTGGGTGAGGTGTGAGTGATGGTGGAGGTAGTGGAGTTTAGAAGTTATAAACATCAGCTCTGGAACCAGACTGCTGCTTTCTAGCTCTGTGACTTTGACCAAATTCTTTAACTTCTCTAGGGCTTGGCTTCCTCGTCTGTAAAGTGGAGATAATGAGGGTGTCGGTCTCATTAGGGTTATTCTGCAGATTAAATGCATTAGTATAGTTGTAAATCATGGAGTACAGTGCCTCATACATAGAAAGCAATTCTGTAAGAGTTTATTAAATTTGTCAACCCATTAATCTCTAGAATATGATTGGGAGAAGGAGGAGTAATGGTGGGGTGTGGGTTGCAGAGCTGTTCCTAGGGAACTGATCAGCTCTTCATGGTGAGCAAACATCTAGGGTCCTATTTTGGCTCAATTTGGTGCCTGCTGGTGAGGGATTGTCAACTCAGGCTACTATAACAAAAATACTGTGTATAAAAATATCATAAAAAAATAGCATTGGGTGGCTTCAACAGCAAACATTCATTTCTCAAAGTTCCGAAAGCTGGGAAGAAGATGAAAACACCAGCAGATTTGGTGTCTGGGGAGGACCACTTCCTAGTTTGCAGATGCCGTCTTCTCTGGAGAAAGCAGAGAGAGGAAAAGCAGGCTCCCTTCTGTCTCTCCTATGAGAGCACTAATCCCATCATGAGGGCTCCAGCCTCATAACCTAACTACTTGCCAAGGGCCCTACCTCCTAATACCATCCTTTTGTGAGTTAGGCTTTCCACATGAGTTTGGGGTGCACAGACATGACGTCCATAACAACAGACTCCGCATAGAAGTTACTCTGGCAGGGCTCAGCTTCCCCAGTGGCAGCACAGGTTAGGCAGGCAGGTCAATAGACACCAGCCAGGGACTGAGGTGCCAGCCAGATTCTCTCAGAACAACTCCAACCCATGTTGCTTGGTTAGGGATAGGGAACGGGGATACAACTCCTTTGCTACAGTCTAGGCAGGGCATTCTTTTCTTCCTTCCTCCTCCAGTTCATCTCTCCGTATTGTCTCCAAAAGGACTGGAGGGGAAGCAGTTTCTGTTCTCTAACCTGACAGTGTGGCAGGGCATTCTTTTCTTCCAATTCATCCTCCAATTCATCTCTCTATATTGTCTCCAAAAGGACTAGAGGGGAAGCAGTTTCTGTTCTCTAACCTGACAGTGTGTCTAACCCCAATACAGAATGTGGGGTACTAAACACCAATTCTTTCCAGCAGGCACTGCAGCCACCAATTCTAGGACAATTGGAAATGTCCCACTCGTCATCACGTAACAAGCACACAACTGTGGATGAAGGGTGGATATGTTGGGGAACTTCGGCAGAAATCCAAAACAAGTTAATGTATGCATATGCAAAAATAGGTACAGGTTTCGTTTTGATGCAGGTGCAGAACAAAGAATCAGCAAGTAAACAAGACAGAAAATTGGGGAGGGATTCCATTTAATGATATTTCCTATCCATTGACATTGAAAGTCCCCGAGGCCTTATTGTTAGAGATAATAGTCCATAAGTTACTATATACATTGCATAGATCCAGATACGCTATATAATTGTGCAGAAATGGAAAGATTGTATCTCCCTTAAGTATCAATATTAAAACAAGATTATGAATTCTTAACAAATATGTACTCTAACACTCCAAATAGCATGTGTGTGTATATATACACATATTTTGAAGATATAAAGTTATATATCACTGTTTCTTACACTTAATTTAAGATGATACCTGGAATCAAACTACCTGGGTTTGTAACTGGGCTGCAAACTTCAATCATTGCTTCACCTTGCACAGTTATAACATTTTTATATATCTCAATTTTCTCAACTATAAAGTGTGATATTGGGATTTAAAACAAGATTATGAATTCTTAACCAATATGTACTCAAACACTCCAAATAGCATGTGTGTGTATATACACATATTTTGAGGATATAAAGTTATATATCACTATTTCTTACACTTAAGATGATACCTGAAATCAAACTACCTGGGTTTGTAACTGGGCTGCAAACCTCAATCATTGTTTCACCTTGCACAGTTATAACATTTTTATGTATCTCAATTTTCTCAACTATAAAGTGTGATATTGGGAGGGTTAAGTTAGTTAATGCAAGTAAAGACTAACGAATAGTGTTGGGCACATAGAAATAGCTCAATAAGTGTTAGCTATCATAATTACATCTTATGAGACTAAATTACAAATTGTTATCATTAAATATTTTCCCATATACGCCCTGGCACTACTTAAAAATCAGCATTTCAAAGTAAAATCATTCTCTTCCCAGCTCAATCCAGCTTTCTCCCTCGATTTTTGTCAAAATATTTGAGGATCATTGTTTTCTTTTACTTTTTTCTCTTGTGTCGGTGAGATCTGTTCTGAATTCTAATTGAGAGAAGCTAGCATAAGAAAAAGGGAGGAAAATTTGTTCATGTAATCAAAACACAAGGAGTGCTTAGGTTGAACTGGCCTCAGAGATATCTGGAACCTGAAACTCGAATGCCCACAGAGCTCTTCCCAGGAGAACAGACTCTATTTTCAGGTCAGCTTGTCATTATGAGATTGGAACCATGGGCACAGAGCTTTCTCAGCGGCTCCATAGACAATTCTGGGGAAGGTTTCTGATTGGCCAGTTAGAGTGTCCTAGGGAATGGTGTGCTGTGATTGGCACAGCCAGAGTCACGTACTCACTCCTTTGGCAGAGGTAGGATACACAGTTTGGCAGCCCCACCAGTCAATATAATTGAAATAGGGAAGAGGCAGTAACCCAAAGGGACAAAGGGTTCTCTAGACCTTTTAAACCACCCTCGATTGATTTATATAGAAATATGCTTCTATCCTGTTACTGTTCCAGCACAAATATCCAAGATGGTCTCCAGTACTATTGCCCTAATGTGTAACTTATTTTCTCTTTATGATCATGAGCCCTCTGCCCCATAAAAGAAGCTCTCCAAACCTTCCCGGGTCTCGCCAATTTCCCTGTCTGCTTAGTCTGCACTGCCTACATTGTGCCTTCAATCGTCTCTGTATCCATATAAACCTTGCAACATCCTGCTCAAATCCTGCTGCTTCCATGGAGCTTTCTGGAACTATGACAAACTACACTGATATCTTCATTTTTTAATTTCACTCTCATCTGTGTTCTCTCACTCTCATCATAGTGCCCAGTAAGATGCATCCCTACTGACTGAGCCAACACTAGATAAGATGTGCAACTCAGAAATGCATGCCTTGTGCTAGGCATTTACATATCAATAAATACCCTCAAGACTGAATAGACTGGAGAATTGGTAGATGATTATGTGACTAAATGGGGTCAACAAGGACTAGGACTTGGTCTGCAGCCCTAAGTTGTCCTTACTGTCACTGCACATTTCCATGAATTCTCCTTTTGAGTTTGTAAAATTGGCACCAAATAATATTTGTTGAAGAAAGGAATGAGTGAATGAATGAATAAATGAATGAAAATTGGAAAACAGCAAAAGGGTCTAAAGAAATGGTTATTTTCAGGTAAATATAGTAGATTTGTTTTTATAGTGGCATTTGATTTTAAAAGGTTTTAATGGAAGTTAAAAGTGACGTTTTATGAAGTGTTTTTATAAGTTTTATTTTAAAGGCTCTAAAGCCTGGAGACATTTCCTTGAAAATTTGTTTTATTTTATCAAAACCCTTAAAGCAGAAAGCTGTTTTAACCTAGAATGTTGAGGGGAAATTGGAAGATATTTGCCACACTCCAGGGATAAGGAGATCCTTACCCTGTTACTCCAGCACACATGCACGCACACATTCCATGTGAGTATATGTCTACACATGCACACACAACTACCCTGATCGTAGTGTAATAGGGAGACTGAAAAGCACGTGTCACATCACATTCTAAATTCTGACACAAAGTTCGCCATGAGTCTTTTTCCTTCCTTTAGAACAGTGTGCAGCATTTCGAGTCACTGAACAAAAGAAAGGGATTGGTGCTATTCTCTAGTGAAAAAACATCTTCAGTGCCAAGCCAACCACTCGTACGATATTTTCCACCATTTACAAAAATCCCACAAAACACTCTTGCAAAACCTCTGGAGACCAACACCATAGTCTCCTGGAAAAATAACACTGCTAGGTGGATTTCACAATAGACCAATCATTCCAACCAACTAGTTGGGATAATGGGATTTTTATAATTCACACCTTAGGTCTTTCTCCTTCTGGCTTAGTTCCTTTCACATGCCAAGTTTTTCATAGGAGTTTGCTGGATTAGAATTAACCAGCTAGGTTCTGTAGTTTTATTTTTCTTCATCACTCTTCCGGTAATGATCCTAAAACATGAAAATTCTAGGCCAAATTATAATAATCTCTGGGGTATTTCTCACTTATTCTACTTCAACAAGAAAAATCAAAAGCACCTATAACACATTGAAAATACATATTACTTTTAAGATTTCCTCAAATACATATTTAAAATTGAGCATTCCAACTAGTAAGTTCCTGTGTCAGGATTAATTTCAATGCTTTTTTCACTGGAACCCCCTTTTGCAGGGAGAGGGGGAGATCTCTTAATTGGCTTTAGATTTTTCAGTAACAATGTACTCCTTTAATTAGCTCCAAATATTTCCCTGTGACTCATAACTGAAACCCTTTCTTAATTAACTTAGTGAATTTGAGTAGGGTTAAAATTATAAGTATGAGGGGTGTTTTTCTCTAAACTGAGCACCCTATCTCAGTGTTTCTTCCCAATTTTTAAGTGAACTTCTTAGGAGCTCTCCGAGACCAGTTCAGAGCAGACCAAGGATTCGCTTTAGCAGAATCTGGGTGGAAGAATCTCGTGATCAAGCCTTTTTTTTTTTCAATCTCATTAGCACAAACCTATTTACACACAACAGCAATCATGACAAACCTTGTCCATTTCTGTCTAACACCTTACAACAGGACTGTGACATGTAGGGGACACACTAAGTAAAGGAAACAAGTTGCTGGATTTGATGGAATTTTTAACATATTTAAGACACAAAGAGGCCATGCAGTGGTAGTAAAAACGTATTTAAATGGTCCCTCCCAATCTCTCTATTTCAAGTGGGAAACAGACAGAGACTGACACACGGACTGGGAGCCTGAGCGATTCAAGTACTCTTTTGTTTTGTAAAGTTTCTATCTTGCCCTAACCGGTTTGGCTCAGTGGATAGAGCTTCAGCCTGCAGACTCAAGGGTCCCAAGTTCCATTCCGGTCAAGGGCATGTACCTTGGTTTCTTTCCCATCGATGTTTCTAACTCTCGATCCCTCTCCCTTCCTCTCTGTAAAAAATCAATAAAATATATAAAAATAAAGTTTCTATCTTAAGCCTGTTTCACTTTTATGCCTGGAGGAGGTCCAGGCATACCTCCCGGGAAGACATTCAGTGTGCTAGGCAAGTTTCATGCAAAATGTTATCTCATCCAATTATCACAAAACCCTTTGAGGAAGGTATAGTTGCCATATTGTACCTATGAGGAAAGTAAACGCTCAGAAAGGTCACACAGCTAATGAACACCATGAATAATGGGGCTGAGATTCAAACCCAGCTCCAACTGATCTCAGAGTATCAAATTCTCCCGTACTCTGCCTGGGGGAGATTCACAAAACAAACATTGGAAGTGTTTTCATTTAAATTAATTTTTATTTTATTTTTAAAGACTTTTGAATACTCTTTGGTGTAATTAGCAGTTCCCAAGGATCTCATAACCAGGTCTAGCAATCAGTGATATAGAGACTAATCGAATGTATCCAGGAACAGTTACCAGAACCAAAGCAGAGACGATTAAATGGCGCAACTGCTCCTTTCAACAATAAATGGTGACAAAGTCATCTCCATATAGTGCTAGCATGCTCGTTTGAATTTAAAACCAAAACAACAAAATGCCTAGGAGCTCCCAGATCATTGAACCTGTGGTGTTTCTGTCCTTTGGCAAGGCTGGGAAAAGACAGCTGGTGAGCTGGGATCTGGATACTTCTTGGGTGGACTTTGTCCAGTTCTACATCCAGATAGGCGGCGAGAGTGCGGCGTGCAACAAGCCCGACAGCAGAGAGGAGGGCGTCCTCCTTCAGTACAGCAACAACGGGGGCATCCAGTGGCACCTGCTGGCAGAGATGTACTTCTCAGACTTCAGTAAACCCAGGTAACCACCCCCTGATGGCCTCCCAGTGGTTTCCAGGAATGTAAAGATGACACTGTTGTTGAGGGTTTCCAAAATGTCGTTAACTTTTGCAAAAATAGATGAAATCATAATTATCTGGTGTGAATGATAGCCTTATACATAAACATTTCATTAAAGTTTCTAGACAGAAAGCATTTGTATTCACATTTGAATTTTTAAAGAATTTGAGAAAAATGTGGCTAGAAGAAAATTGTGACAATTGACCATCCTTCCCTCCCCCCCGCCCAAGGAAACTCTGTGACATAGGGCTACTCCAAGCATTTCTGGATTTTTTTTAATGCACACGCAAAATATGTTCATATTTTTTATAGTAAGCTATATTTTAGTAGTAAGCTATATTTTAATAGTAAGCTATATTATTTTCAAAAGTCTTCTTATGGTTGCACCCAGGGCAAGTCCACAAACCAGGGCAGATTTATGGATAAATCTGTAGAGGTTGGATTCTCTCAAATTTTTCACTGGCCCATCCCTGTTTTTATTTTGATGAATGGGGAGGATATATAATAAAATGTCTTAGGTAATGACTGTCAAGAAGTTTGGGAAAATGATTCATGTTTAATACTAATACCTGTACCAGGCAATCAATGTATTTATCTATACATGTAAATTTAGTTCTTTTACAATTATGTAGTCTTTTGAAATGTTGTATTGGTACTTTATATTTTATATGTGTCGCTAAAATCTACTCAGAGATATCACTTTTAGTGTATTCCTTTTTGTAATCTCAGCATTTTTACTTTAACACAAAGACGAAGGTTTTTCTTGTATATGTTGACCAATCATTATTGAACATTAACATACTAAAGTTGTCCCTGTTTTGCATTTTTATAACTGAACCCCCCAGTGGTTTTATTGAAAAAAATTATTACTGAAGAATAGATAGATTTAATTTTTACACATTAAATATATTTTTAAATGTTACTTAAAATATAGCTATTTTGTACAATAGGGGTTCATATGTTTATTGCATTAAAACATTGAGTAATTTAAATGTGACATAACTTTTCATAATATAACAGAAATAGACATGCAGACATACCAAAAGCATTTCTACTAAGGACACATGGGAGAGGCAGAAACCAAAGATGAGGCAACTGGGTAAATCAAGAAATATAACATCCAGGGAGGAAGTCAGGAATGGTGAGTGGGAGATGGAACCTAGTGAGGTTCCCCAGTCCAGTAGAGAAAGGATTGTAATGGTGCCAAACTGGTTTAAAAAAAAATTTTTTTTTAATCATTCAAATTATTTCTCCAGGAATTTTTTTCTAGGTATTTCTTGAAAAGGTTATGACCTTTATTATGGTATTCAAAAGACATTGTTCAGTGAATTGAACACAGTTGAAATATTGCCTCCAAGAGCTACAGTTCCAAATGGAATAAACATGACCAGGACTACACCTGCTTACAACTTTAAACCTCCTGTCGGATCTATTAAACTTAGAAATTTTTCAAAACATATCCAGAGATCAAACACTTAACTAAACTTTCTCGTATTGCTGTTCTTGCTATGTTAACAGCTGCTAAGAAAGGCACCGCTTTCCTCTCCTAACCGCAAGTGTCTTGCTTTGATGCAGATTTGTCTACCTGGAGCTTCCGACTGCTGCCAAGACCCCGTGCACCAGGTTCCGCTGGTGGCAGCCCGTGTTCTCAGGGGAGGACTATGACCAGTGGGCGGTCGATGACATCATCATTCTGTCAGAAAAGCAAAAGCACATCATCCCAGTTGTCAACCCAACTTTACCCCAGGTATTTTTTTCCATGTCTGAACTCCAAGAAGACAATTATAAAAGTGCATGAGATCAAAGAACTTGGGTGCTTGATGCCTGAACGTGTAATATAAGTTTTCTGTGTTTGCACTTCATTTCTTTTACTTGCACTTAATTTTTTGTTACCTCTTTATGCCACTAGTTCCCAGATTATTTAGAAGGAAAAAACAAACAAACAAACAAAAAACTATGAAGTCTGGCCAAGTCATCAAGCATGATTATTAGTGTGATTATAACATTAGATACACTGTGGCAAAATATTTTCAGTTTTTAAATAATCAGAAGAAAAAAAATCATTGCGGCCAGAAATAAATTAGTTAAGTTAGAGATTCTGCTGTATTTTCTAGAAATACCAATGGTACATGGCTCTGCTTGTCGTGAACTGAAAATTCCTTTCTTGTTCTCAGTTGTCAAATTGCCTTTCTGTGTTGTTTGTATTGTTTGTATTAGAACTTTTATGAGAAGCCAGCGTTTGATTACCCCATGAATCAAATGAGTGTGTGGTTGACGTTGGCTAACGAAGGAATGCTGAAAAATGAAACTTTCTGCTCTGCCACGCCGTCAGCCATGGTATTTGGAAAATCAGATGGGGATCGATTTGCAGTAACTCGAGATTTGACTCTGAAACCTGGATATGTGCTACAGTTCAAGGTACTTATGCACAAACCTCTTCGCAGGGCAGGTCAAGGATCAAACCATCTTCCATATTTATAAGTGAAGTTGACAAAGAACACACATTTTTCATATACTATTAAAGAAGGGACTCAAACAAGCATTCAATAATCTTAAAATGGCAAATCTTTCCAGTTCCGCCCCATAAGAAAACAGCTTATCATTTTTTTCATGAGCCCTAGAAGTTGTAGCTATGTCATTGTATTTCTTTAAGTGCTCATGGACTTCTACTAGAACTAAAAAGAAAATTGACTCTTAGGATTTCAGTCTGATGGTGACTTAATGAATCCCATGCTTCTGAATGGTAATAGATAAGTTCTCCCTTTCAACTTACTAGTTCTTTTAGGACTCGAGAGTTATTTTATGCTTTTACTATAGCATTCTCAAATAATTTGTCTTCCTTTGGTTCTGTAAACTTTTACTTTATCATTGCCCTCTTAAAATCTTGTTGTTCTTCAGCACTGTGATAACAAGTGTCAACATATATAGCAAGTATTTACTTTGACAAGCTCTTTTCTCAGAAGCCTAATCAAAATTTCATTGTGTTTATGATAAAATCCCATTGGTGAATTCTGGGGTCGAAAGAAATGCAGTTTTAATGAACTAGCACAACTACATGGTCCTTACTTAACAGCAGGATGCAGATGCTAAATAATTTACAAATGGAATTATTAAAGAGATCAGATGTTTATAGGCAGCTCTAAAATATAATTTCCACTGGTCTATAAACAAGGAAGTTGATTAGTGAACTGTTATCCTTCTCTGTTTAAATTTTGATGCTAACCTACAATGGAAAAACCATTGATAACTGTACATGACTCTATAATAATTTGTTGGTACTATCTAAAGTGATAACAAAATAACAGCAATAACAAATACATTGCCAGCATACTATGCTGTTTCTCATCTGACACTTTTTTTATTTAATGTCATAAAATGAGAATAGTGAAAGTCTGCAAGATAATATTTTGAAGTTTATAAAATCTAAATAAAGAAAACATTAAATGTTTCAAGTATTTAAACAACCAATAAGAATGCATCATGCCTAAGAAAAAGCTCAACCACGCCAGAAGACTATTGACTTGTGGCTGTTAGTTAATAATAGATATGTAATATGGGTCATTCAGGGATTGACAACTAACATATATTTGGCATCTCTAAGAAAAACTTTGTGTCATTTGTACAGAAATGCACAGTGCTGGTACTAGGTGCTAGAAATACGGAGGTTAAAAATAGCCCTAGCCCTCAAGGATCTCAGAAACTAGTAAGTGAACCAGAAAAGTGAGCAGTCCCAGGATTATTGTAGTAGAAACAGGCTCTTATCTATGGGAGTACCTAGCATAGCGCATGTGGCCAGCGCTCCAAAAATGTTAGTTGAATAAATGTGTGGTG
>NW_005356259.1:2926242-2949960 GCF_000412655.1 Myotis brandtii
GACTTAGATGAATAATGGAGGGGGAGGAATTCCATTAGAGGGAACAGAATGTGCAAATATATGAAAATAATGAAAGTGCTAATGAAACTGGAAAATTTGGAAACTTTTTTAAAGAATCTGGAAAATGTACCATAGAGGTGATAAAGTTGATCCTAATTGGCTTTACATGATACACTAAGTCACTTGTAAAGCCAAACAGATCAAGATTTGGCCATGAGAGGGGAAGCACCCGTCAGGTTATAGAAAAGTAGGGGAAGGCCCACCCCCCCCCCATCCCAGAGCCATACAACTCAGTCACTGACATCCCCTGGGTCTGCTCCAACCTCTACACCCTGGCCAAGGCAGATGACTCCTCAGCAGGGTGTAAGCTCTGCAGTGTGGGGTGAGAGAGAGTCCAGAAAGTGGGAGCTATTGCATTCCCTCAGGCTGGTGCCATCAAGAGAGGAATGCTAAACCCAAGAAAGATGGTGTCTGTGGTGTGGGAGAATGACTCAGCTCAGGGATTTTTGAAGCTGTCTCTTCAGCTGTCTCCCCAGAGCCACAAACCTCCGACTATCCTCACTCGACTCTATTCTGGTCCACCTTACCTCGCCAGAGCCCAGGGTGAGTGGCTGCGAATGAAATGTTGTGTGTTGGCTTTTTAAGAGGGCACTTATGTCTCTCGTGGACTCCTGTCTCATCCTGATGGACAGAATCCCTGCTGACTTTCACAGCTGGATGTTATGTGAGCACTTCTTCCTGGCTCTGGTGCTCTGGGCTGGGGAGCCCAGCAGGGGGTTGAGACCCCAGAGGGTGAACCTTTGCAGCTGAGATATCCCTCGGGACCTCAGCCGCAGCCTTTTTTCACATCTCCACACTTCCAACAGTCCCTGTGTGGGTTATTCTGTAAATCCGTGGTTATAACACTTCTCTTCAGCTGGTCTTCTGTTGGTTAGTCAGGATGATTGTCCTATAATTTAGTTGTGATTTCAGTTTGGTCCTGGGAGGAGGTGAGTGTACCTTTCACTTACTCTACCACCATCTTAAGGAGATTATTGGAATCTTCTTTTGAAAGACTGGATCCAGCTACTGCATAGTCACAATGATGAACTGGTTGACCTCTCGAGCTCTGGCCCAATATTATTTGTCTATGGCCCTACCTCTCCTTCATCCTTTATTCTTTGGTTATTATTGTGGTATTTTGAGTCCCTACTTAAATGTTTTCTATAATATTTGACTAATCTTATTTGTAGTCTTATACAGTGAAATTCTCTGGTGGCTCCCAGCAACAAATGAAATAAGACATGAATAGATCATTCATTTAAGATAGCATGTAATTAAATAAATATCAGAAAGAGTGTTTGACATTTATGATTAGCAAAAATATAAACTAAAACTAATTAAAATAATTTATATACTTTTTGAATTGGAAAGAAACTGCCTTAAGCTAGAATAATATTCAGAATTGTGGTAAATTGACTCATTTGAAACCAATTGATTAAAAATGAACACATATAGCCCAGCCGGCATGGCTCAGTAGTTGAGCATTGACCTATGAAACAGGAGGTCATGGTTCCATTCCCGGTCAGGGCACATGCCCAGGTTGCAGGCTCAGTCCCCAGTGGGGGGCATGCAGGAGGCAGCCAGTCAATGATTCTCTCTCATCATTGATCTTTCTATCTCTCTCTCCCTCTCCTTCCTCTCTGAAATCAATAAAAATATTTTTAAATGAACACATATAAATAGAAAATTTAAAAAGTGTCTACATTTTGACTTAGTAATATTGTTCCTAGGAATGTATCTGGTGATTAACAAATCAACTGAAGAAAAAAAAGATACATTTTTTGCAAAATTGCAGATAATAATAAAACAATACGTTAAATAAAAAGTAGGAGGAAAGAAGTATGATAACTTCAACTATATGACCAAAATATATACTTCTTTGTAAAGATTAGAACAGGCATGTCAAACTCAAAGGCTAACACGGGCCAAATAAACGAGGGATGTGGCTCACAGGTCACAAGTTTGACATACTGGGATTAGAAGATAAAAAATTGAGAAAAAAGTAGTGTGTTAGAGCATTGGGATTTAGGTTGCATTTTTAATGCTATTAATCCTATGATGACACTCCTCTACTTAAGTGCACAGAGCAATATTGATTTTATTTCTGGATTCTTTTGCTTATTTGATGCTGTGACTAAGTTCGTTCATCTAAGTTGACAATGATTTCTTACTGGGCTTTGGCAAGAAAATTGAATAAAGATGTTTTTTCCACTAAAGCAGAGAGGACAGCCCTCTCTTCAGGTAACCTTCATGTTCTGAAGAGGACAGCTTTTCATCTTCTGCTTCCCTCTGTTTATGCCATCTGGGAAAGAAGAAAACATAGCTTGGCCTTTGTCCAAGGTTTCAACATCACGGATACTGTGCTTCTCTCTTTCCTCCTATAATCCCAGGAAATTCACAAAACGGGCAACTGGTCCAACTTTCTACTAAAGAGCACCTATTGTTTGCCTAAACAAGGATTTCCAGAACCTATGGAAAAGTCTTGGTTAAAACTGAGCTGCAGGCCTTAGCATTATCAATTTAATTTGAACTCAGTAGGAAGGGCCCTGGCTACTGTAGCACCTAATTTGTTAAATGATGACTTGGAACTAAAATGTTGTGTCCTCCTGCCTTTCCTTTCAATAGCTAAACATAGGGTGTGCCAATCAGTTCAGCGGTGCTGCCCCAGTTCTTCTTCAGTACTCGCATGATGCTGGGATGTCCTGGTTTCTGGTGAAAGAAGGCTGTTACCCAGCTTCTGCAGGCAAAGGATGTGAAGGAAACGCCCGAGAATTGAGTGACCCCACCATGTATCACACTGGAGACTTTGAAGAATGGACGAGAATCACCATTGTTATTCCAAGGTCCCTTGCATCCAGGTAAAGTGACCTTTCTTATTATGTGCCATAGCCGCTGTTTCTTAGAAGTATATATTTATCTCCATGTTTTTATTTCATGCATCTTAATAACCTAAAAGAATTCATATAATCTAGCTTTATCTATTTAAGAAATGACTCTTGAGGAAAAGAATGCTGGAACGAAATTCCCAAAGTAGGGATGTGTGTCTGCGTGTGTGTGTGCACGTGTGCGTGTGCGCACGTGACACATTTACACTTGTGAAACAAATTCACTCACTCAGTCACTCATGTATTCATCTGTTCAACAAATATTTATTGACCACTGTTCTAAGCACTGGGAGTACAGCCATGAACAAACGATGTTAAAGGCTAAAAAGATTATAAGACATTATATCAGATTTCACTTTATATAGATTTTTGATAAATTAATGACTCCCTGTAAAGACAATTTGAAATATCTGCAATATAAATGATCCCTTTAAATGACTATTACAATAAATATTAAAACAATAGATCAAAAGATTAAAATTCAATTAACAGGAATGAGATCAAGCACTTCAAATGAATTTGCTTCATTCATAGGACAATAAATTTAACTCTTAGTTTCCTGGCAGCTCAGACAAAAGGGGAAAATATAGGATCATTTAGTTCTCATTGTTGGGTTAAAAAAAAGGAAGCATATACAGTCTGATTTTTTAAAAGATACACCTTTTCCATGTTCAGTATTGTAGGATAAATATATAGCATGTGTATATGTATGTATATATGTGTGTATATATATATATATATATATACACATATATACATACATATACACATGCTATATACACACATATCACACACACACACACACACACACACACACACACACACATATATATAATGTTTATGCCAGGTAGAGTTGGTAACATAGAGATCAGTATTTTTAACTATCACTTTATGAAAGATAAAGGAACATTCTTCAAGTAGACACTTTTTAATAGAATCTTAGAACATAGAATTAAATTGTGATCCAATCAAAGCATTTCTGTGTGGAGCTGAGGCAATACAGTAAGTGTATTTGCACTGCCTACTACAGATGTGGCTTAATATATGGTTGTCATACTCGTTAATGCCATTCAGCAATATATTTAGCTTGCTTCATTCCTAAAATATGTAAGATTGTGCTATCCCCATACTCCTTAAAGTTTGACATGGTCTGATGAAATATGAGTAAAATGAAGCATGTGACTTTAAGAGCCCATTGTACACTTTGTCATGTTCTCTGCTTCATGAAAGCATGTTTTAAGATGAAGCTTACACTAATTTGGGTCCCTGAGTGTCTACAAGAAGCAGACTTCCTTGCCAATGTATACTAGACATGTAGCATCATCAGGAAACAAGCTTTTGTTGAGCTAAGCCACTGAGATTGGGGGTTGTTTATTACCACAGCATAACTTTCCTCATCCTGACTGGCATAATGATAAAAGCTTAGCAATCTATAGGAGTGGCTTATTCGTAAAGTTCTTGGGGACTATTCTGTTTGTGAATTTTTCACCTAACTGATCATCAACTTTGCTCTGTATCATCTAGCTAAGTAAGCTGGTTGTGTTCTCTTAGATGTGTATCCCTGAAAAAATTACACCATAAACTTCAGTAGAAAAACTTCCCATCACAGTATCAGGCACTACATCAGGTCAAGGTATAGACATGGCTCCCTGCACATGGCTCCTCTTGATCCATAGGACTGTAAAAAGATGAATTATGTACCCCACCTATGTTCAACACTGGAAAGACAATGACCGGATAAACACAATAGACACTCCCACTAAAAAAATGAAAAAAAAGTAAAGAATGGGAAGCACATAGTAGCCACTGGTTGTAGGAATTCTGAAAGCCAGCAAGATACTTGTTACCTGCATCTCCTTCTTTCATGAACAATGTCCAGGACAAGAAAGGTTCCTTGATTAAGAGAGTTCTGTTCCCTAATCAGTTGTTCTTCCCAGCTGTTGATTCTACTCTCCAGGCTTCACCCTTTAAGACATCTTCCCTTTTCCATAAAAACATGCAGCTAAATAGCCATCTCATCCTGCTTTCTGCCCATCTCAAGCTGGGCATGCAGCCCTTGTACTCCTTACCTCCACCACTGCCTTTCTGTCTACATGCTTTTCTGAAACTGTGGCCCAACCACAGCTCTTTCTAAATATATAGGTGCAGCACTCTACGAAGTTGGGGAGCATGGGGGTGGGAGGTTGGGGGGTGGGGCATCTTTGCTGCAATGAGTAGAATATGAGGGTGCTGGAAGATATCACTAGAAAGTAGTCAACAGAATCAGAAGCCAAAAACACAAATCAGGCTTGAATCCCCAAAGCCAGATAATATACAGTGGCATCTGAAGCTGCAGTTTGTTTGATATTGGGTGAAATAATCCAACTGATAAAGCCACATGTGAGAAATAAGAGAAACTTGTCCTTAATATCACAAAGCAAGCCAATATTTTGAGGCTACCAATGTATCAATATTTTCTCGGACCTCAGCTTTTGGAAGAAGAAATATTGTTCATTAGAATCCAACTTCCTGGTTAATTTGAATACCATCCAGCTTATTGGTTGATGGCATTTCTGACGAAGAGCTCTCTACTAGAGAATAGTAAATATGTTTCTACTTTAACCCAAGTAAATGAGCTGTTGTTGTTCCTTCTGCAATATGTTAAACTCAGATATCTCCAAATACAGTGTTGGAAAGCTGAGAATTCTAAGTGTGAAAATTGTCAAAATTTGGAGCTATTTTTGTCACAAAGCAACATGCTTATAATACTAGTCGTTACTAGAACATTGCTCTTTCACAAATAATTCTAAGCTAATTTTCTCAAAAGGAGCAGTTTGTACTCATGTGAATTCTCTTGGTTCTTGCCTACAGAGGAGAGACATTGACTGTGGTAAATATGTGCTGGTACATCCCTCCTGACTCTCAGCAACACCCCCAACCATACAGTATGCCATGCAACCTGCTGTAGGTTCTTCATGCAGAATGCAAAAAAAAAAGTTGATCTATCTGGGAGGGCTAGAAATAGTTGCTTAGTAATCAGCAGAATGTCCCCTCCACCACCACCCACCACCTGTGCACCTCTGCACTGGACAAGCAGGTGCTCAGGAACCTTCCTTGTTTGAGAGGCAAATGCAACCTTCTCTGAAGTGTGGTAGTGGAAGAGGGTGTTGTAGAAACCAATTCTCCTGGCCACTCAGGCATCCTCCAAACAAAGGTAATTGATGAAGGGCACAAAGATAGAGTCTCATCTTTTATTTATTCCTTACCTGAGACATACAAAGGGGGAGTTTTGTTCAGTAATTCTTTTAGAACTATATTTTTATTGGCTTCAGAGAGGAAGGGGAGGGAAAGAGAGATAGAAATATCAATGATGAAAGAGAATCATTGATTAGCTGCCTCCTACACGCCCTCTCCTGGGGATTGAGCCCCCAACCCAGGCCTGTGCCCTTGACCAAGGACCCTTCAGTCACAGGCCTACGCTCTACCCACTGAACCAAACTGGCTAGGGCTGTTCAGTAATTTAAGTAGTCAAACCACACTATGGTTTATTTCTAGTAAAACTGCGTAAGATTAAATTCTGTGTTTTCCTCAATCGTTATTTCCTTCAGTTCTTTCCAGACCTTCCTGACTATCAGGTCAAAGGCCTCTATTACATGCTCCCATAGCTCAGTGTCCTGCTTAATGGTGATAGTTATCCGAGTGGCACATTCACATTTCTTTGTGCAGAGGTTCAATTAAGTCTCTGTCTCCTCACTCAACTGTGGGCTATGTGAAGGCAGGAACCAGGTAGGATTTCTGCTTCCCATTGTATCCCTGGCCCTGGCATGTTGTAGGCACTTGGTAAATGCTGGTTGAACGAAGGGATGTTGAATGAGGAATAAGAACAAGCAATAGGTGATTGTCTATTTTCAAGACACCTTTCTTTTTAAAATATGATTTCCAAAATAAATTCCATTCTGTTCGGCAAGAACTCATTGTTCTGAAGTCTACTGTGTCTCTCTGAAAAGGCACGACTAGCACATGCACACATGTGCACACATACATTAATGATCTTAATAATTTCAAAGCTGTATAGCCTCCCATATGCTAAGCGAAATATGCCAGTCAGAGAAAGACAAGTATCACATGATCTCACTCATATGTGGAATCTAATGAACAAAATAAACTCATGAACAAAGTAGATCCAGAGACACAGAAGCATGGAACAGACTGTCGGATCTCAGAGGGAAGATGGGGGTGGGTGGGTAGGAAGAGATCAACCAAAGAACTTGAATGCATATATGCATAACCCAGGAACACAGATAGTACTGAGGTGAAGGCCTGGGGAAGGGGGAGGGGGCGAGTTTCTCAATGGGAGAAAAAGGGGGACATATGTAATACTTTCAACAATAAAGGTTTAAATAAATGCAAACTATGTGGAATCTAGGCATTCTTATTAGCTTATTTTTGGCTGACTTATTTCCTCCCTTCTTATGGTCTCTCTATGATTATATTTTTTAGTAAACTTACTAGTTCTTCCTTTATTCCAGCAACCCAGAGGTTGCTAAATCACTTGTGCTCAATTCCAAGATTGCGCTCCTGAGAGGAGAACAGAATAGCAATAGGGATCAGGAAGCAGGCACAACTTGGAGAAATTGCAATGAAGCAAAGCTTGCCCACGTCGTGATCAGTGAAACAAACCTCTGTTGCTTTGATTTGTGCTTCCAACAAAAAAAACCAACTAGCAAAGATTAAAAGAAGGAAAAAAGGCCCCAGCTCTTGCCCTTTCACTCTGGAACATAGGTTTCCAGTGAGGACACTCAGCCATGATTCACCATGTCCTGGACTCACCCTATTAGTCATTTTGTTTTATTTAAATATGCCTTCGTTAATGCTGAGCTCCTGAGATCCTTCACCCTCTCAAATACCGAACAGCACACTGTGCTGCTTGGTTCTGTAGCAGCCTTAGGATCCACCAACAGGGGTGTCGCTTTCTCTCTGGCCGGACTAAACAGTGATTGTTCTTTATTATAATGAAAATTACAGGAATCCAAGAATCAAATAGATCAAGGCACTTCACTTGCCCTTTGTCCATTATCAAATTACCAAAGCTTCTAGAATTCCACCTAAAGGTAGGATTCTTCAACCTTCTGAATGCCTCTGGGCCTCGGTCTGAGGTTGCCCCTTCCATGAAGCAGAGATGCCCAGGTGGGAGAGCTTGGGTGGAGAAAAGAAGGTGTTCTTAACCCCTCTTTTTTTTATTTCCATGGAGTAGAAGCTATGGATCCATATGTCTCTGGATTTTATTATAGAAAAATTAAAAGAAAAGGCAAGTATGACTGACTTCTAATCAAATAGGACTTATATGATGGAATTGGTGTGTTTTCCTCTTTTATTATAGATACACAGCCTATATTTTGGAAGGGATACAGAGCCCTTAACATTTTCCTTCAGAGCAACTTTCAAAAGCTACTGTTCATCAATTCCATTTATTTCTTTTGAGAGGAAAAATCTCTTCACAGCCTAAATAACATTGCAACCCCAATGGGAGGGATGTTTCCAAGGTCCATGATTCTGCAACTGTATTTCCTTTTTTCTTTTCCTTTCTTCTTTCTTTTATTTTTGCTTTGTTTTTCTAATATTTAATTCAATTGTCTTTTACCTTTGAAAATAAGACCAATATATTTTGAATTAGCTCCAAAGAAAATAAGTGTTCGCTGAAGAATGTGTGTTAAGACTTTGTGTTAATAGATGAGTAACCTCTGAGCACTTTTACTCCTACTAAACAGCTCCATTGGTTACATTTTGCAAATTTGCCTAAAGTAGGTAACTTAAAACAATAAAGAAAAAACACACTGCTATGGTTTAGTGTTGCCAAATTAGCAAAGCTATTTGAAGAAGCAGAAAGAAATGCGTTCTGATGCTGACATATTATGTTCATAATAAAAGAGGGGAGAAGGAAACATCTTTGTCTACAGTTATCCTTAACAATCTTTATTGATCTCTAAGATTCTTTACCCTTTTTTACGGATTCACTCCAAAGTCTATAAATATTGGCAGCAAAATTAATTGAAATCTAGATAGCCTACAATCCATCTTTCCTTTTTGATATCAATAGAACTAAGGAAGAAAATATATTTTCCTGGTATGAAATTAAAGATGTGTGTAGGTTTCCAAATATTTAAAAAGAAAAGAGATGTGTTGAAAGGATTGAAAAGATTGGAAAGCAACTGGAACAAGTCTTAGTTTGGCGGCCTCGAGACTGTTATTGTGGGGGGAGGACTGGACAGCAGCCCAGCCCACTGGTGTCCCAGGGTTTTGAAGCACAGGGACCAGGTCCCTCCTTTGTTCATTGGCAGTTACCAGTGTTCACTGGCAGTCCAGCTGGTTGCTAAGAGTTCATAGAATGAGCGCCTTGGAGATCTGCAGATGAAAAGTGAAGAGGAAGGCAACAGGTGGGAACAGAGCTGTCAGTACAAACTTTATTCTTCACTATCAGAATCATGCCAGTAGCAAATAGCCAGAGTCCCTTATGTGTTCTAGCAAAGAGCTTTCATTTGATGGTTTCAAAAATTTCCAGGGAGCCTCTTACAATCTACAAGTAAAAACCTATACTGTGTTCCTGGACATCAAAAGTCTCCTGTACCTGATATTGAAATATTTATACTGAAGAAGAAATCAAGAAGTTTTGAGAAAGATCTGAGAGAGACACCTTATGAAGGTTGTGTCCAATCAAGCATACTTTCAAATACTAGTATATATTTAATTTTTCTTGAATTATTTTAACTGTCGTAGAGTCCAGTGCTTAGCAGTGAGACGTTGGTACAAGAACACATGTTGTTTTTCCCAACAGTAAGATCAGATTCCGCTGGATCCAGGAGAGCAGCTCACAGAAAAACGTGCCTGCCTTTGGTTTGGATGGAGTGTACATATCTGAACCTTGTCCCAGTTACTGCAGTGGCCATGGGGACTGCGTCTCAGGGGTGTGTTTCTGTGACCTGGGGTACACCGGTAAGGCCTCAGACAGGTGTCTGTTTGTAAAATGTGTATCTCTAGCTACTATATTTCATGATACTTCTTCTAAGGAAATGTATTCTAAATTTAATCTTCCTTAAGTCTTAATTGTAAGACTTTGCAACCCAAGCACATGAAATGCTAAAATATTTTGTAGTTTTGAGCTGCCTAAGGAAGAAAAATATAACACAAACTTTTTTATTGATTTTAGAGAGATGGGGAGAGAGAGACACACACACACATGCAGAGATTGATTTGACGTTCCACGTATTTATGCATTCATTGGTTGCTTCTTGTATGTGCACTGACGGGAGATTGAACCTGCAACCTTGGTATATTGGGATGACGTTCTAACTAACTGAGCTACCCAGCCAAAGCCAACACAAATTTTTATTAGTAATAACAGTAACAATTAACATTGTTTGAGTTCCTAATTCATGCTAGGCACTATAGTAAGTGCCTTTTATTTCATCTCACTTAATTCTAACAGTAAACCTGTGCCATAATATTGTTATTGTTCCTGTGTACATTTAAGGAAACTGAGGCACAGAGAGATTTAGTAATCTGACAAGGTTACACAGGTAGGATTGCTAGAGCTGGGCTTCAAAGCCTTGTAGTCTTTTTCTAAAACCCAGGCCCAAGATCTTAATCACTTGGCTGCAAGGACTCCCTGTGCTTTTTACATTTTTTTTTATAAGAAATGTAATTCTATACATTTAAAGTAACAATCAACTTATGAAATGATAAATCTAAGTCTACCAATAAGAACTTTACAAGAATAGTATTTTCTGACCACAGTCACCATTGAATGTTGTTATAAGCAAAAATAAAAAGGGAGCTGAGATTAAAGATAAAATTAAAGGGAAAATATTATAAGCATCAATACCTTTTTTAGAATTTTTCTCGGAGACAACTTTAAACAGATTCTTCTTAGCTGTTCAGTGCCCTGCCCTTCTGGAGTGTAACCAGGGGCAAACGTGTTGTTCAGGGGCCTTCCGTGGAGAGCACTGTCACCTGTGGCTTCAGGGTGGTTATCTAAAATCTGGATTAACTCCTCCCATTGGTCCTCTAACAGAAGGGCGACAGAGAAGCTAACTTTATTGTGGACAAAATCTATTCTCAGTTTGTACAAATCCTTTGAGTAGCAAGAGCCATGGAAATGTGTGGTTCCCAATGTCTCCCATTAAAATATAAACAATTATAGAGACAGAATAGTGTTTTTGAGGATGGTAGTGATGGCTGCATTTCAGTCATACAATTGTGAGATACAAATTTTCATTTGGTTTCTTTCTCCTAACACCTGTGCAAATGTTTCCTTGGCCCATGTGCTTGAATGTACCTTACAACATGAAAGGATTTCAATGAAACCTCTCTCCCATGTATTTCTTTTCTCGGAAGCCGCACAAGGAACCTGTGTGTCTAATGTGCCTAATCACAGTGAGATGTTCGATAGGTTTGAGGGGAAGCTCAGTTCTCTGTGGTACAAGATAACCGGAGGCCAGGTTGGAACGGGCTGTGGGACGCTTAACGACGGCAAATCCCTCTACTTCAATGGCCCGGGGAAAAGGGAAGCGCGGACTGTCCCTCTGGACACCAGGAATATCAGGTAAGTAGTTCACTGGTACACTTCTCCTTGAACATTGTATTTACCGTGTCATATGGTCTAATCTGAAACGTATTCTGTTTCAGGGTTCTGTTCTGTTATCGAGGTTTACATAATAATGTTTCTCTATATAGATTCTGATATGTAAAAATGAGGCATAACTTTAAGTCTGTAATAAAATGGGTAATTTCTACAAAATTTATACCACAACTTATTAATCAGTATACAGTCATCACCCAGCCTTGTATATCAGCTTGGTTTTCTAAACTTCTGCATTATTGTGAAGACCATTAGTATTATTTTTAACATATTCCAGGTAAAACAAAGATTTTTTTTCAACTTTAAATTTTGTGTCTGAAAATGATGCATCCCATTTATCTAAGTTTATTTGTTTTCACTTAACGAAAAGTGCTCCAGAATTTAAAATACCTAGGCTGACACCTACTGGTAAAATAAATAACTGCTTGGTTTTAAGGTCAAGTATCACACCTAAAATAAAACTGTGCAGCTTATAAATCAATTAGGTTATTTGAGAATTGGGAGGGGGAAAAATGAAGAAATGTTTGAAACTTCTAGACATTATTCTCACTAAAATCTGGAGCTCTGTGTCATACTTTCTGCTTTCAATCTCTTTCTCCTCGGAGTCCTTCTCCCAGGAGCCTGCCTGTCATGTAGACCCTCTCTCTTGGTTTACCGTGGACTGAGGCATAAAGTCATTCACACTGAGTGAGTGTCAGTTGTGAAAAATTAAACCGTCTAATTATCTGGCCCTAACAAATGTAGCATTCAGCTTCTTTAAAAAAACCACATTTCTTGCTTGACTAGTCATTGAAATTCTGTAGATGAACTGGATGCTGCCCTCTTGGATTTAGGTGTTGTTCTTGCATGGGATCCATGCCCGATTGTGGTACACAGTTTTAGGTGCCTCGTGCCACCAGCGCGGGTGGTGTTTGCTCGTTTAGCCTTGGCACTCCACTTATACTTCCTCTTCCGCTTGCGGTAGCTGCACCTGCCGCAGGTGGACTTCGGAAGGGACAGCCCTTGGAGCCACTGCGGCGGCACAGTGTCCTTTCCAACCAAGGATGTTTCCTTCGTCATCTTGCTTCTGTGGCCAAGACCAAAGAGCTCAGCTTCTTAATGTTAGATTTTATTTTTTCCTCATCTTGAGTTTCCAAGAACAGTATTCTCTTGATTTAAGGAACTCTCATTTCAGTGACTTCATTTCATTACATCAGCCTGTCGAAATAAAGTGGGGTTAAACTGTTTCCTTTAGTTTCGGTGGTTATTACAGAATAAAATTAATGTCATGTGAATTATTCTTTAATGGTTAGAGAATAACTTATTATATAATCTCTGTTGTTTCTGGTGGTCATATGCCCTTTATGTTTAAAACTTAAGAATTATAGGATTTTTGTGTGTGTCGTAAAGCAAAAGGTTAAATGTCTTCTGAATCCACCTATTTGTAAGTAACTTGGAGTTTTTTTTCCTTCCCAGACTCGTTCAGTTTTATATACAAATTGGAAGCAAAACGTCAGGCATTACCTGCATCAAACCAAGAGCTAGAAATGAAGGTAAGCTGCCATCTTTGATGGAAATTGCAGTTACTATTGGCAAATTAGTTCTTTTTCCTCCCAGAGTTGGTCCTGGATTTTGCAAACTGATCCGCTCCCTGAATCATTCCTTCTCCTCTCTTCTCCATCATTGAATGTGCAGCTGCATAGAGCCATGATCTCTAAGATTCCTCATGCAGATCCATAAGCCTGAAAAGCATCATGTCTGCTCTGGCTCAAAGCATATTTGTTTTAGGGAACCCTGATCATTTTATAACTTTCCACAGAGAGGAAAAAAAATAGCAGAGACTTTTACATTCGGCTCAGGGACTAGAAATGTGTTTGCATAGATCATTCTTGAATGCAGATCAAATGCTACTTTCTGCCCATAAACATTCTAGGGGTACTGGAATCATTGAATAGAAGAAGCAGTTCTTGGTAATAATGAACATTAACTTTGAACACACATTTTATATATATATGGCACTATTCCATGTGTTTTAACTGTGTTCATTTAATTCCTATCATACCCCTTTGCTATAAGTACTATTAGTAGTCCTATTTTACAGATGTAGAAGCTGAGGTACAAGGAATTCAAGTAACTTACCCAAGATCATGCAGTTAGTAAGTGGATGAACAGGGATTCAAGCCACTCACACTGGGTCCAGACCCTATGACTTAACCACCATGCTATACTGCCTCTCTCCTTGCCCAGACCTCTGCTCTCTCTAGGCATCTGTACCATCTTCTGCCTCAGTGATTCAGTTCTGAAAGAAATGCAGAAGGCTTGAAGCATGCAAGGTGGCCTTCAGGAGCTCTACAAAGATAATGAGGTTCCTTAAGGGACTCTGAATGTGAATTGGCTCCTAGCACAAAATCCTCCTCCAGTCCCTGATCTCATAAATGGCATGTGAAGAGTTTTACAGCTTCTAAGTTAGTTATTATCTCAAGCATGACTGTGTAAAACATGGTGGCTTGAACAGTACCCATTAGCCAGTAGACCTACTGATAGCTCTGTTCGTCAATTCTAAATGTCCTTGGCCCTATCAGCACACACTGAAAGCTTTTGTGACTTTTTCTGAGTATCTCAGTACTTTTAGTCTAGTAATTATCTAGATCACCTATTTACTGAAGCAGCAGTCTAGAAACTTTTATAGACCACTTTGTGTTCTCTAATCTCTTCAACAAGTGTTTATTAAGAGTTTGCTCTAAGCCTGACATTATTCCAGTGAGCTGCAGATACAGTGTCACCAAAAGACTGATTCATCAGTCACGATGAGCTGAGTTATGCTGCAATAACAAACAGCTCTCTAATCTCGGTTTTAAAAAAAAAAGAATTTCTCCTTTGTGCTACATGGATCCTCTGAGGGCCTCATTCCAGCACCCAGAATAATGAAGCAGCTGCTGGGTAGATTGTGGGTATTGTCAGCCATGTAGCAAAGGGAAAGAGAGAATGTGGTGACGGGGACAAGAAGTACAAACTACCATGTGCCAGGAGAGGAAGAACCAGTGTCCCACTACCGACCACAGCAGACTAAACCCCAGCCTGAAGGGCACATACATTCTAGTGAGAGGAGTTAGAAAATAAACAACAAAGAAAATAAATAAGCAAGATGTTAGATTGATGGGCTCAATGAAAATAGATAAGCCAATGAGATGGAAAGTAAACTTATGCAGGGGTAGATGTTGATTTAGATAGAAGGTGGGTGTTGGGGGGGGGGTGCGGTCCTGAGGAAGTGACGTTTAAATAGAAATGTAAAGGATGAGAAGGAGCCAGCCAGTTCAGGAACATTTTCCTGGCAGAAGAGACAGCAGGGGCCACGAGGTGGGAAAGAATTGTGGTATTGCAGGAGCAGAAAGAAGGGACTGTGGCTTGGGGCTCATAAAGGTTGGCGAGTGGTCTGTAATAAGGGACAGACAGGAGCTGGGTCACACAGGGTCTCGCTGGCCATGGTAAGGAGATGGGGTCTGAATCCATGTGTCATGGAGACCAACTGAAGGTTTTCCAGCCAACCAGCGGCATAATAGGATAAGTGTTTACAAGATCACCCTACAAACACTCTATGAAATTCAAAACAAATGAATATTTCCCAAGCACATGCCTGGCCCATGCAGAGATAGGAGCTTTGAGGAGTGAGAAAAAGACCAGGTCCTGTCCTCAGGACCTTGTTTTCTGGTTGGAGAGGTAGAGCATTTTGATGTTTTCTTTAAATCCTTATAATAAAATTGCTGTTTGAAAATAGTTTGTGGTTGGGATAGTGTAACAGTTATGACTCTTTTGAAAATTACTAGTCTGTACCCTATTCTTATATAAGCTACGAACAAACAAAACCTCTGACCAAAGTATCATAGGAAGCACCCACTCTTGATAGGCATTGGGCTCTCCTCTGTACAACCTCTGGTTACATGCCCATTGGGCAGATTCCCTCAGTGTCCCTTTAGGAAAGAACAACTTCTGCTCAGCTGCTCCTGAGCCATTTTCTTGAACTCACTGCTGGTCATGTAATTCACATCCCACAGGCATTTCTTAGCCTTTTACTAAAAAACTGGCTGTTAAAATGTAAATCTTTCTAAATCCTTGCACCAATCTTTTCTAGTGATGAAACCAAAGATTTTTTACTTACCCAAGCTGAAGCTCCAATTTACATATTTGGAATGAAAATCAAAATTAGGCTATATCCTATAAGACTGGGCAGAATGCAGATGGAGTTGTAATTTACAAAGAGAAATGTTTTACATGCTTTGAACGCTCGGTAGACAAGCAAAAATGGCTTGGTTTATTCAGATGTGCAGTGTGTTAGATGACACAGCTAATGAGGCTCAGCAGTTGATATAAAATATGGATATTGCTGTTTCCCCTCACTGCATTTCTCCACTCCTTTGTAACTTCTCTGGGAGGCATTTCTTCATTGTCCTTTGGCATTGGGGGTCCTCAGCTCTGCAGACTCTGTTGCTGCCTGAAGGTATGTATATGTGATTCTCCTGGAAAAGTAATGAGGAGAAAGGCAACAAGCAGAAACCAGATGGAGTGTGGGCTTCTTGAGCCAGACTTCTCCTATTTTAATGTACATCTGAATCCCTTCAGAGGCCTGTTCAGATGCTGGTCCCTAAATCACGTTACTCTGGTGATGGACAGAGGGACGTTGGGTAGATGGGATAAGTGAAGGGAAAGGGTGGCACAGAGAAAGGAAAGTAGAACCAACATTGGAGGGGTAGTGAGTTTTTCTGCTTTGCAATTTAATAATTTGACTTTATTCAGACTTCGGTGACCAAGGTCTGACAAAATGTGAAGAGCCAGTAAAGGATCCTTCTGCTTAACAGAATTTGAAACTGGGCCTCGCTCACCGCCTGGTGCTTTGGCAGAAAAGAGCACTACTTGATTTTGTGATGGGGAGATTGAGCTATTTCTTCTGAGTGTATAATAATGATATGAGACTGTAATATTCAGGACAGAATCTGAAATTCAAATACATAATCTGGAGTGGATTTTTATGTTCCCCTTACCAGCCTACTCATTGTTCATACAACTTGAGTGGTCTTTAAAAGAGCTTATGTATTTTTTTTTCTCCATTTCCGGGGAGGTGGTGCATTAGAAACTGTCAAGGAATTGATGAGCCTTCAGGTCTACTAATTCATTCCTTGGAAGTTAGATGAATGTGCCCTCATTCCATGAGTCGCAATTTGAAGTTTCTGCTGCAGCCTTGCCATTTAAAAAATACTGTTCGTTGCCTCGTTTGCCTCTAGGAAAGCTTTCCAAGTAACTGGATTTATGTCTTTTAACTCAGGGCTTATCGTTCAGTATTCAAATGACAATGGAATACTCTGGCATTTGCTTCGCGAGTTGGACTTCATGTCATTTCTGGAACCACAGATCATTTCCATTGACCTGCCACGGGAGGCAAAGACACCTGCTACAGCTTTTCGATGGTGGCAACCCCAACATGGCAAGTTACTGCTCACCCCAACTTTCCTGGTAGCATTTAGGACTTATGGTTAAAGCCACATTGTATTGTGTGTTTCTTAATTTGCAGTCAATTTCTAGACAATTTGATTTAAAAGCACGGTCATAAAGATATGTATATTGTATATAATGAACCTTCTGTGACTGCCTTTATTCATCTGATTCCAGGGAAGCATTCAGCCCAGTGGGCCTTGGATGATGTCCTTATAGGAATGAATGACAGCTCTCAAACTGGGTTCCAAGACAAATTTGATGGCTCTATAGATTTGCAAGCCAACTGGTATCGAATCCAAGGAGGTCAAGTCGACATTGACTGTCTCTCTATGGATACTGCTCTGATATTCACTGAAAACATAGGTATATATTTTCATCAGATAAAGGGAGAGTATTTAATTAACTAAAGGACTAAATTAACTAAAAATCAAGAGGAGATTCTCTAATGCAAAACTGTTGCATAACTGCCTGTGCTGAGGGAGGCTCCTGGAAAAAAAATACAGTTGTATTGTCCTCTAATATAACTTGGTGGCCCAATGACAGTTCTTGTTAGAACTCTCACAGAGCATGCAGAATATGACTGAGGTTTCTTAAAAGAAGGGCAAAATATATCTAGCTGAAGACATTCCTTTGTTTCATAATTTGCAGAATTACAGACTTAAGGCTCTATATTCACCCTTCTCAAGACCAGTTAGCAGCCTTCCATGTTTTCGAGTCTATGCTAATCAAATACTAGTAAAAATACCACCGAAGAATGAGGCACGAAGGATAAGACATGATTTTCATTTGCTGCTGAAAGTGTCTGTGACCCGCATATGCCAAATAAGAAAAGAGAGCACAATTATATGCTGCCCATTAAACTTTTCCTTTCGTGTAGGAAAACCTCGTTATGCAGAGACCTGGGACTTTCATGTGTCATCGTCGACCTTCTTACAGTTTGACATGAGCATGGGCTGTAGCAAGCCCTTCAGCGACTCCCACAGCGTCCAGCTCCAGTATTCTCTGAACAATGGCAGGGACTGGCATCTTGTCACGGAAGAGTGTGTCCCTCCAACCATTGGCTGTCTGCACTACACAGAAAGTTCAATTTACACCTCGGAAAGATTCCAGAATTGGAAGCGGATCACTGTCTACCTTCCACTCGCCACCATGTGAGAATTGTCATTTGGCTGCATGGCAGAACTTCCTTTAGGTTTCTGTCACCTAATTTGAAAATAATTGTGATTCCACTTGGCAATGCTGTTACTTTCTCATGATGATTATGCACAGAATGTGCCAGGAAGAAAAGTGTAAGGTGCTTTGGGCTGCGGTTTTTAATGTGGTGAGGAGTTCCGAAAGTTTGTCAAGGCTGAATTTTTCTGCTCCTCAGCCCCGTGAAGGCTGCCCATCAGATTCCATTTTTAAACTGTTGTAAAAATAAGTATCTTCCAAATAAACAGGCAGCTACTTATTCACATTAAGCAGTAAGTGAAATCATCGCATATGATGGAAGAGCCTCAGTTGTTAGTTTGTGGGTTTTTTTTACTTTCAAAACCACAATAAAATGCTCATATTATTTTACATCTTTCTTCCCCTCCCCAGCATTTCGGATCACATTTAAGAGTTGTTTTGGGGCTTATAACAGGCTCCCACTTCCGTGGTTTAGGCATTTAGATGTTTTAGGATCTTTCTAGGAACTAAGGTGTACTGTGGTGGCTGGTTGGACATTGTGCCATCTGGAACTGCTCCCCCCAGAGCCCTGTCTCCCTCCTCCACGCCCCCCCCCACCCCTGCCCCCTCCCCCCCCTGCTCTGTTCTGAATTGCAAGCAAGTTGGCCTGTATAGGCTGCAAGTGCCAGCCTCTGTACCTGCTGGCTTCCTGATAGATTTAGACAGTGGCAGACACTGGCAAGAGATTGGAGGGTGGAACCAGAGATAAACCAGGATATTCCTCCCTCTCCCTTTCTGCCTCAAGTGCATGTTGGCCAACTTCAGTGGCTCCAGCTCTTCCCAGGTGGCCCTTCATGTGCCCTTGACCTGTGGACACCAACAACAATGTCTCCTGCCTGTGTCCCTCCAACTTTGGACTTGTAGAGGCTTCCTGACTTTGATAACCTCTGGTTTCCTCACTACCCCTGTTGGCTTCTCAGCTCTACCACTAACTATGCATACAGTTCCTTGCATCAAATTCTGTTTGTATTAAATACTTATAGTGGTTTTTGTTTTCCTGGTTCAATTTTGATTAATAGAAGCATAACCAAATGGCAGAAAAACACCACAGGAAACTAAAGCATTTGGTATTGAACCTAAAATCATATCTTATGGACCCCAGAGCTTTACAGGATGCTTCCTTGTGTCTCATTTGTTCACTTTGTTTTATTCAACAAGCATTTGTTGAATCTCTGTTGAGTTTTAGACCTCTAACACAACACAAATAGGCTGATGCCAGGACACAAATACATTATTCGGGATAACAGACTTCTAAGCAGTTTATGATATAAAATTCTAACAGGTAATACACAGAGATATTATTGGAGCACAGGGAGGTAATACTTAACTCAGTTTGGGGAGAACAGAGGGAGCTTTCTGGAGGAGCTGATGTCTGAGCTGAGTCTTGCCCAAGCACAGAGGGCCTGCTGGAGGGCATGTTTGCTGTTGAAAACCTAAACAAAATCCCAGACACCAGAGAGTTTCATGGGGAAATTCAAGGATTCAGTGCTGCCAGAGTATAATTGTGAGGCAAGAAATAGGGGAAGATAAGACAAGGGAAGAGGGCAGATAATGAAGGAACCACATGTGTCAGGACCAATGAAGCTCAAAGGAGCTTCCACTTACTGTCTCATAAACCCTTTAGGGACCATAGAGCAGGGACCTCATGGCAAGAACTTTGCACGATTCCAATCTTTCCCCGTGTCTGTCACCCTGGGTCCCCTTCCCAGTACTGGATGGCAGTGAACGTCTGAGAACAAAAACTAAAATTCTGCATATGGTTCAAACACAAAATAAACCCATAGTTCAAAATAACTCTCCCACCTCACACATGTTCGAAGCCTCTTGCATGAAAAAAAAAATGGTGAAATATTTTAAAAGCCTGTTTAATACTTTCTTGTTTATAGTGTAAGAGGAAATAGTATCCAATACTTGGTATGAAAATCAAGTGTCTTAAAGAAGAGGGAACTGGAACCCGGAGGAGAGTACTTTAAGTAAATGGAGAATTGCAGTAAATGTTCTCATGCTCTCCAGGTTTCTTGTCGAACTAAGTGTGTTTTCTTTGCTTAGATCTCCCAGGACGCGGTTCAGATGGATTCAGGCCAACTACACTGTGGGAGGCGACACCTGGGCTATTGACAATGTGGTGCTGGCCTCAGGGTGCCCGTGGATGTGCTCGGGACGAGGGACTTGTGATGCTGGACGCTGTGTGTAAGTTAACACTGGCAGTTCCTCTTCTGGGAATACAAAAATAAACATGGCTTCTTAAACTCAGGACAAATAATGCCTTTTCTCCACTCGTTTTTTTCTTAGGTGTGACCGGGGCTTTGGTGGAACCTACTGCGTTCCTGTCGTTCCTCTGCCCTCCATTCTTAAAGATGATTTCAACGGGAACTTACATCCAGACCTTTGGCCAGAAGTGTACGGTGCAGAGAGGGGGAATCTGAATGGGGAAACCATCAAATCCGGAACATCTCTCATTTTTAAAGGGGTCAGATAACACTCTACTTCTCCATACTGCTACTGAAATTCCTTTCGTCACGCTCCGCTCCGCACAGATGCATTTCTGAATCTGTTCAGATGATGTGTTTTATACATAATTATTGTCTCCTCGCCTAAACTGTGTTTCCTCTGCTATTCAGCATATTATTTATGACCACTTAGGCATAAAATTTTTCCTCCACTTTGGTAACCATATTTTTTTACTTTCTTCTTGAATCATAGATATACAAATTAAACAGATGCAATTTCTAGAATTTTCACTTCTGGAATGTAACACTTTATTATTGTCGATTTAATTTGCAATATTTTAAAATAGTTTTTTAATATATTTTTATTGATTTAAAAGAGGAAGGGAGAGGGAGAACAAGATAGAAACATCAATGAGAGAATCATTGATCGGCTGCTCCTGTATGCCCCCTATTGGGGATCAAGCCCATAAACCGTGCATGTGCCCTGACCAGGAATGGAACCCTGACCTCCTGGTTCATATGTCGATGCTCAACCGCTGAGCCAAACTGGCCGGGCTAAAATAATTTTGTGAAAAGTCTTTGCTTTTTCTTTCCTTTTGCCCCCACCAATAGAACCATTTTTTCACTAAGAAACCAAACATTTAAGTCAAGTTAAATAGCATTCTCAAGCATTGTTAGTATTTTTTCTATTTCATCCTAGATATCTGGTTAGAGAAATGTCAGGCGATTGTGTGAAGCTCCGTGCTGAGCTGGCACATCTGCGATGTGAACCCATGCTTTATCGAGTCTCTCCCAGCATGGGGAAACCAGCTAATCTAGGTGTGCAAATGAAATCTTTAACAGAAATCTGCATGGGTTTCTGTACAACCTTAATGATTAACACCTAACACTTGAAAATTAGACACCCCGGAACTTTTTCAATTATAGCTAATAGGTGCTGCCTATCCTCCTTGTTTGAATTTAGAACTTTCTTGAGTTTTGGATGAGATAGAAAAAAATGCTTAGGAGTCTGAGACTTACACCCTAAGAGTTATGAGGAACCAAAGAAATTGAGGTAGAACTACTGGGTTTTGTTGTGTGTGGGAGGGGGGGAGAGGGGGATTGGGGTTTAGTCTTGTCTAAGGCTTTAGCTCTCATTACCACTAGCTCACTTCTGATCCATTTGAAACTGTTGACAGGATAAAAAATGAGAAGCCCTGTCACCTTTCATAATTCAAATATCTTTCCCTGGTAAATTGTTAAGCAGTAGAATTAACCTGGTCCCTAGACCCGATAAAGGAGGAAGACATATAGTCTTTTATGTTTTCCCTTTAGCCACCCAAATGCAAGAGCAGCCAAGCATTATATGTATTAGACATATTATCCATCAGCTCAGCAAGATGTAGTGAGGGCTTAGCGTGTGCCATTCAGTAGGTTGTAGTTTGACCTAGAAAGGCATTCTTTCATGAAAAAAGAAATGATAGTCTCTTTTTAATGTTTATAGATTCAGGAATTGTATCAGTTAAAATAGCTTGTTGTATGCAAAAGAATTTCTCGCATTTAGCACAAATGGATTACTGAACCTGGAAAAACGATGACAAAAGAAAAATATCTACTGGTACATGAACTAGAATATATGCAGAACCCAAGCCTGACCGATTCACCATGTAATTATCAATGTCAAGTGCTGGACTATAAACAAATACTACAAATATAAAAGGAAGATATTTACATATTACAGATCATACCCACTTTCAACAAAATTGCTCTTACAAAGTGAAGTATAAAATTAGACACCCTGGAACTTTTTCAATTATATGGAACAACTTACTAGTATACCTACATTCCATAATAAAAGGGGAAGGGTAGTTGTAGTCCTTTTTCTTAATACCAGCAAGGGATATGTATTAGTTGGATCTATTAACTAACCACCTCAAAGCTTTTTCTTTTTTTAATATATTTTATTGATTTTTTTACAGAGAGGAAGGGAGAGAGAGAGAGAGTTAGAAACATCAATGAGAGAGACACATCGATCAGCTGCCTCCTTCACACCCCCTACTGGGAATGTGCCCGCAACCAAGGTATATGCCCTTGACTGAAATCGAACCTGAGACCCTTCAGTCCACAGGCCGATGCTCTATCCACTGAGCCAAACCAGTTAGGGCAAAGCCTTTTCATTACAAGACACCTTCCCCCATAACTGCCACCTTCACATGCCATCAAGTGGCAAAAACATCCAAGCTTTAGTGCTTGCTAGTGTATGAGGGAGGGTGTAATGACCTTGACTCAGTAAGAACAGGCATTGATTCAATGTCACAGGCTGAGTAAGGCAGTGAGTTATTAGGATAAAAGAAAAACGACGACTGGAAATATAAGGCTTGTTACATGACAACCTTCAATCCTGGAAGTTTGAATCTATGCTTTGTGAAGTTCAAGGATGCGTTTAAATGCAGTTGCGTTTTCATACAACATCAAATAATTCTCAAATTCTAAATTTAATATTATGTGGATTTCTTCTCCTTAAACCAAAAGATGATTTAATCAACAAAACACTGGTGCCTGGTCAGTGTGGCTCAGTGGTTGGGCGTCAACCTATGAACCAGGAGGTCACAGTTCGATCCTGGTCAGGGCACATGCCCAGTAGGGGATGTGCAGGAGGCAGTCAATCAGTGATTCCCTCTTATCATTGATGTTTCTAACTCTCTCTCCCTTCCTCTCTAAAATCAATAATAATATTTTTAAATTTAAAAAATCAACACTGCTTTCAAAATATTTTTAAATTTAAAAAAATCAACACTGGTATCTTAGGAAGGATGGAGGATAAGTTTCAGAATCTGACCTGTCTGGGTTCAAATCCTGTCACCACCACTTATAAACTGTTACTGTCCCTCTGAGTATCATTTTTACCTGCAACATGAAGAGAGTAACATCGTCCCCTTAGGAGTCCTAAGGGCTTTAAATGAGAGGTGTCAGTTTTATTTTTTTTAAATATATTTTTATTGATTTTTTGCAGAGAGGAAGGGAGAGGGATAGAGAGTTAGAAATATCGATGAGAGAGAAACATCGATCAGCT
>NW_005356259.1:2949984-2955575 GCF_000412655.1 Myotis brandtii
GCCTAAATCTATTTGGTATTTGTTTTAAAAAATCAGTTGACAGTGTTACTCAGGATAACACAGCCCTTCACCACCAAAAGTCACTTCATTCAGAAGTCACAGCTGAAAAACTAAAAAACCAGTTTGGAGTGGACAGTATGCCGTTGCTATTACAAAATCAGTTCAATGTAAAATGTTTCAGCTATCGCGGAAAGTGCTCTATAGCAGATGTTCTGAAGAAGAGGAAGAATTTGCTTTACCTAAATCTATTTGGTATTTGTTTTAAAAAAATCAATTGACAGTGTTACTCAGGATAAACACAGCCCTTCACCACCAAAAAGTCACTTCATTCAGAAGTCACAGCTGAAAAACTAAAAAACCAGTTTGGACCTTTTAAATTTAGTTAAATTTATCATCATGTCCCTGAGTCTTTTTCCACCACTACTTTCTAGCTGTAAGAATTTTAAAATTAAATTATTTTTTAACTTATAAAAATTTAACTTAGGACATGTTCATGGTGAAATTTTATTGGCCTTCACTGCAGTCCTGTATACACATATAGAAAACAAGCTATGGAGCTGTCATTGCCAGGCAACCAGAAATAGTTATTAGCAGAAAAAAATTGCTAAAGCTAATGTGACCATTTTCCTCCTTCCTCGGCTTCTCTGCGTGAGCGGGTCGAGCCCAGGCACGAGGACTCGCTTAGTTACGCCTTATTTAACTTGGCCAGCTGGAGGGCGTTGTGTCAGCCTGAATGAGAGCCCCCTGGGGCTGTCAGAGTGTGCAGGGGAGTGGTAAGTTCCGAAGACTCCTTGGGACCCTGAGAAATTCACCTATCAGTTCCCTGCTTCCAGCAGGAGCACTTGGCACATTTTCCATCTGTTCCCTCGTTAGTCTGCTCACAGCATGCTGGGATCAAAGGAGGCTATTTTTTAAAAAAAGGCCTGTAGATATATAATGCTATCATTTTTGCACTTTTTTCTAATAGTCACAGCAAAATGTGATTTAGACTTGAGATAATGCAATTGTGTCATTCAGGCATAGGAAATGAAAGCCTTTAAGAAAGTGGAAACTATCAATTTTTCCTTTTATACTAGACCAAATATGGCTTCTTGATCATTACATGTATGTATCTATTATTTAGCTGATCCAAGTTAGGGTATATAAAATCAAAATAATTTTTCAGTGAAATAAGATTGCTTAACATATTATATTTTTGTTTTCAGGAAGGACTAAGGATGCTTATTTCAAGAGATCTAGACTGTACCAATACCATGTATGTCCAGTTTTCACTTAGATTTATAGCAAAAGGTAAGTCATTTCTATGGGTATGATTTTATTATTTCCCTTCAAGAAAATTCTCCCATGCACAATTCCTTATCCACAAAGAAATAATGTATTTGAGGTCCATAAATTTTATCATATGGAAGAGCTAACATAAATTTAAGTACATAAAGGTTAACAAATGTTCTTCTATAATGAAATTCAGCTTGATATAAGGTAAGATTACTGATTTTATAATAATTGCACATAGCTATAATAATCATACTAGTTCTGTGGTAGTTAAATTTATCATCATGTCCCTGAGTCTTTTTCCACCACTACTTTCTAGCTGTAAGAATTTTAAAATTAAAAATTTTTAACTCATAGAAATTTTGGATTTTCTTTTACATATGTGAATTCAAAAAAACAAACTCTTTTGTCATTCTGAGATTTCATATTAACTAAGTAACTTTCTTGACAAATAATGCCAATTATATATAACAAATTTTCAAATAGATTTTTATTTGTATCCTGAGATTTAAATGTTTAATCCTCTGTAAACTTGGGATGCCAATAGAATTTTTAAAAAGTTTATGTAATATTTCCTAAATGAAAACACAAAGATATGTCTATAGCTGGAAAGAGGAGATACTATTGTATGAAAATCCAAAATTTGTTGTGTTTTTTTGAGATATATTCATACAGAAAATTCAACCTGTCAATACTTTAAGTTGCCTCTGAAGTATTTGGACTGCAAAACCTCTATGTGAATATAAGTCAGCTTATGCAGTGATGCCAAAAGACTAGTCTACGAGCAGACTGTTTCCCCGTTTTAGCACAGAATGTCTTATGCTTGTGTTTTCTTCTTTCTAGGTACTCCAGAGAGGTCTCACTCTATTCTATTACAATTCTCTGTCAATGGGGGAATCACTTGGCACCTGATGGATGAGTTTTATTTCCCTCAAATGACCAACATACTTTTCATTAATGTTCCCTTGCCATACACCGCCCAAACCAATGCTACAAGATTCAGACTCTGGCAGCCTTATAATAACGGTAAAAATGCACATGTTTTCTTATGATCAGCACTGACTGTGTCATGTTAACACGTTTGTTTCTAAAGTGGGAGGAAGTGTTTATCAACTGAGTAGCTTAGCTATTCATCACACACATTTCACATGCTTCACTTTTGAGGAGTCTCAATTAATATTTATATATATATCTTTATCATCTCTTCATATTTGATTCATAAATTCTCTTGATGATGAAAATATAACTGAATCTTGTCATAGGTCTAAGGTTTTTAAAAAATAATCCAACATTACCATTAGGCACTCATCAATTGTAACTACGTTTTTTGCTGAATTCATTTAGGAACACATAGTTCTTCTGAGTGTGGCATTTCATTAGCGAGATAGAACATTATAGCAAAATGCCATGACAAAGTGAGAGGGCTTACACCAAGCAGATAGTGCCTTAGATAAAATATTCTTATCACATACACTTGTTTCAGTTGAAAAGGCAAAGTGAATGTATAATTTAATAGCATTTTCAAATGGTCAAAGAAAATGATTTTACAAATTTTTAATGTTTTATTGCATCCTATATTTCTATTAACTGCTGATTATAAAGGACCAGACTCTGCCAAATTATGCATTTAATGGTCTATGTAAGCATGGAAATACCACATTAAGCAGATTCTTTGCAGAGGTAACACAGAAATAAATAAGAAAAATGTACTGCCATCTCTAAAATTTAACCTGAGCATTTCCTTTATAACTAATAAGTCAAAATAAATACTTTTAATTTGTTGTGAAGAGAAAACTTAATCTTTTATGTTTTTTACCTTTTATATTTATGTTAAATATAATCTTTTCTATTTGGACCAAATAAAAATTCACAAAGGAATGCAACCAGTTTCACAGTCCAAAGGATATTGTCTTTGTGTTGTGTTTGGAATGCTTACCTGGTTTTTCTTTATTGTTTTCACCAACTGCTTCCAAAATGAAGGAGAGAGAGAACCATTTAAATCATCAGGTTACTCCTACAGGCTCCTGTTTAAAAGTACTTTTTTATATTTTGTAAGAATTGTACTAAAAATAGGAACCTGTGAAAAAGCAACCTTGGGAAATCTTGACGTTTCTGCTTGGCCTGGTCTTTATCTTGTTTTCAATTCAATGTAAACAGTGCTTTGCAAAAGTAGCTTTGGTTTGCCTTTCTTATCTACTTAGTAATATCTTCCCTACACACCCAGCCTAAGCCATGAATCAAATTCTATAACAGCCTAAGGAGTGATTTTACTAGTTTTCTGGGTATTTCCGCATATCTTTAAATAAACAGATGTTTTGAAAATCATTAAGAAAAAATAAAGTATATAACAGTATTTTCTTCTGCATAGTTTTTAACAATTAAGTAAAATTATGCATCAGGCAGTGTTTTAATAGCCATGATCCTTCTGCCTGACAAAAGCATGATGCTAAACCATGGGTTAACTCTAAAATCATGAACTGCTTCTTGAATAGACTAGTTAGTATAGCTCTGTTCTAAGTCTGAAGGTTGACTGCCCATCCTCACAGATCCATACATCTTATATATTCCCTGAAACCATGAAAACAAACTCAAAGCTCACTCTTGTCACTGGTACGGTTAGTAGCACCACTATGACAAAAAAGGCAGCACACTTTCACAAGCTGTTTGTCACATCTTTCTTGAATTAATAAGGCTGTTCCATCCTGTGTCGATTTAATATGATTGAAAGCTTAATTTGTTTTATACTGTCACTATAATCACTGTAAACACAGTGTTATATAATAGTTAGTGTTTCATTGCCAAGGCATATGTTTAACCTGTTGTTACTGAGTCCCTCTGTCCTTGACTTTCTTCCATGAGCAAAATGTCCTTCTGATTTTCAACATTGGAAAAACTTGCTTTCTCCAAAAATGCCTTAGGTAAGAAAGAAGAAATCTGGATCATTGATGACTTCATTATTGATGGAAATAATTTAAACAACCCTGTGATGCTTCTGGATACATTTGACTTTGGGCCCAGAGAAGACAATTGGTTTTTCTATCCTGGTGGTAACATTGGTCTTTATTGCCCATATTCTTCAAAGGGAGCGCCGTAAGTATTTAATTCAGAAACTAAAAATAAAACCACTGCTCTCTACAAATCACAATGAACTTTCGCCTAAACGGATTCCTTGTTGTTGTTTTGTATGACAGTGAGGAAGATTCAGCTATGGTGTTCGTTTCAAATGAAGTCGGTGAGCATTCCATTACCACCCGCGACCTCAGCGTGAATGAGAACACCATCATACAATTTGAGGTACTTGGCTTTGTTCTACCAGAAATGCTTTACATTTTATCATGAACAAAACCTAGGAACAAAGAGGAAAATCTCAGATAATTTCATGCATTATGGCTTTCCATTTTTATACAAGGACAAAACAGGTTTTACATCGTAACTCATTTTTATTAGCAGAACGAATTGTCATACTAAGGTTTATTTCTGAATTTTTGTCCTTTACTTATGACATAATCTCCCACCTTCTAAAATGGGAAGTTGTTGAAATAAATTATTTTAAACATTATAAGTATAAAAAGGACCATACTCTTCTAGTATTATTATTTTCATAATTGTTATGTGTTACTTAGGACCCAAGTCAATGTAACTATAGCCTATATAATGCCAGCACATATATGTAATATTTACCATGGTGTCATGAATTTTACGGATAAAATAATACTGCACTGTTTTTATAATTTCAAATATATTTTCTCTGTGTATTTCATGAATATTCATGAACTCTATTTTTCAATAAAGTAATTAATAATGTAATTTTTAAAACCTTTATTATTTCAAAAACTTAGATAAAATTAACAGAACCAAAGGTGCATTATGCCAGGCTTCAGTAGTACTAACCTCCAAAGATACTTGTGTCATATCATTGGGCAGACTTTCTTAAAATAGTGTCTAATTGCATCAACACAGTTTTGAATATTTGCTTTAGATTAACTCTCTGTAGTCTCTAAATTAGAGGTATCCCTTACATTTTAAAAGTCAGGAACCAAATGATGCCTTGGTGAAGAAATTATTCTGTATTTACTCTAAATTTTCAGTTAGGTTTTCTAATTTTAAGTTACTTATATGACTTTCTGTTATATTTTCTAAATTTTATGCTTTAAATATTAATAAAAGAGTTCTGTTATCAAAAGACTCCAAGTAGAAACAAATGCCTATAGTTAAAAAGGTTATCAAATCTCAATAGTTTATTCACCAGAGGTAAGAGGAATAAGTTCAACAATAATCAATAAGTTAAGCAAATATAGATATAAATATATCCTGTTGCT
>NW_005356259.1:2955605-3024731 GCF_000412655.1 Myotis brandtii
ATGATAGCAAGAAAATGTTATCTCAATGGGAAGAGAAAAAAATTTCATAAGACAAAATCACATGCATTTACTTAATTATGTTTTAGTTTAATTTACTTGAAAATATGGGAAAAGGCCTGGAAGGGTTATTTCCTTAATGGTTAAAAAGGTCTTTCTAAGAATGCCCTCCCTGTTCTGGGAAAAATGATTTTAATATTAAAAATATGTTGAAGATTCTGCTCATACAAAACTGGGATTACATGTATTTGGAAGGTGTCACAAGAAGGAAAATGGAAGGTATTCCTGTCTAGCAGACTAGAAAAAACTGATGGTTAGAATTAGAGAGAGAGTCTTTTCATTACTATTAATTTGGTTTGGCCATGAAAATAGGCCAAAGGTAAGAACCAGAATTCTGTGCCAGCCTCTGCTTTACCCACTTCCTAGTTGTTGTTTTTTAATAAAATGAGGGGAAATAAATTTTTCATGAGACCCATTGAGCTTCTTTATGAAAAAGTATTACTTAAAGGTAATATCCGATATTACTCAAGCAAAACAGAATTTCATAGTGTTTAATATTTCAGCAAGACAGTTCCCAGGAAATGGACTCAAGATAATAATGATGTGGTGAATCATTTCAAGGCTTATTGCTTCAAGGTAATTTGTGTCATTTTTTCTTCTTCCCCAAGATCAACGTTGGATGCTCAACTGATAGCTCATCTGCTGAGCCAATAAAACTGGAATTTTCAAGGGACTTTGGGGCAACCTGGCACCTGCTGCTCCCCCTCTGCTACCACAGCAGCGGCCACGTCAGCTCCTTGTGCTCCACTGAGCACCACCCGAGCAGCACCTACTACGCAGGGACCACCCAGGGCTGGCGGAGAGAGGTTGTGCACTTCGGGAAGCTGCACCTTTGCGGGTAAGGACCTGCGGCTTTATGCCACATTTATTTTTCATTTGGTGGTTTTCTTTTGGCATCATCATTGACTTTATTGGGGAAATTTCCACCTTCAAATTTCTTCTTCAGTTCTTCACTTGAAACAGACTGATGTATGTTTAAAACATGGGACGCTGAACTAACATACTACTAACTTATGGTTTGAAGATAGATTTAAAGGAGCACAAAAGGGACAGCACTCTGTCGAAGGGTTCATATCCCCCTTGGTTCTTTATTAGATCAATTGGAAAGCAACAGAAATATGACTTTCCCCTAATGTAACCCTTCCCATTCCCTCCTCCATCACAATATAAATGCAGTAGGAATTTTATGGCTTTCAAACATCTACCGATGTTTCTTGTGCGGGGAGAAGACACATGGAGGATGGAAGCCTACAGAATGTTTTGCATGTCTCAAAAAAATTGTTAGTAGTCTTTCCACAGGCATTTCTACTTTTTCAGCCTCTGTCAGCATTTTTTTTAAATCCTCACCCAAGAATACGTTTTTATTGATGAGAGAGAGAGAGAAACATTTATCTGTTGCCTCCCATATGTGCCCTGACCGGAATTGAACCCAAAGCCTTTTGCGGTACAGGACAATGCTCCAACCAATTGAGTCACACCAGCCAGGGCCCTCTGTCAGCAATCCTGTTACATATACAAGATGGTGCAAAATTAGGTTTACAGCTGTAAGTGAAACACAGAGTACTGCCACAAGAGCAAGTATATAGATCAATGGGACAGAACAAAGAGCCCAGAAATCAACCTACACCATTATGGTCAATTAATATTTGACAAAGGAAGCAAGGGCATACAATGGAGTTAAAGCAGTCTCTTCAATAAATGGTATTGGGAAAAATGGACAGGTACATGCAAAACAATACATCCAGACCACCAACTTACACCATACACAAGAATAAACTCAAAATGGGTAAAAGACTTAAATGTAAGTTACAAAACCATACAAATCCTAGAAGAAAACATAGGCAGTAAAATATCAGATCTCTTTGAGCAACATTTTTGCTGATGAGTCTCTGAGGGCAAGGGAAACACAGGAAAAAATAAACAAATGGGATTACATCAAGCTAAAAGGCTTCTGCACAGCAAAAGAAACCATCAATAAAATGAAAAGGGAACCTATGGTATGGGAGAACATATTCACCAACAATTCATCTGATAAGGGGTTAATCTCAAAAATATATAAATAACTAATACAACTCAACACCAAGAAGACAAACGATCCAATTTAAAAATGGGTAAAGGACGTGAATAGACAGTTCTCCAAAGAAGACACACAGGTGGCCAATAGACATGAAAAAAGCTCAAGCTCACTAATCAGGGAGATGCAAATTAAAACTACAATGAGGAATCAGTTCACACCTGTCAGAATGGCTAGTGACAATAAATCAACAAACAACAAGTGCTGGCAAGAATGTGGAGAAAAGGGAACCCCAGTACACTGCAGGTGGGAATGCTGACTGGTGCAGCCATTATGGAAAACAATATGGAGTTGCCTCAAAAAATTAAAAATGGAACTGCCTTTTGACCCAGTGATAATTCTTCTGGGTATATATCCTAAGAATCCCAAAACACCAATCAGAAATAATATATGCACCCCTATGCTTAAAGCAATGTTCTTTACAATAGCTAAGATCTGGAAACAGCCCAAGTGCCCATCAGCAGATGAGCGGATAAAAAAAGCTATGGCACCTTTACACAATGGAATACTACATGGCTGTAAAAAAGAAGGAACTCTTACCTTTGGGACAACCTGGAGAGACCTAGAGATTATTATGCTAAGCATAATAAGCCAGTCAGAGAAAGGCAAATACCATATGATCTCACTAATATGTGGAATCTAATGAACAAAATAAACTGAGGAACAAATAGAACCAGAGTCATGGATACATGGAACAGACTGACATATGTCAGAGGGGAGGTTGGTGGGGTGCTTAGGGGGCTGGATAAAGGAAGGTAAAGGGATTAGTTAAAGAACATATATGCATAGCCCATGAACAAAGACAATAGTGTGGTGAGAAGGAAGGTAAAGGGATTAGCTAAAGAACATATATGCATAGCCCATGAACAAAGACAATAGTGTGGTGAGGACCAAGGGAGAGGGGACAGGGGCTGTGTGAAGGTGAGCTAAGGGGTGCGGGGACTGGAAGACATCCGTAATAGTGTCAACAATAAAAAGAAAAAAATTTAAAGAGAGAGAGGAAGTCAACAAAGCAGCTTGTCTCAAAATTTGTCTTTTCCCTCAGAATAAGGACCTTATTCTTTAGGGTATGTTTAAAAAAAAGTATTAATATTATACTTACAAGATTTACATTCCTGATGTGAAGCTCAGCATAATTAGAAGTCTTGGGTGTTCAAGCAAAACTATTAGTACTTTTCCAAAAGGGTGAAAAGGAATTTTCAAAAATCTGCATTATCTTTGAACATAAATCTGTTGATTCCATTTCATATAATCAGCATAATGTTTATAATTTAATTGTTAAGGGCTTTAATATTTTGTGTTGTTGAATATGATATTTACTTATTTTTTAAATTTATTTTTATTGATTTCAGAGAGGAAGGGAAAGGGGGGAGAGAGAGAGAGACATCAGTGATGAGAGAGAATTATTGATCTGCTGCCTCCTGCACGCCCCACACTGGGGATAAGCCCGCAACCCAGGCATGTACCCTGACCTGGAATCGAACCATGACCTCCTGGTTCATAGGTTGGAGCTCAACCACTGAGCTACCCTGGCCAGACAATATGTTATTTATTAATTCTTGCTATTTACAACAGGATATTCTTCTAATAGACAATCTGTGTTTAAAAAAAAAAAAGAAAGCATTTCTAAGCAAAATGTCCTCAAGAATCTTTAGAAGTGACCGCCGAGGAGGCAGGGAGAATCTCTGGAGAACATTGGAACAGGTAGAGCTGAGGATTCAGCCAGCACAACCAGAAAACTGCTACGGTGGGGGTATGGGTGGGGGTTGGAGGTGGAATAAGCTTGTAGCTCAGTAAAATCTTTTTATCCAAAATCAGTTGTATTATTTAAGGTTACATATTACAAGAAATATAAAGATGTATAAAAAAGTAGAAGAACTTACTGGAAACATACTGGAGAATAATAACATGGACTCCACTCAGGAAGTGTGAGGCCATCAGCAACAGAAGGTGTGATCCTCATTTTTATCATATTGGTATTAATATCACTCAGCAACCATAGCTCTCATCTTCTGGAACTCATGACTTCACATTTCTAGAAAAGAAAATCTGAGCCAATCAGCTGTGGCCAGAAAGTCAATAGCAACAGAAGCCTGGCTGCCCCCAAATCCCAGCTTACGGGCATTGTAAGCAGGGAAAGGCGCCTGGAGAGCCAATCTCTTAGGCCCCTGCAACCAGTACCATGACCATTATGGTATTGCTGAGAAGCTCTAGGTTTTCTCTTTAATAGACCTTTAATTTCCCAGCTAATTATTAAATAGAAAACAACCCTACGTATAGGTTGTAAGCCATGACTTGAGATTGCTTTGACAACTGAGACTTGCTTCAGCAAGTTCCCACATGAAAAGAATATTATTTCAAGGAGTAGGAAATAAGGTCACAAAGATCTGCCAATCAGAAGTTCTGAGTGAAGAGATCCACTCCAGGACAGTGCCCTGGTGCCGCGGCGCCTGCCTCACTTAGCCTTTGGTCATGTCCACCAGACTGTTGGCACGTAAGGCATGATGATGTAATTTGGAAATATGAACAAGAGAAGTGTAGACACTAATATTTTCGCTGACTGGTATTGTCGGTTTAAAATATCCCTCCTCCAATTATAACTAAGGTACAGAACTCAGACCATCATGTTATTTGTATTCCATGTTGTTTCTATTTCTATGAAAAGAAAGTAAATCTGTTAAGGAGGCATGCCCACTCGCACAATGGTATAAACCTATCTTTCAAACTGCATTCAACCATTTCTGCAAAGAAAAGAATTTGCCTTCATAGTGGTGTCTAGTCCTTGTTTCAGGAAAAGAATTAACACTCTTCTTAAAAACCACACAGGCATGAATTGCTGGAAGGCAAAAGTCAAATTTTCTCCAACTCACTCAACCATCCCTTGGTTTGTATTCAGCACAGTACATAATAATGGCACAAGTGCTAGATGCTAAAAAAATATATAACCCAAGTTTAAATGACCCCTTTCTGTGCATTTACTGGACATTGGGCACCATAAAAAGTATTTTCAATGTTTTCAGGTATAGAAATGCATTTTTTGCCTCCACATGTAGGCAGTTCACATTTGAAGCGTAAGTGTTGGGCTTCCGCTGAATTTTATTCACACCACCTTTGTGTCCTTTTCATCTAGAGTTCTTTTGTCTTTAAAACTCCTGATTGCTTTTGCTTTATACAGTTTCATAATGAGTCAACCAAAACCCCTATTTCATGAAAGCACTGTTGTGTGCTTGAAATTTTAAGTTTACATTTAAAGAACAGGTTCTTTTGAATACCACTGGCTTGGGAGAACAGGCACTGACATTCACCAGGGAGGGTGTCAGTGAGAGATTTTCAAAATAAGATTTCAGGAGAAGACAACCACAGTGAGACCAGGCCCTTCAGCCCATTTATCATAGCGCTTGCAGTTTCTGTGTCAAGGCAGGTGAACAATAATAAATATCCAACCAAGGTGGTTCATTTGTATTCAGAACACTTGAATAAATAAGAAGTTCAAAAAAATCCATGCAGGCTTTTGTTCAAAGAAAAACTCCAGCCATTTCCCTCAGCTCAGCAGTCTGAAAGTTCAAAAGGTAGGAAGTGCTCCTGGCCAAGACTAAACTCTGACAAGTATTTGAAAATAAATTTAATTATGAACTGGCATTTTGGGGGCAGCTTAATATAGTTAGAGGCTTGATATAAACAATGAAGTTGGGGTTAAAACTTGATTCCATCTGCTTTGCTCTCTACTAAACTTTAGAAACCTAATAAAAGCTCCTAATATTGACTTCTAATTTCTGTTTTATTTTTTTAATATATTTTTTTATTGATTAAGATATTACATATGTGTCCTTATACCCACATTACCCCCTAACCCCCCTCCCCGCTCATGCCCTCACCCCCCCGTTGTCCGTGTCCATTGGTTAGACCTATATGCTTGCATGTAAGTCCTTTGGTTGATCTTTCCCCCTTAACCCTGCCCTCCCCTACCTTCCCTCCAAGGCCCGACAGTCCAATCAATGCCTCTCCATCTCTGGATCAGTCCTTGTTCATCAGTTTATGATGTTCATTATATTCCACAAATGAGTGAGATCATGTGGTATTTATCCTTCTCTGACTGGCTTATTTCACTTAGCATAATGCTCTCTAGTTCCATCCATGGTGTGGCAAATGGTAAGAGTTCCTTTTTCTTCTTCCTCTTCTTAAAGAATACCTTTCAGCATTTCATATAATGCTGGTTTGGTGGTGATGAACTCCTTTAGCTTTTTCTTATCTGTGAAGCTCTTTATCTGACCTTCAATTCTGAATGATAGCTTTGCTGGATAAAGTAATCTTGGTTGTAGGTTCTTGCTATTCATCACTTTGAATATTTCTTGCCACTCTCTTCTGGCCTGCATGGTTTCTGTTGAGAAATCAGCTGACAGTCGTATGGGTACTCCCTTATAGGTAACTGACTTTTTTTCTCTTGCTGCTTTTAAGATTCTCTCTTTGTCTTTTGCTCTTGGCATTTTAATTATGATGTGTCTTGGTGTGGTCCTCTTTGGATTCCTTTTGTTTGGGGTTCTCTGCGCTTCCTGGACTTGGAAGTCTATTTCTTTCACCAGGTAGGGGAAGTTTTCTGTCATTATTTCTTCAAATAGGTTTTCAATATCTTGCCCTCTCTCTTCTTCTGGTACCCCTATAATTCTGATGTTGGTACGCTTGAAGTTGTCCCAGAGGCTCCTTACACTATCTTCGTATTTTTGGATTCTTTTTTCATTTTGCTTTTCCGGTTGGGTGTTTTTTGCTTCTTCGTATTTCAAATCTTTGACTTGATTCTTGCGATCCTCTGGTCTGCTGTTGGGAGTCTGTATAATATTCTTTATTTCAGTCCGTGTATGCTTAATTTCTAGTTGGTCCTTTATCACAACATCGAGGGTCTCACTAGATTTCTTAAGGATCTCAATACATTTATCGGCGGTTTCCATAAAATTCTTGAAAAATCTTAGAACCGTGGTTTTGAACTCTATATCCAGTCGTTTGCTGTCCTCCATTTCTGTCATTTGTGACCTGTTTCTTTGTCTTCGCATTTTGTCTGCTTCCCTGTGTTGGTAGAGTGGTTTTGTGTGCTAGGTGTCCTACAGGGGCCCAGTGGCTCAGCCTCCCCAGTTACCTGAGGTCTAATTTCTGTTTTAAAAAGTATTCTGAATTTGGTTTCTACTATAATTAAAAATTGGACAGATTCACAGGGCACAAAAATGAATGTACATTGCCATCTCTATATCTGTCTCCTCTGAAATAAATCCATCTTCTTTGAATTGAGTTTTGTACATAATAAAATATACTAAACTATTTCTGGACCCCTACCTAAATATATAGATTATTCCCAAGGGGCTAACTATCATCAACAATAAAAGGCAATTCACTTACAAATAAAAAGGAAAAGTACCTTTGATTTAAAAAGAAATTTAGAAGTAAGAGACATCGGTCTAAAAATAAATCTGATTTTGTCACTCCTCTCTTTAAAATAATCTATTGGGGCTCTCTCTTGACATGGTTGATGATAAACCAATAGAATAAAATAAGGCTTTTCACAACAAATTCTATGCAACAAACACTTACTGAGCATCCACTGTATGTGAAACACTATATGGGGCACCACGAGTGGGTGCAAAGAAGAAAGAGGCATGGAGATTGGCCTCTAGGAGTTCATAGCCAATAGGAAAAATATGCTTTTAAGTACCTACACCTGTGACAACTATAATAATGGAAATCCCGTCAGAATTATGGAAGAGAGAGAAATTAAAGGACTGGTTATCTGCTGTCTGACTCAGCAAGTTCACTACTTTACCCAAAAGAATTGAAAATAGGTATTTAAGCAAATACTTGTTCACAAATGTTCGTAGAAGCACTATTCACAATAACAACAGGGTAGAAACAAACAAATATCCATCAGCTGGTAAATGAATAAATAAGTTGGTATACCCATACAATGGAACATTATTCAGTCATAAAAAGGAATAGAATTCTGATATTTGCTACAATGTGGATTAACCTTGAAAACATCATGCTAAGTGAACAAAGCCAGGCACTAACAGTCACCTATTTTATGAGTCTAATTATATGAAATATCCAGAATAGGTAAATCCATAGAGACAAAAAGTAGATTAGTGGTTGCCTGAGGCGGGGAATAGGGGAACCGCTTAATAGGCACAAGGTTTCCTTTTGGGGTGATGAAAATGTCTTGAAACTCTATAGAGGTGATGGTTGGCTAACACTGTGAATCTGCTAAATACCACTATGTTGTGTGCTTTAAATAGTTAAAACAAAAAATATATATACTTTTGTGTTATGCAAATGTCACCTCAACTTAAAAAACATTGTTAAGCAGAATGTAGATAGAAGGTATGAAAGAAGCTTCACCAAGAAAGTCAATATTGAAAAAAATTGCATCCCTGGCCAGGTAGCTTAGTTGGTTAGAGCATCATCCCTATATGCCATGGTTGTCACCCAAGAATCAGGGCACATACAAGAATCAACCAAGAATGCATAAACAAGTGCAGCAACAAATTGATGTTTTTCTCTCTCTCTCTCTCTTTCTCGTTCTCTCTCCCCCTTTCCCTGTCTCTCTAAAATAAAATTTTTAAAAAGAAAAAGTTGGGCCTAGCTAGTTTGGCTCAGTGAATAGAACATCGGCCTGCAGACTGGAGTGTCCCAGGTTCAATTCTAGTCACGACCACATACTCAGGTTGTAGGCTCGATCCCCAGTAGAGGGCGTGCAGGAGGCAGCCGATCAATGATTCTCTGTCATCATTGATGTTTCTATCTCTCTCTCCCTCTCCCTCTCCCTTCAACTCTGAAATCAATAAAAATATATTTTTAAAGAAAAGAAAAAGTTGGAAGATCAGGTGGAATTTTGACATAGTGATAGAATTGGGAAGGGCTTATAAGGAGCAAGAACTGTATTCGCAAAATCTCATAGATTGAGGAATGGAGCTTGTGTTCCCAAAATTGAATTATATTCTCTGTTTCTTGAGTGTGAGTCAGTGATAGTAACTGCCCACTACTCATTGATCAGATGTGCTTACTTTGAAGGTATGTTGTTCTGTTGATTAGCTTTTAAAAGACTTGTTCCTCTTTTCCAGATCTGTGCGTTTCCGATGGTACCAAGGATTTTACCCTGTTGGCTCTCAGCCAGTGACATGGGCCATTGATAATGTCTATATTGGTCCCCAATGTGAAGAGATGTGTAATGGACATGGAAGTTGTATCAATGGAACCAAGTGCATATGTGATCCTGGCTACTCAGGTCCAACCTGTAAAATAAGCACCAAAAATCCTGATTTTCTCAAGGATGATTTTGAAGGTAATCTCTTCTTATAAATTTTATGTAGCTTTATGAAAGAGCTTACATTTTAAACAAAATTTGTAATTTGGAAGTAATCACTAGGTTTCACTCTAATACTTCATTAGTTATCACTGCAATTGAAACTACCCAAGCCTTCATTTAGTTCTGAATTTTACAGGGTTCCGTTTTTGAAACAATGGTCAGAGAGAGAGAACAAGACTGTAACTGAGAAAAACTACGGTTATTTTCACCACTTTTGCTATCACATGTAATTTCTCATTAATGGTAATTTTAGAAAATGTCTATAGAGGGTTAATCTTCTTGGATGAAAGGAAAAGTTTCCAGAGATGGAAATTCCTTTCATTGCTTTACCACCAACTCATTAAGCAGCCTCTTATCACTCTCTGTACCTCAGCTACCTAGAATCTAACATTATATGTGACGATAATGTTACAACATAGAAAAATACATATGATGTAATCATTGAAAGTATTCACAATTAAATATCCTTTGGATATGCACTCTGATAAAACTGTGGAAAAACATCCTCATAAGAGAAAGTCCTAAATAAATGTAATAGCTATCTATATTAGGATAGTGAGATTAAAGATTTTTTCCTTTGTCCCAAATTAAAGACTTATTTTCTTTTTCCCAAGTTGTCTATGAAATTATTATATTTATGGTTTTAAGGTACATTCTAAAATTACATTTAGGTAATATCAATACAATGGAATATTATTTAGACATAAAAAGGAATGAAATACTGATACTGGCTACAACATAAATGAACCTTGAAACATTATGCAAATGAAGTTCTGGAACGAGGTAGTGGTGATGGTTATACAGCATTGTGAATGTGCTGAATGCCATTGAGTTGTTCATGATGAAAATGGTAGATTTCTGTATTATCTGCATTTTACCACAATCAAAAAACTGAAGTAAATCTATGATGAATATCTGAGGAGATTTGAGAGCTTGTTTTGAAAAATATTGTTGAATAGGAAATATCAAATTATCCTGAAATTTCTCCCATTACAACGGTGTTAAAGCTATGTAACACTTGTCTGATACTGTCCTCACAGTAGCAAGGACATAGTGAAGAAGTCTATGGAATGGTCACATACCCTCCCTTACTTTTGTCCTGAATCGCTCTGTGACTAGCCAGTGTCTTCCTTTGCGGTGTAGAGGAGCAGAAAGGAGGGACCCATCTGGCTGGACCATAGGTACTCAGGAAAAGTCCCCCTCCTTCTGTCCTGTGGACCCTTAAATAACACAGCCAAGGTTAAGCAATTCAAACTTGCTAAAATGTTGAAGAGGCCTCTTATCCCAAATCTATGACTTCGATGTTTATGACTTCATATTTTGGAACTACACAAAGCACTTACCATATTCCTAAAAATATATGACTAAATAAATAAATAAAAATGATATGACTATCATTGGAGTCAGGTAAACCACATTTTTTACTTTTTTCAGGTCAGCTGGAATCGGATAGATTCTTACTAATGAGTGGTGGAAAGCCGTCTCGGAAGTGTGGAATCCTTTCTAGTGGAAACAACCTCTTTTTCAACGAAGATGGCTTGCGCATGTTGATGACACGAGATCTGGATTTATCACATGCTAGGTAATCACTTTGGAATGTTGTTGGAAAATTACATTGTGATGTACAGTGGCAGAACATCATCGAATCAGAAAGAGATCTCAAAGACAAGGCCTTCCATTGGAAATGCTAAGTTTCTCACACCAACGACTCCATTAAGACACAGTTTACATAATTTACATTCTAAAACTGAAAGAGAATTGTGCAATAACTAGATCAGAAGTAAAATACCAATAAGCAGACAAAAGTTAACATCTGGTATTTTATAAGATGGTGACTAAGAAATGGCAATATTTAACTTACTTTAACTTCAGGAAAATAATGTTGCAACTTCTTTATCCATCTTCTACAGAGTGCTTTTCATTAGCACTTGGACTGTGTAGAAATTATTTACACCGCGCTTAATAGAAAGCCTAATGGAAATACCATACACCCTCGAATTATTTACAATTAACTTTATATCCATTAGCAATTTAAGTTAAGAACATTTGAAGTGTAGCCTTATTCTTTATAAGCATTTCTGTCCAATGACTCGCTCATGCACTCGAAGCACTCATTTTCTAAATTGAGCGCAGTCCCTCAGAAACAAGCATTTAGAACTGGCTCAGAGGATTATGTCCTGTCAAGAAGTGAATCCTTTGATCAGTTGATGAGTGCCAAACACTGAGCCAGGAAAATAAAGAAGACAATATAACATGTGTAAAATGGAACCCTGACCTATTTTTGCAAGTGAACAAAAGAATGATGTTTTTGTTTTTTGAAACATTTCAGAGCAAATTAAAATACATCATGACATATTATCCTCCCTTCCTCCTAAATCTTTTATTTATTGAGTTATAAATTTGATTATGCCCCATAGAAAATACAATTCTATCTGTGAGATAATAATTTTACAGTTAGAGGAAACAAGATGGTGTGTATCACCATCCTATTTTAATGCATATGACTTAATTTGATGCTCTTTTTTTCAGATTTTATCATTGGCATCTGAGTTCTCTAATTTAAAAATTATTAGGTTTTTCTAAATCTGATATGGTTTATCTATGACTAAATTAATAAAACGTTTTCCCAATACAACTAGACAACATGCTAAAAGTTTTTCTCTGTAAATGACCACTGTTTTTATAGATATAAACGTCACTAGGCACTAACCATGTATTTTTTCCATTAACCCAATGTTAAAAGCTCCATTATTTATCTCATCTGAGTAGCATGCTGTGTAGGATTTGCATATATTGACCTCAAAATGCTCTGTGTAAAATCCCAATTTTCTCAGGTTAGGAGATTTATACACAGTTAATGGAGATAGAGGAGAGGAGGAACCCATGAAGAATGCATGGTTTTATATATGGAACTGATAACTTTTATTATAAGCCCCAATATATTTCATGTGTGTGGCATGCATACATAATTGGCTGTATGCATTGGATTACACATGAATTTTATTCTGCATTACCAGGTAGCAAGCAGCCAGACCAGGCACCAACAGTTTGCCTGCCAAAGATAACATGTGAGCTCGTTTTCATTGGCACCCCAGCTGCTTGCTGCCACTCTGCCCACCTCCCTGCCAGCTGGAAAGGCTGCACTGGCTGGCCGCCACAGTTCTCCATGGCCGGTATCATCCATCGCAGACCCAGCAATAGTCAGAGGTTGGCATAGCCCACCATCACCACCACCCCACACTCATGCTCCCCTGCCCCTGGCACAAAAGACAGAAAAGAGGCCCAGGCTTGACACACCTCTTCCAAAAGATGTCTGGACTTTTACAAAGAGGTGTTACAACTGGTGAATTTAAATGTATCTCCCAAAACCAATAATATGAGATCTAAAAATCTACTGGTATAAACTGAGAATGAATGACTTCACCTATAAATGAGGTAAACTCTATTAATTATATTCTTCCTATTTCGGATACTAAGGACAAGGATCCAAATTTACCTTAAATAGATAACAATAAACACTCCCAAACCTGGACAGTCTTCGGACCCCTACTGTCTTCTCATACAATAGCCAAAGGGTGCAGTGAATGCTCACTTTCCTCAGATTCGCCTCTGTGGAGGACTGCAAAATAGAAATATGGGTGCAGAATTGCCTTTTTTCAGATTTCACATTTTATTAACTCCCTTTAGCATTAAAAAGAAAATCGGGCTTTGAGATGATTTCTTTGGACATTTGTTAAGTCGTTATATTCATTAAAGCCATGCACTCCTCGTATTACCCCGAGTGCTTGTGTTTTGCTAATGGTGCGAATTTCTCACTGAAGTAAATATCTACAGTAAGTTTCACTCGTGTCAGATTTGTGCAGTTCTTCATGAGACTGGGATGCGGTAAAGGAGTTCCAGATCCCAGGAGCCAACCTGTGCTGCTGCAGTATTCTCACAACGGCGGCCTCTCCTGGAGTCTCCTTCAAGAGTTCCTTTTCAGCAACTCCAGCAACGTGGGCAGGTACATCGCCCTGGAGTTACCCATGAAAGCCCGTTCTGCTTCTACACGTCTTCGCTGGTGGCAGCCCTCTGAAAACGGGCACTTCTACAGTCCCTGGGTTATCGACCAGGTCAGTCCCTTCAGAATTAACGATTAGAATGTTGTCACTTATCTGAATGTGGCCTTAGACAGCAGCCCCCAGTTCAGTAGAGAAAGCCCAGGATGGGCGGTTGAGTGACTTGCCCAAGGGCACACAGCGAGATTAGATGTGGCATTTAGCTTCCTTTCATTCTCTTTTCCTTCAATTGCCTGAGCCTATAAAATAAATGACACAACAGAAGGCCCAGGTCCTGCTCAGAGAAGTTTCTGCCATATGGGTAGAGGGACTTTATCAAGCGTGATACGAGGTTATAATTCTCTGAAAAGGAAAATGTGCAAATTAGCATTGGTGCCACAGGCAGTAATGCCCAAATCCTCTTTCCCAGCCTTTGAAGGAAAAAATAAATAAACCTGCCTAACATCCTATGGACAACTCTAAAGGATCTTCATATATAATAAAATGCGCATCAAATAGAACTCAAAGAACCTGTTAACAAACTGTAGAATCCATACAAAGAATTAAACTGAAGTGCCTTAGGGTACAACTGTCCTTAAATAGAAATTTTACATGAAAAAATAATCATATGTAAGCCAAATTTTGCTTTTCCACATATAGTTTCCAAAGGCACAATTTGGCCCATGAAAGCTGTAAATGGTTTTGTCAATCCTTCCATTTGTTTTCACAGTTTTTCATGGCTTCTTGCCAGATGGCCAAACAGACCACATAAACAAGAGCATTCAGAAAGGCCCCCTAACGTTGTGTTTGCTGTATAATGCCAGTTGTGACCAATCTGACTGCTAAAAACAAACAAAAAGATTGTACTTTCTCATATCTTCAAGCCGAACTGAAAATTTGTGCTTTTTTAAAATTACATTTCAGATTCTTATTGGAGGAAATATTTCTGGTAATACAGTCTTGGAGGATGATTTCACAACTCTGGATAGCAGGAAATGGCTACTTCACCCTGGAGGCACCAAGATGCCTGTGTGTGGCTCTACTGGTGATGCCCTTGTCTTCATCGAAAAGGCCAGCACCCGTTATGTAGTCACCACAGACATTGCTGTGAATGAGGATTCCTTTCTACAGATAGATTTTGCCGCCTCCTGCTCAGTCACGGACTCTTGTTATGGTAAGTATTGCAGATGCAGGTAGAGGGACAGATGTGTATCAATAGGCATCTAAGGCTTCCTCTATCAAAGGACTACATTACACCTCTGATTAGTCTGAAAGTAAAACACAGGAGCACTTTGAGTCAAATCATAACTGCATTCTTGAAAAACGTATGTAAATTGAGTTTTAGTAGTTTATTTTTTTAATCTTTTTTTATTTTTCAATTACAGTTGACACACAATAATTTCAGGTATTTACCCCAGTGCTTAGACCTTATATAACTTATTAAGTGATCATCCCAATAAATCTCTTACCCATCTAACACCATACACAGTTATTAGGACATTATTGACTTATTCCCTATGCTGTACTTTACATTTCTATGACTGTTCTGTAACAACCAATTTGTACTTCTTAATCCTTTCATTTTTTTTCATCTATCCCCCAACACCTCTCTCATTTGGCAACCATCAAAATGTTTTTCTGTATCTATGAGTCTGTTTCTGCTCATTCATTAATTTTGGTTTTTTTAGATTCAATTTTTGATAGATATGTATTTATTGCTGTTTTATTGTTCATATTTTTTATCTTTTTTTTCTTCTTCTTAAAGAAGGCCCTTTAACACTGGTTGGGTGGTAATGAAATTCAGCTTTTTCTTGCCTGGGAAGCTCTTTATATGTCTTAGATTCTAAATGATAGCCTTGCTAAGTAGAGTAATCTTGGTTGTAGGTCCTTGCTTTTCATCACTTTGCATATTTTTTGCCATTCCCTTCTGACCTGCAAAGTTTCTGCTGAGAAATCAGCCGAAAGTTATGTGGGCATTCCCTTATAAGTAACTAACTGCTTTTCTCTTGTTGCTTTTAAGATTCTGTCTTTGTCTTTAACCGTTTGCATTTTAATTATGATGTGTCTTGGTATGGGCCTCTTTAGGGTTATCTTGTTTGGAACTCTCTGTGCTTCCTGGACATGTATGTCTATTTCCTTCACCAGATTAGGGACTTCCCTAATATTTTTTGTCAATATTTTTTAAGTAGGTTTTCAATTTTTTTCTCTCTCTCTCTTCTCCTTCTGGCACCCCCATGACGCAAATATTGGTACGCTTAAAGTTGTCATAGCATATTCTAAGCCAACCTCATTGTGACCAGTTTTCATCCTCTCAATTGTGCATGTACACATCGTACTCATACATACCTTGCTCACATTAATGGGCCTATCTTAGGAGAAATAAAAACTGACATTGTTGCATACTTGGACTCTTCACCAAAACTTATAGGCCTGGGGCCCTCCTGGTCTTTCACCACCCCAAGCCACTCTTCTTCCAAGGGATTCAAACTGGAATGTTCACAAGGACCTTCTTCTGTATTAGATTCAAAGGGAATGCTGGAATCTGAGGAATTTGATTACTTCAAAGGTCCTGCAAAATCCAGATTTTTCACATTTATTAGTTTGAACTTAATGCACATATCTTAGGGGGAATCCCAGAAGTATTCGTGCTACCTTATATTCAATCAATCAGCCAAAACTAAACTAGACAGTAGGAGTGGAACTTGGAAAAGTGTAAGGTTCATACCCTGTCCTCAATAGGTACAGTCTAGTCCAGTGATGGCGAACCTAGGACACGCGTGTCAGAGGTGACACACAAACTCATTTTTTTGGTTGATTTTTCTTTGTTAAATGGCATTTAAATATATAAAATAAATATCAAAAATATAAGTCTTTGTTTTACTATGGTTGCAAATATCAAAAAAATTTCTATATGTGACACGGCACCAGAGTTAAGTTAGGGTTTTTCAAAATGCTGACACGCCGAGCTCAAAAGGTTCGCCATCACTGGTCTAGTCGAAAGAATATTTCAAAAAGTTAGAATCCAATAAATGACTAAATCAAATGCTCCATGGAATTGTACTGATCCAAAATGTAATGAGAGTTCAAAGGAGAGAAAGATGTTCAATGGTTGGTCGATCCAAGGAGTTTGGTAAGATTTCAAGAAGGACCTAAGTCTCAAGTAGCATTGATTGTTGGAGTGGGTTTGAAGGGTGAATGGAGAGGAGGAAAAAAACCCATGCCATCTGGCAGCATAAGCAGAGAAGCAGAGGTAGAGCTCTCCTGTTCTATGGGGGAAACTGTGAGCAGACCATCCTGAAGGAGACCAGAGTGCTGAATTTAAAAATAGAAAAACACTTTAAGGTCCAAGATACCTACTCCCTCATTAGCATAGGAGGTTAATGAGGACTCAAGGAGTTAAGTTATGACATGGTTTGCCTATAGCAGCACCAGGACAGAAACTCTGCCCTGTAAACTCAGCCATGTGTGCTTTCTACTGTCGGTTGGTGCAGAGTCTTGAGAGAGAGAGGTTGAACTGAACGATAAAATGAAAGAGGGAAGTGGAAAAGCACAGTTGGCAGCACAGTGCCTCAAAAAGCAGTCACAGGGATTTGTGCTTGACCAGGTCATGAATAGGAAGGCACAAGTACAGAGGAATGCCTTGGTATGTTTCAGGGAGATTAGCCCAAAAGCTGAGGAAGGTGGGGAAGGAATCATCCCAGTGAAGAAGCCTCAGTGGTAATCTCTGCGGGAGGCCATGAAGACCTGAACTGTAGGGCAGGAAGAGAAATGGAATGGGTAAAATCGATACAAGACAATGCAAACAAAAAGGAAAGAAGCAGCAGATCTCACAACTAGGTGATGGTTGAGTATAGAGGGTAAAGAAGAGAGAAGAGTAAAATTTTGAAAATAACTTCTAAATTTTGAACCTAGAAAATGAGTGCAAAAGTTTTGTCATTGATAGAATTTGGTAGTTAAAAATATGTTTATTTATGAGGGGAAATGATGAGTGTTTCTTTAGCTTGGGTGAAAGTAGCTTTGAGTGGAGATATTCTTTAGTGAAGAGGACTTTCAATATGCAAAGCAGGAACTTTGTGCATATTGTGCATGACAATATGCCAGCATCAGCACCATGCAGAGCTGAATGAACATTTGTTGAATGAATAAAATCAATTCTGAGACATAAATTGGGCACAGAGTTAGTAGTTGAAGCCCTAAGAGTATAGAGGTAGACAACAAGACCTAGCCATTTTGGCTCAGTGGATAGTCTGCGGACTAAAAGGTCAATTCCAGTCAAGGGCACATGCCCGGGTTGCAGGCCCAGTCCCCAGTAGCGGGTGTGCAGGAGGCAGCCAGTCAATGATTCTCTCTCATCATTGATGTTTCTCTCTATCTCTCTCCCTCTCCCTTCCTCTCTGAAATCAATAAAAATATTTTGAAAAAGAAAAGAAAAGAAGACCAGAAATGGAGTCTGGAAGAATGTCCATAGTTGGTAGCTGTGTTAGTAAGCACAAGAGTCAGAGGGAAAATGAGACAGTTGATTTCCCAAAGAAAAGAAAGTATAAAGAATTGGGGGGGGGAAGAATCAGGGAGTGATCAATAATATCCAGTGCCCTGGGGTGAACAAGTACAATGAAGACTAAGACAATCCATTGTATTTAACTAGAAAAGGCTGGTAGGTACCTTTGGGTAGTGAGTGATCCCATACTGGCTGTACCTGAGAATTACCTGGAGAGCTTTAAAGCTCCTGACACCTTGGCCATGCCCCAGAAGAGTGAAATCACAATCGTTGAGGGTAGGACCCTGGCATCATTAGTTTCAAAAGTACCCAGCTGATTTCACTGTGCAGCCAAGATTGAGAATCACAGCCTTAGAGAAAGTAATTTCAGTAGGGAGGTGGGGGTTAAAGCAGTTTATAAAGCCTTCAGAAGGGAATAGAGAGAAAAAATATAAAATGGGAAGTATAAATTGAATGTTTCAGAAGAAGAGAAAGGAAAGAAATATCTTTCCAAAGGCCCAGAGCAGATTGGGTACTTTGGCAGAATTACATGGCTTTCTGATTTCCCAGTATATACTATTACACAGCAGAGCAAGATGTATTTCCGTAACATATATTTTATAACTATTAGGTTAAATCATAAATATATATAAATTATGACAATTATGACTATTATGACTTTTGCTTTAACAGCTTTGTTATGGTGGTTCTGAAAGTTACTCAATATAAAGAATGATTCAGTAAATTTTACTTATATTTCATTTGATTATATTCCCTTAAAAGAAAAATTATGTTAATATGGAAAATGTAAAAAATAATAACTAGTGATATACAGAGGGGAAAAATCAAACCAGGAAACATCTCAAAATAGGAAACATTGTAAGGGGGGGAATCATTAATATTTGATTGAAATGAATACATAAGTAATTATGGCTCCTGGGTCTAGAGACATATATTTCTATTCAGAATAATGCCTTCTATTTCAGCTATTGAATTAGAATACTCGGTAGATCTGGGATTATCGTGGCACCCATTGGTAAGGGACTGTCTTCCCACCAATGTCGAATGCAGTCGCTATCACCTGCAGCGGATCCTGGTGTCAGACACGTTCAACAAGTGGACCAGAATCACGCTGCCTCTCCCTCCTTACACCAGGTATGGCTGCTTCTGTGTGTTGTGAACCCAAATGTGATCTAATTTGGCATGTCAGATCTCAGCACAGCAAGTTTAAATGAGATATATAAGTTTTGTTACCTATTGATGGTATTCCCCTGCATGAATTAAGTCTTTCTTGGTAAGTAACATAGAAACCAGTTTTTATGATGACATTGTTTTGTCTTTTCCAAAAATAATAGACTTTTACTTACTTTTAACTCTAATATTTTTAAAGAATGACATATGCAAGAAATCAGTGAGCTTCTCCACCTTCATTCACTTTGCCAAGAACAAGTCTTAAATTTAAAACAGGTACACTAGATAGAAAGTACTGGTAGATTTCAATAGACTTCGTTTTCTGCCACTCAGACTACTGTAAATATAGCAGTGAGTGGTGTCAGATAAATGAGGTATTTGCTATCATAAATGTGTTTTAAAATTAGTGTCTGTTTCTGAAATTTTATTTTAAATAATATCTTGAAAGTTATCACCTGGAGCATTTTTTATGTGAAAAAACAATTATAAATACTTTATTTATTGTGTCTATAAGAAATGATGGTGGCTTCACTTTAGAGAGATAGTAAAAAGGTAAGTGGGGAAAAAAAGAAATGATGTTGGCTTAATAAAATTGCCTTGGTAAAGGCATAAAGTTAAGTCTAAATATCTGTGTGCTTGCAACTGTTTGAGTAAAGCAGATAATCCACCTTGTCTAGTGGGATGGTGCTACATGACTCTCCTTTCTCCACCTAAGTAAGTGCTAATCATAGGAAAGTTTTAAAATCTGTATAGGAATTCCTGTTCCCTCCAAGAAAATGGCAATCAGTTGCTGTCCTCACAAAAGAAGCAAAGCAACCGATGCAGTTTATGGAAAAGGAGTTATAGTGTGGACTCATTATTGTTCTCTCGACTCCCCACAAGTGAAGAATGAATAAATCTTCCTAGAACATGACCATAAAATTCAACCATTCATCTAGGGCGTAACGTTTCTTAGGATTGTCAAAAATGGGCTGGTTTCAGTTACTGACAGCCAAGGGCTGCCCTACAATTGCTGGCTCAGAGGTACGAAGCTATATTAACTGTCAGCACAGTTGCCAAGTTTAAATGAGATACGTGAGATTTTGTTGCTCATTAAAGGGATTGCCATGCATGAATTATTAAGGCGATCTTAATAAGTAAAATAGAAAAATAAACCTCCATTAAGGCAGCAGTCTTTTAAGTCTTTATGTATTCTGTGAATTATTACCCAGCTACTCGGTAGCATTTTGCAAATAAGTGACATTCTAAGATTTACTCCAGCTAGTCATTATCCCCTTACGTCTTTTACTCAAGGAAAGTAATTATTCCTCATCTTTTAACCTATCATTTAATTGTCTCTTACACATACCTACAAGAATTTTAACCCTTTCAAATTATATTTGAAAAATCTGATGAGAATTTATTTTCTGTTGCTATTGTATTGAAACTGTACAGTTAATTTATTATACTACTCTCAAAGCTCACACTGTACAATGGTTTTAAAGTCAACACTGCCTTTTGGATAAGTCAACAGGATCCTAGGGATAATTCAGAAAGAAACGTGTATGTTGGAGCTCAAGTCAGACTCACTTCTAACATGCTCTTCCACATGCCAAAGATTAGAACAGTGCACCAGGCTTAGAGTACTTTTTCTCCAACACAGATTAACATATTTATACTATATCTGTTCTTATATCCACTCACTTTTTAAACATGGTGTTTCCTTGTTTTGAGTTGAACTTACTGTCTCAACATCTGTGAAGTGTTGACACATCACTGTTTATGTTGTCCACCAGGACAGAATTGGGAATTTTAGTTTGTAGCTCTTTCCTATAAGCAAGCATGATCTGACAAATTAAAGCCATGTGCTACCTAGGGTGTGGCAATGTGCCAGTGTAGGTCTCTCCACTCACTCACTTGTGACCCCAACCTAGGATCCCAGAATAATTGGTACAGTGGTGGTAAGTCAACTGAAGTTGGTTGTCCACAAATTAACATCAAACCATTAACCAAATGAAATGGCCAGTAGTCATCAGTCGTGATTATTCAACCATTTAGTCACTCATTAAATATTTTTAAAGTGTCTAGTTATGTGCTAGTTCCATGTGAGGGGCTGAACTCATTCCTGCCTCAAGGTGCATTTAGTCCAGTAGGAAGGGGAAATCCCCAGTAATCACAGAAGTAAACATACAATTCAGGTCTGATAAAAGATGGAGGACAGTTGCATGATGCTAAGACATTGCATATAGTAGGGAGATTTGCCTTGGTGAAGAAAGCCAAGGAATGCTTTCTTGAGAAAGGATGATTGAGGTAAGATATGAAGGATGCATAGGAGTTAAGTAGGTGGAGAGTAAGGGGAAGAGTGTTGTATGTAAAGATAATAACTTATAGTAGGAGGAAGCAGGTATTTGAGAAACTAGACGAATGGATCAGAGAAAGAGAGAAGGTAGAGTGAGGTGTGAGATGGTGAGATCATGAAGATCATTGTAGGTTGGACTAAAGATTTGCAGATTTGTTATATGAACAATGAAAAGCCTGCTAAAGTGCCTGGGAATAGGGAGATGTGATCAGATTTGCATTCAGAAAAGTTTATTCTAACTGGACAGCAAATTGTGGAGGATAAGAATAGATGTAAGGAGACTTTAAAAAAAACAGTAAGTGCTAGTATCTTGGACTAAAATGCAGCAAACATGAATAGAGTGGAGAAATTCAAGAGAAATGGAGGCAATAAAATTGACATCTTTTACTCAAGGAAAGTAATTATTAAATGGGCGTGGGAGGGTGAGGGAAAGGGCAATGTTGAAGATGACTCCCTGGTTTCTGAATTGTAGAACTAAAGGCATGCCGGTGCTTTTCAGTGGTAAGGGAACACAGACTAAATACAAGGTACATCACACTCTGCTGCAAACATTGTTCTATGTGAACATTGTTCTTAATAAATTGTGGTAGATAGAACCATAGTGTGTATTCTTCCCCATATACACTGGTTAAGTTAGATCATCCTAGAAGACCAAAAAAAAATGAATGGAAAACATTGTGCTTTAGTGGAGGCTCCAGCTTTGAAGCAAGCTTTGAAGCAAGTCATTTCATGTTCCTCAGCTTCAGTTTCCCTATCTGAAAAAATTGAAATACTTTTACCATAAGAAAATTGAGTAAACGTGCATGGAAGTGTTTCAGACATTGTAAGCATTTATTAAAATATAAATCATTTTTATTTTTTATAAGTTAACCACCTGTCACACTTGTTTATTGTCAGACTTAAACTTCAGTCAGATTAAGAAGTCTTCCTAAATTAGCTTAAGCAAAGTGAGCCCATGGTTGCAGTGGGATGCTATGTTAAGTTCCTGTAGGAGTTTACAATATGATTGGGGAAAATGAGAAGTATACCTAATAAACAACTTAAAAATAATACATGCTGTGTGTAAGTTAGAGCTTCACTAAGGAATGGGCTGGAAATGCCGTAGGTATGAAGAAAGGAAAGACAGTGTTCAATGCCAGAGTTTGAGAGGGTTTTTTGGAAGAAAGGGGCCCTCAAAGAATGGCTAAGAATTCAGTGGGTAAGAAGAATATTCTAAATTGGGAACCGTGTGAACAGGCCACATGAGCCTGGGTAAAGCACAGGAGTTGCTGATAGAAGCAGAGAGTTCGTGTCTGGAAGGTGTGGAAACTTGTGAGTAGAGTTGGGTTAACTTACAGCAAGTTTGAAGCAAGGCAAATGAGTTTAGACTTACAGGAAAAATTAACTATGGTGGGTTTTGAGATGAGAATATTCTTCTAAGGAAAAAAGTTGGGAGAACAGAGAGACTTGAGTAAGAGGAAAGTGGCCAAGGAATTGTGAGAATGACCGCACATGAAATAACAAGGCTCGTGCTATGGCTAACGTGGAGGATATGAGGCAGATACTATACGGCATTTCAAAGACAGAATCTATAAAAATCGGTAACAATTTCTTCAATTGCACACATCAAGAGGTGACTCTAAAGTCTGAAACCCGAAAGAGTGGTGAGAAGAAGTGGGAAGAGAGTTAAAGTTTATTCCAGGAGGGACAATATGGCAAATTTAATCAATTGATGCTGAATTAAGTAATATTGCTGGAAATACAAGTGCAAACAATCATTTGACAGAGATACAAAGATTGGGGACAAGCAAAGATAATAAATTTGGAGGCATGATCATAAGGGTGATAGGCAATGCTGTAAAATTGTATCAGCTCTCCATAGGAGAATATTTAAAAAGAAGAGAAAGAGCCCAGCCAGTGTCCCTCAGTGGTTAAGGGTCCACTCATTAGCCAAGAGGTCACCAGTTCGATGCCTGGTCAGGGCACATGCCTGGGTTTGGGGCTTGATCCCTGGTAGGGGGCATGCAGGCCAATAGATGTTTCTTTTTCATCAATGTTTCTATCTCTATCTCTCTCCCTTCCTCTCTCTCTAAACTCAATTTTAAAAAAAACATATTTAAAAATATATATGTAGATTATTATTTTAAAAGAAAAGAAAGGATACCTAAATTTCATAGCAGAATGAGTGGAAATGACTATTAAAGGAAGCAGGAGGATGCAGTCATGGAGGCAGAAGAAGAATCAGAATAACATGATATTGAAAAGCCAGTGAGAATAGAGTGAAAAGCAGGAAGAAAATCCTGAAGAAAAAAGTTTCACAATAAATTTACTAAATTTAGTCAGTGACCTTCAAAAGAACAGTTTTAGTAAGACACCAAAAATAAATACAGCTTGTCTGGCCCCAGAGCCCGTGGGCTTAATCGCTGTATTAGTACTACATCTTTATTGCTTGCATGAGAGTTATAGTCCTAGGAGACATAGGAAGGGAGAATGCTAGGAGTTCTTGAGAGAAACTGAAAATAAGATAGGAAGATGCCAAAATCAATTTCATAGCCCCTAACCTGAATCTGCCTCCTCTCCTTTACTAACCCAAGACTAAAAATAACAGGTGGCTCAAGTGGCTTGGGTTCTTGAAATGTCACCTGAGAACCAGGGTGAGTCAGTGGAAGGGCAGGTAACTCAAATCCACCCAGAAAGGTAGAGGGGGAAGCTGCCACTGGAAGGCTCAGGTGTGACTTGACTATTTTAAGTCACAGTTTGAAGATGATCCACTCCCTTATACTGTCCCTAATGACCTAGCTGATACCAGAGTCTTTAAAGATTAACTACACTTTGGAAGCCAGGTGGTTTTAACCACAGCATGGAAGCTACTTAATGTTTGCAGGAAGTTGAAGGGAAGGTGATAAGCACATAAAAGGGCTAGGAGATTGTGGAGTAACTGGGGTGATAAGATGGGGATGGAAGAGGCTATAGCTTTTTGCAGTTAAATAAATTTAGGGAGGGAGGATATTTTCAATGATATTTCCACCTATTATAACTATAAATGAAGAAAAGGTCTTATTCAAAGAAAACCAGATAACTAAGCCCAATATTTACTGAGTTCACCGTGGAGAAAATATTCAAGGGAATTACAAGTTTATTTTTTAAAGGGGAGATTCTTTAAACTTACCCTGGTATTCTTTTATTTCCCTCCATTGTTATGTTCAACTTAGTATCTTTTGAAAGACATTTGGCAAGCATTCATATGACTGAACACCTTGTTAAAATTTTTCTGTGAAGTCAAGGAAGCCTTGGACTTCGCTTCCCTATCCATCTTCGAATGCATTATTTTGATACTTTAAGCTTTGCTGCTATAACTTGACCAAATGTCTGCTGGTCATTCAGGACTACAGAACATAAAATGATTTTGTCTACTATAAACCATTGTACCATTGATTTTCACATACTGAATATATTAATCGTATTTTGTCGTTATGTTAAAACAAATTAAATCTATTTATATTTATATTGCAACAGAGACTAAAACTATTTCCAGAAATTCTGCATTCCCTCTAAGCTTTATCAGTTGTCGACCTTGTTGCTAACGTGTTATTAGAGAAATTTGAAATTTGGCTGTACTTTGTACATATTGCTATGTGTGGATTCTTCAGAATTGTTAAGATTGTTTTAACAAATATAAGTAATTCTGCATTGAGAATGTATTTTGTAAGTTATAGGAAGTTCCCTTCATTTGAAGGATGGACCAGTGGATTTGATGCCTCAGTGGGCTTACTCAAAACTGTAGTTTTTATTATCATTACTATTATAATTATCAGCAAAAATAATACAACCTTATTTTATCAAAAAAGGATATCTCTTCTCTTTTATTATAATCATCCAATCAAAATATTATCATTTTTTGATGAGTATGAAGGGACCACAGATTATTTTTGGCTCATGTTTATCTATTTTACATCCAAACATACAAAATTGAAGAGAATAGTAAACTATACTTCCACATAATCACCCCCCAGCTTCAACAATTATCAATTCAGGACCAACCTTGTTTCATCAATAGCACCACTCACTCCCACCCCTATCTTGAAGCAAATACCAGACATTATATCACTTCAACTGTAAATGTTTTAGTATATCTCTAAGAAGGACTTTTTAAAGAACGTATTGTTATACCATTATTACACTACAATTTAATAATTTTTTATTCAATACTTACTCAGTATTCAATATTCAGATGTCCCTGTTTGTCTCGTAAGACCTGTTATAGTTTTTTTTTCAAACTAGGATACAAATCAATATAATTGGTTGATATACCTCTTAAGTCTCCTTTAACCGGAATCCCCCTGCCTGTCTTTTAAGATGAGGACTCAGACGCAGGAAGGTTATTTGATTTTCCCCACAGACACACAGACAGTGTCTGAACCAGGATTATACCAAAGTCCCCCATTTGCTCTCTTTCTAGGAAGAAAGGCCATGCGGGGTGGCTCACTTACATTCTTCTATTGCTAACTCTAATGCGCTTTCCGCCCTAGTTCCAGAAAGTTATCATGAAGGATCTAGGTCACCTTATGAGGGTACTTTACCTTTATCACATGCTTGGGGTCATAACCTGTAGTCCAGACACTTTCTCCTCTCATGCCAGTTTTCAGACCTCAGTGTATTTAATGAGACATTTAGGAGGAAGGAAAATTAAATGACATTCATTCATGGTGAGATCAGTGTTACCTAAAAATGCCAGAGCCTATTTTTTTAAAATATATTTTATTGATTTTTTTTACAGAGAGGAAGGGAGAGGGATAGAAAGTTAGAAACATCGATGAGAGAGAAACATCGATCAGCTGCCTCCTGCACACTCCCCACTGGGGATGTGCCCGCAACCAAGGAACATGCCCTTGACCAGAATCGAACCTGGAACTCTTCAGTCCGCAGACTGACGCTCTATCTACTGAGTCAAACCGGTTAGGGCGAGCCTATTTTTTCTCTAGCTCTTGTCTGTGGGTCATGGCTGTGACCCTGTGTTCAGTTTATCTGACCTATGCTTTTCCCAGTTATACACCTATGAGTGGAATTGCTGGATCATAAGGTAACTGTGTTCAACGTTTTGAGAAAGTGACAACAGCTACACCATTTTACATTCCCACTAGCAGTGTATTTGGGTTCAGATTGCTCTATATCCTTGTCAACACTTGTTATTGCTGTGTTTTTATCATAGTCATCCTAGTGGGTATGAAGTTGTATCGTATTGTGGTTTTGATCTCAATTTCTCTAATGACTAATGATGTTGAGCATCTTTTCATGCATTAATTGGTCATTTATATGTCTTCTTTGGAATATTCTCAACTTTTGTCTAACACAAATATAGGCTAATTGAGGAAATTTTATGCCAAATATAATGACAGGATCTTGGATAAGGTTTTGAAATGGGACAGACATTGCATAGCCCATAACTCAAACCAGAGGGTCAGAGGCTTCAGCCCTGACATTGACTTGCAAAAGTCACGATGAATAGACATGTGCATACATACAGCAGCAATACACATTGCCTCCAGTAGCTAAACAGTCATTCATATGTTGGGGTCATGGTAGATGTGGGATTATTCTGTAGGGATTGAGATAGAGTTTTGAGGGATTTACTGAATGAGAATACAAAGTAATAATAAACCAAGAGATCCTTGCCTTGTCTCAGTTTTGTGAGTGGATCGGTGTAATTTGGGCACTCACCCTCAACTTCTTTGTTGGTAGAGTATTGAGCTATGGTTTCTAGTTCTAAGTAATTTTCAACTTCTTTGTTGGTAGAGTAGAGTATTGAGCTATGGTTTCTAGTTCTAAGTAATTTATGTAACTCTTTGAGAGTAAAGGAAACATCAGGGAATAGTGAAAAGATTAGAAAAAAATATGTATGGGCCTATCAAGGGCTTTTTCTCCTGATGGTGATGACGACAAGGACTTCATAGATAGAGCCGTCTGGCAGAAAAGAGCAGATTCCGACTCTGCAATGTGTGTGGAAACCTATTGAAGGTGTAGGAAAGGTTTGCTGAAAGGTTCCCAGGGAGGGCAGTGATGGAAACCATGCTACTGACAGGGACATTTTAACTACTTACCAGTGGATATTTAATTATTAAATGGTACTTAGGAGCACTTGCTATGTGCTATAGATGGAGAGGAAATGATGTAAATTCAGAAAAGGAGCAAGGCAAGACATTTCAAGGATATAAAATAAAAAGGAGAAATCTGTTACGGGCTATTTTCCTCCCAACGCCAAGAAGCAGCAGCTGGTGGTGGCTGTCATTATAAAAAAGCTTCAGGATAAATGATGACACCTGCCAAGGGACTTCAGATACTCGTAGGTCGTGGAAAACACGAACTAATTAATTATCACAACACCCTTGGGAGGTGGGAAGCAGCATTTCCTAGTTGTATGGGTGGGTAAGTGTCAGCCCATAAACATCAGTGGTTTGGCCCCTTGACACAGTGGAGCTGTGAGAGGACTGGGAACAAAATGTCCTGGCATTTCAACTTCCAGACATGTGGGTTTTTTCATGGCTGCAGGGCTGTAGAACAGCTCAATTGTGATAGCGCAGCTGTAAGGCAGCCCTGGGGCCAGGCCCCTCTGTGGCTGGACAGCTCTGCTCTGCTCCTTGTTGGTCTGCTCTGTTCTGCTTTGCCAGTCTGCTTTGTGCTTTGCTGGTCTGCTCCTCTCTGCGGTGCTGGTCTGCTCTGCTCTGTGCCCGTCTGCCCTGGCCTGAGCTGGCCTGCTTCTCTCTGCTCCAGGGAGGTAACTTTGGTGTTTTGGCTCAGCCAGGGAGGGAGACTCAGTCTTCGGTGGAAAGGGAAAATTCACTCCCAGACTTTCATTTTTAATTTCTATTCCAATTCATCCTCTTAGTGAATGTGTTCCCTTTTCTTATACAATGACATTGGCTAGAGTATGTACGCCTGTTTTGTGGGTACATAATTACTAGTTATTCTTTGTTATTCCCAAGGATATAAAATCACATTTGAGATGGGACCTTTAAAATCATCTACTTTAACCCTCTCATTATATATGTTAAGTTACTCTCCGAGGACATAGAATTTACTGGTACCAGAGTATAGATCAGAACCCTTATTTGAAAATGTCATGGTTAGAGGTTCCCATAAAAGCTATCAATCCCCACAATGCATCTGGCTCTTTTTTTAAAGTGTATATTTTTATTGATTTCAGAGAGAAAGGGAGAGGGAGAGAGAAACATCGATGAGAGAGAATCATTGATTGGCTGCCTTCTGCAGGCCTCTTACTGGGGAATCGAGCCCACAACACAGGCATGTGCCCTTGACCGGAATCGAACCCGAGACCCTTTAGTCCGCAGGCCAGTGCTCTATCCATTGAGCCAAACCAGCTAGGGCGCACCTGGCTCTTAAATTTATGTACAAGCTCTCTGTTAAGTGGCTGCCCAGCCTGATTAAACACAACCAGTGATTAGAAAGCCACCACTGCTAGGCAGCCCATGCCACCTCCCAATGGCAAGGAAATTCTCCTTCCCCTTCAACATCAAACCACTGCCCCTCCACACTGACCCCCAGCCCCTGCCTACCCGTCTATAAGACCTCTCTTATTTCATTTTCCTGACCATCTTTATTGCTGTTAACTTAATATCCTTTCAGTAACTGTTTTTGAAGCCCAATCTATAGATGTCACCAACAATAACATGATAAGTAAGGAGAATTATCTAACAGAGGAAATTACACATAAAAGGGTACTTTTAATGCAAGGTGAGAGGGCTTTGGTGAAGCATATATAAAATATTAGGAAAACAAGGAAATTCCATTACTTGCCTACTATCTATAAGCACTGAAGATATAAAGCAATATTTCCCGAAGGAATACAGAGATATTCCCTGCCCTTCAGAAGCTTATGGTCTAAAGAAAGACAGAAGAAATAGACCAGTATAAGTTTTGACTTGCTATCAGAATCCAAGCGATGATGTGCTCTGGAAATACAATATTCCACTATGTTGTTTATAAGATGTTGCGGAGCATTAACAGGCATGGCTATTCATAAACTTAGTCACTAAAAATTAAGTGATCAGCAGAGTTGCACAACTGCAGGGGCCTTCTTCACGTAATTTCCTGTGAGAATGCAGCCCCTGGATACCAACTCCCTGCACCTATAGAGCACCTACTAAGTGCTAAACACTGTACCTCGAGTGTGTAATGTTGAACAAAAGGAATTAACCCTGCTCCCTTATAACTTCCTTTTCTGAGGAGGAGACAGACATTTAAGAAATACATATGCAAATAATCATAGGACTACAGTTTTGGTCAATACTATAAAAGGAAAAGAACAGTTTGCTGTAGAATAAATGTAATTTTTAAAAGGATCACAAAGAAAAATTTCTCTATGAGTACCTGGCATTTCCTCTGAGACCCAAAGGCCACACAGGGATTAATCTGGCAGAGAGAGGGAAAATATGCAGGCAGAAGTGGGAGATCAGTGAGCTTCAATAACTGAGAGAAGGGGCCATGTTCCAGAGTGAGTAGCCAGGATGAGGAACTAGCTCATGTGGAGCCTCATGGGCCAAGGAGGAGTTTGGGGTTGAAGCTAAATGCAATAGGATGTGTGATAACAGGGAATTAGGTAGATACTTCTCTGCTGGGAATGACATATGGGGGCTGATGAGCAAGAGGATTGTGGAGAAATCTGTCTGTGCATAGATGCTCAGGAAACAAATATCGAACTGAACTATTTATTTTCAGTGTGAAGATTTTAGTTCTGATCTGTTTCTTTTCTATTTCCTAAACTTAATAGAAATGTTTTCTGTTAGAAAATACGAAAACCTTGCTGTTTGTTGTTGGTCTTTTGCCCTGCCTGACACAGATATATCTCAGTCAAGTGATTCAATCTGTTAATGACAAACATATCTGAGTCCATAAAACAAAACTTGCTCTGGCTAATCATTTCCTCTGTTTCAAACTCACTTGAGCCTCAGGCATTTTTTGGATTTTACTGCCACCTAGTGTCTCTGAAAACATAGGTTTGTGTTTCTGAACAAGACACTCCCCAAAACTGTACAACTCTGCAAATATATTTCTACTTCTGAAATGGGAGAATGTCTAATTTGGTTTTATTTATATTGCATTTAAATCAATATAAAATAATTCTAGTCTTATTTATAACCCTCTCTCTTTTATCTGTTCAGTTATCCAGGATTTCACTGATCCCTCTGATTTGCACTCCTACAGTCTTAAGACTTGCATGTGAAAATTCCTCACGAATGCTGTGTGAGGTGGACCAGTATGCCCAAGTATCTGGCCTTCGGGAGCAAGTAGGAGTTGAAGTTCAACTCATAGCCTGCTTCCTAAGTCAAATGCAGAGGGGTTGTGGCATCTTTTTCTAATTTGCAAATATAAGTTATCTGCAGACCCGAGTCACTCCACAGTGGCCCCCACACAAAATTCAGGGCTCACCGTTCCCTTGAAACTATTGGTTTTAGGATTAGTTTTAGTTTCTGTTTTAGTCTGTTTTTACAAGGCTTATAAAGATCATTGGCCCAAAATATATTCTCAAGCTTTTGCAGTTCAGTTTGGTTTGGTTTTGTTAACCACTTTTGCATAGAACACTGCCATGACGAATGCTCTTTTCGGAACACAAGTGGGGATATCCATGCATTTGTGTTACCCTCCTCCGTGCACCTGTTCAAACACACCAGAACCCGCCTTTTTCACCACACCCTTCGTTATAATTCTCTCTTTCTTCAAAGGTCCCAAGCCACTCGTTTCCGTTGGCATCAACCAGCTCCTTTTGACAAGCAGCAGACATGGGCGATAGATAATGTCTATATCGGGGATGGCTGCATAGACATGTGCAGTGGCCATGGGAGGTGCATCCAAGGAAACTGTGTGTAAGTAGATGTGTTCTCTTCCTTCTGTAGAAAGTTCCTGACTCACATTCCAGCCAGGAGATTTTTCTGAAACTGGTTTATTAGTCATTCCCAAGCTCCCTTAGGTTATACATTTGTCCTAAAATCTGATGCTGAGCTAACTACAGGGTTTATGGCAACTGTATCTTCATTCTTGCTTGAAGATTAGGAACTGAACAATAGCTCTCTTGTCAGGAGAAAGCTGAATTATAATTGACTGATTTTATTTCCTTCTGTGTTTCTGTGATACACCAGAACCTTGAAATAGACATTAAAAGAAGAGCAGGGGTTTCATATGTTCTGACCAAAAGTAATACATCATTAAGTATTTTCCTCACTTAGGTCTGAATATATGTAATGATATACATTACTGTGGTTTAATTGGTCTTCCCATGCTGTTTGCTAAAGAAAGTACATAAATACCTGACCAATTTACCAGGTATATATTTGATGGAGAGGCCTGTTACTTTGTTCTTAGAGATCCTTGGCATCTTTGGAAGGATCTAAACGAGGTGTGTGTGTGTGTGTGTGTGTGTGTGTGTGTGTGTGCCTTGGCATCTTTGGAAGGATCTAAACGAGGTAGGTGTGTGTGTGTGTGTGTGTGTGTGTGTGTGTGTGTGTGTGTGTTGTACTACAGGCCTCTGTGCTTTATTTTCAAAGATTATACTGTTTGATAAATTGAGGATGCTAAGAGAGAATTCATAGTGCCTTCTCCACTAATCTCCACACACCTGGGAAGTCTTTCTTTTGTTTAATGATCTGACCCATATCCAGAATCATCTCTGAGACTCCTGAGCCTCCCAGTTCTGAATTCATATTTCCTCCCACATGGAACAGAGAAGTCAGTCCTTTGGTCAAAAAGGTCAGATGCTGTTCAAAGTACCTTCTGCTGTTAGAAACATGGCTTCTTGGATTCCCAATTGGCCCAAAGGCTCTATTAAAAAGACCAGTTCTGTAAATTGTTAGGGCCTACCAGTTTAGTTTGGCATCTGCAGCTGTTCATCAGCCATCCAGAACTGTGCCACATAGAGACAGGGCTTTAGTAAATTTTTTGAAGTTGCTTCTTTCTCTCCACCTATAAATCCATGCCATTACTTTAAGAAAGCCTAGAGGCATTTAATCCACAGCTTATTTTTAACTTAAAGCACTCTTATGGAGAGGAGGTGAGTTCTGGCAAGCTCTGTGAAGATGAGTAACCTTTCATCATCATGGATGGGGAAAAGGTTCGGCTTCACTAATTTGAGCACACACTTGTGCAGGGCTATGTTTGATGTTGACTTTTCCTGTCTCTTTCTCTGCACCCAGCTGTGATGAGCAGTGGGGTGGCCTGTACTGTGATGAGCCTGAGACCTCCCTTCCAACTCAACTCAAAGACAACTTCAATCGAGCTCCATCCAACCAGAACTGGCTTACTGTGAATGGAGGGAAATTAAGCACCGTGTGTGGAGCTGTGGCTTCAGGAATGGCTCTTCATTTCAGCGGGGTGAGTGGTTGGCTACTAGTTAATCATTTCTGCATCCTCTGAGATTCCCCCAAATGGTTGCATCTCCTTTAAGGTTTAATTGGCAGATCAAGATACAGAGTTGTGCATTCAAAATGCACAGCCCAGATCTGAACTTGCCACTTTATACATAGCAGCATACACTAATTATTTCCAACATTTTCCTATCACAAATCAGCTGAGACAATTTAATTATGCAGGGCAGTGCCAGCACGAGGCATATTTAAGTACATATGTTTAATTTCTATCCTGGGAGAGTGCTGGCACAATGTGTGAGGGTCTTCCATCTTGATGATGCTCTAACTGAAAACTCTTGAGTTTGCAACAGATTTTGGAATTAAGGAGCCAAAATCTAGAAAATGAGTTTCAATGTTTCCTGAATTTGTTAATAACTATTAATCCTTTATGTAAATTATCCAAGAAAGAATAATTGTCAGTAATTACTAGATACTTGTATTTATAGCAAATTATTTTCTGAATGACAGCAGCAATATTAGAAAATTTCTTTTAGAAATTTATACTCATCCTACATTGCTGCCAAAGATGACTTGTTTAAAAACAGTATTTCTCGTCCGGCTGGGCTCAATCCCCAGCTGGAGGGAGGGTACAAGAGGCAACTGATCGAGATGGTCCTATCTCTATTCCTCTCAATAAAAATATATTTTTAAAATATAGTATTTCTCCAATACCATAGTTAAATACCCCTCACAGGCAATTGAATTTTTTTATTATAAATTCAGCCCTGACTGGTTAGAGTATCCGCCCATGCACCAAAGAGTCACAGATTCGATTCCCAAGCATGGACACATACCTGGGTTGCAGGTTTGATCCCTGTGCCCGTGCAGAGCCTGTGAGGGAGGCAATCGATTGATATGTCCCTCTCACATCGTTGTTTCTCTCTCTCTTTCTCTCTCTCTCTCTCTCTCTCTCTCTCTCTCTCTCTCTCTCTCTCTCTCTCTCTCTCTCTCTCTCTCTCTCTCTCTCTCTCTATCTCTCTGTCTCTCCCCTTTCCTTCCCCTATTCTACTCTCTTTTTTAAAAAAAAATTATAAATTTACTGTCAGTTCTTTATTTCCCTATCATGCCCTACCTTTGAGTTTGCTTTTGTGCCAATGAAGTACATTATTTATATTCAGTGTTTAGGCCCAAGAGTAACAAGAGGACATACCGCATATAGGATTTTTTTAACCAACCACACTGACTAGGAATGCAGTGTGTGTTCACAATACTCTTCCTAGCTTAGGTGGAACACTAAGGGGCCTCGTTTTCCTCATATGTTCAACCATGAAATCTCTACCTATCTACATTAATGAATTAATATTGGTGACATTCAAATCAGGTATAAAAGTTTAAATAAAAAGCACTACAACTATTATCTCAATTATAATAAATGTCTATGAATAACTGGGAAATGTTTAATAAAAAACATAGAACAGCTACTTTAATTCCAGCTCTCATCATGCTTATAAGAAAATAGAAGAGAATCTTCTTAGATACATTGCCCTTTGTAAGTTCTAATACAGAAACTTCAAAGTTCAGCAGATATTTGCTGAGTACCTATTGTGTGCTAGAAGCCATGCTAGGAGCTAGGAGAGATGAATAAAATGGGTATTATAATACTATGTGACTTGTATTATAAAAGAAAAACAAAAGGGGTGGAAGCCAGAGAAAACCAATAACATGCCATCACGATTCCTTATCGCTGTCTGTTCCATTCTGCTTTTCCTTAGGGTTGCAGTCGACTGTTAGTCACCGTGGATCTAAACCTCACCAATGCCGAGTTTATCCAATTTTACTTCATGTATGGATGCCTGATTCCACCAAACAGCCGTAACCAAGGGGTCCTCTTGGAATATTCTGTCAATGGAGGCATCACCTGGAACCTGCTAATGGAAATTTTCTATGACCAGTACAGCAAACCTGGGTTTGTATTTTCTTTTATCTCTAATAACAAGTATGATTAGCAAAGATTCTTGTTGAGCCCTGCCAGTAATCAATCACGGGGACTTATGGGGACCTTGACATTATCCATCAGTAAAGGATGCCTCTGAAACCAACCGACATGAAGGTGAGGTTTTTGAGATGGATAAACAGCTGGTTTGGGGTTTTTTTGTTGTTGTTTTTTAAAATATGTTTTATTGATTTTTTATTACAGAGAGGAAGGGAGAGGGATAGAGAGAGTGAGAGGGAGTTAGAAACATCTGTGAGAGGGAAACATCGATCAGCTGCCTCCTGCACACTCCCCACTGGGGATGTGCCCGCAACCAAGGTACATGCCCTTGACCGGAATCGAACCCGGGACCCTTGAGTCCACAGGCCGATGCTCCATCCACTGAGCCAAACCAGTTAGGGCTGGTTTGGGTTTTTAAGACCAACTAGTTTTCAAATCCCAGAATAAGATAAAGTACAGTACCAATAATGAATAGACCCAGTACAAAAAAAACCCATATATATTCATGAGACTGTGATAAGTTCAACAGCATTTTGGGAAAATGAAAACAGAAAAAATACTTATTTATATAGGTTCATTCCATTTTAGAGAATTGGGGGGGCTAGAAAATAAACACAATAAAATGTAAATATCCTTAAGAATCCTAGACTCTAGTTTTAAACTCCTTATTTAAAAACCCTGAGTAGCCCTGGCCCTGTCCTAGAGCACTAATATTAAGAGTAAAGGGAGGTAAGTTAGCATGGATTAAAAGTGAGATTTTATGCAGAGGAGAATAAACCTCAGGAAATTATTTTCCTCAACAGACTTTATGAGTTGTGAATATAAGTTTGAAAGGGTTTCACATATCCCTGGGGTTTAAATGCGTAATTGTGACTAAGGGGTATTTCAGAACTGATTTCTCGCTGGTTAAGGTTCATGTTGGAGGGTGGAGCCATGTTCTTCCATGTCTGTCCTTGGTGGCTGAGTCAGGGGTGGCGTGCTGGGCTCATTAGCCCATGGTTCTCACTCAGCAGTTCTTAGTACAACACGTAAAGACAAAGTCAATGTCAAACCACATGCAACTAATAAAGCAATTACTTACAGCCTGGTACTGTCAGGCTGAGAGTCCAAACGTCCTGCCACAATCTAGTGTGCATATTTTGAGCAAATTGCTGGTATTCGTTGGGAGTAGAATGAAATCAAGGAGCCAGGAGAAGGAAACAGATGAAATTAGCTCCAAGGTGACATTTAAAAAAAAAGTCAACTGGCTTATGTCTCCCCAAGTGCATATACTCTAGGTCTGCAGATCCCAGGCAAGCAGAAAATTGTGGAGTCCTTCTAAGGCAGCCCAGGGGCAGTCCAGTAAGGTGATAGTTCAGGGATACTTGAATTGTTCGCATTCTGTTTCCCTAATTTAGTGACTGGAGAGACTTCATAAGATCAAGTCAGTTCATCGTGGTTTTTAAAAATTATTTTAGTCAATGTCCTCACTCACTATGTGACACGGTTGTAAATTACTTTTTTACTTATGTGAGACCTTTGACAAAACTCCCCCCACCCCCACCATCATTTTCTTACAGATTCGTGAATATCCTTCTCCCTCCTGATGCTAAAGAGATTGCTACTCGCTTCCGCTGGTGGCAGCCGAGACATGATGGCCTGGATCAGAACGACTGGGCCATTGATAATGTCCTCATCTCAGGCTCTGCTGACCAGAGGACAGTCATGCTGGACACCTTCAGCAGCGCCCCAGTGCCCCAGCACGAACGCTCCCCAGCAGATGCTGGCCCTGTCGGGAGAATTGCTTTTGACATGTTTATGGAGGATAAAACTGCAGGTACATTTTTCATAATGCTGAATAAAAATCCAGTGGAAATGCAATTTGGATTTGGGTCTTTTCAAAAGAGTAGACTATGAAACCTTTTACAGATTCCCAAAAGGTATAGAAACAGAGAAAGGGTATCACCCTTTTTAATCCCTCAATCTTCCTACTTTACATTATAACTAAATATTTTCTTTCATTCAAGCCATCAAGTATGTTTTTATTAAATAACATTCTATAATTTTGTTAATAGGATATTTTATTTTCATTTCTGTTTCTGTTTTCTAACTTTGGGTAGAAAGCCAACATTTCCTGGTCACTTGTTTTAATATCAAGAGACAAATGTTTAGTTTTGCTACATGTGAGATGCATTTGTGATTCATGTTTCAGAGAATGTCCAAGGTCTTGCTTTTCACTTTATTCCAGTAGGAGTAGCACAATGAAAATTTGCCTCAAGTATTTTTGTCATGAAATTTTCATCCTTTTTTTTTAAGTGAGTGAGCATTGGCTATTCCATGATGATTGTACAGTGGAAAGATTCTGTGACTCCCCTGATGGTGTCATGATTTGTGGCAGTCATGATGGGAGAGAAGTGTACGCAGTGACTCACGACTTGACTCCCACTGACAACTGGATCATGCAATTCAAGGTGAAAATGTTATGGTCTTGATTACACAAGTAGCCATATACTAGCAATGTAAAAATGAAAAAGCAACTGTAGAGACAAAGATTATTTATTTCATTGACTTAATATATACTTTGAAATATAAAATTTAATATTAAGGTATACAATGCAACTATATATAACTTAATGACCTAATGTACTTTACTTCTGCACTATTTCAGGATGAACCTTTCATAAGAGTAAATGTGCTTCTGCTCAGGGTTAAATACTAATAGTGCAAATGTTGATAAATATGTAGGATACTGATTCCAACTAGCAATCTTTTCCGATACAAAAAGATTAAAGTTAGTATGGTTATGTCTACTTTTTTTACAAGAGCATGTTAATGTTTCTAAAGAAAGAAAATTATGGGAAACAAAGGCATGAATAGCATTAATAACATCAATTTCGGCCAGGATTTTATGTCAACCAATTTATTCTGTCTACCTTAGCTGCACGATATTAGCAACAAATACTACATTGTGGCTACCTCCATCAAAGTACCTTCTGTTATCACTTCATTATGTCTTACTTGTAGTTGAAAGTGATTTACTGAGAGTCATAAATTGTAAAACAAAATAGTAAACTTGGTAAAGCTGTTAACAATCCTTCTAGGTCAGCATTCTGCCAAAGGGAAGCGCCAGACCATTAGCACAACAAACAACAATTTGTAAGAGGGCCCAGGCCTCCCCAGGCAATCAGCCAACCATGGCAAAAGCACCGGTTTCAGTTTCTTTCCAAACTCCCTGTCCAATATATTTGGCACTTTCTATAACTTGTCACCTGGAGCAACCATGTCAACTTTCCCACGCATCAGCAGAACAAGGACTGAACCTGAAAATACAGGATAGATGTGGTGCAATGTCTATCAAATGATCAGCAACTTTTTTGTGCCAAGTCCTTAGAGTAGAAATGTAATATGGGTTTAATATATTAACAAGCTTGCTTTTCTGTTTATTAGATCTCTGTTGGATGTAAAGTATCTGAAAAAGTTGCTCAAAATCAAATTCATGTGCAGTATTCTACTGACTTTGGAGTGAGCTGGAATTATCTGGTCCCTCAGTGCTTACCTGCAGACCCAAAATGCTCTGGAAGTGTTTCTCAGCCATCTGTATTCTTTCCAACGAAAGGATGGAAAAGGATCACCTACCCCCTCCCTGAAAGCTTAGTGGGAAAGTAAGTCGAAAATTAAAATAAAGCCTGATTCCAACCATCCAGGAGTAGATTAGGGACCCTGGTTGAGCCTGAGAGTCTGTGTGATTGTGAGTAAGATGCTGTCTTCCTCCCTAACTCTAAAGGCTCTCTAAATTGGTGACCTCATGAATGGCTACGTCAAGGAGACCTCAAATTGTAATTCTCAGACTTGTCAAGATGGGCCGTGGCAGGCCCTTTCATGTTCCATACCTCAGTGTCTGCAAATGGGGACAGAGCAATAGTGATGGCCTGGAAGCCAGTTGAGAAGGTCTATGTTACCTTACAGACCTGTAGACTGTGGTCCACCACACATCATACGCTTTCCTCATTACGGCCTTGTCAATCCATGATAGACAAAGCCAGGAGCAAAATCCTAACTCATTATGCTGTTTGTACAAATCCTAACTCTTCATGCTATTTGTACAAGTATGGTTTGTAGGTTTCATTTTTCTCTTATCAAAGCATTATATTCTGTACCCGCAGTGAAAAGTAATTAGTCTGGATCAGTCGTGAGCCAAGATGATTAAACTGTTCTCTGAAAAGTCTGTGGATAAGTTAATTTAAGGCAATTCCAAAAGATTTCTCTTCAACTGTAAAATTAGGAAAAAAGATACATTAAAGAAAATGATCGGTGAACCTTCATCATATGAATCATAGCGCGTGGCTAAATGAAAAACTTTCTCATAAAATAGTTATGATATATACCCAGAATACATAGAGCCTTTTGCATAAGGTGCTTACACATCGCTTTTCCATTGTTTATAGATATCATTTACTACATAAGCATTCACAGTTTTCAGTAACAAATCTAAAGGGCTTGGTCAGTTAACATAATAGGAAGCCAAATCAGGATACTTTCAGCTGCTGGTAACAGAAGAGCCAATTCAAATGGGCTCAGTTAAAAAAAGAAATATATTATGTCTGTAATGAAAATAATCCAAAGATAAATGGATGCTAGGATTAGTTGATTCACAGTAACAGTGTTCAAGGACATTGTTATTTCTTACTCTTACTCTTAACTCTTACACTTTGTTCCACTGTCCACACATTGGCCACACTCAGTCTTCAGGCTGGTTCCCTGAGCATAGATGATTTTCAGAAAACTGGAGCAGAATGCATTCTTACCTATGTTCAATGGGAAAGAAAGAGAGTTGCTTTTCTTTCAAAGAGAACCAGAGCAAGCATCTCCTTGCATCCCATTGGTACAAATAAACTCAAGAATGCCCTTTCCTGACTCAGTCAATAGTTAAGGCAATTATATTACGAAGATTATCTCATCTGACTCATCTGGGGTAAAATGCATGCTGGGAAGCCACCACACATCCTTCCTCATTTTCCCCCTCCTGTTCTTTCTTTTCTTTTTTATAATGAAGTACAACTTACATTCAGTAAAATGCACATATCTTAATTGTTTAGTGCAGTGAGCTCTTACCATTTTGTAACCCATGTAACCACCACATGAACCAAGGTAGAATGTCTATATCACCCCAAAAAGTTCCCTCCTGGGCTTTGGACTCTTTACACCAACATGGTGTGGAGTATTTTAATATAAGGTTAGTTATGAGGTTTGTATTTTTCCCAGAAGGCAGAGAAGAACAATGATGAAATTAAAATCTCAGGAAAATGTCCTTTAATATAACCCTTTCAAATTTGTTTTCTAATTAGCATAGTTACTCTGAGAATATTGATTATCTTTGGGGAATTCAGAAGTTTCTGTTTCCAATCACCTGAGGACTGTGTGCATACTGACAAGGCTCTGTCCAAGGATTTGCTCCCCTTCTGCACAATTTCAGAAATGCAATTAATGAATCTAAATTGTGATGCAATCACTGGACTCAAGTTCATATGCAATGTTTTAAATAACTTTGTGTTTTAAAATGCTCCTATTGCTTGAAATAGAGATTTCACTGTGTTTTCATTGTGTTTTACAAGTTTGCTCATCTGTTATAAAATTTAAATGAAACTAAAGTTCCATGACTAGAAAGAAATATATAATGACAGTCAGAAAACATTTTTTATTAATCCATTTCATACTCTCAGAGTGTCTTAAATGTTTTTTCTCTTGCACACTGAATGCACACGCAGGAAAATGAACCTGAATAAAGTTAACGTTTGTTTCTCACTCCTCTGCTTTTGTGTTGCTAACAGTCCAGTAAGGTTTAGGTTCTATCAAAAGTACTCAGATATGCAGTGGGCAATCGATAATTTCTACCTGGGCCCTGGATGCTTGGACAACTGCAGGGGCCATGGAGATTGCTTAAAGGAACAGTGCATCTGTGATCCAGGATTCTCTGGGCCCAACTGCTACTTGACTCACACTCTGAAGGTAATGTCAAAGTCCCTGATGGAGCATGGACTCGAATTATAGGCCCTGACTTAAGAACCCACTTACAGCCCTAACCGGTTTGGCTCAGTGGATAGAGCGTCAGCCTGCGGACTCAAGGGTCCCAGGTTCGATTCCAGTCAAGGGCATGTACCTTGGTTGCGGGCACATCCCCAGTAGGGAGTGTGCAGGAGGCAGCTGATAGGATTTGCTCCCCTTCTGCACAATTTCAGAAATGCAATTAATGAATCTAAATTGTGATGCAATCACTGGACTCAAGTTCATATGCAATGTTTTAAATAACTTTGTGTTTTAAAATGCTCCTATTGCTTGAAATAGAGATTTCGCTGTGTTTTCATTGTGTTTTACAAGTTTGCTCATCTGTTATAAAATTTAAATGAAACTAAAGTTCCATGACTAGAAAGAAATATATAATGACAGTCAGAAAACATTTTTTATTAATCCATTTCATACTCTCAGAGTGTCTTAAATGTTTTTTCTCTTGCACACTGAATGCACACGCAGGAAAATGAACCTGAATAAAGTTAACGTTTGTTTCTCACTCCTCTGCTTTTGTGTTGCTAACAGTCCAGTAAGGTTTAGGTTCTATCAAAAGTACTCAGATATGCAGTGGGCAATCGATAATTTTTACCTGGGCCCTGGATGCTTGGACAACTGCAGGGGCCATGGAGATTGCTTAAAGGAACAGTGCATCTGTGATCCAGGATTCTCTGGGCCCAACTGCTACTTGACTCACACTCTGAAGGTAATGTCAAAGTCCCTGATGGAGCATGGACTCGAATTATAGGCCCTGACTTAAGAACCCACTTACAGCCCTAACCGGTTTGGCTCAGTGGATAGAGCGTCAGCCTGCGGACTCAAGGGTCCCAGGTTCGATTCCAGTCAAGGGCATGTACCTTGGTTGCGGGCACATCCCCAGTAGGGAGTGTGCAGAAGGCAGCTGATCGATGTTTCTAACTTTTTATCCCTCTCCCTTCCTCTCTGTAAAAAAAATCAATAAAATATATTTTTTTAAAAAGAACCCACTTACATGTGAGACTAATAATTTATACAATGTTCTTTGGGGGCCCCCAGGAAATAAATCCTTTGGATAGAAACTAAAAAATGTCATAGGTTTCTTAGATCAAGGTCTAGTACAATTTACCCAATTCACAAATACATCAGACTGTCTGGAGTAAAGTACATAAATACTGTATTATAACATAAGAAACATAGTCACAAGAAATGAATAAACTAAAAAAAAATCTAGTTTCTTTCATGACATTCAAATTTCATTAGCATTCTTCAGATGGATTAGAAATTGTGCAAATCTATATTATGCATTCTATTCAAATCTTTCTAATGAGGGTTTCCATGGTTAACAATACATGTCTTCAGACTAGTGTCCTTACATGTAAACCTCCATTTTTAAAATTCATTGATTTGCTAACATCAGCGAGGTAAGGTTCACATATGACTACACATCTTTAACAATAGAGATGATCATGTTATAAGTCTGAAGAGGATCTATTTAAATCACTTCAACGACACAATAAGATAGCAACTAGATAACTCTCTTAAAAAGGTGGGGGAAAAGTATATAGTTTTTCTGTATAATTGCTGCAATAATAATTCTAACAAATTATTTCCATGATATATTTCTACCATTAGAAAACATTGGGTGCCTCAACCCAATGCAAACTGTATTATGGACAAAATGAATATACTATGGGAAAAATGAATAATCAAGATCTTGCTATGATGTGAGGAGATGAAATAATTTTACACAAAATATAGCCATAATGAACCCTAATATTTAATTATATACTCTGCATGTTTCATAATATCATAATAAATTATAATACTACTTTTATAAACAACGTAAATAAACATAATTTGGGAGTATATGCTTAAATAACATTTTACAAATAGGAGTATTACTCTACTCAACCTTATAATTGTTTTAAGATTCTCTCTAGACTTTAAATTCTAATTATTAAACATTATTTAAGTTTAAATGATCTTCACTATATGATTGAAAAGAACATGTGAGGCTATCCCTTTTTTTAATATCCTTAGAAAACCATTTAACACTAGCTCTAATTTTTTTTTTAATGATTTCAGAGAGGAAGGGAGAGGGAGAGAGAGATAGAATCATCAATGATGAGAGAGAATCACCAATTGGCTGCTTTCCCCGTGACCCCACTGGGATTGAGCCTGAATACGAGGCACATACCCTGACCAAGAATCGAACCGTGACCTCCTGGTTCATAGGTCGACACTCAACCCCTGAACCTACACCAGCCGAGCATCAGCTCTAATTTTTAAAGTCCATGATCTAATTCTGGATTAACTATTCCATAGTTATTATCTGAAATTATTTTTAACCACATGCTACTTATTTTTTTTCCAGACTTTTCTGAAGGAACGCTTTGACAGTGAAGAGATCAAGCCTGATTTATGGATGTCCTTAGAAGGTGGGAGTACTTGTACCGAGTGTGGGATTCTTGCCGAGGACACCGCACTCTATTTTGGGGGATCCACTGTGAGACAAGCTATTACTCAAGATTTGGATCTCAGAGGGGCAAAGTAAGTCATTTTGAGTTTATTTTCATCACAACTTAGCACATTGGCCCCAAAGCAAGGGACACGTGTGGGAGAAGTTGTTATCCAGGACTTGAGTAGAGTATTTGTTCTAATTCACTATTCTGACGGATAATGTGTGCTTGCATTCAGATTCCTGCAATACTGGGGGCGCATCGGCAGTGAGAACAACATGACCTCCTGCCATCGGCCCGTCTGCCGGAAGGAAGGCGTGCTGCTGGACTACTCTACGGATGGAGGCACGTTTCAGGGGTGAAAGCCATACCTTGGAGCAGATTCTCAAATTCCATCCAGTGCCCCTCAGAAAAACCTTTGCAAAGATAATAGTGAAACTTACAAAGAGGAAGTTACCGATTTTAGTTGTGTTACACATTCCATACATGTGACTTCTGAGTTAGCAAAATCCTACCAAATAAAGGAACAAGAGATAAATCACATTAAAAAGTTGTATGGGGTCCGGGAGGTAGACTTATCGGGAGATCACTTCATAAGTTATGTAAATGTCTAACAACCTGAAACTAATATAATATTGAATGTCAACTGTAATTTAAAATTTTTTTTCAATTAAGGACAATAAATAAAATATTAAATAAATAATCTCCAAAGTTTATGAGTAAAGAAAAAAATCTCTATGCTTAACTGAAGCTAGATTATAAATTATGCAGTTAAAAATAATTTTTATATAGTTTTCCAAGTAAAAGATAATTTTAAAAACATTTTAAAGTGTTTTAAGAAGCTTTCATGTGAACATATGTGTAATAAATTCTAAGAGAATCTACAAGATTCTAAAAACATCATTAATTGTGAAAGAATATAATCTGAATTTGTAAGTGTGTCATAAACTATTTTATCCAAATTCTGTTTTATTATTTGGAAGTGGCTGAAACCAGAAGTAATGCCATGAGGTCTTGAGAATCAGCTTTAGCAGGTAGATATTCTTAATACCTAGCATATAAATAGATGGCCCTAAAGTACTGTATGTATTCAAAAGGTGTTTTCTTAAATAATTTAAACATCCCATCTACAGTCATATCAGTTGTTAAGAGGGAACGTTCATATCAGTCCAATAAACCACAAATTGCATAGAATTATAATGGCTATTTTTTTAAAATAAAAGAAGTTCTTATCTAGAAGCATGCAAAACATGGATGTTTCTCATTATTCATGAGGAATAATACATAAAAGAATCTAGCACAAAATTTTAAAGGCAGAAAATATAAAATGTTTAGAGTTTTTATCTTTGGCCAAGTATTTCTAAATACCCTCCCCTTCATATCATCAGCCTCATGTTGCAACAATATTTATAAGTGCTAAGCATTTCCATTAAAGTCAATGAAATAAATTCTCATTGTCTGGTTGAAGTTTTGTTTTTTTGTTTTTCAGAAGCTTGCAGTAACTGCAGTACACCAGTGGTTTGTGGGGGGTTTTCCCAGATATGTTACTATGTTGATTTATTTGTTGTTACAGGAATTACTTGGACTTTGCTCCATGAGATGGATTATCAGAAATACATTTCTGTTAGACACGACTACATACTTCTTCCTGAAGATGCCCTCACCAACACAACTCGGCTTCGCTGGTGGCAGCCTTTTGTGATCAGCAACAGACTTGTGGTCTCCGGGGTGGAGCGTGCTCAGTGGGCACTAGACAACATTTTGATTGGTGGAGCAGAGATCAATCCCAGTCAACTGGTCGACACTTTTGATGATGGTAAGAAACAAGACATTGAACAGTCTTTCCTGTGAGCTGTTTGTCTGTTTGTGTTTTGGGATGAATTACTACATGAAAATTTAGAATAGTGCCTAGCATATATTTGGTGCTCAACAAATGTTACCTATTGTTTTGCCCCATAGTTTATAAATCTTCAGGGCTGGTGGCTTGTTAAAATGTCAATTGAGAATTTAATAAATCCTGTTAAAGACAAAATGTCTAGCTCCAAATATAATTTGAAATTTCAATACCCCAAAATAATTTTAGTTTCTTTAGGAATTTCTTTACTGCAGAGATATATATTACATTGTGTTAAAGGTATACCAAGAATCTCAAAAAGTGGGCAAAGGACCTAAATAGACACTTTTTGAAAGAGGACATATGAAAACATGCTCAAAGTCACTAATTATCCGAGAGATGCAAATCAAAACAACAATGAGGTACCATCTCACACCTGTCAGAATGGCTATCATCAACAAATCAACAAACGACAAGTGCTGGAGAGGATGTGGAGAAAAAGGAACACTTGTGCACTGCTGGTGGGAATGCAGACTGGTGCAGCCACTATGGAAGACAGTATGGAGTTTCCTCAAAAAACTGGAAATGGAACTCCCATTTGACCCTGTGATCCCACTTCTAGGAATATATCCCAAGAAACCAAAAACACCAATCAGAAAGGATATATGCACCCATATGTTCATAGCAGCACAATTCACCATAGCTAAGATCTGGAAACAGCCTAAGTGCCCATCAGTAGATGAATGGATTAGAAAACTGTGGTACATCTACACGATGGAATACTATGCTGCTGTAAAAAAGAAGGAACTCTTACCATTTGCAACAGCATGGATGGAACTGGAGAGCATTATGCTAAGTGAAATAAGCCAGTCAATGAAGGAAAAATACCACATGATCTCACTCATTCATGGATAATAAAGACCATTACAAACTTTTGAACAATAATAGATACAGAGGCAGAGCTGCCTCAAACTGATTGTCAAACTGCAGTGGGAAGGCCAGAGAGGGTTGGGGGGCAGAAGGGAGGGGAGTAAGAGATCAACCGAAGGACTTGTATGCATCCATATAAGCATAACCAATGGAAGGGAGGGGGGCAGTGGGGGGGTGAGAGAGTAAGAGATCAACAAAGGACTTGTATGCATACCTATGAGCATCACCAATGGACACAAACAGTAGGAGGGTGAGGGCATGTGCTGGGGGGTGGGGCAGCTGGGAAGAGGTCAATGGGGGAAAAGGAGACTTATGTAATACTTTTAACAATAAAGAATTTTTTTAAAGTATACCAAGAATCATTTTGCAATGGTGAAAATTACCCAGACTAGCAATTACATTTTTTAAAATTTATCTTTATTGTTGAAAGTATTACAGATGTCCCCTTTGTTTTTGTTGTTGTTTTTTCCCATTGACCCCTTCCTCCCCACTCCTGTCCCTTCCCTAGGCCTTCACCACACTATTTTCTGTGTCCATCGATTATGTGTATGCGGAACCTAATGAACAGAATAAACTGGCGAACAAAATAGCAATTACATTTTAAAAGTTGGGTAATCGTTATAGTACTAGTAGTTAATAATCTTTTCTAAATTTGATTTCTCAGCTTGGATATATATTATTTATAGCAATTAAATAAAATAAGAATAAATCTTAATGAGTAAACAGAAAGCTAGAGTATAGATATTCAAGTAATTCAACAATAAGCCAGTCAGCTCAAGAGAATAACATGCTATATTCTTTCCAATTTACCTTAACAGAAGGCACTTCCCATGAAGAAAACTGGAGTTTTTACCCTAATGCAGTAAGGACAGCAGGATTCTGTGGCAATCCCTCCTTCCACCTCTACTGGCCAAATAAAAAGAAAGACAAGACCCACAATGTGCTCTCCTCCAGAGAGCTCATTATACAGCCAGGGTACATGATGCAGTTTAAGGTAAGGGAGGTGGCCTTTCCACACAGAGGATGGCATTATGTTTGCGGGAGGGGATGTGGAGAGAATGCTTATTTGGGCAAGTATAAGGAAATGATTGATTTCATTCATTAAAAGAGACTTTATCTTATGAATAAAAGAAGTAATCTTTCACAAAGTTTTTATCAGGTAGGATTATTGGAGCATATATAAAATCTATAAGTATATTAGGACATAGCAAGAAATGTAACTGTATTTTTACGTCTCAGATATGTAATCTTGAATTCACTTTCCCAAACCTTAGAAATAGTTGTCTGTGTGTGTGTGTCTCTCTCTCCCCCTCCCTCCACCCCTTCCTCTCTCTCTTTTCTCCTCTCTCTTCCCATTTTTTTATTATATACCTAGTTCACATATCAAGTCACTTTGCTTCTTTATTTATCCTTTTTTTATTATGTCTTTCCATTTTCCTTTTGTCTCTTACTTCCAAACACAAACCTATACATTAGCCCAGTTGCAACTTCCAAATCCTCAAAGATTTTAAAAGGACTCTCAAATCTTTTAAGTGCATATTTATTAATATAGAAGGATGTGAAGGAAGGCATAGAAGATAATTAACAGTCAGATAGTCAGAGAAAGATAAAGCAGTATCAATTGATGTCTTTATTATTACAAAACACACTAAAGGAAAGGGCATTACAAAAATGCACTTTATTACTAGATCATTTTAAAGACAAACATCAATTGTTCTAATGCTCTTATGTAAAGAGATGTGCTACAATGATGGTTAATAGTAAGAGTCCCTATTAGCAGAAATAAAATTGTGCTGATAGTTGGTAGAAGAAATGTGGAGTTGTTTAATGGGTAAAGAGTTTCAGTTTTTTAAGATGAAAAAACTCTTCAGATCTACTAGAAAAAAATATTCACTCTTTTTCTTCAACTCTACGTTAAACTCTCCTTCAGAGATCGGAGGGTGAGGCAAGCTCCCCAAATGCTACCATTCCCTCAGGATTATCTTTAACATAGGGGCATGAAGGTTGTTCAAGGTCATAGGTCACATCCAGTCATTCTAATCCTTTAAGGGTTTCCCTCTACCTAGCCCATATCAAAGTCATCATATTTGATTAAGTTGACTGGGACCTCCTCTTTTACTGCCTCTATCAACCTAGAACTAAAGAGACTAACATTTTCTTCTCTAACCAAATCAATTTGATAAAAAAATTGTCCCTGGAAATTTAATAAAGTATCACTAAAGCCGCATTTTTAAAAGTCACTATAGACTTCCTAAACTCTACATCCGACAGCTTTCATTCATTCCTCATCTTTCCTCTTCTCTCTGTACCATTTGGCACTGTTGTCCTTGCCCTCTCCAACCCATGCCATTCCCTTTGGCTTCTGGGTTCTCTGCCAATTCTGCTCTTATCTTCTTGATATCTACTTCTGTCTCTTTTTTAGCTCCTCCTCTTCCTTCACCTCTAAATGTCAGCATTTCCCAGTACTTCTCGGCTTCCTTCTCCCACCATAGACATTCTGCCATTGGAAATACCATTCATCCCTGGCTTCAGATCTTAAAGATATGACCAGCTCTCAAATCCTCATGGCCAACCTTGACTCGATCACCACAATTAATTTAGTATTTTAACAGCTAGTGTACATTTTCACACCTTTGTTTTGTTGGCATCTCAACTCAACATGGCTAACAATGAATTTCATATCTTCCTTCCCCATATCAACTCCTCTTTCTGATTTCCCTGTTTCTATTAATGGCACTACCTTTCACCAATTCACCAACTTTAAATTTCAAAGTACTCTTTAAAATGTTCACATCTAATCATTCACTGTATCCTTTCATTTGAATTTTCAATGTTCCTAGCATCCATCCCATCTGCTCTGTTTGCACTGTTACTACCTCCATTCTGGCCCTAATAAATCACTAGTCCATTAACTAGACTTCCCACCTCTAATCTCTCTCCACATTCAGGTTGATCTTTACAAAGCACAGCTGTGAGTGCATCATTCCACTGCTCATAAACCTTTAATGACTTCCCATTACCCACCATATTAAGGCCAAACACCTTGGACTACAAGTCGATCCTTCTTCTACTTAACTGTTTTTCTCTTATCTCTACCTCTCACACTCTTTCCATGCTTCCGGGGCAGGTCACATGCACCCTACTTGATGCTTTTTTTATTAAAACATATTTGACATATAACATTATGTAAATTCATGTTGTATAACATGGTGATTTGATACATTTATATACTGTAATATGATTGCCATTGTAGCAATAGTTAGCACCTCTATCACATCACATAATTATTATTTCTTAAATAGAATCTCCCCTTCATATGAAGCAGCACAGCATTTTATTTATATCTTTTATGATTTCCATTTCCACTATTAGAATATGTTTTGTACTCTCTCTCTGAAGCCAGAGTTGTTTTATTCATGAATCTGTGGCCTGAAATTTTTATCACTAACCTTCTCCAATATTAACCCTGAAAAAGGACTTGTTGATTAAGTAGATGATTAGGACTTAAATTTGAATCATCAAATTTTTATAGCATTTATGCATTATTGATTATTCACATACTTAAGTGTAAGTAATATGCAACGCTTTTATTCATGTGTAGATGGAAAAACCCTGAGAATGAATATTAGGTTGTTAAAAATTGCTATTTTTAATTGTAAATAAAAATAGTAGCATCAAGGATTAGGATATCAATGACAATGTTTTGAACCAGTAATACTTTGAGTTTCTTTCCATTAATTCTTCTAATATAACTTTCCTTTTGGCCAATTTATAGTCTCTAAATTTATGATTAATATGTTATACTAATTAATTAAGTAGGAATAGTACTTATTTAACCTTAATTCTCATCTCCATGCAAAATTGCATGTCTTTAGCTGAAGTCAAAAGAATGTATTCTTGGTGTTCTGGCAGGCTGCTCTGTAAAAGCTTCAATGAATGTTTTTTGACTACTGGTCATAATAAAGACGGATGTGACTTCTATTTAATGTAGATATTATTTGATTCTGCCTAATTCACATTGATTGTTTATGTTTGTTTTAGATTGTAGTGGGTTGTGAAGCCACTTCTTGTGGTGATCCTCATTCTGTAATGTTGGAGTACACTAAGGATGCAAGGTTTGTGAAATAATTGTTACATTTCCTCCAAAGCTGAATACACAGTTCAAATGGTTGTCTACTTTTAGGGCAACTGTTTACAGAGGAACAATATTTTGTATTAAAAGTGTCAGCTCATGTGTATCTTACATGTACAAATTTCATGCATATAAAATTTACACATCTTATTTTCACATTTTTTTCTGCAAACCAAGAAAAGTCTATTTTCATACCAGGCTGCAGCCAAAAAAAAACCCAACTTTAATTTATATTTTAAAATAAGTAAAACACTATATTTGTCCTCAAGGTACAAATGTCATTTTCAACCAACCTTAATGAAAATTTTAGTCAATGAAAGATCTGAATATGCTTTGGCCAGTCACATCTCCTAAGCACAGTAGCCAGATCAAATAAAAGACTGACACAGAACAGTTTCCATCGAAGGGTGTTGACAGGCCTGCCTCCCACCACCACTTTTAAAAATGAGTTATAGTGAGTTAAGTTTGGTAAGACCGAGAATTTTGTCAGTCAACTCCAAGTATGTCTCTGGTAACAATATCAGGGGGAGGAAGCCATTAGAATGCAGCCCCTTGAATGCTATTATTTTATTCTGTTGTCTGTGAATATATTCATCTGCTTGTAAAGAATTAGAATAGATCTCATGTGCAGTTATTTTCAAGTTTTCTTTTTGATGTCTGTAATTATAAATATGTATAGGAAATAGGACATTAACATTGAAGTATCTTACTTTAACCCAAACCCAAAGCAGGATGTCCACGTTAGACAGGTCATATATTTCCCTGAGTTGTCTAATGCAACCTCTTTGGTTTCTGCAGGTCTGATTCCTGGCAGCTGGTCCAGAGCCAATGCCTTCCATCCTCTTCGAACAGCATTGGCTGTTCCCCCTTCCAGTTCCATGAGGCCACCATCTACAATGCTGTCAACAGCTCGAGCTGGAAGAGAATCACCATTCAGCTGCCTGACCATGTCTCCTCCAGGTAGGTTGCATACATACTAAGGTAACCTTGGCAGGATTATCTGGCCATCTCTACCGAGCTCAGACAGTGAGCTGAGAACAACTGATAAAATGGGGCTGGGGTGTTAGTTGCAGCCTTAGTACCCTGTCCCCTCTTCTCTCCTTCCTCTCACCAGCCTATGCCTCAAAATGGCAATTGCATATCCTGGGAAGAAATAGGAAGAAACAGGGTCATATTTGTAGATGACTCATAGATCACAAATTTTCTTTTGACTGAATACCATAGCACATGCCAAACTCAGTCACAGGCCCCAATCACAGATCCCCAAAGACCTGGAGTTGGCAGCATGTCTCCCCCCATGTTCTGTGCTCCCAACGGCTGCACTCAATCCGGATACAAACAGCCTCTGGGTGTGCAGTATTGATCAGGTTACAAAAATACATTTTACTCAAAGATTTAGAAAATGATAAACCTCCGTAGGGAAAATGGGCACAGACTAATGGAATAGGAGAGGAAATACACATAAAAATTTTAGGGAAGGCACAAACTTCCAAAATAGTGTGTTGGGGGGGGGGGTACTCCCAAAGTTTTAGGAGTAGACAGTCACTCACCTAAGGGAGAAGTTTGGGAAGCCCTTTTCTCAGAAGTAGTCCCCGTTGCCACGGTCAGAGGCGGGGCACAGGCATGGAAAATAGCAGCCTACTGAATGCCTCCTGTTCTCTGTGGGACTTGCAGTGCGACACAGTTCCGCTGGATCCAGAAGGGGGAAGAAACTGAGAAGCAAAGCTGGGCCATTGACCACGTGTACATCGGAGAGGCTTGCCCCAAGCTCTGCAGCGGGCACGGGTCCTGCACCACCGGCGCCATCTGCATCTGTGATGAGAGTTTCCAAGGTCTGGATCCCAGGCTGCCGTTTTCAATCCAGGGGAGCGTGGCGTTCTCCTTCTCTCAGCACCAATACAAAGGCCACTAGGAAATGGATAGAAACTCCAGCCTGAGGGATTTGCGATAGATGACACACTCTGGTCACAAAGTTATTTATCTTTGGAATGAATTATCAAGGATAATTTCATGCTATGTTCCTTGAGGTATTTTTTAGGGCAGGTTTTATCCACTCAGGAATTCTATAGTCCCTCGCATTTCCCCATCTTCCATGCAGTTCCCTGCCTCCCACACTTTATTTCCCTCTGGACCTCTCTCCTCCCTGGCCTAGCTGTCTATCCATGGCTACTTTGCCAATATTTCTTCTCTCTCATAGCCTCTCCCAACAGCAGCTGCCACTGTCCTCCCAAGATGTAGCTGACAATTCGAGATGTTCTGTTTCCCAAGTTACTCTATCACAAAAAAAAGAAAAAGAGCTTTCATAACTCAAAAAAATATATATTAAAAAAAACATTTTTACTGCTTGAGTTTCTAGGAGCTGGAGTATTCTTGGGACAGAGTAGCTCCTCAGCTCCTTGACGTCATAAAAAAATTGCTCTGTCGGCCTGTGGGGAGGCCTGCAGCCCTGCTGTCCTCTAATCAGCAGGGGTGGGGAATGTCCGGCCCACAAAATCATTTGGTCTGGCCCTGCCAAGGCAACCGCAGATGGAACTCCAAATTCAATAAATGTAGGAGCTTTTTTCATAGCAACACAAATTTATATTAAGTGAATGATGTTAAAAATATCCAAATGGCCCTTGGCAGAAAAAGGTTCCCCACCCCAGGGAGTCTAATGCAATGTTTTTGCCTCTGTTGTTGCAAAGTTCACTTTACATAATTACCGTTATATTCTCAGAGCCTAACTCATGGCATATAATGATGCTCAACAAATCTCTTGTGAAGGAATCCTTACTTTATCTTATGCTTTGCTTGTTACACGGTGTCCACCAATCATTTGGCAGAGTCATTTAGCGTTTATGATATCTCGTAAGTTAGCTAATTATAGTCATTCCCACTTAACAGATAAAGAAACTGAGAGAAGGAGGTTAAGTGGCTTGCCTAAAGTCACAGAGCTAGTAAGGGTCAGAATAAAGGCTGGTGCAAGCTATTCTTCCCAGTCAGCCTTGCTGTCTCTCATAGCTGAGAGATTTATCCTCCCTATGGGGACCAGTTTTACAACTTACCCAAGTGTGCAGTGAAAGAAGCCATAGATTTGAATTCTGGAGTAGAATCTAGTTAGATTTCTTGGTTGATGCTATTTCCTTGCCTACAAATGAAAGGAGTGTGATTCATGTAGACTGCTGCATATCTCTGATACTAGAAATTACTTAGCGGTCATCTTTTTCACCTGGTTTCATTACTGCTGAGACTGGCTGGGTCTGGCTGTGTATTAGCTGGGGAATTTGATCTTGAGGCAAATGACGAAATCAGCTGTCTCACAAGGAGTCCTCGATGTCTGGAATGTTCCCTCTCCCCTGACCCAGCAGAGCTCTGTGACCTTTTCATTTTAAACTATTGTGGGCATTTAGGAAAGTCAGGCTGTTCCAATCAATGGGAAACGCAAGCACATACACATTTGCTAATGTACCGTCTTACCTAATTCGAGTATTTCAGCTCAGTGGTCTCTGAGAGACACATCCAGTTTATTCATTATGCATTTACTTATCCCGGCTTCACAACTGAATGTCTTGTACGTGCTAAGTATTGTGCTAGGTGCTAGATGCCGATGATAAATGAAATACAGACTCTGCTCTCTAGAATCCTCAAGTATAGGGCTAGAAGAACAAGAATATGATTGATCTTATTTTCTGCTACAGAATCATGCGAGGGGAAAGATACTAGGCTGGCCTCTCATGCCAGGGAGGAAGCTCCCTGCTAAGACCCATCACTGGTCTATATGCAGGCCCAGCCAGATGCTGTGGTATTTAAATATAGGTTCACATGAGCAAGAAGTATATTAGCAACTGCATATTTTAGTGAACAGTGACTCAGAGATAATGGGATTTATTTCAACAATGTTAGCCAATAATTGCTAAAATAAAAGAGAAACATTTATTTCAGGGCGTCTATATCTGCTGGGCATTTTGTCATTCTTACAGTAACAACAGTGGGTTAAATTTGAAATTGAATACTTGTTCTTAATCTTTGGTCATTCTGCTTGTTGCCAGCTAATTTGTGTATTTAATCCCTTCCCTCTAGGTGATGATTGCTCTGTTTTCAGCCGTGATCTCCCCAGTTATATTAAAGATAATTTTGAGTCAGCAAGAGTCACCGAGGCAAACTGGGAGACCATTCAAGGCGGAGTGATAGGAAGTGGCTGTGGGCAGCTGGCACCCTATGCCCATGGGGACTCGCTCTATTTCAATGGCTGCCAGATAAGGCAAGCTGCCACCAAACCTCTGGATCTCACTCGAGCAAGGTAACAAAACTCCCGTGTGATAGTTCAGACACAGAATCCGTTGCAAGACTGGTCATCATCATCCACTGTCAACCATGATCACAAACTTAATGACACAGGTGTCACTAAGCTGTGGAAACCTAACTATCATTTGAATTTGGTCTGAGGAATCATTGTGTTTCACAACTCAGAATTCTACTTGGCTTCAGTTTATTGTACAATTACCTTATATTTCTTCGCATACTGAGTAGTGCGGTCATAGGCATAAGCCTAGAGAAATGGCCAAATATAAAAATTGTTATCAAATCAACACATTGTGCACCTTGAACTTACACAGCATTTTATGTCAATTATATTTCAATAAAGTTGAATAAATAAATAGTCAGCTATGGATAATCTATATAGATAATTTGATGTCGACCATTGCAAGCATATAAATGTAAATGTATATGTGAAGTAAATTTGCAGTCACACAAACATATATCTATATGCAGCATATGTAGTTACAATAGCTAGAAGCGGAGCATGGATGGGTGGATGAGAACTTTAAAAATTCACATGCTGTAGGAGCTGCATATTAATGCAGAATAAAGTGGGCAGAGACTGTGCAAATCGACTAGGGAAGTGACAGAGAAAAAGAGACCCCGGGGGGTTGGATTTCCTTCCCCACCTGGCCTTCCCTGCTCTGCCACCTTAGCCAGTGCGAACACAGCTTTTTGTCTGTTTTATTCAAGAAGGGTTCCCAGGCTCTTTAAAGGTTGTAGAGTACTGGGTTAAAATAGTACTTGAATGCTGAAAGCTGTTCAGTAGCTCCAAGTATATTTGAGAATTAAATATTTGGTTAATAGGAATGTGGGTGTTTTCTTGAGGTTTTTCACTTTGGAAAATGTTAGTAATGTATTTTCTGAGGCAGAAAGGCAGGTTTGGGGCCTTCGCTATGATAAACAATCAAAATATAATAAAATTGATTCCTGTACGGTAACTGTGGAGATGCCAAAAGTTGGTGTGTCCCCCAATCCCATTTTTTCCTATCAACATGACTTAGTTCATCTAGAAACAACTTGATTCTTTCCTTGACCCATATAGAGCTACAACTATCTACTTAGTTAACAATTACACACCATGTTGTACAGATAACTTTGTTTTAAATTAATGTGTGCACTTACAAGTCTTAAGTCTAGTGCTTTATTTGACATCCACCCTAAGTGGAACTACTCTGTTCATCACTGAGGATAGATCTCCCATGTCTAAAAACTGTGTCTTCTGTGGGCAAGGACTCCTGTGAAAATCAGAAGGACATGCATGTCAGGGAATAGCAGGCGTGGTCCAGAGCCAACGTGTCTAACGCAGTTTTCCCTCTGCTCTGATCTCCAGAAGTCCTTTCCTAAAATAGCATGATGATTTATCCTTGTGTAGATGCTATTCAGCTTGCAGCTACTTGTAAAAGAAGCATGTAGCATAAATATTGTGGTTTTATTCCTTGTCCTCTCCATGTCCTCAGCTGCCTGTTTGGCTTATACCTTTCAGAGAATAGGAGTTTCAGGTGAAATACTAGAACAAGATTTCCAGCATCATGAAAAAGAGGACAGATCTTTGAAAGTCAGAAGTGCTTTCTTTGTGTAGGAAATGAGCCTTTTTGAGATTATTTTTCATATGTATGCTGTAAAAGATAAACAAATTTTACTACTAATGTGATTTAGTCATAAGACTGGATGCTTCTATTTTTAACTGTATTATGAACTAGGGAATTATGGACTTTAGGAACAAAAAAGATTTTTTAATTAGAAAGTACAACTCCTTTAATACTTCCTGACTCTTGTTTAAAGATGATTTCCCCTGCCCTGGCTGGTTTGGCTCAGTGGATAGAGTGTCGGCCTGAGGACTGAAGGATCCCGGGTTCGATTCCAGTCAAGGGCATATGCCCAGGTTGCGGGCTTGATCCCCAGTAGGGAACATGCATTGATGTTTCTATCTCTCTCTCCCTCTCCCTTCCTCTCTGAAATCAATAAAAATATATATTTTTTAAAAAGATGATTGCCCCTGTGTTTTTCAGCAAAATCATGTTCGTTTTGCAAATCGGGAGCGCATCGCAGACGGACAGCTGCAACAGTGACCTGAGCAGCCCCCACGCAGTGGACAAGGCCGTGCTGCTGCAGTACAGTGTCAACAACGGGATCACCTGGCACGTCATCGCGCAGCACCAGCCCAAGGATTTCACACAGGCTCAGAGGGTGTCTTACAACGTCCCCCTGTAAGTGGTCGGAATGGAGAGGCGTTGTCTCACACAAGATCCCTGAGAATCAGAGTTTGAGCTAGAAATTTGAAGTTACTGGACCAACACCACAAACATAGTGGTGGCAAAACCAAGACTAACCCAGATCTCCAAAGTTGTGTTACTGTTTCCTATGAGAATAACAGGTAGAAACTGAAGCAAGGCATCGGGCAAGAGGGAATAGAGCGCAACAACCATGCTTTTTTCATATTTTCCTTCCTCTAACCAGTATTTCTAGTCATGTAGAAAACGACATTTTTCATTTCTGCTGGGTACGCTTAATGTGAAATTTTCTGAAGATAGGCAACTATGTCACTTTTGCATAGCGTTTTGTCCGTCACACCGAAGGCACATCATGTTTGTTGACTGAGTGGCTCTTCCCATTACTAGTGTAGGAAGGGGAATAAGGGGGAGAGGTGTACACGCATTACAAGTCCTTGAATAGCCAATAGAATTTAATGCTTCTCAGAAGTGTCCTGTGGCCTAAGCAAATCTGAATCCCATACCCAAAGTTTTGTTGTTTTAGTTTAGCCCAGCCGTGGGCAAACTACGGCCCGCGGACCGGATCCGGCCCGTTTGAAATGAAAAAAACTAAAAAAAATTTTATGTAATGATGTTTACTTTGAATTTATATTAGTTCACACAAACACTCCATCCATCCTTTTGTTCCGGCCCTCCGGTCCAGTTTAAGAACCCATTGTGCCCCTTGAGTCAATAAGTTTGCCCACCCCTGGTTTAGCCTATTATATGTCAAGTCTGGAGACCACACACCAAAAAGGTCTCTGTTTTCTTGTGTTTAACCTCTTTGTCCATCTGTCTGTGATCCAGGGAGGCACGGATGAAAGGAGTTTTATTACGCTGGTGGCAACCACGCCACAACGGAACAGGTCACGATCAATGGGCTTTGGATCACGTGGAGGTCGTCCTGTGAGTATCTGACACGTAGCATCCCATGTTCATTTTAGAAGGATTTGAATTCCTTTGATATGACATGCTTCTTAATTCAGTAAGAACTGTTCCTGAAGAGATCCCCTCAGGATTTTGGCTTACACTCTTCAGCAACTCAATCTATAACTTGAGTCGACGTGAAATAAGAAAGCCCCCAGTGTAACTGAATGTACCTTACAAAGTGAAATAAGCAAAAAGTTTAAGGATTTGACAATACTAGTTAAATTGGATCAAACAAAGTCTCCAGGTAAATGGGAAACATTGTCTTCGCCAGATCTGGATTGCCTTAGAAAATGTAATGACGTCCTGGAAGGGAAATGATATGTATTGATTAATCTGCAGAGTATTACTAGTTAATGTGCCCAGTTACAAACACCTTCTCAGCCACAGATGCCTGAGGCTGTCTTCCATTTAATGACATGGTTGCAACTAGAACAAAGAATTTGAAGTTTCAAATTCCTCCTGACCAGCCCCAGCACCTAACAAGGGGAGGGTGTTCCCCTCTGGTTTCCCCCATGTAATAAGGTTGGCACCACTGTCACCGGCCAGGCTGACTGTTGCACAGAGAGATGACTTGCTTTTTCTCTAACAATCTAGTTCCTGTAGAACTGGAATGCTTATGTCTCGACGGGTTCGGACTGATGGCTCCAAGTGGTTGGCAAGGAGAGGCGAATCTTCTCGGTAGATAGGTTCAAATGTTCATTCTGTTTACCAAATCGATAATGAAATCAGTCCCTTGGCTGATTTCAGTCATTTTGAAAGCAAATTTATATAATTAATTGGTAGGAAACTACCAGATTTGTTTTCTTTCAATCATAGCCATGAGCTGAATTTCTCAGTCTTGAGTTAGCCTTCGTCTTAGTTTTCACTGAGGCACCTGCTTGCATGGCATCCATATCAACCCCCCAATCCAAGAGCAACCCGGTCCCTACACAAGCCCCCACTGTGCGCTCTGCTGCTTTGGACAACTTGCTGGGCTCTGCCTCCACAAGACAAAGTTGAAGTTTCAAATAACCGTCCAGACTCATTTGAATCTATATATGAGGCTGATGTCTTACTTAGATATTAATTTCCTCAGACTACATTAATCCAGGAGAATAGAATAACCTGGTTTCTAAAATGAATGCATACATGGTAAGGCCAGAGAGCAACATCCAAATAGACCAAAAACCATCCCTAGAGCCATTCTGCCCTGCCTACTTTTTTCAGAGCAGTGCTTCTCAATCTGATTAAGCATCAGAATCCCTTAGGGCAGTGATGGCGAACCTTTTGAGCTCGGCGTGTCAGCATTTTGAAAAACCCTAACTTAACTCTGGTGCCGTGTTACATATAGAAATTTTTTGATATTTGCAACCATAGTAAAACAAAGACTTATATTTTTGATATTTATTTTATATATTTAAATGCCATTTAACAAAGAAAAATCAACCAAAAAAATGAGTTCGCGTGTCACCTCTGACACGCGTGTCATAGGTTCGCCATCACTGCCTTAGGGCTTGGGCAATGTCCCAATGCCCAGGCCCATCCCTACGGATGATTTGATTTCAGTTGATCTGAAGAGGAACCTGAGTATCAGTCTTTTTTAAAAGCACCTCAGGTGATTCTAATAAACTGGTTGAGAATCAAATTTAGAGTCAATAACCACTTTATATCTCTCAAGTCTCTTGCCAAGACAGTTTACCTTAGCGGGGCTTCCTGTGCCTGACAAAGCATTGCCAACTCCTATGGAAACTTCAAAATGTGACAGTCCTCAGAAGAAGGCAGGATGCTAGCTACTGCCCTTAGCGAGACATAACAATTCTTAATTGGAGTAGATATTTCTTCACCTGCCCCCCAGCCAAGCAATTGCGGTTATCTGTATTGGATTTCAGAGGTGTATCATCACCATGAGTCCCTCCCTTGGACTACAGTTAAAGAGTACATGGGGTCAAAAGTGCAAATATACTCCCTGGTAGGAAATAACCCTTCACAACTTGGAGGCAGAACTCTGTTCTCTGCTTTCTGTGGACCTGCTGCCCCAATGGCCCTCAGAATACCAGCATCACCACACAACTCCCAAGGAAATCGCGAATACCTGGTGTTGGTACTAAGTTTAATAAGCAGCTACCAACATCATGATATTATTACAAGAATCAAGTCCAGATTGTATGAAATCTATCACATTGGTCACATCTATTGTTTCTGGTATTTTTTCTGGAGCAATAATCGGTATTTGTAAAGACTTCACTTACTAGTACATTCCAGTTCCAGAATTTTAATACTTTGAAGAATGTATAACTCACCAGGCACCTCTCTGCTCTTATTCTGCATTATTGTCTCAAACTCTCAGGGCACTAGAACATTTCAATGATAAAAGAGTATTGCCACACATACACTGTTGCATCATTTGAGTTTTATTCTGCATCTTCTTTCGAGAATAATTTAAATAGTATAACTTTATACATATCACCATATCACTTCATTTATATTTTACATATATAGTTTTAAAAGCAAATGCTATCTCTTTAATGAGGATTCAAGAATTTGTTAACATTAAAGGACTTTATTTTTTTTCCTTTTTTGGAGAGACATACGTCATGACGTTGAGTTCAATAAATGAGTTGTTTAAAAAATACAATACAGAGGATATATATTTTCAGAAATATGTCTTTGAGGTTTTGCTCTTGCCTTGGGAGTCAACATTTTTATGCCACTGTATCCTTTCAAAGTATTTCTTTTCAGAAGCATCATAAAACGTTTTAAAAAGTACTCACTAGTTAATATGCCCTTGGCAGCTATAACTCACTGATTTTATGAGCTTAACATAGAAAGGAAGTTCCAGAGAATTCAAAAAAAAAATGTAATATAATAAACTTCCAGAATCTTTCAACCAAATGAGGCACAAAGAAGCTAGCAAGCTCATGTCGTGATTCACAAATATTACTAATTTTAACTTTGCTACCACAAATGTATATTTAGAAATAGATAGAAGGAATACACCAAGAATTCCTATCAATTCAAAATAGTCTCTCCATTGCCCTAGCCAATTTTCTCAGTGGTTAGAGCATCCACCTGCAGACTGAAGGGTCCCAGGTTCGATTCCAGTCAAGGGCATATGCCCATGTTCCGGGCTCAATCCCCAGTAGGGGATATGCAGGGAGCAGCCAATCAATGACTATCTCATCATTGATGTTTCTCTCTCCCTCTCCCTTCCTCTCTGAAATCAATAAAAAATATTTTTTAAAAATATATATATATATATTCTCTCTATTCACTGTACCTTTATATAATAACATTTAGCTCTATAAATTAGTAGTATTAACTCCTCAGGTGTGGAGCGGGGAGGAGACTGAGGTCCATATCTAAAGAGATACAAGCCCTACCTAATGAGACACACTAATATGAATTTGCGACTAGGGATTGGGGGGGGGAGGGGTTACACTTTTTAAATGTATTTCCTTCTCTGAGTGAAGACTGGCCTTAGTCTAGCTTTATTACCATAGTTTCACTTTTGTGCATGTGCACCAAAGTACACATGCTAAAAATCCTTAGAAAGAAAAATTGGTCATGCATGGTATCTTGAATTTAACCTCAGTACTGCCCATATTAACCAAGAAGATATATGAATTTGATGAGAACAAATTTAGCACCTTTGAAAGTATTTCAAGGTTTAGGAATTCATCCTAAATGAACAAGATATATAATATGTTTTTAATTTAATGTCTTACTTTTAAAATACTCCCTGTGGAAGGATTTGAGTTTCATAAATATGAATCTACAGAATGACAAGCCCCCGCCCCCACCCGCCATAAAGATAAAAACTACCATTTAGCACTTAACAAGCAAAGTCATTTATGCCTGATGCTTGTTTGAGAGAGTAATCTTCCACTCTGATGTTTTTCAATAAAACCTGCCCTTGAAAAGCACTTCACTAATCTGCCATGGAACAAATGAACCAAACTGACAGGCCACTTTTTTCCAGCCTCACTAGCTTACAAAAAGTCCTCATTCTGTTACATCTGAATGATGTAGCATAACACAATCATTGACAATCAAGTGTCAGAAACCTAATTTCTCTGAATTCATTTGCTAGTGTAGAACATTTGTTTTTCAGTAAATGTTTGTGAATACATTTGGGCAGATCCCTCACAAGATCCATGCTGGTGGGATTCTTCTTAGGATAAAAGTGAACTCTTTGTCTTAATGTTTTTGTTGGGCACTCATACTTCTATCCTAAGAATCTCCCTCACCAAACTATGCATTTCATTCACACATCACATTTCCTGTGTACGTGTCTAAGTCACCAGCTGTCATGTGCATAATGGAGTGGGCCAATTTTTGCATGTGTATCTTGAAAGTAAATTACTCAGTAAAGAGTTAGCCTGTGTGAATTGATTTATGAAAAAGTAAATTATTACCACATTTACTGAAAATTGAAAACCAATATGTTGCTAACTATGATCTTAAATGCATTTATCAGATTTAATAATATGTGTTCCATCATGACCATCCCTTTATGCTCTTCATTATCAAGATACTGTCATATTTTTGGCACAAATGATTTATGGAGATGAGCATATTACATTTGTTGCAAAGCATATTTATCCTTTATTAAATTTGATTGTTATCTGATATAGAGGACTTTGTATTTTTAAAAGCCCATTCCTTAATATATTCAGAAATAAGTATTTCCTAAAATATAATTAATTTAAAACAGAAAATAAAACTAATGGGGGCTATTAAACCAGTACTTTTATATTTATACTTTATATGCAACATTTATGCCAAATGTAGTACTATAGCTACATGTACCTTGACATATGGTTATGAGCAAATATTGCATGTTGCATTACATAGAAAAGTTAAATATATGTATATATTAGATATAGAAGAATAAGGAATAACATCTTTAATTTTTATTTTCAAAAGAGATGAAAAATCCTATATTGCGTCTAAACCTGATCAGACTTTTATGACTAATCACAGTGCTGCATGCATTGAAAGGCATTTTTTAACTTGTGTTATATTTCATTATTTGCTGTCATTGGTTTTCCACTAGAGTAAGGTAAGTCCTGTTACTAATTCTGGGGTACCGTTTACTAATAGTTTCATCACTGTGCCTACATTAACTGAGAAGTTCTGTTGAAGACCTATGCAGTTGAAAAAAATATATATGAAAACAAAGTTATATGTGACATTGAGACATACGGGAACTTTTGCAACCTATATCATGTAAACTCAGAGTTCAGTTGAATTGTGATTATTCTCAAATGTAAACAGTATTGGGCACAATCAGCATTCCTTCGTCAGGAAACAGCTTGACTCTGAGCCTGGGACTGTATCAGGTGCCCTTGAAGTGCTCACAGTTCATACATTCATTACGAGGGGAAAGTGAAAACAAAAAATGTGAGCGAAAGAGCCAGGAGTCTGATTAAACGTAATGTCTTTTAGAAGATCAATTGTGCTGCAGATGTGTGAGGATGCCTTACTGCTCCATTCTAATCTAAGTTAATAAATGAATTGGCAGAAGGGGATGGATTTATTCATAATATTTGTGAGTTCTGGATTTTATCCTTAGGTAAGATTGGCCTTCTTTAACATATGTTTATATTTGTTCCCTAATGGAGATACTTAGGAAAGAAGGTAAAATGTTTATCATTTATTAAGCATTTGCAGATTATGCTACAAGTTTTCATTTAAGCCTTACAACTCCCTGAGGTACACATTAACAAATGTTATTTCATGTATCCGAGAAAATAAATATGAAATCTTCAACATTTGTGAGCTATGTGAGCCTACACTTATTTACACGTAGTCCCCCCACCCCCTGAAAATGCATGGCCTTGAAAGTAAAATGTTCGGCATCCTCTCTGCAGGGGAGTTTCGCTGATTGGTTTAAACAGCAGTGTTCCATCTTACGGTCACCAGTATTTCTCCGAAAGATATGGCAGTCCACCGGTTCTTATTTCTGCATTTAAAGCATTATTTATTATATCATATGTTTTGATGATAAATGAATTCATTACTGATCAATAAAAGTACCTAAATGATCTATTAGCTCAAATTATGTCTCCCAAGACTCTGTCTTCTCCATTTCCTTTAAAATCTATTAAAAATCAATTGAATGTTTTCATAATAATAAATGACCTAAGATAGTAACAGTTCAAAAGAACAGAGTCACCAGTTCTTGAAAGATCTTGCAATATCCACATTTCCTATGCAGAAATAGGGAAGCATTTAATAATCTCATATGCCATCTGAGTCCCTAAACTCCCTAAACAGAATTGGAAATTTAAGTTCGCATTTCCAAGAAGTCATTGGTGTTCATTTTCCCTTCTTTTAACAACTTGCTCACAATGGAAGAATTTTAAAACAGACCTAGTTCATCCGCAGCCAAAGCAAATTGATGTCAGTTAGCACAGTTCGTATGAACAATATCTACTTTCATTGGACATGTAATAAAAATTACTTTCCCTATAATTGCAGTGATGAAGTAAATCTTTAAAATTCTATCACACCTATTATTATTTTGGTTACAAGGTTATCTGCAGCGATACATCTCTGTGTATCAAAAACAAAAATAGGCTCACAGATCTGCTCCACACAAAAAGTAAACATGAGCTCTTTGAACTTAAAATTCCCCTAGTGCCCAATCCTGTAAGTTAGACAGTTCAGAGGCCCCAGTAACTGTTCAATAACCATGTCAGTTTATGAAATGGTTCTAGAGGCAGACAGCATTTTGGCATAGCTTGCCAGGGTGCTTGATTTTAAAAAGCTTATAAACTGAAAAATCTACTTCATTAGATTGCAACCTAACTTACTCCAAAGATGTTTATGTTTTACATGATCAGTCTTGAGGATGCTTTGAAAATGTAGCCCTTTTTAATGTGACTATATAAGCACCCAGCATCTATAGCAAATGCTGTGTGCATATCAACATTTGCAGGGATCCAAAGATATGCTACTGATACATAAATGTATTTGAAATTCATAAGTACCCAATAAATCAAAATGCCCCTAGATTAGATATAAGCTTCCACACTGGGCTGATAGTAAAAGTATTAAAGATCTAAAGCCTGTCAATATTTATTTTCTCACATATAAAGATGAAGAATTTAAGTCAGTCCTTAATATATGGTGATATGGAGAAGTTGCTCTAAAGCCATTAAACATGCACGGCAATTTTTGTTTAAATGTTTCTTTGTTCCATTGAGATAACTAAACATCTTGAGTGTTCTGAGTTTATCCTTTTTTTCATGTAAAATATTTTAACTATTTTATAATCTCTTTGAGTACCTTATATCTTCAAACATGCTTTCAACAGAATAATTTTCATTGCTTTAACTTTGCAGTTATTCCTTATAGTTAAAGAGTAATGATTTACAACAGGAATCCAATCAGTAAGTCATCAAAAGTTCAACAAACATGCCTTGACCATGCCGTTGGTGAGGCAGGAGGCTCAGGCTATGGTGTGGGGGTGGGGGAAATTGAGGGATAGGCTGCCACAGAAGTTTAGTCCTGGGGAGCCTAATTGTCTCCATTCAAAGCAGAAAATAAGCACTAGGAGCATTCAAATAGAGGAAGGGGGGAATCACTTCTGGAGGGGGTGAGCAATTAGTAAAATGCAATACTTGAAAAATAAGTAGAAACTTAGGAAGCGATGTTGAGGATTGGCAAATGATGCAGATGGAAGAAGTTCAAGGTGAGTTTGGATAGAGCAGTCTGAATAGGGATGTAGTATAGTAGAAGAAAGGCTTGAAAAACAGAATAAGATTAAATGTGTAGAAGAAGACTTGAAATATCTGGCTAAATTGACTTCGATGTTGCTCCATAGACAAGAGGATGACGAATTCCTTTTTGACAAGGTAAAACCAGAATTTGAGGGGAAGTTGACTGAAACCCGTGTGCAAATCCTACTGCATGAATTTGCAATTACAATATAGTCACACATGTCTAAAGTACAGCATAGGGAATAGAGTCAATATTGTAATAACTCTTTATGGTGCCAGGTCGGTACTAGACTTACCAGGAGGATTGCCTCATAAGTTATGTAAATGTCTAACCACTATTCTGTACACCTGAAACTAATATAATATTGAATATCAACTGTAACTGGAAATTTTTTTAATTTTTAAAAGAAAAAGGCATTTGGGAGGTCGGGCCAAGCAGCATTTCAGCATTCCGGAAAGATTGGACCAACAGGCACCTGCTCCCAGGCTCCCTAGCAAACTTGGCATTATTGCAAATCATTAAAACATTTGCCAACCCAAAATAAAATCCACTGTATGTGTGGGGGGGAGATACACACACGTGTACATACAATTACACATTCAGTGATGCTTTCTTAGTATTTCATGGTTTCTTTTCAGTGGTGTTTCATAACGGGAGATAATGAGGAGGCTAGTTCAAACCACTGTCATAGCTCAGGGAAAGGGCCCCATGTGACCTACAGTACTGGCAGGAGGACAGCTAGTGCCAGTCCCAATATTTTGTGCCTAAAGAGGTAACAGGATTCTTTCTCATGACACCTGACTAGTTCAATACATTAGGTCATTGTCCTTTCTACATAGGAAGCACTTAGTAGATAATGGTCCTTTTTAAAAATATATTTTCCATACCAAAACAGCCGTCTCTACCAGTTTTGCACAATTCTCTGCAGACTCCTAAAACCCATTTTCAGTATTTTTACCAGCTTCACACCTAATATGTATGAATGTGAGTATGTACATACATAGGGGAAATATATACATGCAAATATGATTATACATTTAACTAGAGACCCAGTGCACAAAATTCGTGCACTGGAGGGGGGCCGTCCCTCAGCCCAGCCTGCACCTTCTCCAATCTGAGACCCCTCGGAGGATGTCCAACTGTCCACAGGGATTGGGCCTAAACCGGCAGTTGGACATCCCTCTCACAATCCAGGACTGCTGGCTCCCAACCGCTCGCCTGCCTGCCTGCCTGTCTGATTGCCCCTAACCGCTTCTGCCTGCCAGCCTGATCACCGCCTCCTGAATACCCACTAACCACTCCCCTGCCAGCCTGATCGATGCCTAACTGCTCCCCTGATGGCCTGGTCACCCCCAACTGCCTCCCCTGCAGGCCTGGTCCCCCCCCAACTGCCCTCCCCTGCCAGCCTGGTTGCCCCTAACTGCCTTCCCCTACAGGCCTGGTCCCCCCAACTGCCCTCCCCTGCCAGCCTGGTTGCCCCTAACTGCCTTCCCCTACAGGCCTGGTCCCCCCAACTGCCCTCCCCTGCCAGCCTGGTTGCCCCTAACTGCCTTCCCCTACAGGCCTGGTCCCCCCAACTGCCCTCCCCTGCCAGCCTGGTTGCCCCTAACTGCCTTCCCCTACAGGCCTGGTCCCCCCAACTGCCCTCCCCTGCCAGCCTGGTTGCCCCTAACTGCCTTCCCCTACAGGCCTGGTCCCCCCAACTGCCCTCCCCTGCAGGCCATCTTGTGGTGGCCATCTTTGACCACATGGGGGCAGCCATCTTGTGCGAGGGTGTGATGGCCAATTTGCATATTATCTCTTTATTATATAGGATTACACTTAGTTTCTTATGATATGTTTTCAGTGGAGTGTCTCTTTCATAAGCTCATATTTATAGAATATGAACCCAGCTGCTTATTGTTTAAGGAAGGCAGTGGAATCCAACGTTCAGGGGAAAACTTATCTCTTCATTTGCCTCGAGACTGCGTAAAATAGGAATGTCAAGCTGATTCAGATAATAAGTTTGTTTTTTTTTGTTTTTGCCTTAAATGGAAATGTTTGTTCAAGGAATCGAATTATGTTTCCTCCTTGTGAAAAATGTGTTTAAATAAGGCAATGGGTCATAGCACATGGCGTCTCTCAAGTGAAATTCACCCAAGTAAATGTTGTCAGAAAAGGTTCAAGAATAAAAGTTTACATCCCCAATTTCAGTCTACTCTTGCTATGAATCAAAAGAATTTGCCTTTTTTTCTGGTTTGGGCTCACTCATGAATAGGTGGGGGTTCCTTCAGGGCCAGAAGCAGTGTATACAGATGTCAAAGTTCAGTTATTCTGTCCCAGGTGGCAATGTCATCATGACCTATTAACCCTGAAAATTTTCAAATGAATCTCAGGGTGACTTAGGGCTTAGACTGGATTGCACTTTCAGGGACTGGACTGACATGCTCTCTCTCCTTTCCCTCTCTGCCTCTATCCTTCCTGGTTTTAACAGCACCCGCAAACAAAATTACATGATGAATTTTTCACGACAGCATGGGCTCAGGCACTTCTACAACAGAAGACGAAGGTCACTTAGACGAAACCCATGAAGAATCAAAACGTTTCTTTTTCCTGCCAACATGTGATGTGTTGCTTTTCATTCTTTTAAACCTCTCACTGCATCTGAGATCAGGAAACTCCTGTGAAGGACTTGGGGATTCCCTGAAAGCCCTTCTCAAGACCGAGTGCCCACCACTGTCCCACACTGTGAACTAATGCTAAGTGACTTACTTTCTCATGAGTAAATGTCTTCATGTTGATGTGTCCGTGAAAATTGTGATCTGTTGTAATATCAGTTACAGTGGCAGTATTGGAAATAAGAAATAGTTTAACAGGAAAAAAAAAGTTTAAGCACAAAAATTTAAGAGATTTTTTTATGTTCAAAATGGCATTTAACATTCTTGGTCACAAAGCTATTTAAGTGGACTGTACTTCAGCTATGTATCATGTTTTATATGATTAAATTATCATCATGAGTCCTTTTATGTATTCTCTTTTACTATATAACATTGACACTGTATTTACTTGTTATGTTGCAATATTTTGCTGCTGAATTTCGGGCTACTTATATTCTGCAGAAAATTCTTTGACATACCTACTCAAGAAGATAGTTGTAAAGATATTGTACCTTAATATACTCCTTAAAATGTATGTTGGTTTAGCGTTGTTTTGTGGATAAGAGAAATGCTTGACCTTGAAATATTTTCTACTTAACAAATTGTGGATGAAAACCCTATCTCCCACAAAGGAGTTCCCATTTCCTTGTCTAAAGATTTTTTTAAGTGTTCTGTGGCTGATTTACTAAGAGTAATTGCCATCTTGTGTCTGTGGTAACAGAGTGATTTGTAAAACAGTGGATGTTTTCATTGTGTTCTCTTTGTGGATTGTTTTTCCTGCGGGCCATACTCATACCTTCTGATGAAGTTGTACCAACACCAGCAACATTGTAATGGACCTGTAGCCCTGAACTCTTTATTAACTTAACTGAAAGGTTGCACTGTAGGGTGGACCTCGCTAAAAGCCCATGCTTAAATAAAATACGCCCCAAAGCCATCTGAAGCTCGTTTGTCTTTATTCAGTCTTAAAGTTTGTATAGGGTTTGTAAGCCTGGTCAGGTTTGCAAAGGACAATGTCGAATATATTTACTGGTGTTTTGTTTCATCTTTGAGAATGGCAAATCTCTGTAGAAAGTAGTGT
>NW_005356259.1:3025098-3030758 GCF_000412655.1 Myotis brandtii
AATCCAAGTATGCATCAACAAGAGGATAGATAAATTGTGGTTTATTTGTATAATAAAATATTGTATGATAGTTAAACTGAATAAACTTGTAGTGCACCTGTTCATGATAAGTTGCAAAATTACATAGTATGATGCCATTTATCTGATTTAAAAACTTGCAAACAAATACTATATGTTGCTTGCAAATACATGCATATATTGTTATAATATACAAGCATGTGTGGGAACAGTAAATACAAATTTATGATAGTGATTTCCTCAGGCAGGGAAATAAGATCAGAGAAGAGGTTTGTAGAAGATATCAACTTCAACTAAAATGCTTTTATTTTTTTATTAAGTTCAGAATAAAATATTGCAAAATGTTAAGACTTCAGTGAGTTATGTGCATACAAGAGTGTTATATTATTCTCTATTCTCATGTGAAGATCTAAATATTTTTTTTAAAAAGAAAAGAATAAATGGGATTTGTCAGGCAGATTCAGTGGGGGAAAAATGGACTTTGTGCGAAAACACAAATGCAGAACTAGCTTAGCTCCTTAGGGGAAAAAGAAAAGAATAAATGGGATTTGTCAGGCAGGTTCAGTGGGGGAAAAATGGACTTTGTGCAAAAACACAAATGCAGAACTAGCTTAGCTCCTTAGGGGAGTCGCAGATCATTTGAATTTGAGGAGGGGCTTGTGGGGAGCCCAGCCGCCTGGAGAGGTGTACAGGGACCAGGGTTGCTGGGGAGTCAGGCATGAGGGATGAGGAGTGGATTCTCATGCTGACAAAACTCAGCTTCACCTCAGAGGCCTTGGGAAGCTGTTGGCGATCTTTAAGCAGAGGAACTTGGGATGAGTCCATTCTGGCCAACGTGTGAAGAGTGGTTTGAGTAAGTTAAAGGGGAAAAAAGCTGGGAGAGTAGAATCAATAGGTAGATCTGGGACAACAGCTGAGGAATAACTTCAAATTGTCTGACAAGAATTTTACTAAGGATTCATTCTTCTCCAGAGTAACTGCTTCACAGACAAAATACAGTAGTAAATATAAAAAACAACTGCACATTTTATAGTGCAGGAAAAAAAGTCAGCTGTTACTGAAAGAATTCCAGTTCAGAGGTGAAAGGGTCTTGTCATTATGTTAGTCCTTCGGGTGCTTATTATAAGTGAATGTTTACAGTTTTTTAAAACTCCAACATGGACGGGAATTGATGCTGTCTTTACAGACACGGAGACCACGCAGTGACAATGGGAGTCTGGCGCCCTCTAGTGGCCTTTCATTCCAGTGCCTGGGCCCACAGTCCAGAAATCGTGTCAATCGTGTCAATCGTGTCAGAGAAAGAGAAGTTAAGTCTGGAAAACATAACTTTTGGGAGACCACGCAGTGACAATGGGAGTCTGGCGCCCTCCAGTGGCCTTTTATTCCAGTGCCTGGGCCCACAGTCCAGAAATCCTGTCAATACAGCAGAGAAAGAGAAGTTAAGTCTGGAAAACATAACTTTTTATGGAGAGGATACTGGTAGAATAATACATGGACACATGTGTGAATAATAAAAAGGCACAGAACTGTGTGTAAGAAATCTTGCCTCAGTAAACTAACTTTCACCAAGTTATTACAGGAGTCTCTTAATGTTCCTATCTGTGGGAAGCAGACATATTGTGATGTTAGGCGCTTTTGAGCAGCTCTGCAATCACCGAAACAGAAACTAAACTCTCTTAAAGAAACCCAATTACTCCTCATTCTAGTGTAATTTCTTTCACATTAATATTTTGGGTAATTTGCCCTAGCCGGTTTGGCTCGGTAGATAGAGTGTCAGCCTGCGGACTGAAGGGTCCCGGGTTCGATTCTGGTCAAGGGAAGGGCACATGCAAGGGTTGCGGGCTCAATCCCCAGTAGGGGGCGTGCAGTAAAAAAATATTTTTGGGCGGTCGGGGAGGTTGGGGGTTAATGGGAAATGAGGACACATTTGTAATACCTTAACCAGTAAAGAAATTAAAAAATATATATTTTGGGTAATTTGAAGTTGATTCTCTTTGGTCTGTCTCTTCATTTCCTAACTGTAACAGAATGTTTATATTCTAGTACCTTCCGTGCTTGGAGCTTGATAAAATAGCAAAGGGGGAAAGCTGTCTTTAAGACACACCCATACATAACCAGACCCTGCCCAAACATCTACAGCACAGAAAACCAGTTTGGGACTCTGTGCTACAGATGCTAACCAATTCTCATTTTTGGGTCATTTGAAGTTGATTCTCTTTGGTCTGCCTCTTCATTTCCTAACTAACAATATTTACATTCTAGTACTTCCGTGCTTGGAACTTGATAAAATAGCAAAGGGGGAAAGCTGTCTTTAAGACACACCCATACATAACCAGACCCTGCCCAAACATCTACAGCACAGAAAACCAGTTTGGGACTCTGTGCTACAGATGCTAACCAATTCTCATATGGGAGACAGAGGGGAACCAGCTTTCTTGAGTATCAGACACATGCTAAGCATTAAGATATTCATCTCACAAAAATTGTGACTATAGAATGTAACTGTTCCCCAAGGAGTTTGTATTTTAATAAGCAGTGCTAAACTTCCAGAAATGCTTCAAGATCCAAAAGAATGAGTTTTTAATGGTGAGATTTCAGGCATTTGTTTAGGTGATTGAGGTGGATATTTTGGCAAACATGCCACAAAAGTCTTCACTTGGCTGGATCGAGCAGTGGGTCACTCATCAGGAGCCTTAGGGCATAGTGGAGGTACGGTCAATTAGCATCTTTGTCTTTTATATGGATCGAGCAGTGGGTCGCTCATCAGGAGGCTTGGGTCCCAGGGCCCAGCTTCCCATGAGACTTTGGACCTACAGATTAGTCCACTGGACCTGTTTCAAACCCATAGTGCACGCTAATGCTCAGCATTTGCTGTTTTCAGTACCTAGGGTGGTGTATCTTCCTTGCCCTGCCTTATGCGGCCCTGGTACATGAGCCTTTATAACCAAGAAAATGGACCTGATACTCAACTGAAAGAGATACTTAGGAACTGTCTAAGCCAGAAATAAACAATTATGTTTATATGTTATGCCTACTTTGGGGATGACATTTTTGTCTCAAGTCCTTATTAATAACATGCTGCTTGTGAGTGGGGCAAATCCAGGTTTTGTTGGCCTGAAATGTATATAATTTGGTGGACTCTCTTTAAGAAAAAGAACTCAAAATTATAAATGCAAAATTAGGTACAAAAGTGAATATTTATTTAGAATGGGAAAAGAAATGATAAGGTTAAAATTTTGCATATTTTTACAAGTTGACAAATATAAACATTATCTAGAACTGTCCAACTTAATCCAGAAAGATGGATCAGAAACACAAAGATGTCATCCAGTATATTGGGATACATAAAATAGGCAACTTCACGTACAGATGAACTCACTATTTATTTATTTGAAGAACTAATAACTAAAAATTTTCTAAATGGATGAAATGTATAAATCCACAGATCCAAAAGGTTCAGCAAACTTCAAGCATGATAAATAGAAAGAAAGTCATTCCACTTAATCCACGTCATGATTAAGTGGATAAAAATTGGTGATAAAAAGAAAAAAATCCGCACCCAAGGATATGTTTTATTGATTTTAGAGAGAAACTCTGATGTGAAAGAGAAACAGGAATCGGTTGCCTCCCATACACACACAGACCAGGGATGGAACCCACAACCTACGTATCAGTATGTGCCCCGATGGGGAATGGAGCCCACCACCTTCTGGTATACCAGACGATGCTCCAGCCCTCTGAGCCACCCAGGCAGGGCAAAGAGAAAAACGTAAAACAATCACTCTCCCATTCCCAATCTAATACAAAGTCCTCACAGTGATCTGAATTCAACCTCTCTTGCCTCTCAGCAAACTTACTGTCAGGAACTGTGGAAAGCCTGCGATTTTCCTCTACTTGCAAACTCACAAATTAGCTTGCTACTGTCTCACAGATGCTGGCAGAAGATACAAGACTCCTGGAGAGGCAATCATCTTTGAAATTCTCATAAAATCTAGTGATGGACTTGCCCTTTACTTGTGGTTTTTCTTCTACTGTCTGTGTGTTCTCAGTCTTCTTTGCAGACTCAGCCTCTCTTACTTGAATTTACTGCCATGGCCAGTATCTGATCCTCCTCGGCACCCACTGTGGTCCTTTCCAATCCATCCTCCAAGTAGCACCCAGATGGAGCTTTTCCAAAGGCAAATATGGCCCTGGCCGGTGGGCACAGTGGTTAGAGCGTCAGCACCACCTAGTCTAGGGGCTTGTTAGAACTGCATCTCCCAGACCTACTGAATCAGAATCTGCATTTTTTTAATCCTCGCCCAAGGATATTTTTTACATTGATTTTTTTTAGAGAGAGTAGAAGGGAGGGAAGGAGAGAGAGAAAAAAACATAAATGTGAGGGAGACACATGGATTGGTTGCTGCCAACCCTGGCGGGGAATCTAATCTGCAACCCAGGGATGTGGGAATCGAATCGGGACCCGTTGGTGTGCCAGCTGATGCTCTAGCCACTGAGCAGCACTGTCCAGGGCCAGAATCTGCATTTAAAAAAAAAAAAAGATTCCCAAATGATTCGTATGTACATCATCATTTAAGTACTAGGCTACAGGACATGTTTATGACGAGATAATCTCATCAGATGGCAAAAAGCCAAGTGTCAAGTGAACGACACCAAAATGCATGTCACTGGGACCCAATCCCTCCTTACTATCTCATTCTGTTAGAATACACTCAGCGGTGTTGAAAGCCTGGAGACATGTCAAGCTGGCTTTACACACATGCTCCAACATCAGGAATTCCTTGACGCAAACGCTTAGAGTGGCCTGGTGCCCTGGCCGAGAGTGCCCTCGTGCGGAGGAGAGAGGAACTTTCCAGCTCTTCCTCCCGGGCGGAAAGGACCGCACCTGAGGCTCCCGGGGTGATGCCTGGCCGGGGCTCACCGGGTGGGGTCTCGTTGTCAGACCCGCCGGTGTCTCCAGGCTCGCTTTTCAGCTGTAAGACAGGTGCCGCTGCCATGTGTACGCGCGGAAATGCACAAAGCAGAAAAAAGATGACCCAACTAGAATCGTGCAAAGGCGTAAAGGCAGAGGAAACTTCCTATTGAAATCATTTCTGCTCCTCGCCCTCTGGAACTGGGGCAGTCTGATCACGGAGTCCTCTTGCATCCTCGTTGTTAGAAATGAAACAGGCTCTTCCCTCCCTTCCTTCCTCTTGCACCCCTCTCTTCTTTTCTTTCCAGTCTCCGTTTTTCCTCCATTTATATTTCTTCCTCCTACATAGCATGTCATGTTCCATTACTTTTATTTTGTAAATTCTAGCTCGAAAGCCTGGAACAGAATCTGTCGCTCGTTGTCTTGTTGCACACTATTTGCAAGTAAAGTCTTCGTGGAAGGCAGCTCATCAAGGTATTTTTTTTTTAATCGCACATTGCCATTAGCATTTTAATGTCCCGGTGTCGATCTCGGTCTCCATAATGACTGATTTGAAAATATATGTTCGGGTGTGTTCGTTTTTTAATAATAACCGGCACTGTTTCCTACTTGAATCCTACCGTTTATTGTGCTTTCCTCGGCCTCGGACCTCTACACGTGCCTCCTCCTCCTGCCTCCCGGCTACAGGAGCCCCCCCTGGAGGCGCTCACGGGCGGTGACCGTCATCGCC
>NW_005356259.1:3031084-3053789 GCF_000412655.1 Myotis brandtii
CTCTCTCTCTCTTTCTCTCTCTCTCTCTCTCTCTCTCTCTCTCTCTCTCTCTCTCTTACAAATAATGGTCAGCTAACTAGACTTGCCCACGCCTGCGCCGCCTCTGAACCCGGACAGGACCGAGTCCCCAGAAGTTCTGTCCTGTGCAAACTTCCCGCACATCCTCCTCCGCAGCCTCGGTGTTGTGTTGTGTTGTGTTTGTTTTGCGGGACCTTTGCAGCGAGACAGCCTTGCAGTCGTTTGCATCTTTCCGAGGCGTCTGCATCCCTCTGCTGTTTGCTGCTTTGCGGTCCTAACTTCTCAAGCGCCTGGACGTTGCTCCCAAACGCCCTCATCCCAGCCCCGCTGCGGCCATCGGGGCGCTTTCTTAGTCCAACCTGCTGGTATCCCGATCGGTTTTCTTATAAAAAACACAAAACTGATTTGTTTGCGCCCTCACCTGGAGACCAGGAGCTGTCTCCAGTTATGCAGGGTGGGTCTGCCCGCTTTTGCCTGTTGGGGGAGCCCCGCTCAGCCCCCTGGCAGAACCTGAACCTCGGGTCTCCGGAAACTCCCGTAGCCGAGGGTTGCCAAGAGCCTGCTGCTCTGACATCTGGTTGCGGCGGCCTCCGTGGTAGGCGCTGTACCCCAATTGCCGTTCTGATCTTCTGGGCGCCCTCACCTGGAGACCAGGAGCTGCCTCCAATTATACAGGATGGGTCTACTGAGTGCGCCCTCCGGCCCAGCCCGCCACGGCGGGAACTGCGAGAGTCTAGGGCTGTGAAGAAGGCGGTCAGACCCGCGGGAAGAGTCTGTGTTATCCATCGGCGTCTAGAATATTAAAAACATGAAGGAAAGCTTTTATAACAAAAATGGCAATTTAGGGCAGGGGACTGAAAGTCAGCTTTTTCTTATGGGAAACTGGAAACAACGCGCCTTAGATGTACAAAATGTGTCAATGGACTGTTTGTTATTGGTAAGGCTTCTTGCTAGTAGTAGGCTATTGGCAGTTACGTTTTGGGGAGTCACAAGTTATACTTACATGATTGGCTGCACGGGGTCAGCGTCCCTGACCCCTGCATTGCTCAAGGACCAACTGTTTACGCCGTTTTGAAGTGAAGTTTAAAATGGGTTTTTGCTAGGCAGGCCTAGTTACGGTAGTATCTCTTTGTTGCAGAGAACTTTCAGTCAGGGGTCAGGAGCTGGGGAGAGAAATTCAAACCTATTTGCATTAGAAAGAAGCTTGGGGTGAGGAATTCCTAGGTAAGGTTGCTAGGGCTGATACCTTAAGTGCACTGCTGGGAAGCCTTCCAGTCTATTAGGTAACAACACCTGAAGCCCCAATGCTGTTACGTAGCATTTCTTTTTTTTTTCTCCCTTTAACTACCCTGAAACTATACAGAGTTACACGTTCCTCATTAATTTATGAGCGATACTCAGAGAATTGACTCAATCCAACACGTATTTGAGCGCCTTCCCTTTGTGAGGCGCTTCGCTGCGAATTGCAGAAGAATGGAAAATGGAGGAATTTTCCAGTTGAAGCAGCAGTGGGCTGGTTTGTTAGGTTTGCCCTGTCTATTCAATTTAAAATAAAAAGCAGTTGAGCTTTCATTTCATTCTAAAGGTCAAGTGTGTCCCCTGGTATCCTAGTCATTTTGTAATTTTTCTACCATTGCAGGTAGTCTGCATTTTAGTAGTTCCAAAGTAAAAGTTTTTCTAGGAAATAACTAAGTAAGAAGATATGTCCGTTTTTCCTATCATCTGCATTAACATTGAGTTAATAAAGCCAAAATCAACAAGAAAAATGAGAAGATGATTTCTTTTCCTTTGGTTTCAAACTAGTGAAGTCTTGCAGGAAAGAAGACAAAGTCAGCGTGGATAAATGCAATCCTCTGGTGCTTTCCAAACTCTGTCTTACTAAGTCCATCCTTTTGGAGGATAAATTCAATTTCACGAAATCCTTCAATGCTTTGGTAGAATAGTCCCAGAGGCTACTTTCATAAAATCTTTCATTGTGGGTAACAACACCACCACCGTCATTACCTTCTCCCCAACGTCAGCCTGGAATTCTAGGGAGCGTTTGGGAGGGGACAGGTCTTTTTAAAAATCTGGCTAAAGCTAGGGACTTTATCACCAGAAAAGATCCACACCCATTCAACATGTTGCATGTCTTTCAGAGGATTCTTGATGCCCAGGAATAAGGTGTCACTTTAGAACTAAGTAAATTAGTCAGAGGGTTGACAAGTGGAGGAAAATAGAAGTGAAGCAAGGAGTGAGTCTATCCACCAACTGAGTGGCTGTTATTTAATTCATTTTTGAATGGCATTTTGAGTAAGTATTCTGTGAATGGGAGGTAATAATTGTATTATTTGTGAAGGAATAAAGATAAATTAGTCCTATTAATGTTTTTTAACCCTCACACAAGGACATGTTCATTGGTTTTTGGAGAGAAGGGGAGGGAGAGAGACAGAGACAGACACAGAGAGAGAAACATCAATGTGAGAAACATCCATAAGTTGCCTTCTGTACACGCCCCCATTGGGATCGAACCTGACACCTAGATATGTGCCCTGACCAGGAAGCAAATCCACAACCTTTTGGTGTACGGGATGATGCTCCAACCAACTGAGCCACACTAAGTTTTTAGTTGATAAAGATTAGCTTTTACCTTGACCTTTATGAATCTCACTTTTCAATTTTTTGTTGTTCTTCTCAATAAAACTGCTCTGAGATTGTTTTTCTTCAAGTACTGATACACCATTTAGGATAGTTTCTCATGTCAACTTTGGTAGCCATGAATTGCTAAGTATGGCAATGATTCAGTTGAAAATTTGAACAAATTCTCTCTCTCTCTCTCTCTCTCTCTCTCTCTCTCTCTCTCACACACACACACACACACACACATACACATACACATACACATACACATACACATACATAGTTCACCTTTAGGAGGGAGATATACACAGAGGGTGTCCCCCAAAATGTGTACACACACTTTAATACCTGATAGCTCAATTTTGAAAATGAAATGTAGTTTAATAAGCACTGCCTTTATAATTATTCAATATGTGTGTACATTTTTTGAACTCTATATATCTTTTTAGTATATAAATATTTCCATGTAAACCATTGTGAGAATTGTAGTTGTGTCTTGGGAGAGAGTTTATTGCTATTGGGAATGAATGGACAGCATTAAGAATATTTTACATCCGAGAGATGCAAATCAAAACAATAATGAGGTACCATCTCACACCTGTCAGAATGGCTATCATCAACAAATCAACAAACGACAAGTGCTGGAGAGGATGTGGAGAAAAAGGAACCCTCCTGCACTGCTGGTGGGAATGCAGACTGGTGCAGCCACTATGGAAGACAGTATGGAGTTTCCTCAAAAAACTGGAAATGTGATCCCACTAGGAATATATCCCAAGAAAACAGAAACACCAATCAGAAAGGATATATGCACCCCTGTGTTCATAGCAGCACAATTTACAACAGCTAAGATTTGGAAACAGCCTAAGTGCCGATCAGCAGATGAGTAGATTAAAAAACTGGTACATCTATACAATGGAATGCTACGCTTCTATAAAAAAGAAGGAACTTTTACTATTTGCAACAGCATGAATGGAACTGGAGAGCATTATGCTAAGTGAAATAAGCCAGTCAGAGAAAGATAAATATTACACGATCTCACTCATATGTGGGATATAATGGTCAACATAAACTGACGAACAAAAATAGATCCAGGGACAAGGCAGCACTGAACAGACTGTCCAACCTCAGAGAGAAGGCAGGGGTGGGGGGTTAGGGATCAACCAAAGGACTTGTATGCATGCATATGAGCAAAACCAATGGACACAGACACTGGGGCAGTGGGGACTTGCCCTCGGGGGTGGGAGTGGCGGGGGGGTGGTCAGTCGGAGAAAAATGAGACATATGTAATACGTTAAACAATAAATATATTTTTATATATATATGTGTGTGTGTGTGTGTGTGTGTATGTATATATATAAATATGAAAAAGAAATATTTTAGACATAACTTCTTTCAAAGAACAAGCCAGCAACTGTGGATAAACTGTTTTTTCTTCTATGCCTAGGGCCGAGGAGCCAGCTGTCATCCCCACTGATCAAGGTTTCACTAAACTGCACCAGACTTCCCAGCTGGGGACCCTGTCCCCTTCCCCCTTGTGCTACACATTAGATCTGGGTAAGTAGAGGGACTCCTGGAACTAGTAAAATGGGACAGGGGGTCATAGGTAGCAATATAGTATACCTGGACCAAAGGATTCCTTTAACATTTCCAGAGGCCTGAATACACCGAGAGAGCACATGCCAGAACCATCATAGCTTAAAACTCACCCTTTTAACTTCTGTCAGGACCAGCTTGCCTGATCCTTAGATGTGAACCAGCTCTGACTTACCTTGTTACTCTTCAGTAACAACTAGGTAGCTGGTCACTACCCTAGAATGACATTGAGAGACATTTATTAGATGAGTAAATTAATGGAGATCATCATTTTAATCCAAACTCTTCCATTAACTAAATGAGTGATCTTGGGCAAGTTACAAGTCAGTTAATTTCTTTGGACCTTAATTTTTTTATGTATAAGATAAGGTTGTCATGTGGGATTAGCGATCTTAATGCGCTTAAATCAACTGGAGAGTTTAATTTGAAAGAAAAAAGAAGGAAGGAAGGGAGGGAGGGAGGGAGGGAGGGAGGAAGGAAAGGAAGGAAGGAAGGAAGGAAGGAAGGAAGGAAACTAGATCAGAGATTCTGATTTCATTGGACTGGGGCAGGTCCAGACATCTCTATTTTTTTAAAGCCCCCGTTTCCTGTATACACACCCAGAAAATACTAATGCCTGGCCAAGATTGCGAGTTATTGGGTTAAATAACCATAATGGTTCTAAGATTGTATCGCCTAAAGGTAGAAAGCAGGCCCACAAAATTCCTTTTTTTAACCCTCACCAGAGATATTTTCTCCATTGATTCTAGAGAGAATGGATAGGAGGGGGTAAGGGGAGAGAGGCAGAGAGAGAAACATCAATGTTAGAGAGACACATCAATTGGTTGCCTCCTACACATGCTCCGACAGTGGCTGGGAATCAAACCTGCAACCCAGGCGTATACTCTTGACGAGGAATCAAACCAGTGGCCCTTCAGTCCACAAGCCAACACTCAAACCACTGAGAAACACTTACCAGGGAACAAAATTCTTTTTATACACAGCCTGGCCCAGTATTACATACAGTTAATGGTAACCAGGTCTTAACGTGCTTTTCTAAGAAACAGTCCAAATCAAGCAATGTCCATTCATTCAGGGAAGGTGCCGTGCCTCCTCACCAGCTAGTATTTCCACAGTGCTTTGTGAGTTTTCAGCAGCTAGTACATGTTGACGGACTGAATCAGGTGTAACTCTGCCTATCCAAGATGATTAGTTGTTCCTTAAGGTCCCCAGAGAGGATTATCTGTCTTCTCTCGGTATCCATGCCAGTGTTTAATAGCCTATTGAAATTTTCTCCTAGAGGTGATCTGTGACTTGTTGGGGTGGGGAGAAAGGTGTCAGCAAGGGATAAGGATGATCACCTTGATCGTTGCTGAAATGTGAGCTTCTGTGTCCAAACTGAGATAAAAGAAAAAAAAAATGATCCTCACACCTTCTCAAGTAGTTGTAGGCTATTGAGTTACCAGAACTGGGATAGGAAAAAAGAGCACATAGTTTACCTTAATCATTTGTTGGATCTAATCTTGTTGCCATTTACATTGTAAATTCTGCAGATGTTCACACTTGAAAGTTATTCTTAGATTTAAAGGTATAACATTAAATGTAATCCATGAAATTTATTTCTGTTTATCCTACTCTTTCTTTCTCCTACTGCCCTTCACATCCCAAACACCCAGAAGAAGAAAAAAACAGTGTATGTGTGACTGTCAGATCAGTAAAAGACAGACATGAGTTGACAAAAGATGAAAAGACATTAAGGAGGAAATGTAGAACAAGGGTAAGAAGGCCCGTGGATTCAAGAACTACATTTAATTTATTTCTTTTCTCTCTGCTTGGTCTTATAGTTGCTACAAGTTTATTCTCAAGATTTCTAAAATTTAGGCAAATCATTGTATCCCACCTACTCTGTGTTGGTAAATGTGGCCCATGATTCCTGTGTGTTCTCTGAAGTCTTCCATACGCAGTGCATGGAATGGTGTCTCCATGGGTCAATTGGCAACCTGAATACAGTTGGTCTAATCAGCATTGACCAATCACAGAGCACAGAGCCCGACTTGATTCTAAATGATGTCTTATGTTGAAGAACATTTTTTTCTGGAGTGGAAACCTTTGGTGTCTCAGAGGGACTGCCCTCACCTTCTGTCAAAAATCTGGTGGAGAACTATACAACCAGCTCAGCCCCCACCTCTACATTGACCTAGAACTGGTTGTACTCACTGACATTTAAAAAAAAAAATGTTTTTCTAGTATTGGATTCATTTGTTTATTGCTGATCATTGTTACAAAGATTTAGTAATATTGAGCACGTGCAATTTTATTATTTCGGAAGTTATTCTCTGCCTACTTCTTAAAATGAGTTAAGGTAGGAATAAATGTACTAGGAAAAGATGGTTTTGTCATCATAACTTTAAACCTAATGAAAAACTTAATTATTATCAAATACCCAGTAATGTGTTTATATATAAGCATTTGTCCTCCCACAAATCTAATTTTTAAAGATAGTAAGTATAGTCAGGGTTGTTCTGGTCTTCAAGATTATCGTTAGTTTGCTCCTTAAATCTTTACTGCCTCAAAACAATTAGATGCTGGAAGATAATTAGAAATGATAAAATTTTCTTAACTAGTTCATTCTTAACTAGCATCTCCAAAGCTAGCAGGGGTTTTCATTTCTTCCTTCCTTTCTTCCTTGATGCACTCATTTGTTCGACAAATGTCTAATGAAGTCCTACTGTGTACCTGTTTCCATGTCTTACGAAGGGAGGGAGGAATACAGAAAATAAGGAAGTAAAATGCAGTGCAGGTTAGATGGTGATGAGTGCTATGGAGAAATACAAAGCTGCGAAGAAGACAGTGGAGGAGTTGGTTGGGGAATATTTAAAATAAGTTGTCCTCACCTGGCTGATGTGGCTCAGTAGGTGAGCCTCAACCTTTGAACCAAGAGGTCATGGTTTGATTCCTGGTCAGAGCACATGCCCATGTTGTGGGCTCAATCCCCAGTGTGGGGTGTGCAGGAGGCAGCCAATCAATGATTCTCTCTCATCATTGATGTTTCTATCTCTCTCCCTCTCCTTTCCTCTCTGAAATAAATTTTTAAAATATATTTTTAAAAAAGGTTTCCGTTAAAATGTAGTTTCAAGTTCTCTTAAAAATTGGGTGTTCTATTTACATGAAGTTCTAGAATAGGCAGAACTAATCTATGGTGATAGAAATCCGAAGTGAGGTTATCTGACTTGGGGGTGTGGCAGGGATTGACTGGGTAGGGATGCAGGAGACAGCTCTGGATGATAGACAGGTTCTATTTACAGTGCTCTAAAATGTGCGGCAAAACTCATTAAGCCATACACTGATCTGTGCAGTTCACTCTATGTAAATTGAACCTCAGCATAAAGGACATTTAGAACTGGAAGCCAACATTCAGTGAGAGCTGAATAGTAGCTGATCACCTTGGGCTTGGCACATGCTCTCTAGATTGGCACAGACTCACCTGGTTCACTTCAATCATTGTCATTACCTACCTGGCCCTTGTTGGTGGTGTAGGTGCATGATTCCTACAGTGGTCTCTTGGCAGTTTTGTTTTCAATTGTAAATGGGAAGTGAATCTAAAAGGACCTTGATTGGCAGTGAAGAAAATACTACTTGCCTCCTAGGGGTGTATGTGAAGCATGTAACAAAAAGAAACCCGATAGCTTGCATCAGTCAAGCAGCTCACCTACATTCATCTCTCAATTCATGGTGTTCTCAGTGAAATCTGGGGTTCTCAGAGGTCTCAGAGCATAACTCTCGCTCTTCTCTCAAATGCCAAGGGGCTCCTGTGTTTGCAGACTCCTCCTCTAAGAGAATAACAAAAAGTACCCTTTATCCGCACCTAAAATTTACTTTTATTATGTTTGTTATGAAAATAATGGTGTTGACTGTGGACATACAAAGAGTATAAAATAAAATTACCCACAATTTGTTTATCATTTTTTTTGGCAAATGCTCTCAAATGCTTCTTCATATATCTATGTATTTTATGTTAAAAATGTGTTCAATTGTTAAAATTTAGCACGCAACTTCCCAGTTTACAAAATGAAAAAAAAAAAAATAAGACAAAGATTAAACATGAGTGACTAAGCAAAAGCATTTGCCTTCTCTCTATCCTATAACTCTTTTTAATTGACTGTAAAATTTTACAAAGACTAGGAAGAACTCTAAAGAGAATGAGAGAGGAAAATGTTTGGAGGAAAGTTACTGATGAGACAGAACCCAGAATTAGTGCAAGAAGGACCACCTTAGGAATGGGGGTGACCCTATAGAAAGGGGCTCTGAACACAGAGTCAGCAAGGACAGAGAGCAGGCACGAGCAGCGGGGCCTGAAAGCAGAGAATTAACGGGAAGTCTTTGTGGATTAGTTAAGGTGAACCAGTGCTTCTAATATGAGTTTGGTATTTTAGGTAAATTCTTTCTCTTTCTTGCATTTGGGAAGTGGTGGGCTCTGGCCTGGAAGCCAGCTCTGGCCTCCTCACCCTAAAGTCAACCTAGAAGTCAACAGAGCCCACAGGTGCAAAAAGCCTCGTAATCACCATTTCATTCAGGGAAGGATCCTATCCTAGAAGATTATATACATGATTTATGGAGGAAAGCAACACCAATTAACCAGAAAAGTCAACGAAGTCTTTAATTTTAAAAATATAACCAAGAATAGCCTTCCATAGGAAGAAGCATGGGGGAAAAAATAAAGTTACTAGTGCTAGAGGGAATATCATTTAAAACAACTTTTTAAAAAAATATGAGTAGCTTCAGAGTGGTTAAAAAGACATTGTTTCCATATAACAAAACAGAATTCTTTTAAGGAGCAAACAGAAAACAGACAAAATATCTTTAATTTTTAAATGGTTATTAAAATGAAAAATGATTTGTTAGAAGGGCTAAAAGACAAAGTTTAAGAAATCTCCTGAAATGCACAACCAAATGTCAAAGAGATGGAGAATATATGTGCTAGAAAAGATGAGAAACAGTTCAGTAAGTCCAATACCAGTCTATTAGAGCTCTAGAAAGAGAAAACAAAGAAAATGGAAGGAAGAAGTTGACAAATACAAGGAAAAATTACCTCTTGTTAAGGCAAATTATGATATAAAAAAAGGTTCATCAAATGAATGAGGGTAAAAATCCATACAGAGATACAATCATTACAAAACTTCAGAGTCAAAGATACAGAGAGGCTCCTAACACTTTCTGAAAGGGAAAAATAAAGTCACTTACCTAAGATTGACGTAAGGCTTCCCATTAGTAAACTGGATACTAAACTACCCTGGAGTAGTGCCTTTAAAATTATAAGGAAAATTGTTTTGAACTTAAAATTCTGTTGCCAGTAAAATTGTCAATTAAATGTAAGAGCAAAATGAATACATTTTCAGACATTCAAAGATTCAGGTCATTTGCTTCTAAGTACCCTTTCTGAAGCAATTACCTAAGGAAGTGTTCCAGCAAAATAAGGGTAGAAAGAGTCTAACTCCCCACATGTAATTAAATTAACTCCCAAACTAACAGATGTTTATCACCAGACTTAGAAAGAAATTTATACAAATTAGGACAAGTAGTAAGGTACAAGAAAAATATAGATAGAACCAGTAATGAACAAAATTCACATAGTAGTAATAATGGGCCATTTAACAACACAGAGGACTAAATTGACTTACACAAATTCCCTCCAGTGCAAACACACAAACATAAAGACTAAAACACAATTAGATGTTTAAATAAATAATTAACTTTGAAATAAAGGCTACCAGAATGCAGAAAAGTGTTTTTTAAAAGACAATAAATGCAAGTTCATACTCAGCACAGCCCATAGGCGTTTCTCTGTGGGATACAGATCCCAGGGTGTGAGGATGGGTTGTACCATTCAAACCTGGAAACAAGACATGGTCTCAGGGCCAAGGAGACAGTGAACCACTTACCCCCCAACCCCTTTTATTTAATATGAGCTCACAATTTTTTAAATCTACAACTCCCCATAAGGGAATACTATCAACAAACAAAACAAACAGAAGAATCAGAGGCCCAAGAATGTAAAGTGATGGAAATATAGGAACAAAATATTAAAAGTGTGTTAAAAATTATTAAAGGGATAAAAAGTATAGAAAACTAAAGGCAAAAATAATATACTATAAAAAGAACAGCATATTTCAAAAAGAAGATATAGACATGAAAAATATAGACTTGAATATTTTTAAATTTATGTACCAGCTAAAGAACATATTAGAGGCAAGGATAGAGTAGTAACCTTTAAACCGAATCTGAGAAAACTATCTGGAATCAACCCATTGAGATTAAAAGATGAAAAATGTCAGAGATTAAAAGACACAACGATACAATGAAAAGCTCCAATATGTGTCTAATAAAAATTCCAGGAGAGAATAGAGAAAATGAATTAGCCTATATTGGTTACATAAGTAAAGAAATTAAAAGAATAATATAACCTGGCAAAAATAGTAGGGAATAAGGAGTCTTAAATATTCATTTTTCTTGGTAAGCATTCATAGATAATGTCTAAATTTGATAAGTAAAAAAATAGCCATGTAATTATATTACTTAGAACTGTAGTTCTTAGTCCTCAAGATTTGCCTAAACGACGAGCACTTGGTGTCAGGTACAAAGATACTAAATGCACAGAACAGTTCCACACAAGTCCCACCAAAAATACTAACAGCTGATTTAGAGTTAAAAATAAACTTACTCAAAGAACTAAAAGCAAAAATGATTTGAAGAAAATGGTTGCTTCAGAGAATAAAGCTAGAATTTGGGAGAAGAAGGGGTGGAAAACTTTATTTTTCCAATTAGCCCTTCCATAATATTTGCAATTTTACTGTATCGGTATTATTTTTACTAAAGTTATTATTTTAGAAAAAGAAATGACTGGTAAACCAGTAGATTCTTCTTCAATTTTCACATAGAGAACGTTTTCTTATTAAAATATCTGTCATTCAAACTTAAGCACCAATCTGAATTATTGAGCTTTTTACCCCACAGAAAATCCTGGAGGCATATCTTAAGTGTATTAATGATCTTTCAAGTGTTCCTAGTTGGAAAATAAATCTTGTAATTTATCAACTTATGGAGTCCCAACAAATTAGTGCTGGAAGGGATTCAGTTTCTTTATTGGAATTGAATCATTTTTGCATGGCTTGGTGGCTTTGATCAGTTCTATATAGGATAACGGAGGATGGGAATATAGTCAAAGAACCAGAGCATATGGCTTCAAATTGGAACCTGTAGCCAGACTTTTTATGGTCCTCTAAGACCTGGTCTTCTTTGACCTCTGCAGTTTCATTTCCTGTAACCACGTACTGCACAGTGCTTTTGGTATGCCATGGACATTTCCTATCAATTTTTACTTTTCATTTCTCTGTGCAGAATCACAGGCCCTCACTTTTGCCTTCTACCCATTATTCGAGAGTTACTTCAAACCCAGTATCCTCTCTGAAGCCTTCCTTGACCTCTACTCTTCTAATTTTGTTATCCTCTAATCTCCATGCTTCAAAAACAAGTCATGACAAGGGGGAATACATGCCTATAAGTAACATAATTTAGATAAATTAGATAAACATTTTGACATAATTAATCTCAGGCACAGTTAATGAGGCAGCATAGCATAAGAGCGCGGTTTCTAAGTGAGCAGACCTCAATTCCAGTCCCAGCTGTTACTACTCCATGGAAGCCACAGAGTCTGCATCTGAAAGATGAGGATCATTTTTACTAACAGAGAGGCTGTGACTTTTTAAAATTTCACAGTCTCAATAAACAGTAACTACAATAATTATGTTTAACTACTGTTGTGTATAAATAAGACTCACATAAATGTCTACAATTCATGTTATTTTAAGTCAATTTGTAGTGTTTATGTACTCACTTTGTAAGTTACCCAGTAAAGTGAGCATTTACGTTGCTTAAAAATGAACTAGCTTTTATTACTATCACACATGTAAACTCACACAGATCAAAAAACAAAATCCCACTTATAATAGCAAAAATTTGGAAGTAGGCTAAGCATCTAATAATAAGGAAGGTGGTTAATTGCATCATTTTATATATATTATAATGCAACCATTAAACAGTATATTTCTGAAGTTCCTTATTGACATACAAAATGTTTATAATATGTTAAGTAAAAAAATTTAATGCAAAACTATTAAGATAGTATCTGAGCCATGTATATATACATTATATATGTACAAATATATGCATTTATAATATACATTTAATATGTATCATTTATGCATGAGAGAAATGGACATTTTCCAAATTTGCTAGTGTTCATATATTACTTTTCTAATAAGAAGGAAAAAGTAACATGATTTATATATAAAAGATCCTTGGTCTCATTTCCTAAATGTTGGTATTTCCTTGACAACAATCTCTTCCTCCCATCCCCAAAACTTTCTCTGTTTCCCTGTATACTCTGTCATTTCATATGCCATCACCCACCTATAAGAAACTCTTAAAAGGATGTAAATTTCTGCAGACAAATGGTGACAACTTTTCTAAGGGCAGGTACCATAGCTTATTGGTCTCTAAGCGTAGCCAACTCTCATGTTACAGCCAAACATGGAAGTAGAGAGTCAGTAGATTAGTATTGAATGAACAAATAAATGGAGACCCAAGGCTTTGAGCAATGGAGCAGGTAAAAGGAAATAAGTGTGGGATTGATTAAAAAGGTAATAGTAAATATTTATTGAGTACCTTTTCCTCAGTGCTTTATAATTTTAATCCCCAGTGCGGCACTGTGAGGCCTGGTGAGACAAGTTAGGGGTCATGCATTCAACAGCATGCTAGGCAGCGGTTTAAAAAGTAAAATGAGGAAGCTCTTTTGTACAGATATAGAAAGATCACCAAGAAATATTGTTAAGTGAAAAAAACCAGGTGTAGAATGGTGTTGAGTTATGCTACCATTCATGGGAAGAAGATATATTTCTATCCGCTGGTGTATAAAATATCTCTGGAAAGACACACAGAAACTGACACTATGGTTGCCTCCAGCCATGGGGGAAGGGAGACTTTATTTTAATCCTCTTTACATAGTTTTGAGCCATGTGAATATATTAGTGATTCAAAAAGACAATTGAATGAAAATAAAGGAACATTGTTATTCTTATTTACAAATGAGGAATCTAAGGTTGAAGGAAATTAGGTGCCCTGCCCACAGTAGTAATAATAATAGACACACTTATTGAACACTTACTATGTGCCAGGCCCCATAGTAAGTACTTTAGAAACATTTTCTAATTTATTCCTCTCAGATCTCTAAGGAGGTTTATTTTTATCTCAGTGTTAGAGCTAAAGAATCTGAAGGAGAGAAATGTAAATTATTTTCTAATTCAGGACAATTTGGAAGTAATAATTACTCTGGGGACAGCAAGCAAATACCAGGACCTATGGTCACCCTACTTAGAAAGGACGAGTAACTTGCCTTCCGTCCTGTCATAATGGCAGAACCAAGACTGGAACTGACGTCTCTGCGACTCCTCAGCCTGTGCTCATAACTGCCATTTACAGATTAGCAAACAAAGGGCCATAAAGCTTATGGACCTTGCAAAAACTCACAGCTATTACTAGTAAATACCAGGTGCAGAGGCCAAACACAGTCCTTCTGAAACCAAAGCCTACCAGACAATGTTGCCCCTCTGGATACTAATCTAATATCCTTTAGCAGAGGAATTTAAGGGGAGGAGGAGGATATAAGAGGTAAAGGATGACAGAGCCCCAGGCTAGATACTCCAGCAACCTTGGTCCCTACCATTCAAAGACAAAGAGCACTCAGTTAACAAATGTCTGGGAGCCTGCTGCATGCTGGGCTCAGTGCTGGGTGTTCAGAGACAATGGTGCTCCCTCACGGAGCTTACAGTCTACATTTCGGACCAGCTTAGATTTTAAGGCCTTTGGATCTTCCTACATAGCGCGCTACTGCAGTTAGTCAGTGATTGTTATAAGGAGAAGCAGATAATATATTTCTAGTTATGCCAGAAATATAGAGAAGAGGAAGCAGCTTTTATAAATTGCTTTTCAGGAAAAGGCTGACAAAGTCATAAGTGAAAACTTTATTTTCTGGACTATAATTCATGAAAACTTTTCTATATGCCATGTTCATTATAGAAACGTTTATGTTCTGTTGCTCTGGGAAGTGTAGAAAAAGTTTATAATAAATAACTTTTATTTTTGTTGATTGTTCATGCTGACACCCATAGGTAAATTATGTGAAAGATGTAGTAAGTTTGGGCATGTGCTGCATACTTGGATTTAAAAGGTTAACATAGCCCTAGCTGGTTTTGCTCAGTGGATAGAGCATCGGCCTGCAGACTGAAGGGTCCCGGGTTCAATTCCAGCCAAGGGCACATGCCCGGGTTGCAGGCCCCATCCGTAGGGTGTCTGCAGGAGGCAGCCGATCAATGATTCTCTCTCATCATTGATGTTTCTATCTCTCTCTCCCTCTCTCTTCTTCTCTGAAATCAATAAAAATAGATTTTTAAAAAGATAAATAAATAAATAAAAGGCTAACATATGCATTATTCGAATTATAACTATGCAACTTGATTACTTTGAATAGATGGGTAGATGTCTTAACTGACATCTCCAGTTCATAGTGAAGAATACTCACCTTCCAACTTAAAACAGAGGAAAACATTATTAAACTGGTGTGAGTGTGTGTGTGTGTGTGTGTGTGTGTGTGTGTGTAAACTTCTTAGTTGCAGACAACTGAATCCATTCTAGCTCATTTACGCACAAAGATTTCATTGGCATTTTGAACAAACTTGCCAAGACTATCCTCAGAATGTTATCACTGGAAATATCATTTAAAGACCAGGAAACCAAGACCCAGAGAGGCAGTTATTTTTCCATATTCATTCAACAAGCATTTCTGAGCTCTACCTAGCAGTCACTGTACAGATAGCAACAGTATTGGGTTTCTGTTCTCATGGAGCTTACAGTCCGGTTTCCCAACAGGTTGTTCATCAGTCTTACCCCATGGGCTTTAAAAAATACAGATTCCAGAATTACTCAATCTGAATCTTGTAAGGACCTGGAAATCTGTGGTTTCAAGCTCCCAGGTGATTCTGACATGTTTCCAAGTATGGAACTCCTGATCTACTTAACCCTGTCATCACAGCATAGAACTTGAGATGCAGAAGTAGGGCTAGACCCTGACCCTGACCTCCAATTTGGAGCATCTTCCATAAAATCATAGTGAATCTTCATTATTGCCAAGCAAATAAATCTTGCCTTTAGTTTGAAGCTAAAATGTTGGTGCTTTGTTATAATATTTTTAACTTTTCAATTACAGTTGACATACAGTATTTTATTAATTTCGGGTGTACAGCAAGTGATTAGACATTCGTACATCACGTGAAGTGATCACCACAATAATTCCAGTACCCACCTGGTACCTTGCATAGTCAGTACAATGTTATTGACTGTCTTCCCTGTGCTGTACTTTACATCTTCATGCGTATTTTTATATTGTTATAATTTTTATTTATAAATATCTGTGCCTTTTACATTTGACAACTACTTTGAATAGGAAACAAGTTTTGCATTTTGAGAATATTTTTCGATAAGTCACTTACGCCCAAGTGAGTGTAGTAGAGTTCATTTTCTGACCTACAGTGTGGGGGACTTAAATTGGATGGTCTCCAAGATTACTTTCAGGTCTAGAAAACTATGATGAAAGATGTTCTAAACTATTTTTAAATTTCTTCTCTTATAACTGTGGAAAAACCTCTAGGTCAATTTGCTTTTCTGTCATTAGTATTTTCGTTGGCGGACCTACCAGAAGATGTATCACTTTAAGCCATCTCAGAAGTGACTTTTCTCTCATGTGAGGGTTTGTTTTACAATTTGGTGATTTATAATTTCAATCGCCACTCTGGAACCTCATTATCTGTCAGATAGGAGTCTGGTCATTTGATCTCCTTGTGTTGGTCCCTCGGTTACTTTGCCTCTTTCATTCTGATAAGGTGGTTATTGATAGCCTTCGAGGCTTTAATTATTTAATTATTGCTGTTGAGCATTAGAAGTTCCCCAAAAGGACAGCCTTTCATTCTAACATGCTCTGCGCCTTTCCAGTCCTGACCCCTTCCAGCAGGCCTTTCTTTCCCCACTTAAGACATCTCTACGCTGCCCAACAGTTATCTCAAGGAGGACAGAGCCTACAGCCAGGCTCCCAACACTTCAAAAATATTTGAGAGCCCCCTCTTTACTCTGTCTCTTCCTAACCTACAGAGAGTTACAGTTGCCCAATTTAGCAAAATGTGTTAAAGTTGAGATAAAGAACAAAATTTTAATGTCAGCACGCCCAATGCGATATTTGGAATACACGTAGACTAAAGAATTGACTTGAGCCCTAACCGGTTTCGCTCAGTGGATAGAGCGTCGGCCTGCGGACTGAAGGGTCCCAGGTTCGATTCCGGTCAAGGGCATGTACCTTGGTTGCGGGCACAACCCCAGGAGGGGATGTGCAAGAGGCAGCTGATCGGTGTTTCTCTCTCATCGATGTTTCAAACTCTCTATCTCTCTCCCTTCCTCTCTGTAAAAGAATCAATAAAATATATATATATTAAAAAAAAAAAAAGAAAAAGAATTGACTTGTGGCGTACTGGGTGAGTGTGGCTTTTCATCCTGCCGTCCGCGAAGTCAGCAGTTTTGAGTCTTGGCTGCACATTAGACTCCTGCGGAGAGCGTTTAAGCTCTCAATCCCTGCCTGCCTCCCGGCCAATTCAATCAGAATCCCTGGCTGTAGTCGGGCATCAGTGGTAGTTAGAGCTGCCCAGGTGATTCCCCTGTGCAGCCAGGCCTGAGGACCAATTCCCTAAATTAAAATGTCAAATTCAAAGCACCATTTTTACGGCTAAATCACGCCTTTATATTTCAAATTCCTCTTCAAAATTTATTTCATGTGCTTTTCAGTAAGCATTTTATATTAACCCTTACTATATTTATTATGTTATGTTCTAGCATATCATCTATTATAAAGATTACTTTTTTTAAAGGATCTCATATGGCTTTAATCATGTCACTGATTTATTATTATTTCGAAAAGTATATAATTGGCTTTTGTTTTCAAATGTTTCTTTGTGATTTGTTATGTCAAACCGGCCGGGGCTCTTAGGATGCTTTCTTAAAAGTTTTCTGATATCTGTTGTTTTCTAAAAGATTCTGGGTTCAGGCAGAGTTGAAAGCCAGTATTTTTATATACGTCAAATACCCCCTTAGCTGATCATCTGAATTTCCCAGGGAACTTTCAAAACATACATCTAATTGCTCTGCTTAATGAAGTCAAAAGAATTTTGAGAGGTTCTAGGTGGAGGGTAGAAGAAGGAAGAGGATGTCTAATATTTTAGAAATATCTTATTTCCTCCACTATACTATATAGTATGTATATTTACATTATACATACTACAATGTAAACCTATTCTGTTGCTCTGAAATCTTTTTTTTTTTAATAGCAAGCTTATTAGGTTGCCAGGCACCTAAGGGATTTATTGTTTTTTAAATATATTTTTTATTGAGTTTTTACAGAGAGGAAGGGAGAGGGATAGAGAGGTAGAAACATCGATGAGAGAGAAACATCGATCAGCTGCCTCCTGCACACCCCCTACTGGGGACGTGACCGCAACCAAGGTACATGCCCTTGACTGGAATCGAACCTGGGACCCTTCAGTCCGCAGGCCGATGCTCTATCCACTGAGCCAAACCGGTTAGGGCTGCTCTGAAATCTTAAGAAAGTCACCACACATGGATACAGTGATACAGCGATGCATACCTACACCCACATGGAGTGAATGTCCACTGTCCAGGCCCCACCCATGGGAATCCTAATTCAGAAGAGTCAGAGTGAGGCCTCAACAGCAGTACTTTATTTTTTTATAAGAAGGAACTCTTACTTTTGTAATATATTTTTTATTGATTTCAGAGAGGAAGGGAGAGGGAGAGAGAGAGAGAATCATCAATAATGAGAGAGAATCGTTGATCGGCTGCCTCCTGCACGTCCCCTACTGGGGATCAAGCCCAAAACCTGGGCATGTGCCCTGACTGGGAATTGAACTGAGACCTCCTGGTTCATAGGTTGACCTTCAACCACTGAGCCACACCAGTTGGGCTCGGCAGCAGTACTTTAAACCTTTCCCCAGACGATTGTAGTGAGTGGCCAGGTTTGGTCACCACTGCATTGTAGATGATACAATATCCTTAGACAGTGGTCATCACTACTTGTCCCATTGACAACAATAAATGTGTGTTAAGAGCAAAATCATTGGTAAAGCTGACTTTTTTGCAACATGGAAACAGAAACAAAAAAAAAAAACAGTCTGATTCTTATTAGATTCCCCTCAGCTCTGTCTGGTCTATTTCTCTTTGAGTGGCTCTATGAGGAAGGAATAACCTTTCTAAAAATAGGACAGAAGAAGACCAAGGAGGATGTGTCCAAAAGGAACAATACAGTAAAAGTGTTTAAAATAGACTTAACCTTCTGCACTGTGATATAACAGAGAGGAAGCCTGGCTTACATTATCAACAATCATGAGGCACCAATCCAAAGATTTTATTCATTCAGCTATTCCTGAGTCCCTGCTAGGAAACAAGGACTGAGATAGATCCCGGGAATTCAGAGTATGGTGCTGCCTGGAGGAATTTACAGTCTAGAAAAGGAGACCAGTAATTGTAATACAGTGGGAGAAAAATGGGAAATTATGCAAAGTAGCAACTATAGACACATCTATGAAGGATTAGAGGTGAGGGGGAGACTTCAGAGAACAAAACCAGGCTTTTGAAAGCTACAATGATAAGTGTGTGGGGGAAATTGAAGGAGAGTGAGAGGGAAGGAAATGGAATTTCTTAGAGTGAATGGGACTTTAAGCTTGGTATTTTCCTGAATTACAAACATTTCTACAACACTGTCATGTGATGTTTTGGAGGAGTGGGGGGCAGCTAGAAGGCAGAGTGGTAGCATTGCCATGTGTCAAACTCCGCTCATACAAGAATATCCAGATATTCTTGGATATTGTGATATCCCTAGAGTGGCCATAAAAAGTTAGCCCAGCCCAGCCAGCATGGTTTGGGTTGAGCATCGACCTATGAACCAGGAGGTCATGGTTTGATCCTGGGTCAGCACATATGCTTGGGTTTCGGGCTTGATCCCCAGTGTGGGGTATGCAGGAGGCAGCCAATCCATGATTCTCTCTCATCATTGATGTTTCTATCTCCCTCTCCCTTCCTCTCTGAAATCAATGGAAATATATATTTTTTAAAAAGTTAGCCCAAAACAAAAACATACAATCTTTATTTGTCAGATTCTGCTGCAAAAATCCTTTCTCCAGACTAATCTTTTCATATCATCCTTATTGGTACTTGGTTTCATTTGCTGCTAGAATTCTTTTTTATTTTAGACTCTTGAATTTTCAACCTCTTTGGACCTAGGCATATTTTTTTTTTCATGATGCCCTGTGGTTGGTCAATGAGCCACTTATTGATTTGGGGGGGTGATTTTTATTGATTTTATTTCATTTATTAGTGCCTGCTATGTATAGATCACTGTGTTAGGTGCTCTGGGGTGTCCAAAGATGAAGCATTCAGAACTTAGAATACTGCAAGGAAGAGATGCTTAAGAACAGTCATCAACTGGATTTTGGCATCTGAAATAGAGTGTTTATTTTCTCCCTAGTGACACTCAGGAAATGCTTGTCTCCTGCTGTTGGTGAATAATTTCAGAGTACTATGGATCATGCTGAAGAAACTGAAATCCTTGCAGCGGCCCAGAAGTACTATGTGGACAGGCCTATCTTTAGTCATCTGGCCCTCCAGGAAATACTGCACACCAAGGACAAGATTCCGGATTCCATTGGGGATAAGCTAAAACAGGCATTCACGTATGTTGTGTTTTAACCTGTTTCCTGTATTCTGTCATTCACTTGTGAGAGAAACAAGGTCAAGTGTATAAGGAAAATCTGGTGAAATGGAGGGGAAAAAATGGTGAGCACTCCTGATTTGCTGAACTGTCCACAGGGTTGTCCGTGATAGATATTTGATTGAGCACGCGCTTCATTATGTATTTCACCATACTTATTGAATTCCTGCTGTGCCTTGGGGATTATGGGTAAAGGTTCCTGTAAATAACCCACTTCCAATTCTCCACCACTTTCAGAATATCCACCTTTTCCCTTTGTCTCTCAGAATGCTCCAGCCATTCTCTTTTTTTTCTACCCCATTTGGCAAAACCCTGAATCTAAATCCCCAACCTATGCTGTCAAGGACCCTCAGTGTCCTGTGACTCCTAATTTTGGAGACACGAACACAGCCATGTTGCAGGCGTGAGAATGTCAATACATGTGTGCCTGTTGATAGCTCCCAAACTTCAAAACCAAACCATTTGATTACTGCCTCCGGAACCCTTGACACTACACCTTCTGTGTTCTGTGTTCATTTAAGCTTCACCTTTCAGGAGAGGTGAAAAATGTTTGCACTAGAGTCAGACTCCCTGAGCTTTATCCTAGTCCCACCACCTACCAGCTATGTGCTTAAGTTTCCTGGTCTGTAAAATGGGTATAATAATAGTACTTACATCATAGAGTTACTAGGGGATTAGGCATATGGCAAGTATTATATAAGTGAGACTATTGTTAATATCTCAATTCTCAAAACAAAGTATCAAATCTAGTTTGTTTTACTCAAATTTATTGCTCTTACCACAGTTGCCTCACATTTTGCTTCTAATATTTTCCTTCATCAAATTGCCAAATACTCTTAACCACTAAAGATACTATATAAAAATACCATGCATGCTGCAATAATATATTTTGAATGGAACAAATTGTTTCCTTGTCACCGGGAACACTTAAAATTTTCCTTGTGGCCATGGAACTCATCTGTCCGTACTGATACTCAGTGATGTCTTTGATCATTGGCGTAGCCTGGCAAAAAAATTGGCCAAGGCCCACAGGGATTAAATGCAAGGCCTTGGTTTTATCAGCTTGGTCTTCCAGTTAACCAAGACAACCAGACATAATAGACTCAGCTATTACACTCCAGTGACAAATGGCATTTTGAGTTTACCGAATCAAAGACCCTAAAGCAAGGGACATATGTTAATAAAACTCAAAATACCTGTATAAATTTCCTTGATTTTATAAGGAAAGAGGAAAACTAATGGGCAGATGCTGGTCATTGGTTCCACATTCAAAAGTTAACTCAATCAGTAAATAATTCCCCTACTTCGCTTTTATACCAACACAGGAAGTACATTAAGGATTGTATCTATTAAAAGAATAGCTTCGGAGTTATCTCAGTTATTCTGAAGCTAAATTCTTCTTCTTTTTCATGGTCAGTTGTAGAGCATTATTATGGAGCCGATTTAGATGTCCCCCACAACACAAATTGCAAGAACAGCTCTTCTTGTCTCTGATCTCTGCAGAGTGAAAGCTTATCCGCAGCACCAGTGGGAATGTCTTCCTTACCATTCCAGGATAAAAGGAAAGGAAAATGCCTTCATTCAAACTCTACAGAAATGTTACTCATTTTTTTCTCTGTCTTTTTTTTGTCCTCCCAGATGTACTCCTAAGAAAATAAGAAATATCATTTATATGTTCTTACCCATAACTAAGTGGTTGCCAGCATACAAATTCAAGGAGTATGTGTTGGGTGACTTGGTCTCAGGCATTAGCACAGGGGTGCTTCAGCTTCCGCAAGGTCAGTAGAATATATTTATTTATTTTTGTTTTCTTACTACATTATCCTCAAACAATTGCTTGAACTTCTTTCTGTTTAATTTCATCATGATTGCAAATTCATAGTTTTTATCATATCATTCTAGTAACCTCTACCTGTCTAAAAGAATTCTCCAGAAAAAAAAATGTAACCCTTAATAAGCCCCAGAGCTAGTAGTCGTAGAATGTGGTGATATTGTTTTGCAGATCAGTACAGTTAGGAACTGGCTGGGTTAATCAGTCACTCTGTGAAATGCTGTTGGGGTTGCCATCATTAAGGTTTTTGATGATAAGCTCATATTCTAATTACAAGAGATCGTGAAATGTTAAATTCTCTGCATTTGTGTGATTTTTATATGTGATATTAAGAATTTAAGAATATCTCATTAATTTGTTTATCCATTCACACTTGTTTATCAAGATCTGCTTGTCCCTCCATGTCTTCATGGAACTAACTCCCCAATCAGGGACAGAGACCTGAATCAAATAAAAGCACATATACATTTTTATGTATAAACTAGGGCCCAGTGCACAAAATTCGTGCATGGCTAGGGTCCCTAGGCCTGGCAGGCAATCAGGGCTGGCCAAGGCCTCCCTTCCCCAGCTGCCAGCCAGGGCCTTCCTTCATTATGCACCACCCCCTGGTGGTCAGCACATGTCATAGCAAGCGATCGAACTCCCGGTCGAACTCCCGTGGGGACACTTTGCATATTAGCCTTTTATATATATAGACTAGAGGCCCGGTGCACAAAAATTTGTGCACTCGG
>NW_005356259.1:3054365-3117230 GCF_000412655.1 Myotis brandtii
CTCACTGATTAGCCAATGAAAAGGGTAGCGGTCGTACGCCAATTACCATGTTTCTCTATTATTAGTGTAGATGATGTTAAACACTATGAAGGAAAATACAGGATACTATGAGATAATCACAGGGAGACCTAATTTAAGAAGGTAAATCACAAAAACCTCTTTAAGGAAATGAGATGTGAGCTGAGACCTGAAGGATGAGTAGGAGGCAGGTAAAGAATGAGAGGTGTCCAGCCGGTGTGGCTCAGTGGTTGAGCATCGGCCTATAATCCAGGAGGTGAGAGTTCAATTTCCAGTCAGGGCACATGCCGGGGTTATGGGCTCAATCCCCAATAGGCAGCGTGCAGGAGGCAGCCAATCAGTGATTCTCTCTCATCATTGATGTTTCTATCCCTGTCCCACTCTCCCTTCCTCTCTTTGAAATCAATAAAAAGGATGAGAGGAAATGCATTGCAGGCAGAAGGAGTAGCATGTGTGAAGGCACTTGGCAGAAAAAGAATTGGGCGTTTGAAGACATGATTTGCAGAATTAACAGAAAGGCAGTGTTCTGGGAGTGAGGTGGGCAGGGACTGATCAGACTAGCCGTGTTAGCCACTTTTGGATTCATTCTGAGTGCAGGGAAAGCTATCAGCATGCTTTTCACTTGGGTTTCCTTTGTAAGAGTCACTGAGACCGCTGTTTGGGAAATGGATTTGGTTGGTGGGAGGGGCACCAGAATGAATGTGGGAAGTCAATTAGAGGTGGCTATGACTCGGTATAGGCAAAGGCGATAATGACTCCTGGAAAAGAGGAGATGACCAGGGGACATCCCAGCCTGGGCAGAAGGTAGGAAAATGTGTATATTCAGGGTAGAAGGGCGGGCCAGTGAAGACACTTCTGCTTAAGTTAACATGGTTGTCACTTGTTCATCAGAGATAAAGAACCAAGAGAAAAAAACAGATAAACCATCTTTTCTAACAATCTCCCTATTTCTGTCTGGTGTTCAAACCCACAGGCTTAGCCTTCGCAATGCTGGCAGCTGTGCCTCCGGTGTTCGGCCTGTACTCTTCGTTTTACCCTGTTATCATGTATTGTTTTTTTGGAACCTCCAGACACATATCCATAGGTAAAAGCTTATACTTGATACTCTAGTACCGTTCCATTTGGCTTTCTCAGCTTTGCAATGTGCCGAAGACATAGCATGTTTGTTATTAGAACATCTGCTTAATAATAACTTGTTACTGCACACACAGTAGGTACTTTAAAATACAATCCCCCCCCAAAAAATTTCTAGAACTAATAGCTTTCTTATCATCTTGGCATAATGGGGAGGGGGGGGAAGAAAGACAATTTTCTTGTGTAAAAAGAGCAGTTGTTAAATCTGTGAAATACGTGTTTTAATTCATAATACAATTTACTTGCATCTGTTTTTCTTTTTATTTCATTAGTGATACTGCAAGTTCCTAATTACCACACATGTATTGCATTTTCATCTGATTTTAGGCTCTGGATTCCCTGTAGTGTATTTCGTGTATTTAGGATCAGATTTATATGGATTTCATAATAGCCTTGGTGCTGCATGAGGCAGCCCCCAGCAAACACAGGCACAATGTTTCAGATGTCCATTCCTAGGTAACAAATACCCCCCAAATTTAGCAGCTTAAAGCAAGAATTATTTCACTGTGTCTCACAGTTCCTGTGGGTCAGGATTTGGGAAAAGCTCATCTGGGCAGGTCTGGCTCAGGGTCTCATGCAGTTGAGAGTCAGAAGGGAGCTGGGGCTAGAGCAGCTACAGGAAGCCTGAACCTCTTTCTCTCTTGTTCCCTCTCACCCTCTCCTCTTGCCCTTTGCTCCCTCTCTTTCTTCTTTCTCTCCCCACTCCCCTCTCTCTCCACCTGGTCCTAACTGGAGTTTTCTCACGCTCAGGGCTGCAGCACGAGCAAGTGTAACAGCTCTCAGGTGGAAGCTGCATCACCTGTTGTTACCTAGCCTCGGAAGTCAACAGTATCACTGCTGCTGCATTTTTTAAAATTTATCTTTATTGTTGAAAGAATTACAGATGTCCCCCTTTTTCTCCCATTGACCCCCTCCATCTCACATCTGCCCCTCCCAGGTTTTCATCACACTATCCTCTGTGTCCACAGGCTATGCATCTATGCATATAAATTCCCCCAGTTAATCTCTCCCCACCCCATGCCCACTCCCGCCTTCCCTCTGAGATTCATCAGTCTCTTCCATACTTCTATGTCTCTGGATCTATTTTGTTCATCAGTTTATGTTGTTCATTAGATTCCACATATGAGTGAGATCATGTGATACTTATCTTTCTCTGACTGGCTTATTTCGCTTAGCATAATGCTCTCCAGGTCTCTCCAGGCTGTCTCAAAGGGTAAGAGCATTCTTTTGGTTACTAATATGTCACAAGTCCTCTCAGATTCAAGGAGAGGGGAATTAAAAATTAGTCTATGTCTTAATAGGGAAATGTCAAATTTCTAGAAGAGTCTGTGGGATGGAAGATGTCATCATGGTCATTTTTGGAGAATACAGTCTGCACACACACAGTTTACATACCAGTATATACCAGGAGCAGTGGTTTAATGCTTAAGGAGAACAGTGCAATTTTATTTCAATGATGATTTGTTGACTTCGCCCGTGTTCTCTAGAGTACTGGCAACAATCACATCAGATACACTGAAACTGATTTCCTTGATTCACGCGTCACTATTCCAGGTCCGTTTGCTGTAATTAGCCTGATGATTGGCGGCGTGGCTGTTCGCTTAGTACCAGATGATATAGTCATCCCGGGAGGAGTAAACGCAACCAACGGTACAGAAGCCAGAGACGCCTTGAGAGTGAAAGTCGCCATGTCAGTGACCTTACTTGCAGGAATCATTCAGGTAAGACTCAGAGACGGGGAAATGGGCTCTCGTTGGTTCATTTCATAAATATCTATTGAGCACTCTTGGCTGGTCTACTGGGTGGGTAGGATCAGCCTGCAAGATCCCAGAGCTCAGAGCTCGCAGCACCCGGGAGCACCAGGCCGATTATATGCCTTACTGAAGTTAATTATGTTTTAGGAACCAGCAAACCGCTGCTGGGTACTTTAGAGATTCCAAAAGCAAGAAAAGCCTGAAGCAGAATTATTTAGTAATGGGAAGAGGCTTCTCATATGTGCTTGGAAGGAACAGGCAATGACATTGACTCAACGTGTCCAGGTTCTGAGTGCCTGAGGCTCCTTGGGACTCCAAGCCACTCCAGACCTTCCAGTGTTTTTTGTACAATCAGCGATTGATTTGTTAGCTGCTTAACTGTTGCGGGTGCAAATGCGTAGTGTTAGAAAGTGGTCCAGAAAGAAACTTGTATGTTTTCTGTTGGTTTTAACTTCCTGATCTATCATGTGATTTATTTGTTTCTTTGTCATTTAAAAAAAAATAGTTTTGCCTAGGTGTCTGTAGGTTTGGAAGGTGCAAATGTGTAGTGTTAGAAAGTGGTCCAGAAAGAAATTTGTATGTTCTCTGTTGGTTTTAACTTCCTGATCTATCATGTGTTTTATTTGTTTCTTTGTCATTTAAAAAAAATAGTTTTGCCTAGGTGTCTGTAGGTTTGGATTTGTGGCCATATACCTCACAGAGCCCCTGGTGCGTGGCTTTACCACCGCCGCAGCTGTGCACGTCTTCACCTCCATGTTAAAATACCTGTTTGGAGTTAAAACAAAGCGGTACAGTGGGATCTTTTCAGTGGTGTATGTAAGTAAGCAACTTACTGGTCCTAGTTTTTCCTTCTTTCTTTTCCCTCCTCCTCTTCTGTATCTCTTTTACCTTCAGGGCTCACTTTTCTTTTTTTCTAAGAATTTTAATACAGTGGGAAAAACTTGGTTATTCTAAAGCTTTTCTGAAAAGAGCACTACAAAATGAATTAAACCTTAAGCTCTCCTTTTATTAATCTACGATACTGCCTGCCTTACAAGGAATTTTTTGTTAGGTCTTTATTTGGTGGCTACACCTTCACCCTCGTTAGCTGAAAAGACAGCTTTTTCTTGAGACAGAATTATATTCTCTTTGGGAACTAACAAATAATTTAAAAGTGTCATGGGAGAACCTAACTCCCTCAAAAACTGCTTATTCAAGCAGGCAAAAAATAAGAATATAAAAGATTTGGCTAACACAATTAACCAGTTTAATCTAATAAAAAATATACAGACCTTTGCATCCAACTCAGAGAAAATATAAATTCGTTATAAGAACATAGGGAACAATGGTAATAACCAATTGTGTTGAAACTTACATGTGAAACTGATCACAAATTCTAAAAATTTAGTATATTTTTACACAGTATGGTATAATTAGTAATCAGTAATTAAATATAGCTTTAAAACTCCCACACATTTAGAAACAAACAAAAAAAACCTACTTCTGAGTAACCCATGGATAAAAGAAATGTTTAAATAATTAGAACCAAATGACAGTTAAAGTGCAATGGGAAGACGAGTAGTAAGCCATTAATTGCATAAATGTGTAATTGATTAAAATATTGTTCGAAGCTGTGAAGAAAAGGCACTGGCTACTAGGAAAGCTGCATAGGGAGACCTTTAGATTAGCGGTCTAGGAAAGTCACTTTGAGGGGGTGCCATTTAAATTGAATCCTGGATGGATTCAAATGGAATCAAACTGTAGGAACATTCCCTAAATAACTAAATTCTTCATTTCCCATAATAGCTGGTAGCATGCTTCTTACTCTGAGATTTTTCTAAATGCCTCGTCACCCAGGAGACAGAACAGACGGGCACCTGAGTATGCTGTAGGCATTGCTAAGAAAGGTGTGTAGCCGGGGCTCAGCAGTAACCTACTTTCCCAGGGTCCAGATAAGTATTGACTGTATTTGGGGTGCTGGGATTGCAGCCTGAGGATAAAATTAAACGGCTTTCTTTAACTCTCCTGGAAATCTTTTCAGACTTCAGCACCCTCTTGCCTTCAAAGCCCACCTGATTCTTCTTTCATCTGCTCACCAGGATTTCTCTCTCTTTCAGCTCTTAAAAGTTTTTCTATGTCTTTACCTTTGTATTATTTTGCTGGTATCAGCCCCTAATCCTTTCTCAACGCTCAGGACTCGGTACAAAGGTTACTCTTCTGAATTTTATAATACTACATTGACACATGAGCATGTCAAAGAGCACTGTAAGATTGTTGGATAAGAATTCAGCTTTCAAGTTGTCTGACGAGGGGGAAAAGGCTCCAAATTGGGGGAAGCTACAAAGAGAGCGAGTTGAGCCTGAGAGCTCTTGACGAGAACGCCCAGTGCTGGGCTGCTGTGTGAATTAGTGCACTAGTGACTGCCCAGGGCTGCTGCCCGATGTAAACCCCAGTGTTCACTGTGTTACAGAGTACAGTTGCTGTGTTGCAGAATGTTAAAAACCTCAACGTGTGTTCCCTAGGCGTCGGGCTGATGGTTTTTGGTTTGCTGTTGGGTGGCAAGGAGTTTAATGAGAGATTTAAAGAGAAATTGCCGGCACCCATTCCTTTAGAGTTCTTTGCGGTAAGTCAACTTTCAGCTGTTTCTGAGAGGGGCGCGCAAGTGGATGGGAGGGAACAGGGTGTTAGACCTTTCTCTCTCAGTTCTGCCAAGAGAAGGGTAGAATTTGAAAGGGGAACTTTTACAATTACACTGACAAAAAAGAAAAATCATTAGAGCCCTGAATGGATGGTTTTTAAAAGATAGGTGAAGACGCTGTAAATATTTTCATGGGAATTATCTGTGAGTGATGAGATTAAGGAAGATTTTTCTGCCTCAATGTTTTATTGTCTAATTCTTTTATAATGAACACATAACTTTAATAACCTGAAAAAATTAAGCTGTTTCAATTTTGAAAAGAGCAAAAAAAAACAAAAGTTCCCAAACTTTCTTGGTTCCTGGCTCTCCTACGTCAAAAGAAATACCTAATGGTTTAATTTAGTAAGTAGTTAAGTCCAAGCAACTTAATACGTACTTATGTCTAACAACCTAAGAACTGTAAAAATAATGCACATAAATTGAAACAAAATATATATTTATTACACTGTTAAATAACCGCAGTTATCTGACAAATCCTCAAGTCAGATGAGTACTTCTACCCTCCATTTCCTCTTCACTTCGATTTTTCATGGTGCCTGCTTTCTACCCCAGCAACCCCCGAATGCCCAGTTTTGCAAAGATACAGAGTAATCAAAAGGAGTGTAGTAGGAACTGATGTGGAAACTGTGAACTACCTCCGACTAGAAGTGTGCATAGCGTCTGGCACATGTCACTGTTTTCCTTGAAAGTTCTATCCCATGGTGTCCTGGTGAGTTCCCCGTGGTACCCTGGGGCACCTTGGTGCATAATTCGAGAACCATAAGGATAAAAAATAGAAAGTATAGGTGTCTGACCCAAATTTAGCCAAAAGTTTGAGCCACGAAAACAACAGGCCAACATTACAGCTCAGGAAGAAACCAATCGCTTTGATCCTTTTCCGTGCTTTGGTCATGTCTACATCCCAACAGGACGGTCTAGCACAGCGGTTCTCAACCTGTGGGTCGCGACCCCTTTGGCGGTCGAACGGCCCTTTCACAGGGGTCGCCTAAGACCATCCTGCATATCAGATATTTACATTACGATTCATAACAGTAGCAACATTACAGTTATGAAGTAGCAACGAAAATAATTTTATGGTTGGGTCACAATATGAGGAACTGTATTTAAAGGGCCAGAAGGTTGAGAACCACTGTTCTAGCAGTTTCAAAGCCTGTTCTCTCATTGGGGCTGGGCACGGAGTTCCTGCTTCGTCACGGAGGACAGCACGAGGCTCTCAGCTCCTTTGCAGGGCAAGGAGACGGGCAGGCCAGGCCTAATTGTGCAGCAAATGGTGAAGATTGCCTTTCCCGGCCTGGGTTCCTGGTTCTGTCCATTTTCCAGGTTCCCTTTAATGGATTCCTTCATGTTTCCCAGGGCAGTGGTTCTCTAGAATTTTATCCTTGTGATTATAGGAATCCAGTGTTTTTTAACTTTCTTATCTAAGTTCTCCTCAGAGCAAGGGAGAGAGAAGCCACGCTGGAAAATGTGGGACAGTCTGTATGACTCCCTTTATGACTCCCTTTAAACATAAAATTTCTTTTTTATCATAAAAACACTTTTGAGTTTTGCATTCTGTTTTGTAATATAATCTGTTTGTGTTAATCGGAAAGCGGGGTTTAAATTAGTTTCCACTATATAAAGTTGAGGCAATGGAAACTGAAGCCACATTTATCCTATGGATTTGAATATTCTGGGCAAACACCCCCACCACCACCCCCCAGTTTGAGTTGCACAACTAATACAATTCAGGGTGACAGACATAAATGCGACCAACAAAAAGGGGTAATTCAGCCCGGCCAGTGTGGCCCAGTGGTTGAGCATTAACCTAAGAACCAGGAGGTCACAGTTCGTTTCCCAGTCAGGGCACATGTCCGGGTTGTGGACTTGATCCCCGGTAGGGGGCGTGCAGGAGGCAGCTGATCAATGATTCTCATCACTGATCTTTCTCTCCCTGTCCCTTCCTCTCTAAAATCAATTAAAATATATATATTTTAAAGAACAGGGAGCATCTCATCAAAGGGGCCAGAAGCACCCATGTGCTTGGTCTCTCAGGCGGCTGTGTCAGATAAGCTCACCTCATTATGGGTTCCCTGAGCTGCCACCACCGTGAGGGACCGCTCCCTTCCCTGGACAGCCTTCATTCCTTCTCAGCAGCCCACTCAAAGCTCTGTAGCGATCATTCTTCAGGATGAAGAAAATTGCCTGCCTTCCTTCTTGTTTTTCTCTTCTTGTAGCTCACTAAGGGTACTGCTTTCCACACCAACCGAATCTATGCCTGGCAATCCGGGCAGCTGGTGTATGATGAAACATGTGTGATGGGCATTGCACTCTGACCCTGGCTGAACTGGGAGGAGGCAACTGCAGGCTGCTCCCCCACACGTGGTGCTGGAAACAGGGTCAGCAGGACGATTGCAGATCCAAACCTACATTATTTTTTTTGTTTTTATTTTTTTAATTTATCTTTATGGTTGGAAGTATTACAGATGTCCCCTTCTTTCCCCCATTGACCCGCTCCACTCCCCATTCTCCCTCTACCCCACACCCTCCTTCTACCCCAGGCCTTCACCCGCACTCTTGTCTGTGTCCATGGGCTATGCATAGAGGCATATAAATTCTTTGGTTAATCTCTTCCTGTCCCGCCTCCCTTTCCCTCAGATTCGTCAGTCTGTCGCATGCTTCCATGTCTCTGGATCTATTTTATTCATCAGTTTATTTTGTTCATTAGCTTCCACATATGAGTGAGATCATGTGATACATGTCTTTCTCTGACTCTCTTATTTCGCTTAGCATAATACTCTCCAGGTCCCTCCATGCTGTCTCAAAGGGTAAGAGATCCTTCTTTTTTACAGCTGCATAGTATTCCACAGTGTAAGTGTGCCACAGCTTTTTTATCCACTCATCTACATTTTATAATGATACACTGTCATCGTACCCCCCTTCACAGTGCAAGCTTCAGTGACCTCTATTCGCGCCATGTGATCAGAGACACATTTCCCCTGGCCCACATGCACAGCCAACTCCTGAAAGGTTTTATGGGTTTTTTTGTTTGCAGTCAACTAGCCAAACACTTCAGCATGGAACAGACCAAAAGAAAAAGAAAAGCATCCAGGCCACAAGGAAACTAGAGTCCATTTTAATTTTCCGGGGAGAGTCGTCAGGAGAATTTAGAATTGCTAGAAGCTAACTATAATTCTTCTTTTTAAAACTGAAAGTTGAGTGAGAATAGATTTGGTTTGGCTAACAGTATTTGAAGAGCTCATTTTTGTGGCATTTGAATTCTCATCTGTAAAGGACATTTGGTTTGTGTCTGTTTTAGGTGGTGATGGGAACTGGCATCTCAGCTGGGTTTAGCTTGCACGAGTCGTACAATGTGGATGTCGTTGGGTCACTTCCTCTGGGGTAGGAAAATAATTTGAAGTAACAGTGTGACTTGACTAATAAATGCATCTAATATGGTTTCTAGCTCCTGCTTTAGTGTTCTTGCAATGAGAAACCCCTTTTATTCTGACCTATCAAATAGCTGAAGGTTTGGGGGGCAGGGGCTTGGGGGGTTTTGTTGTTTTGATTTTTGATTTTTAGCATGTGCATGGGTGGTTGTTGTTTATTGTGGTAAAAAAAAAATAACATAAAATTTACCATTTTAATCATTTTTAAGAGTACCGTTCAGCAGTGTTAATTATACTCGTGTTGTGAAACTGATCTCCAGAGCCTTTTCATCCTGTAAATCTGAAACCCATGCCCATTAAGCAATAACTCTCCATCTCCCTTCCTCAGCCCCTGGCAACCACCATTCTGCTTTTTGCCTCTCTGAATTTGACTACAGTAGGTACCTCATATGAGTAGAATTGTGCAGTACTTGTCTTTTTGTGACTGGCTCATTTCATTTAGCATAATGTCCTCAGAGTTCATCCCTGTTGCAGCATATGCCATGATTTCCTTCCTTTTTAAAGCCGAATAGAAGTCCACGGTGGGTACACCAGTTGCTGTTTTCATCCGTCGGTGGGTGGCTGTGCACCTCCCACCTCTTAGATGCTGTGAATAGTGCTGCTATGGACACGGTGTGCACATATCTCTCCGAGACTCTGCTTTCCATTCTTTGGGGTGTGACTTGGTGAGGAGCCTCCACGCCGTTCTCCATTCTGCCTGCACCGTTATAGTCCCACCCGCGGGGCATGTGGTGTTTGTTTTGTTTCCTATTGTTTAGCACTTACCAGTGTTTTAAAACTCTCCTTGGGAGACATAGAAATTAAGAGCAAAAAGACCTAAGTCTAGCCTGCCACTTTTTAGCTGCGTGACCTTGGGCAAGTCCCTGTCCTCTCAAAGCCTCTGTTTCCTCCCCTGCCTGGCAAGCCTAGTAACTGACACCTTTCCGAGGCCCATTGAGAGCCCCAGAGATATTAGTGTAGCACCTGAGACGCTGTAAGCGTCCAAGACACAGTAACCAAAAGTTCTCTGGCTCATTCTTTCAACAACTTTTCTAGTTTCAAATCATGTGTTACTTCTTTGCTTCATCTTTTTTTTTTATCTAACTCTTTAAATGTTTTATTCCCTTTCTTTGAAGGAGCAAGAGTGGCGATGAGCCGCTCCCGGTCTGGCTCTGTTCCTCTCTGACACTCTCTGGCGGCCTCTGCATCTCTCTGTGTCTCTGTCTCTTATACTGTCTCACTCACCACCCCCTTCTCTTTCCAAAAAACCGAGGCAGACATTTGCCCCGATGTTGGAGGCTGACAGAACCTGGCATGTCCCCTCAGACCTTGCCTCTAGCCCCACCTACGAACCTTGAGGGAATCACAGGAAGCAGGAGGTGCTCTTTAAGACAAAGTTCACTCCACAGAGCAAGTGTTGAAGGAGGAAGCATGAACTCACGTATAACACAGTAATAATGCTTGATTTTCTATTTGGACTTGGAATTTATAAAACACTTTAGCCTGGCCCGGCCAGGGTGGCTCAGTGTTTGAGCGTCGACCTATGGACCAGGAGGTCAGGGTTCAATTCTCGGTCAAGGCACATGCCTGGGTTGCGGGCTTGATCCCGTGTGGGGCATGCAGGAGGCAGCCAATCAATGATTCTGTCTCATCATTGATTTTTCTATTTATCTCTCTCCCTCTCTCTCTCTCTCTCTCTGAAATCAATAAAAATATTTTTTAAATACTTTAATACCCACCATCTCAGTTGCTGCTCACAATAACACTTGCGACGTACGTTATTCCCATTTTACAGATAAGCAAGTTCATTTATTCAGCATGTGTTTAATGAGTGCCTATTATATGCCAGGGGCACAGCAGTGAAAAGCAAACATGTAAGCATGAATGTCTTTGTTTTCATGGAGCTCATATTCTCCTGGGGGTGACAGGCAATAACCAGATAGTGAGAGGTGCTATGCAGGCAGAGGAAGCCAGGAAAGGGATAGGAGGGGCTGGGGTTGCTGTTTTAGGTAGAGTATCCAAGAAGGTGACACTTGAGAGACATGAATGAGGTTTGGTGACTCCTGGTGAGTCCCAGCCTGGACCCAGAGCTCAGTCTTCCGATACCCAGTGGTGTGCACTTTCCATGACCTCACCCCTGAGTCACTAAGATAATTAGTCATGTGATAAACATTAGTCTTGGACTGGATCCAAGAGCTAACCCTACTGAATAACTAATCACAAGTAATTTGAATAAATGTGAATTCTCACATTTAGACTTCTTTTAAAAATTCACATGCCACCCATATACTTTCCCGATTACATTGCTTTCCCTCTGTCAGCGCTAAAGTTTTTTCTTTTCTAAATGACATTTTACCTTTCTGAAACTTGGCTACCCAGAAAGCTTATCTTTCTGGAATTTTGCCTCAAACCAAGCAGGAAACCAATAAAGCCTGCCTACCCACCTATCTATATCTGTATCATCACACCGTTTCCGTTATCTGTGAGTCTTATCAGTGCTTAAAGCAGCATCCATTTCTTGGTGCACAGCTCATCGGTCCAGGTGAGGCTCGGCTGGTGGTTCTCTGGCTGCTCTCACTTGGGGTCTCTCCTGCAGCTGTAGATGTCTGACAGGGTGACCGGGGCTGGAGGCTCCAGCGGGGCTGACACCTCAGCCGGGGGGCTGACACCTCAGCCGGAGGGCTGGGACTGCTGAGGGCGGGCTGGCCTCTGCTCTCCACGTGGTGTCTCTACGCAGTGGCTCAAGACAGGACAGAAAAGCAGAAGCCGCTGAAAGCGCTCACACAGCGTCGCTTTCACCACATTCCGCTGGTCAAAGCGAATCACAAGATTTACCCAGAGGAGAAACAGATTCCACCTCTAGATGGGAGAGCAGCACGTGCAAGGACGGGAGAAATTCTGGGTCCTATCTGAAAGCAGACTATCCCACTTACTGACACACATGCATATCACTCTTGTCTACACGCACGCACGTAAGTACGTACACAGTACAGTGTCCAGAAAGTGGCGGTTGACTCTTAAAGATCCAAGTTGTGGCAGCACATTCTGTTTCTTGGTTGACTTTCCTCCCTTCATTCCAAAATCAACCCTTTTCTCATATTCTTATTCCTCAGACCAAAGCTGCTCCCAGGCCTTCCCTCTTGGCTAACGCTTCTGTAGCAAAGGGCAAGGGCAAGACAGTAAGTTTTATAGTCAGACCCCTGGAGTGTGACTGCCTGCTCCATCTTGGGCAAATTACCTGACATCTGCAAGCATCTATTTTTCTCACCGATGAATTGGGATAATAATGGTACCTATCTCATAGGGTTATCGTGAGGATACAGGAGATGACGTATGTCAAGCATGTAGCACATAATCTAGGCTTTTATGTTAGATTTCTCTCCTCTCTCCCCTCCCTTTCCTTTACCCCAGAACTTGAGATATCCCCTTTGTCACTGTGATATGACATAGTAAGAGAAATAGGCACAGGGAGGTGGATTCTTCATGGTTTTCATTGTGAGCAGTTGGTGAGCTGTTTGACCTGGAACAAGTTGCCTCGCCTCATTGTGCCTCATTTTTTTCATCCGTAAAATGGCCATTATGATGGTGCCTAGCTTACAGGGCTCCTGGAGATAAATAAGCACGGAACCTGGCACAGAGGAAATACCTAGTGATTGTTACTGTAAGAATAATATTATGCATCAGTTAACTGATTGTTTTTATTATCTAGCCCAGTGGTCGGCAAACTGCGGTTCACGAGCCACATGCGGCTCTTTGGCCCCTTGAGTGTGGCTCTTCCACAAAATACTTCGTGGCCCATGCGCAGAAGTCAGTATTTTGTGGAAGAGCCACACTCAAGGGGCCAAAGAGCCGCATGTGGCTCGCGAGCCGCAGCTTGCCGACCACTGATCTAGCCCAGTGTCTCAAATGGTAGCAGGTGCCTTTGAAAACCTATATTGCTCCTTCCCCCAAACTATTCTAGGGAATTCCTATTCTTTTCCTTTAGGAAGGAGTTTCCAACCTATAAAATGGACCACAGAAATTAGGTTGCCCATTGTGGGGCTTCCGGAGTCACATTATTGGCCCCTTCAGACTCCCAGGTGAGACCCAAGGAGCATAATTTGCTGCAGCTCCTTTCTGATGTTAGAAACTCACCTGAAGAGATCCTGGGAAGAAGCAGTTATGTGAAATAACAAGGGAGAGCAGTGAGTGCCTACTACTGCTCGGACAGTAATTCTCCTCCAAGATGACCCTTGCCCACTACCCTCCCTGCCCTCAGACTTTGGTTCGAATGTCTCTTCTTCCTGTTCTGGGTCTTACTTACACCTGCCATGCAGGTGCCATGAGGTGTGAGGTTACTCCTTTTCTAAATAAAACGGCATCTGATCTCTGCTGATAACCCATTCAGGTAGAAAGGTGGTACTCTGGGGCTGAGGCCTGGAAAGAACCTCTGTGTGTCCAGAAGGGCCCTTTTTGCCAAACGAGAGCAAACAAGTACCCATGGATCACCTCCTTTGTAAATAATGCCCCTCTGAGATGCTCCCCTTTCATTGCATGTTTGTTTCCCAGTGGTCACAGCACTTGGGTTAAAGTCAGCTTGCTCTTTCAGGCTACTCCCTCCAGCCAATCCGGACACCAGCCTCTTCCACCTCGTGTACGTGGATGCCATCGCCATAGCCATTGTTGGGTTTTCAGTGACCATCTCGATGGCCAAGACCTTGGGAAATAAACATGGCTACCAGGTCGATGGCAATCAGGTAAAAATCATTACTTTTGTACAGATGTTCCCTAGTGATACAGTCATCATGCTCTGCTATGAAAGGCAAGTGAACTTGATTCCTCTGTCTTGATCAAAAAACGTGTAGTTTGATGGTGGATGTATTTAAATCATGATTTATTGAACATTACATTTTTTTATAATTAATTTAGATCAGATCATTATCATACTCATCCCATGGGCAGAGGTCCAGCTAGAAAGGTGAAATCTCCCATCTGAGGTTTCCAGTTTGCCATACTGCTATTGATGTTATCACTGTTTTTAGTTGTGTTTGTTTGGTTGTTTTTTTTCAATTACAGTTGTCATTCAATAGATGTGATCACTTTTTAAAGGTCACAGATTGGGAATAAAATGTTTTTCCAGAACCATTTTTACTCCTCAGGAAACCTTCTCTTTGGTCATTAAACGTTGAGTGTATGATTCATCACTCAAACTCCACCGTGTATTCTTTGTCACCTTCTTTTATAACATAGCAACAGATAAGGTATTTCATCTGAATGCCATGAGCTATAATTTTGGCATGACAGTGTCTGTTTTAACATGCTTTGTGTTTCTAAGAGGAGAGGAGATGATCCACATTCATATGAATCACAGTGATCCAACCAGGAAGACCAGAGTAGCCCTGAGGGCCGGACTCACTGTCCCAGGAGGACACTGACGTGTACTCTGGTTGAACAAGAGCCAGGCATTCAAAAGATGTCAGAACTACACACCACAATCCTATATACCTTAACAACAAAAAAGTTTCATCCCTAGCCAATGGACACAGACAGTAGGGGGGCGAGGGCATGTGCTGGGGGGCGGGAGCGGCCGGGGAGAGGTCAATAGGGGGGAAAGGAGACATGTGTAATACTTTCAACAATAAAGAACTTAAATTTTAAAAAAGGATTGTCCCTTAGAGAGTATTTGGGAAAGAAGGGCTGAGTGCAGCATTTACCACCAACACTAAAAATTCAAAGTGTTTCCCACCCCCACCTTAAATTATGTAATAATCCCTATTTTGAGTTCATACTAAACCATTTCTTATATCTGAAGAGACAATGAAGAAACAGCCTATTCTGCTGAAAATGTATATTACGTGGGCCATCGCACCTTTCTAAAGAATAACGGATCTCTTGTGTGCTTTGTTTCCACATGGAAAAGGAGCTCATTGCGCTGGGACTGTGCAATTCCATTGGCTCACTCTTCCAGACTTTCGCAATTTCATGCTCCTTGTCTCGAAGCCTTGTTCAGGAGGGCACTGGAGGGAAGACACAGGTATGTATACGACTGGCTTCTCGGGACTGGTGATTTGGGTGGTAATTTAATTTTAATCCCTTGGTTCTTTTCTGAACCCGAAGCTATTCTGCCTGAAGATTCATGCTCCAGTGAGCTGTGTAGTGAATCAGAAAAAAAGTACGATTGATTGAAGCAAATCCCAAGGAGCTAAATTTATAGGAAAGAGGTATACTCTCCAGCTTAATCAAAAAATTATACGATACTCCTTGCTATCATAAACCTCAAATCTGAGACATAGGATGTTGTCATGAAAGCCTCAGACTGAGAATGGGAAGGATGCCAGCACTATCCAATAGAACTTCCACCAGTGATGGAAATATTCAGTATTTGCACCATCCTGTATGGCAGCCACTGGCCACTTGAGGCTCTTGAGCATTTACAATGTGACTAGTGCGAGCAAGACCTTAATTTTTTACTTTAGTTTAAATTCTTTTAATTTAAAGAGCTACGTGTGGCTGGTGGACACCACATTGGACAGCAGAGTCTTATCTGACCTCTTCTGGCCCTTACGGGTCTCAGATCAGCACCAGACATCTCCTTTCCCCACCCTGGCAAGCAGATTTCAGTCAGGGTATTTCAGCTTCTGTTTAAAAGCTGTAAGAGGAACCAGAACTTCAGAGAAGTGGGAAGGAGTTAATAGGTTTATGAAATGGTTTGAGTGACTTAGATGAATTCATCTTTTCTTGATCGTCTCACATTGCTTATCAAAAGACTAGGACCAATCTATGCTGGCCTCTTACTCTCTCCTAAAAGCCCCTTCCATGTGTCTTTTCTCATGCAGCTTGCAGGTTGTTTGGCCTCGTTAATGATTCTGATGGTCATATTAGCCACCGGATTCCTCTTTGAATCATTACCCCAGGTGTGTAGCTTGGACTTGGTGTGAGGTTTTCCATGTGTACAGACTTTGCTATTTTATTTGTTTATATTTTTGTGGATGTCTCATGGGTCTTTACTGTAACCCTAGCAGGGTGGTATGGGAAAGGGCCAAGGCTAGGACCAAGATCCTGGTCCACAATCTACCAGCAACTGGGACCTTGGGAAAGCCGTCTCAACATCTCTGGGTCTCAGTTTACCTGCAAAGAGGGTGTTTGCACTGGCTAGTCTCCAAGGTCCCTTTCTCCTTGATCTTCTCTCACCTAATACTTCCTTTTAAAATCTGAGATGGCCTACACTCCTAAGACATTTGTTTACTGACATATTTAATCTAGTAGAGATGACGAACAATGTTAGAGTAAAGAAAATCAATGTAGAAAGGCCATTGGGTGAAATAACTCCTCGAGTACCAAGTTTAATTCTGAACCTCTTGACTACCATGCAGGTTTGCTGCTAGGATATAAGCCTGGTTTTCCAAGGCCCATTTTAGCTAACCAAGTCCTGAAAATCCAGGTGTTCATGGCTCCAAATGTACCATCACTGCCGCGTAGGAAGTGAGTGGGGAGAGGGTGTGGGAGGGCAGCAGGAGGACAGTGAGGAGCCAGCAAACGGGGCGGTTTGGACGCAAGAGGAGAGGCAAGTGTGGCTGTGCTGTGTTTCAGGCTGTGCTGTCCGCCATTGTGATCGTCAACCTGAAAGGAATGTTTATGCAATTCTCAGATCTCCCCTTTTTCTGGAGAACCAGCAAAATAGAGCTGGTAAGTAACAAAGGTGATTGTTAGGTGATTGATCATAGCAACACAGGGATTAGTGCTGATAAAAACGTGAGAATTATAATTTAGCACAGTCAGTTGTTATATGCAGTATCCAGTTAGGCAAGGTTACGTACCGTGTGTGTGTGTGTGTGTGTGTGTGTGTGTGTGTGTGTGTATATAACTCTAGGAAATTGTTAACAGGATTCTCCATAAAGCTTTCTGTGTTTCATTCAGACCATCTGGCTTACGACTTTCGTTTCCTCCTTGTTCCTGGGGTTGGACTATGGTTTGATTACTGCTGTCATCATTGCGCTGATGACTGTGATTTACAGAACACAGAGGTGAGTGTACAGATTGGGATGTGTGAGTGTCCTGCCCGAGATTGCAGTGTTGACTTTACGTGGATTGTATCTGTCTACAGACAGAGCATCTTGACGGTGAAGGCAGTGTTCCTAGAGTCCAGAGTCAGGCACATAGTGTGTTCTCTGAATACTTATCGAGGGAATCCAACCAGAAAATCAGCCAGTGTTTGTATTGTATATTCTAACTCACAAAGCACTCGCCTCTGCATGCTAAGAGGCACCAGGACATAGTACCAAGACCATGGAATGTCACAGCAAAGACTTTGGGACATTTTCTGGCTCTCAAAGCTCCCTGACAACCCACCTTACCTCAGTGGGCTTCAATTTATCAAACAAAACTTAAGAAAACTTCTATGCTAACTGGAGATTTTTATTTTCTCCCCACCTCTTCAGTTGACTACCCACACCCCGGTCAGAGACTCCGGGAAACAAAAAGAAAACCTCTTCTTAAGTAGAGTAGGATGACAGTTCTATCTACTGAGTAGAATGAGAACTTGAGTCATGTATGGCATGACTTGAACTCTGCACAATTCGTTTTTACCCCCGTCTTTAAATGCCCAAGTCTTTTTTCCTGATCAGGTCGTTGATATGGTAGGTGTCTGGTGTGGTGTGTATTTGTATGGTATGTGTGTGTAATTGCATTGTGTATGTGTATGTGAAGGGTATGTGTCATATGTGGGGTATGTGTTTCTGTGTGTCTGTGTGTGTTATTTGTGTGATGTGAGATATATTTGCTGTATGTGTGTAATGTATATGTTGGGAGTAAGGTGTAGGGTGTGTGTGGTGTGAGGTGTGTGGGGAATGTTAGGTTTGGAATGGCACTAGGAATGTGAAAGGCACCATATAAGGATCAAGTATTCCTGAATTCACTAGCACATCCATACATGACATTTAAATGTGTACAACTTCATTTTTCAATTACATACTGGGTCTCAGCACAATGGTATTTTAACACATTCACTCTCTCTCTTCAGTCCGAGCTACAAAGTCCTTGGACAGCTTCCTGACACTGATGTGTATATTGATATAGATGCATATGAGGAGGTAGGATCTTTTCTATCATTTTAAACGGTTGTAAGCATATGATGTGATATAATGTGATTGACTAACTAAATTTTATTTTCACCTAGGACAAAAAGTGGGGGTTAAAAGGAAAGAAGTGTACTGGTCAAAGTGAAAATCCTGAATATTGATTTACTCTCTGGATTCACTTTTATAGCTTACACTATACATTATGCTGTACATTAATTGCTCAACCTCCTAATATTTATTTTGTCTCTTTTTTAAATGAGGATAAATATATATTGTTGGAATTAAGGTATATATTTACAAAATACTGAAACTGAGAGGATGGTTTGTATGTGCATGATTTTTTTCTGATGATTTAAACTGATGGTAAAATATTAACTATGTAAAATATAGGTTAAAATCAGGGTTTAAAATATCCTTGATTTTGAATGTTCTTATGTGGAATCTCAAAGACTTTTATAAAATCTTTTAAAACTAGTTTTCTCTGTTTTGTTTTTTCTGGAGACGAAATTCTCAGATTCACTGTAAGATATTAGGAAATGAGATTGTATTAGGATTACTGTTTTCTCCTCTTTCCGAAGAATTATATGCTGAATTACTTGTTTCCAAACTGCATTCCAGAGACAAGGCTTTTTTTTTAAGAGATAGAAACATCAATGATGAGAGAGAATCATTAATTAGCTGCCTCCTGCACACCCTATACTGGGGTCCAAGCCCACAAGTCCACTCAACCACTGAGCCATGCCAGCTGGGCTCCCTGTGTTTGCTTCTATGTATTAGGGTAGAGTGGCCTTGTGTAGCAGGTGTCCTATAGGGCCCAGTGGCTCAGCCTTCCCAGTCACCTGAGCTGAGCACACTAGGTGTGCCCCTGTGTAGGCTGTGTATACAGTCTTGTAGTTGAGCCTTGATTGCTATTGGCATCACTGAGAGGAATTGACCTCCAGGACAATTGGCTGTGAGAACCAGCTGTGACTACAGTGGAAGAGCTGCTGTTCAAGAGACACTCCTATGGAGTAGGACTTGCTTCGGTGAGGCGTTAGTGTTCACTGAGTTTGCCGCTTGAGTGTGTTGCTCATGGATGTGTAAAGTTGTAATCTGGTGTGGACTGAAACTGTCCATTGGGTACAGTGGCTCTGGGGCCTCCCAGGAAATGCAAAGTCAACTACTACCTGAGGCCACCCAGCAGAAGCCACAGAGCGATCTGCATATGGCTGCTATTTGTGTGGGGCTTGGAAGTGCCCAGGCTAGGCCAAGCTGTGAAGCAAGGCAGGCTGCTGCTAGTGCCAGGTCTTGCTGATGGCCAGCTGCTGCTTGTTTGAGAGATTATAGGTAAGTCTGAAGTCTGAGCCAGGACAGACCATTCATATGGAAAAGCCATTGCAAACAGCTTGGGTGGGGCTGCAAATTGGATGGGGTGGGGTCTCAGGAAATCACCAGGGCAGAGAAAACAGTATGAGAAACTCAGATATGGCTGCCAGTCATCTCTGCAACAGGGGGAGGTCTCAGCATAGGAACAGTGACCCCAGTGAGCACCCCTGTCTGAGAGAAAGCCACCCCGAGTGCTTACTCCAATGCCAGATAATCTAGTTTCTCCCCGTATGTTTCTGGATTCCCCCAAACTGCTGCCCCAGCGCTGGAGCTCACAGGGAGCAGGACCATGTAAGTGCATGCGCTGTCCTTTAAGAGGAACTGCTGGGTCTCCAGCAGCCTCAGTGTCACTCAGTCACAGTTCCTGCTGGTTTTACAGCCCAAGTTATGGGGACTTCTCTTTTCAGCTCTGGAACCCTGGGCTGGGGTCCAAAGTGAGGCTGGGACCCCTGTCTTCTCACAAGAGGCCTCTGCAGCAGAGATATCTTCCCGATTTAAAAATAAATAAATAAAAGCCACACAGTGTCGGACCAGCCCATTGTCGCCTCTGCCCCTCCTACCAGTCTCTATATACTTTCATCTTTATTCTCTACTCGTAAGACTTCCATTTAGCCAGATTTCAGGCGGTTCTGAATGATAGTTCTGTATCTAAGTTGTAATTTTGATGTGGTTGTGGGAGGCAGCGAGTACTGGCGTTTACCTATGCCGTCATCCTGGTTCTCTGATCAAAATGTGCATTTTAAAAGGCTTTCTTCTCGGTCTCCTTCCTCCAGAGCACGAGTAGAGAGACATTATTTTATCTAAACACTATTAAGAGGGCCCTTAGCAACCTCTGTGTGAATTTTCAGGTTGGAAGAGGGAGGCTATTGCAGTTTTGATTCTGAAATATTTCCATGTTTTAAATTCACTAACATTTTCTTTCTTAGGTGAAAGAAATTCCTGGAATTAAAATATTCCAAATAAATGCCCCAATTTATTATGCAAATAGTGACTTGTATAGCAGTGCATTAAAAAGAAAGGTGAGTCACAAAAAATTAATTTTACATTGTTTCTCTTTCTACATTTTTGTAGATGTGTGTGTGTATATATATATATATATAACCTTTTAAAATGTATGTGTACATTTTTGTATATATGTGTGTGAGTATATATATATATATATATATATATAACCTTTTGAAAAAAATTTTAAGAAAAGGTGAAAAAATAATTTTAGATTTCTTGCTCTTGGGATCACAAGAGTTCCTTCGGTCATGATTAGAACTTGATCCTACCCTGTCCAGTTTATAGGAAATCCTCACAATCAACCCAAAGTCTATTAAATATAAGAATCTGAGAAATCTAAGTTTGAAAAATGCTACTTTAAATTCCTCTTTAATATTTAGCTTCTGTTTGACTTGAATCAAGACCAAGAATAAGAAAACATACTAAAATTCTTGTAATGAGGGAATAATTCAGTTCAGGGATCTGAGGGAAAGGTAGAGAAAGGTTTGGGGGGGTTCCTGGGAGCCAAGAAGTGATTTTGCAAATATTGCTCTTCTGTAAAGACGGGAGTGAACCCAGCACTTATTATGGGAGCAAGAAGAAAGGCCATGAAGAAGTATGCTAAAGAAGTCGGGAATGCAAACTTAGCCAACGCAACCATTATCAAGGCGGTGAGTGGTCTCTTCAGTGTAATTTTCCCTTCTCTCTTGATTCATAGTGGCCCCCACCTTTATTCATGATTGAAATTTTAACACAGCATGAAGTCCCTAAAATAAGAAAGCTTAGAAATAATCTAACTATCCTTTATGTATTAAAAATGCATGATAAAAAATAAAAATGCATGATAAGGTTAGTTATGAGAATGCTTCTGAAATAAGTAGTGATATAGGCTCAGGAAAACATTATTGTTTGTTATTTCAGTAATCCTCACCCGAGGATATTTTTCATTTAATTTTTAGAGAGAGTGAAAGGGAGGGAGAAAACACAGAGAGAGAAACATTGATGTGAGACACATTTATTGGTTGCCTCCCACATGCCCCTGACTGGGGCCGGAATCAAGCCTGCAACCAAAGTACCTGCCCTTGACTGGAATTGAACTCAGGACCCTTCAGTCTGCGGACTGACGCTGTATCCACTGAGCAAAAGCAACTAGGGCGGAAAATATTACTTTTAAAAAGTAAACATCATACAGAACCTTAATAAATTTTATCATTAGTATTTAGCCATAGATTCATTCAGCTTATAGTCAAAAAGCTCAAAGGCTGGTTTTTACTGTCCAGGCTTATGGTAACTTATGGTCTATCATAAGTTAATAGAATTATTTTAGAAGTTAGGGGAAAATGGACTAAGAGTAGATTTCATTGAGCCAAAAAAAAGGCAAATAAACTGAGCTAAAATTGAATATTATGCACACATTTTTTTGTCACATTACAAGGCTGGGATTTGGCAAATATTTTAGAAAAGATCTGGTGTAGTCAGTAGCTTGAGACTCTAAAGACTAATTTTTCCTTATAACTCTCAGGACCAAAATACATAGAATTCTGGTGTGATTTAATTTTTGACACAGGATGGAGAAGTAGACGGGGAAGATGCTACGAAGACTGAAGAAGAGGATGATGAGATAAAATTTCCCCCAGTAGTCATCAAGACCACAATTCCTGAAGAACTGCAAAGATTTATGCCCCCAGGGGACAATGTCCACACTGTCATTCTGGATTTTACACAAGTCAATTTTATCGATTCTGTTGGTGTAAAAACTCTGTCAGGGGTAAGCATCATCGTGAACAAGTCATTTAATCTCTCTGTGCCCAGTTTTGCCATCAGTAAAAATCAGACAGTTGAACTTAGAGTCCCTTTTCGACGCTTAAACATCTTTTGTTGTTGTGTGTTTTTTTCAACTTTTGATTATGGAAAATGTCAAAAATATTCAAAAGAGCACAGTGTAATGAACCCCCGCATAAGTATCACTCAGCTTCAACAATTATCAATTTATGGTTAATCTTGTTTCACTTGTCCCCCCACACCCACTTTCCCCTTCTCTTATTTTGAAGCGCATGCCAGTCACCACATCGTCTGTAAATATTTCAGTACATATCAGACCTAAATAAAATTTATAGACCTAAATAAAATGTAACAAGAATTCTTTGGTATCCCTAATTATCACTGTCCATATAAAAATCAAAAGAAATATACAATTTTTAAATGATTAGCTCAAAAATGCTTAATTATTGAAGCAAAGTAGTTCAAGTGAATGCACTAGAGTGTCTTATATCAGTGAAATACATATTGGTAAAAATAAACTTGCATTTGGCACAGTCAAGAGAAACTAAACTTTATTTCAACATTATTACAGATTGTAAAAGAATATGGAGATGTCGGTATTTATGTGTATTTAGCAGGATGCAGTGGTAAGTACACTTCTAGAATGAGGACAAATATTATCATTTTGATTTTTTTTCTCTTTTTTCAGTAACTGCATTTGGAAATATTTCAATCTAATTTTAGTTTTTAGTGAAAGTGAAAATTATTCTTCTGAAAATCACTCTAAAGCTAGCTTTGAAATTAGCCACTTAACAGGCACTCCTGTCACTGGGCTCCTTGTGGCAGCCTCCTGAGCTGCAGTTGGTGGAGAGGAGCTAATAAACCATCACTCTGGGCTGGTATATTTCTTAGTAATTATTTAATGGCTGCCGTAAACTTACTTATATAAAATCATGTAGGTTTTTCTATACAATGCCTGCTTTCCTGTTTCATATTAAATTTTGGTTAAAACACTGCTTGGAAATGAACTCTACATAACAGCAAAAATAAAAACTGCTTGACAGTGTGCTCTGCAGGCAAACTGTGGAAGAACAGGCACTCAGCCCTTGCTGGTGTGAGTGCAGAACGGAACAGCCTCTGTGGAGGCTCTCAAAGTCAAAAACACATTTGCCTTTTAACCCAGCAAATCCAGCAACGTGCTACACACACTCAATAAGAAACACCTACGTGGTTAGTGGTCCCAGTACTGTCTCTGAAAACTGTTAATAGAGTGGAAAAGCTCAACTGTCAAACAAAAGGGACCAAGTAAGACAACGAGGCTACACCTATGAGATCGAATACCATGTAGTCATAAAAATTGAGAAGATTTAAATTTTTTAAATATTCAGGATAATATATAGTATGCTTTCTTTTGGGTGAGAAAAGGGGGGAAATAAGAATAAATGTTTATATATTTACTTACATTTGCATAAAGAAATACTGGAAAAATGCATTAGAAAATAATGAAAGTAGCCACCTGCGCCTGGGGGTGTGAGGCCATGGGGACAGGAACTGGAGTGAGACTTTTATTACCATTCTAATATTTGAACTCTACGAAAGTGGGTTTGTTTTTGATGTTCAAGACTGATGCCCAGAGTGCAGACTAATTTTCTTTTCTTCTTTCCTAGCACAAGTTGTAAATGACCTCACGTCAAACTTCTTTTTTGAAAATCCCGCCTTAAAGGAGCTGCTGTTCCACAGCATCCACGATGCCGTCTTAGGGAGCCAGCTTCGCGAGGCGCTGGCTGAACAAGAAGCCTTGACTCCTCCGCCCCAGGAGGATGCGGAGCCCAATGCCACTCAGGCGGAGGCGTGAGGAACTCAGCCCGGGATCGGGTATGAGCCTCTTCCAAAACGACTAATTTACACATTTTAAATACTAGACACGAGATTTTTTTTTCTAAGAGTAAATACGAGTAGTCGAGGCTTGATTTGGAGGGTGAATGACGCATAGCAAGATGTATCTTACTTGTGTGGTTTTCTTTTAATTGGCTATTTCCAAGATGAATTGGCCTCTTACCTGAATTTATTGTGCAGTGACATTTCTGTTACTTTTCAGTATTATCGTTGTCAGCTAAGCACTTAAGCATTTTTCTCTTTAAGCACTTTACCTACAGATCAGTTATGCTGTCACCAGACAGGTAGTGTTCCTTGCTTTTGTACTTGTTGCCCTACAGACTTTCTGTAATGAGAGTTATTGAACAAAGGTGGCATACCCACGGTTTTCTAGTTCTTCTTTTGAAATAAATAAGCTTTCATTTTTACAGATGCAATATAAGTGCATTACAGAAAAACAGAAAAGCAAAAATGAGAAAATAAAACATGATACTGCCACCAAAAAATATCACTAACAACTTAATGCATATCCTTCCATATCTTTATGAATATATATTTATATCTTTTAACCAAAATAAGATCATACGCCACACAATGTTCTGTAACCTATTTTCTTCCATAAACAATTTCCATTTTCTCATTCCAGAACATTTTTACCATACTCAAATTTACCCTACTTGTCCCCAAATTTGTAGTTGGTTTGTCCAAACTAGTATCTATTCTATGACCTTCCACTATAACTGATCATGTCCCTTTAAATCCTTTTAAGTCTAGCTAGCACAGTCCCTTTTTTTTTTTAATGACATTGACTCGTTAAAGAGACTGGGGAAGTTGTCCTGCAGAATCCCATATTGCTAACATGTCTACTTGCTTTCTTAAGGTGTTATTTAGCTTGTCCTTTTATATCCTGAACCACCTGTGATCTAGAAGTTATATCTAGAGGCCTCATGGATTTGAAAAAAAAATTTTTTTTGCTAGAATATATCATAGATGAGACACATGCTTTAAATTGTATCACATCAGAAAACACATCACATCTAGTTGACCCTACCATTCAATGCTAAGATAAATCTACTAACAGTCTAATCCCCTCAATTACGTTTTCACCTTTGTGACTAGGAAGTTATCACCATGGTGTTCCTTTGGCATCTAATGAATTCCCAGTTCCCCATGAGCCATTCACCCAGGGGTTTTAACATCTGGTGATAATACTTGCCTAAATCAGTAAATGCTCAGGTTTGTGATTTTTTTTCCAATTTTCATATTCCTTCTGCATTTATTAGTTGGTGTTTCTATGTAAACTATAGCTTTCCTTCCTTAACTTGAGCTATTTAGTCATCCTTAAATACAGTTCTTACTAGAAAGGCAAGTTTATTTTTCCCTTTTACTATTAACTTCAAAAAAGTTGGTTTAACCCTGACCGGTTTGGCTCAATGAATAGAGCATCAGCCTGTGGACTGAAAGGTCCCAGGTTCGATTCCAGTCAAGGGCATGTACCTTGGTTGCAGACACATCCCCAGTACCGGGTGTGCAGGAGGCAGCTTGTTTCTCTCTTGATGTTTCTAACTCTCTATCCCTCTCCCTTCCTCTCTGTAAAAAAAATCAATAAAATATTTTTTTAAGTTGGTTTAATAAATAGAAGGTGACAAGTTAGGTTTCATTATAAATATAGACTCATGAATTCTTAATGTGTTTCAGTCTGTTATAGTTATTCTTTTGGTGCTAAAATGATCACAATTGTGACCAGTAGGAGCCCCTGGAAATGTTGTTTCTAATAGTGAAGTAGTCTTAAAGACCATGTATTTAACAAAACTAATGCCTTCGTATAACTTAATATTTTCCTTAGAAGTCCAGAAGAGTTATCCGTTAATTCTTCATCAAACTCAGTCATAAGCCTATGAATGAGCAGAATGCTTATTTCAAGAACTCTTTAAAATTGTTCCAAAGGAGTGGGGGAGACTATTAAGCCAACTTGTCATCAAAAGTTATTGTTACAGTGGGGCCTTGACTTACTAGTGTCCCGACTAAGTTAATTCTTCATCAAACTCAGTCATAAACCTATGAATGAGCAAAATGCTTATTTCAAGCACTCTTTAAAATTGTTCCAAAGGAGTAGGGGAGACTATTAAGCCAACTTGTTATCAAAAGTTGTTACAGAGGTAACAAATCACTCTAATTCAAAGCACAAGTATTAGCTAACCTGCCTAAAGCCTCCTATGCTAAGATTTCCTGCTAATAGTCAGTTTGTCTTTATATGTTTTTCTTTTTTAAAAAGTTTTCTTATTGACTCCTTGTCTTAGTTTTCATGAAGAAAACACGCAGGAGAAAAGTGGTCAGATGCCAGGAAAGAACTGTGTGAGCATGGGTCTACTCAAAAACAAACACTATGTTTTGTTTGCTTTAACTCCCATGAGGCTTCTCAGTAACTTTACTAATTCAAAGTAGACTCCTCCCTTTTAATCAACTATTTCCCTACATCTAGAGTGAAATTAGATTTACATCCAGTTATTTCCTTGGCAATCATCACACGCAAGATCCGATACATCTGCATTCTGATACAGACTGCCTTCTGAAAAAGCATGTAGTTATAGAACCTCACCTTATACTAGAAACTTTTGTAAAAGGGCCTGCATCATTTCGGCCATTAAAGTAGAACCTAAGGATTGTAAGCAATATTATAGAATAGTGCATTGCATATTCCTTAGCACCAGCCTTCAACAAATGCTTTGCACATAATAGTGACTCAAGCCTTAGTTGTTGATAGGTTGAAAGTGTACAAAAAAAAATCTTTGTATCTTACAAACATATATTTTTTCTGTCCTTTAATGTTTAACCTATTTTAAATAGAATTCTACCATGTACATAAAAGGCACTTGTCTTACTGATGGGAAATTTTTTCAGTATGCCTCTGAGAATCTAAGAATGCATTTCAAAATGTATTTTATCTACATGTAAATATTTTGGAATGGTTCACTTAGAATTATTTCACATAGTGGAAAATTTCTTGACTCTTTACTTAGTCACGTTTTGTCTCTACCTTCTTTCTGGATTTTAATAGCTGCTAGTGTACGCCTGTTTTTCAGCCCTGGTTCAAATTCAGATTCTTACTGCCCTGTCAATATGTAAGTATTTTGGAATGGTTCACTTAGAATTATTTCATATAGTGAAAAATTTCTTGACCCTCTTTTACTTAGTCACGTTTTGTCTCTACCTTCTTTCTGGATTTTAATAGCTGCTAGTGTATGCTTTTCTGTTTTTCAGCCCTGGTTCAAATTCAGATTCTTACTGCACTGTCAAAATGGGCATAATGTACATCGATAAATATAGGACTAGCCTTTCTTATGGTAGTAGGGGAAAGCCGTTTTCAGGAAGGTCCCATAGAGAAATTCTTTCTTTCTCAAATCCTGTGTAATATGACAGTGGTTGATCTCTACCTCATGGATGGATGGAATGTTTGAGAATAATGTGAACCGGGCCTCAGGAAGCTAGTTCATGTCGTAGACACTGTGTACTCATATGGCAGCTGATGGTAGATCCCAATTGCCAATCTCATCTGCAGTGGGACTCAGAGAAACCCTGAAGGATATGAACCCTCTGCAAGCCCTGGAGTAGCTCCTTGGTAGTTTTCAGGTAACATCTCAATATCCACTCCGTGTGGTTTGATCCTGTGCCCTTACCTGTTTCACAGAGAAAGGAGGTGCTTGCCTCCAAAGGTACCTTTTGAGAAAATGAGTCTGCCCTCCTGTGTGCCTGGAGGGCCAGCAAACACAGATAATTTGCCCTGGAGTGAGTAGGTGTGGTTTTGTTTGTTTTGTTTTAAGGGTTGGGGGTGGGGGAGGGGGGGTGTGCCCTTGTGTGGGAATGGTATGTGGGAAGGCTTTATCTCCTATGTCTGCCCCTTTAAAGATAGTAAGTCCATTTAAATTCTAAGATCCAATAAAACTTACCTGGTGTGAGCCTGTATGTTTTAGTGAGTGCAAAAGTGCTGTTGGTCCTTTTTAGTGTACCTTTCAGGAATGCGTTTATGATTCAGTATGTTTAGATTCTTGATAATATGGTTTGAGTGCTGTTAAAAGTTGATATGAGAACTGATAGAAGTATTATCTAATTCTCCAAACATAACCAAAATGCATGCAATGGTTTTGAAGCCCCTCATATCCCAACAAAATGTTCAAAAGCTAGCTGCCTGCTTACTGACTTGGATGTGACCAAGTTTGAGCATCTCACAAATCCATCTTGCCTTTGAAAAGCTTACCAACTTTTTCATTATACTGGTATACAGCATTTACTTTATGTAACAGATGAACCTGACCTTTGTGGAAATTAAATTTTTATAAATCTGATCACATTTTTAAATGTTAAAAATATTTTTTTTAAGTATTACTCCAGTATTACTTTTCTAGTCATCAACCCTTTGTATTCTGATTTATCTATCAGCACCCTGGCATGTATAAACATCTCTCTACACAGATATACACATGTACATGTGCATTTTAGGTGAAGGGAATTACTGGTGAATGTAAATTTTACGTTTTTAAATATGGTATAAGCATGCTAATCTAGATAATGTTGACACTATCTGCATATACATGCCTGGGTAGAAACACCCACATTTTTCAAATAATTTATTGTATATTTGATGCGTGGCCAGTTAGATTTTTGTCCTGTAACTGAGATGTCAAGATTGAGCTTATAACATGTTGGGCCTGAGTGAGGGCAACATATCCAATTTGAGTTGTCTCAAATTGATGCATGTGATGTATGTGGCTATATGAAAAAGTGGTAAGACTTCAAAGAGCATATTCTAAATGCTTACATTTATCAAAATGTTAGAGCAAACCATTTCTAGGTTCTGCTTATATTTTATACCTCATGAAAGACTAGGGCAGGCTTAGAGGGAAAAAAATTTGATCAATTTCACAAAAATGAAAAATCAAAAAAGGATGTGGTTGGATTTTATGAATAAAGGGCTTTAATTTTTCTGTTTGAAAACTTTCCGTGTTTTAAATATTTCAATGTAATACAGCATTTTCTATGTTTTCAACTTTTTCTTTTGTAAATTAAACTGTATCCACCTCTATTTTGCATTACTTATGAATATTGAACTGCAATAAAAACATTCATTATTGTGCTTGAGTCTCAGAATTTGGGGGAAGGAGGGAATTGTGGAAGGGGTTTGGTGTTGTTTGCACAAGAAATTTTAAAGAAGTCTGTTGAAAATTTCAATGCAACTTATTTTTAATACCAAAATTTAAACCATTAATTTATAAAATGAAAAAAGTACTTATCTGTACAAAGCCAATTCTGGATTTTCTAAATTAGATTATGTGTATATACTTTTTGATTTCACTGTAAATCAATTATTCTTGATTAATTTGAAATTAAGTCAAACTAAAATCAACGATTAAAATCAATTATTAATTTGAAATCAAGTCAAATAGTAAAGCAGAACATATTACATAAGATGCTTCTTCCACTCTAAAAAACGTTTGGCCAAAGCTTTATTATGCAACGCAGTAGGGAGAAATCATGGAAATGCATGTGGTCATGTGCCCAGATGAGCTATTCTGATGAGGGCACGATAGCACACTGTTTAGGAGCACAGGGGATAGAGCTGATAAACTTGGACTTTAATCCCAGCTCTGCAACAAGTAATTTGGTAGGCAAGTTTTTGCATTCATTAGATCAAGATCCATTAGATCTACCTCACTGGGCAAATGAGAGGGTATAAGGACATATGTACAGCACCCAGCCAATATATGCCTCAAACATACATGCTCTAAGCAAGCACTTTAGGCTATGAAACCCTTAAATGGTAGTGGATCAAAAAATAACGTACACTGTAATAACCTTTTGTGCCTAATGATACTAAATATCACCTTTTATTATACTACAGAGAAAAAGTATCTGAAAAAAAACATTTTAAAACCATTTATTTTTGTGTGAAATGGTTATTTAAGTCTATATAAGCTTAGGATTCCAATTAAAAGAAGTGTTTTCATGAAAGCTCAGGGCTCAGTTGTATGTCATGTAGCGGGGAGTAGCACTGAATTTGGCATAGGACTTAATGACCTTATTTACAGCTTCCAAGAAATCCTTCTCAGTAGCTATTTTTCGCCGGGCTCTGATGGCAAACATACCAGCTTCTGTGCAGACACTTCTAATCTCAGCACCTGTCAAACAAAAAGAAAATAACAGGCTTCATTAAAGCAGCCTGGACAGACAGACCAGCAAATATAAACAAGACCTTTCAACCTACCAGTGCTATTTGGACACAGTCGTGCTAACAATTCAAATCTGATATCTCTTTCAACACTCATTGAACGCGCATGGATTTTAAAAATGTGAGTCCGGCCCTAAAAACAGGGGAATTGAAAAATATTACAATGGAAAACATCACAGGAAGAAAAATGTCAAAAATCCCTTTTCTAAGAAATGGTTTTCTGACCTCTAGATCAGGTAAGCTAAATTCAATCTTCCTGTCCAGTCTCCCTGGCCTCATCAGTGCTGGATCCAAAGTGTCAGGTCTGTTAGTGGCCAGCAGTACTTTAATGTTGCCTCGAGGATCAAAACCATCCAGCCGGTTGATCAATTCCAACATCGTTCTCTGTACTTCATTGTCACCTCCAGCACCATCATCAAAACGAGCCCCTAAGACAAAAGGAAAGACTTATCCGGTCACAGGAGCACTAGCATAACCTGAAAGTACTGTTACTCTCAGCTCAAATCATGCCCTTCAGGGCAAGTGAATTCCAACTTTAAGCAAATCCTACAATAACTGCCTGGTTTTCACAAAACTAATTAGAAAGTGACTCTTTCAAAAGGCTTGTCATAGATTTACTTAACATAGACTTCATTAAAGTATTTTTTGCCCTAGCCGGTTTTGCTCAGTGGATAGAACGTCGGCCTGCGGACTGAAGGGTCCCAGGTTCAATTCTGGTCAAGGGCACATGCCCAGGTTGCAGGCGTGATCCCAAGTAGGGGGGCAGGAGGCAACCAATCAATGATTCTTTCATCATTAATGTTTCTATTTCTCTCCCTCTCCCTTCCTCTCTGAAATCAATAAAAATATTTTTTAAATAAAAATAAAGTATTTTTTAAATCTTCTTCAAGGAACTTTGTTTTGAAATCACTCAAAACACCTGTTGTTTAACAATGTACACCAAGACTAGGCAGCAGAATACATGAAACACCTATAATGTAAGAAACTGCCATAATCTTCCACATTTCTCAAAACTCTTCTTAAAAATAAGGCTAGTGCCATAATACAGTAGAAATATAACTTACACCAGCCGTGGGCAAACTACGGCCCACGGGCCGGATCCGGCCGAGGCAACCCATCAATGATTCTCTCATCATTAATGTTTCTATTTCTCTCCCTCTCCCTTCCTCTCTGAAATCAATAAAAATATTTTTTTAAAATAAAAACAAAGTATTTTTTAAATCCTCTTCAAGGAACTTTGTTTTGAAATCATTCAAAACACCTGTTGTTTAACAATGTGCACCAAGACTAGGCAGAATACATGAAACACCTATAATGTAAGAAACTGCCATACTCTTCCATATTTCTCAAAACTCTTCTTAAAAATAAGGCTAGTGCCATAATACAGTAAAAATATAACTTACACTATCACACTATTTTGGATACATTAATGTACTCTCAGATAAATGCCTGTCTCATTTCAACCAAAACACTAACACACTATTTTGGATACATTAATGTACTCTAGATAAATGTCTGTCTCATTTCAACCAAAATAGCAAAAACAAAACCAAACAAAAAATAAGCCTCCAAGTATATATTTTCATTTTAAAATTATAGAGATACATACTGTTGTATTAGTGTATTATGTACAAAATAACACAAAAAAATAAAAATTAAAAAATAAGATTAAATAAGGAAAAATTGGTAGTATTTTCTTCCTGCACTCTAATACTGTTTTAAAATATATTTTATTGATTTTTTACAGAGAGGAAGGGAGAGGGATAGAGTTAAACATCAATGATGAGAGAGAACCATTGATCGGCTGCCTCCTGCATACCCCACACTGGGGATCAAGCCTGTAGCCAAGGTACATGCCCTTGACTGGAATCGAACCTGGGACCCTTCAGTCCGCAGGCTGACGCTCTATCCACTGAGCCAAACCAGTCAGGGCCCTAGTACTGTTTTATACACAACCCACCTTGGAAAGCATAACTTCAGAGCATCCTGACATTGTAAGGCTTATGGCTTATTCCAATGACACTATAAAAATTACTTCAAGATCACCACACTGCATCAATATACTGGGCTCAAGTTAACCACTTGAAGACATTAACTACAGCCTGTCCCAACTCCACAATGTCCACCCAGTATAAAAGCAAGACTCTAGATAACCTAACCACAGTCCCCTAACAGTGTTACAAGGTCCGCTATATTTTCAAGTCATGTTTATCACTAAGTTCCTTAAATAAAAAATGTCTGGCCATATGACACTTCTCCCTAGTAAGGATTATTCCTCTTATAGACTATAACAAAAGTCAAGGCCTACAGAAGTTTCGTTTTCAAAATCTATCACACTACTTTACAGCTCTCAAAAACCCATAAAATAAGCAGGGCAGGAATTATCATGCCCATTATAAGATGAGCAAACTTAGGCTCAAGAGTTAGTTAAAACAAGTGGTCTAGATTGCACAGTTAATAGTGTATTTCATCAGATCTATGAAGCCAACAGTAACAATACTTATGTACACTTTATGAAATACCAGCACCAATTAAATTATGCCCCAGTGCTTTCTTATCACATTAAGTGAAGTTGTATCCCAAGTTGGGAATTGTTCAAGTGTGAAAATATGTCACATGAATGAAATTAGGAAAGTACAAAGATAAAGACTTTGAAAAATAGCAAAGCTATATAACATTTCTTTTTACTTTAAAATACCATCCATACCTCCAATAGCATCAATTTCATCAAAGAAGATAAGGCAGGCTTTTTTTGTTCTGGCCATTTCAAAGAGCTCTCGAACCATTCGTGCCCCCTAATGGGAAAAATAATTTGTTAATTTAGAGTTAATTTTTAAATCTTCAAGAATATAATAAAAAGTTATACTTCAAACTTTTCAATATTGCTAAAAGTATCCTCAACTACTATTATCCCAGGCTTTTTCCAAAAAACAACAACTGAAGTTTGTTACCTATTCCATCAAATTAACCTTATTCATGTTAAATTAATCTTATAAGCCTTAATTAATTTTATGATTCTGTACCTAGTAAACAGCCAATAGCTGTAAGACCTGAAGAGGTCAAATTAATAAATAAAGCCACCATTTCAATCAGTAACACCCGAGGAAATAAAAACATTTGACTTATCACTTGGCATTTCTTATCACTGAATTTGATTTGTAAGTGTTGCTCAGAGACTAAACGTACTGCATAGCTCAATTCATGCAGTTCCTTTTCTAATTCTTATTGTAAGTATTCTAATCATTAACATTTCAGATACAATATATACAGCCCTAGACTTACTCTCTAATGAAAAAATCTGTGTGTGTGAGAGAATGTGTTGTGAGTATAGATAGATGCTCCATGTTCTTCTTTCTCAGTAGACCATAAAAGGTTGGCCCTAAAGCAAAAGCACACTTCTGAATGCATTCACCAGGCATTTCTGGGGTATTTCTCTTACTAACCAAATTTGTAGAAAAAGTCGTATTTCTGAGGAGGATGCATGTTAATTAAAAATGTTAAGCAGGCCCTAGCTGCTTTGGCTCAGTGGATAGAACATCAGCCTGCGGACTGAAGGGTCCCAGGTTCGATTCCAGTCAAGGGCAAATGCCTCGGTTGCAGGCTCGATCCCCAGTATGGGGTATGCTGGAGGCAGCCGATCAATCATGCTCTCTCATTGATGTTTCTATCTCTCCCTCTCTCTTCCTCTCTGAAATTAATTAAATAAATAAAAATAAAAATGTTAAGCAGTTGTTTATTTCCAAATGACCACAAGGGAAAGCTGGTGGCTTCTACATCTACTAATTACAATCCATCAATCAAGAAATTTCAGGTCTCAATCTTTCTATGTGAAACTGCCATTTAAATTTCATCCCTGCTTTATAAATTCTTCACAGATCTACAAATTCTTTGATTATGATCAATTTACTTTACCTCACCGACATATTTCTGCACAAGTTCAGATCCAATAACTCGAATGAAGCAAGCATCAGTCCTGTTAGCAACTGCCCGAGCACAGAGTGTCTTGCCTGTACCCGGTGGACCAAAGAGCAGCACGCCCTTGGGAGGCTCAATGCCAAGGTTAACAAACCTCTCTGGCTGTGATGGAGACACAATATTTATAATTATCACTCACTTTTGTATAATAAAAATAAGACTACTTCTACATCAATATATTTAAACCAAAACTATTAAGTCCACAATCTATATACTTGACCTAAAAGAACTTTACTTATTCTAAAATATAAGATATAAACTAAACTCATATCTATAATAATAAAAGGGTAATATGCTAATTAGACCAGACGTCATTCCAGACATTCTTCGGACAAAGCTGGGGCTGCGAGGGAAGCCCAGATCCCGGGTGCCGGAGGGAAGCTGGTGCTGGCAGCCGGGGGAAGGAATGCCTACTCTTGCACGAATTTCGTGCATTGGGCCTCTAGGAGATACATAAGACTGAATGGCTTTTAAAGGCATTTCTACTATCCAGGCTTAACAATTCTTTTTTTCTAATTTTAAAATAATTGCAGTGTTTAAAGAACAAAAGTAGCCCTAACCGGTTTGGCTCAGTGGATAGAGCGTCAGCCTGCAGACTCAAGGGTCCCAGGTTTGAGTCCGGTCAAGGGCATGTACCTTGGTTGCGGGCACATCCCCAGTAGGGAGTGTGCAGGAGGCAGCTGATCGATGTTTCTAACTCTCTATTCCTCTCCCTTCCTCTCTGTAAAAAAATCAATAAAATATATTTTAAAAAAATAAAAATCATCATTCTCCCCTTTTAAAAAAAATAAAAATAAATAAATAACAAAAGTAGTTTTCCATTATTGTCCCAAGTTTACTTCAATTCCATTTAAGCTCTTTTCTTCTTGACATCATTCAAGCACACGGTTTCTTCTACAATAAACTATAACATATTTAACAAACTGCTAAAGGTTATACGTCAACCTCCTGTGTCACTAAAAGTAGAAAATCTTTCTCTTTTTTTATTTGGCTTGACCACTCAATCCTTTTGCTTTCTCTTCTGGAACTTACCTATTCTCCACACCTCTATCCTCTATCCTCTATCCCCTCAAAAATTTCCATTAAGGATATTATAAAATACAAAAAGCTACCTAATAAATAGGCAATTTTAGTGCACAGCGTACAATAGGCTATCATATCTTTATACAAAGAAATTTAAAATGCAACACTCAGCCACTTACATGAAGTAGAGGGGTTTCAACTACTTCTCGAAGTTTCTCAATCTGTTCCTTACAGCCACCCACATCACTGTATGTGACATCAGGTTTTTCCTCTACCTAAAAGAGGGAAGAAAATGTACAACATATAGCCACAGATTTCTGAATACTAGTCCAAAAGTTCTATCTAGTAGAGTAGACCCAATACCCTAAAGAAAAATCAAATTTATACCAAGTAATAATTTTTTTAAATGGAATATATTGCCCAGTGCACTAGAACCACTTGCTATATTACTTATGATATTAAGAGATAAACTAGCAAAAACTAATAAAGACTTTCTCAACTGAAAAGTGGTTTAGAAAATTTGGGCAAATCAATACATACCCACATATTAACAATAAATATCAGTTAAAGTTCCAAACTTTCTTGAGATGGATGCAGTTGTATTCTAAGTCATGCCATTTCTTTTTCCCCCATAGTTTCTTACCTGCATCATGGTAACTGTTGGGTCAATCTTAGGAGGCAGTGGAATGTGAATTTGATACTTATTTCTGTCCACACTAAAAAGGTAAAAAAGATACTAAGATCTTCAAAAAACTTTCTAAGTGAATTATGTATTCTGTAAACATAAATTACATTAACTCGATCCTTATAACTATCCTCCACTTACACCATGTTACCTTAAATAGGCTGGCAAACTCAACTCTCAAATTCTGCATTTACTTTATGACATTTAAAGTCATTCAATAAAAGCCACAGTGGGGGTGGGGGGAAAGAGGAAGGTGTGAGGTCAGGAAGTGGATGCAGAACAAAGGATGTTCAAACGGAAGTACTCTGCTAGATCATCCCTTGGTATTCCATGGCAACCAGTACATTCATTCAAAAGAAAGCCAAGGATGTGAATGTGACATGGTATCTTTAATGAAAAATGAGTATTTATTATAAATAGTAATCTTACCCAACTCTCATCCCTTCTTCAATGTCAGTAGGTGCTACCTGATCACTGAGGTCCACCACAAACTTGGCAAACTGCTTCACGTTGATAATGTACTTTGGGTCCTCCGAATCAGCATTGATTATCTTTGTACATCTAACACAGCAAAAGACTCGATTAGAGTAAGGAACCGAAACCACTAATAACGAATTCAAGTAACTAGATTCTCCCCTGGGCATGCAGCACACTAATGAGCAGGTGTAAACTAGAACTGCAGAAACTGGGCCACTGTTAAAAGATCCTTTTCTATAGAATATGCTTAATTCCAAGGGCCCACACAAATTAAGCCAAGCCATAACATTTTTAAAAGATACATACCCCTGGAAATTTAACCCAAATATTTCATCATCAGGAAGTTCTCTAATTTCTTGATTTTCATAACTATATTACTTTATTAGTGATACTTCTCTATGTCTTAAGTCAGCAATTTTCAACTGGTGTGCCACAAGAATTTTTAAAACATGCAGTACCTGGCTATTTAGTCAGAGGCACTGACCTCTTTTCCCTTAGACTGTCAAATAAAAAAATGCCAACAGCCAACACAACAAAAGCCATCCAGTTGAATGAATAAAAAGTATACCTTTTTTTGTCCAATCAGCAAATATAGTTTTTGGTGTGCCACAGAATTTTAGTAATTAGTTTGTGTGCCATGAGATGAAAATGGTTGAAAACCGCTGTCTTAAGTTACTTTCCTTTTTATTTTCCCTATCAGAAGACAGTCATCTTGTCTTACACTAAGTAATAAATGTTTTTCCATTCTTTCCTGAGTTTATACAACGACTTTTATTGTTGTTGCAGTTTTTAACTTAAATGTATTTTTTTTCGGTGTGACACAAGAAGGCACATTTATAATTATGTGTACATTATACAGAAAGTACTCTACTGCCTTTCCTCTTCTATATTACTCGTGTACTGAAGAAAAACAAAAACAAAAGACAGAACTCATGTTAGAGAGAACTCATGTCATAATCTGTAACAACAAATACAGGGAAATACAACAGTCTCTGGAGTATGCATACAGGTAGCACGAACAGTAAGGTAAAGATGTTTTGTCCTTGAAGCATTAACTGTGTGACAAAACTGTTTCCTATTACTAGCCAAGGTCTACCAGGGAGGTAGAATTACATAAATAAAAGTATTTATCCCTACTTTATCCGACAGACCCTGCCAACACTGTATGCACAGATACGGATTTTTTAATCCACAGCTGAAAAGGTATAGACTATACAGGGACCTCAACTTCCAGAATGGTGAGGTAAGAACCTTTGAAAGTATGCTCCTCCTTGAACGTTAAGTGAATGCTGGCAAAAATAGTTAAAAAAAAAAAAAAAAGCAAGAACGATTAGCATATTAGAAGAGCAATCCTAGAGGTCCAATATTCAAATGACAGAAGTCCAAAATAGAGGACTTCTAGTATTTGGATATTAGAAAATGGAAAGAAGGAAATTATTCAAATAATTTCAAGGAAATGTGCCACCCTGAAGGACCTGAGAGCCCAGCATCGTGGGTGTAAATGCACCAACATCGAGGCACATCATCATGACATTTCAGAACAAGCGACAACAAGAGAAGACCCTACAATTTTCAAAGGAAAAACAGGTCACATATACAGAACTGAGAATCAGAATGGCTTGAGACTAACACTACAGATGGAGGACAATGAAACGATGCCTTCAGATTTCTGAAGGAGAAAAAAACTTTACACCAGCCAAGACATTTACAGACATGTACGGTCTCAAAATATTACCTCCTAAATGACCCTCTTTCATGAAGCTACCAGAGAATATGGCCCATCTAATGAGGGTAAGAGTAAACCAAAAAGAGCTGGTACACAAACAATAGGAGAGAGGCAAAGGGAGCCTCCAGAGTAAGAAATGACAGGATGATTGTGAGTCAACAGGCGTAAAGGGCACTGGTCCAACTGAAGCAGGTCAGAAAGTGCTGGGAAGATCAACCTGAGAGACGCAGTGGTGCACCTGAGCTGTACACGAGGGAAAACCCGATGGAGATGGACCTAATGCATCTGAAGAGCAGTGTAGACAATCAGGAGAAATTGAGGGGTTTAGTGATACACATACAAATTATGACAAGTAAAAGAAAAAGTGGTCCAAGAAAGGAAAAGTAATCACAATTTACTTCCTGGCTCTTTACGAATAGGGTTTATTTAGCCATGATTATGCTGAATACTGACCTAACCTAAATTTTAATATAACTACATTAGGAGGATGTTGGGACAGGAAGCCATACAGCAGGATGAAGAGGACCAAACTACTTTCGGTATTTGTTATGTCTGAGAAAGGGACAGTGGGACAGCGAAGATGGAAGGGAAGATTCACATTTGCCCTGCATCTTTCTGTATCACTTTGAATCTTTTATATGATTATGGCTTCACCTATTTCTTGAATAATTGTTTAAGGTATACACTTTTAACCCCAGATACTTTTGTAGAAAGCTTTATTTACTTGGAATTTAGAATGAACATTCTTTATGAACGATCACATTATACCGGAGACTCAAATAAATTTCCACAGGACATACCTCGCAACCTGCAAAGGCTGTTCACTCTGGAGTGTTTGCTTATCTGCAGCCAAATCCCAGAGTGCTGGTGGGGCCAGGCCAGTGTCAGACTCTTTAATACCTACATAAAGAGATTATAAAATTCACTAAAATGTAAGCATCACTAAAGCAAACTTTCTCAACCTCTACACTAATGACATTTTGAACTAAATAATTTGTTGCGAAGGGTGTCCTGTGCATTATAGGATGGTTAGCAACATCCCTGACACTAGCCACTAGATGCCACTGGCACCATCTCCCCCTCAAGCCCTGAGAATCAAGACTATCTCCAGACACTACCAAATGCTCTGAGGGATGGAGGGGGGCAAAATCACCCAGCTGAAAACTGCTGCCCTAAAGAAGTCATAAGCCAAAACTTTAATAACATATTTGACATTTTTTGTGGTCAAATATTATAAAATGTCACCACTGAAATTCCCAAGAAAAGTTTCCAATTACTAGGCAATAGCCCACTTACTTGAAGCAGTACCATGTGAGATCATATTTTTATTCAATAAGAAACTTTAACTGGTTTTAAGAGTTTATTAAAGCCCTAGCCGGTTTGGCTCAGTGATAGAGCATTGGTCTATGGACGGAAGGGTCCCGGGTTCGATTCCGGTCAAGGGCACATGCCCAGATTTCAGGCTCGCTCCCCAATGAGGGGCATGCAGGAGGCAGCCAATCAATGATTCTCTCTCATCATTGATGTTTCTACCTCTCCCTTCCTCTCTGAAATCAATATAAAAAAAAGTGTATTAAATATGGCTTTGACCAACAGAAACATTACTTGCTTAAGCATTAAACTTGTTTGTAAAAGGAAGTAAAAGAGCTTATTAAATGAGATCCAATTTCTTAAAAGATAGGAACGATAATTTTTTAAAATCTGTAATTCATGAAAGAGCAACATTTATATTTTAAATTCTTTGATATGATTAATACATTACATTTAGAGAGAGGAAACAGAAATTAAATTATACCAGTGAGCTCATTAATTTTCTTGAGAAGTTGTTGAATGTCATCTTCAACCTGCTTGATCTGCCTAGAGTAAGTGCTCTGACCCTAGGAGATAAAGTTCAGTTTAATTGGAGCATCAAGAAATCAACAATTTATTAAATTACAAAAAACACTTAACAGTTCATACATTTCACGTACAGTAAATATTTGTGTAAATTGTTTCAAATATCTTTCTACAGAGTTCCACATTTTAATTACAAACAGTATAAAAATAACGTTTAAACTTAGACACACTGAATATTTACACTCTGATTTATTCTAGATAGAATCTGTAAAAAGGTGACTATTTCAGTAAAGATTACTATAAACTTCTAGATATTCTCTTCTAATTATTTTGGAAGAGCAATACCAACAATAGTTCTTATTTCAACATAAAACATCTATATTTTGTAGACACTGAAAGGACTTACATAAGTTTTCAGCAAGGCAATATCACCCTCATCCAAAGCTGGAAAAAAAGAAAGAAAACACATAAGATTCAAACAAAAGAAATTAGAACTAACAATTCTTCTCTGTTCAAATCCAAAGCTCATTAGTTGAGTGAGAAAAACTGTGCAAAGTTGTAATGATATAACTACAACCTTCAAATAGTTGCTGGAATCCTGGATAACTGGGTGAAGGTGGATTTAAAAGAATACACAGCCTAGCTGCTGGCGAGTCTCAGAGAGATGTGATCCATTAAGAACAGGTAGCACAAAGAACAGCTTGAGAATCAAAACAACCTGACACTAGTCCCAACAAAGTCAAGCATTTGCTAAGTAACCTTGGAAAAATCATTTAATCTCTGAGCACCAGTTTTCTCATCTGAAAAATAGAGACAATGGTCCTTTCCACCACGAGAAGACAGAAGATGCCTGTCTGCAACCTGGAAGAGGGCTCTCACCAGAACCCACTTATGCTGACATCCTGACCTCAGACTTCCAGCCTCCAGAACCAATCAGACCACCAGATACCTGCATCCAAGAAAGGACCTTCACCATGACGCGCCCCCACCCCACCCCCAGAGTTCATCTTGCACAACGAAGTTAAATCCAAAATTACATAATTTACAGCAAAGCACATAAAGAGTGGCTTTACCCCTTGGCCAGGTAATTCAGTTGGTTAGAGTGTGTGTTCTCCTGATATGCCAGGTTGCAGGTTAGATCCCAGGTCAGGACACATATAAGAAACAATCAATGGCCTTAGCTGGTTTGGCTCAGTGGATAGAGCGTCGGCCTGCGGACTGAAGGGTCCCAGGTTCGATTCCAGTCAGGGACACATGCCTGGGTTGTGGGCTTGATCCCCAGTATAGGGGGCATGCAGGAGGCAGCCGATTAGTGATTCTCTCTCATCACTGATGTATGTTTGTTTCTCTCTCTCTCTCTCTCTCTCTCCCTCTCTCCCCCTCTACCTTCCTCTCTGAAATCAATAAAAAATATATATTAAAAAATCAATGAATGCATAAAGAAGTGAAACAACAAATCGATGTTCTCTCTCAAAAAAATACATAAATAATAAAAAATAGAGATAACAATTTATCCTCACAGTGTTGCTATAAGATTACATAAAATATGAAGAGCATAAAATACTATACACACGTTAGCCACTAACTGTATCCAAGGGATAAATTTATTACCTCGTTGACAGAGTAACATACCCAGAGAAGTACACAGAAAGAATGTTAAATCTCTGTAACTAAGTTTTCCATTAGGTGACTGAGTACCTCTGAGGTTTACAGTGGCCTAAAATATTTTCAAGGGAAAGAGTAGAATATGAGATGAACGTAGAGAGGGAATGCTCTCTCTTTGAGGAGAGTTTGGAAACAGGGAAGAAGGGCACTAGGAGAGGCTGAAGTTATTTAGAGAGGGAAGAACTAGAGAAAAGAGGAAAAAACACCTTAAGATGCTTTAAAATAGTCTATAAGGAACAAAAAACAGCATAAAGATGAGACTACATAAGGGCCTATTGGGAAATTGTGTATGAAAATGGTGTGCATGCCTCATGCACTGTGTGTAAAAGCGTACAGTCTCCAGGAGACTAATTTGGCCGTTTCTATCAAAATTACAACTCCATTTCTAAAATGTATCCTACAGCTTGTGTTTGTGCATGTAGTAAAAGTTACATGAACAAGGTTACTCACTGCTCTATAACAGCCAACAGACTGGAAGAAAAATGTCCATGAATAATGATTAATTTCATACATTACACCCCCAAAACTGGAATACTATGCAGATGCAGAGAGACATAACACTGACTCCATATAATATGAACTTATTTCACACTAGCTGGTTTGGCTCAGTGGATAGAGCGTCGGCCTGCGGACTGAAAGGTCCCAGGCTCGATTCCGGCCAAGGGCATGTACCTTGGTTGCGGTCACATCCCCAGTAGGGGGTGTGCAGGAGGCAGCTGATCGATGCGTCTCTCATCAATGCTTCTGACTCTCTATCCCTCTCCCTTCCTCTCTGTAAAAAATCAATAAAATATATTTTTAAAAAATATGAACTTATTTCTAATACATATTAAAACTGAAAAGCAAGATGTACAGCATGCTGCATTTATGTAAAAAATAAAATACATGAGCAAAATTGCTAGCATATGCATAGAAAATGTCTATTTGCTTCTGTGGATAAGGGGTGGCTGGGGCTCGGGCTGAAACAATTGTCAATGTATCTTTTTTCTCCCTTCTGAGCTTTAGGCATGTAAAGGTATCATCAAGTTAAAGGAACGTTTGTTTGTTTTTAAAAGAAATTCTGTTTCAGGACCCTGGCTCTGCAGTAGGCAGTTAGACAGACATGAGCAGAGCAAGGGTGATGGGTCAGGTACAGAAATTCACCAGGGCAGAAAGCCCTGGGCGCCTAACAGAGGACAACTGTAGGGTAGGACCGTGCCCCCAGTGTGACCTTTCCTCCCCTTGCATATCCCTGGTCAAGCGTTTGGACCCCCTGATCTTCCCTCCCTGGAGCCCCAGGCCCAAAAAGGCAACAAAACCAGACCAGGCACCCTATGGCTGACCTCAGGACCAGCTGCTCTGGATAATGACCCCCTGCCCTGAGCCAACCAACCAATCAGTGGAGACCTAGACTCTGAAAGGACGCACCTGGAAAACTGCTGAGTACGCCATTGAGATGTCCCCCTGGGACCTTCCCTAAAATCTCCACCCTTAAACCCTTAGGACTGAGCACCCTGTCCCTTCCCCCCACTTCCCCCCAGGCGCATTACCTTCACCTTCCTCACTCCCGAACTCCAAGGGCCCTTCCTTCGCCTCTAAAACGTGTTTCTTTTTCTTTTTTTAAAATATATTTTATTGGTTTTTTACAGAGAGGAAGGGAGAGGGATAGAGAGTCAGAAACATCGATGAGAGAGAAACATCGATCAGCTGCCTCCTGCACACTCCCTACTGGGGATGTGCCCGCAACCCAGGTACATGCCCTTGACCGGAAACGAACCTGGGACCCTTCAGTCCACAGACCAACGCTCTATCCGCTGAGCCAAACCGGACAGGGCTAAAACGTGTTTCTTAAGTCCATTTCTTCTACAAATTACTTCTTCTACCTCCGTGATTTCCCAAATAAATGTTCTCTTATAGTGTGAGTCTGGGCTCCGAATTCTTTCCCAGCCAGAACTCAGGCCAGAGGCTGCTGAACCCGGGTGCGGGCTGACAGCTCCAGGCTGTCTGTCCCACTTCCCAGCACGGGGGCCCGGGGCAGAAAGGGGATCCAGGTGACCAGCACCACTAGGCGGGGCAACTTCCCACGGCCTGCGAGGCCGGGCAGGGAGCCCGACTTCTTCAAGACCTGAGAGCTGAACCTCAATAACAATGTCAGCCAGAGGGAGATGCAGAAGAACTTGGAGCGCGTGAAGGAGACGGAAAGGGCTGGCGGGCTAATCCGGCGGCGGCCCCAGATCAAATCACCAGCCGCACAAAAGGGAGCGAGGACCGAGCGCCCGGCAGGAATCCCGCCTCGGCCCCGGGGCCCAGCCTGGTGCGAACTCGGCCCGCCCGGAACTCCTGCCTCCGTCCACTGACCTCGGATGGGCTTGTCCTCCTTCTCCTCCTCTTTGGTTTTCCGCTGATCCGCACCGAGGTAATCCGGCATTTTCGGAGATGCAGCCGCCTCGGCTCCGTAGTAATTACACAGCACCTTCCTCGCTTCCGGTGGTGCCTGCCTTGTTCTTCCCCCCCCCCCCGGAAGTAGAGCCGGCTCCGCCGACCCCTTTACTCTGCGCACCGGAAGCGGAAGAGCGCCCCGGGATACGCGCGCTGGCGTCGGGATCGCGGGGTCGCGGTTGTGGGGAGTAGGAGGATTCCCTGTTAGAAGGGAGCCCAGCCCTCACTACTGCTTCCCCAGCAACAGATTTCAGGACCAACCCTGGCTCAGCCGCTGAGTTTACGTCCTAATTTAGTTATTTACCTATTGTGTACTCTTGGGCAGCTTCTGTACATATGCTTTAATTAAGCCTTTACTTCACACTATGGCGGAGGCTTTAAATAACAGTGTTTTATTGCTTAAATAACAGCATATTAAATATGCAATAACGGCTAGATCTACAAGTAGGGTGGAGGTAAAGAGGAGTTTACCTTCTATTTACCTTGAGTTATAAACTTGAGTTAACTCAGGATGGGGAGACAAATGTTTTCAATCTTTAAAAATGTATTTTTATTGATTTCAGAGAAGGGAGAGGGGGAGAGAGATAGAAATATCAATGATGAGAATCATTGATCGGCTGCCTCCTGCACACCCCCTAGAGGGGATCAAACCCACAATCCGGGCATATGCCTTTGACCAGAATCAAACAGGAACCCTTCAGTCCGCAGGCTGACGCTCTATCCACTGAGCTAAACCTGCTAGGGCTGCTTTCAATTTTTGAACCTGCTACTAAAGCAGAGTGGTACCATCCTCAGGTACAAAGAAGTCAGGGAAAAGAGCAGGTTTTGAAAGAAGTGAGTTTGGGAGATGAGGAATGAAGAGAGCAATTAGGAAACAATTGTAGAATTTAGAAATAAAGTTTGGCTCTTCTGAGTATTAGAGGATGCAACGTGAAAAGGAGAGGATAGGAGTACAGGATAGGAGAAAATATTGCAAATCATGTGATAATAGTTAATATCCAGAATATATAATGTACTACAACTCAACAAGAAAGCAAACAACCGGCCTTAAAAACTTGGAAATGACCCTGACCGGTTTGGCTCAGTGGATAGAGTGATGGCCTGCAGACTCGAGGGTCCCAGGTTCGATTCCAGTCAAGGGCATGTACCTTGGTTGCCGGCACATCCCCAGTCAGGGAGTGTGCAGGAGGCAGCTGATCGATGTTTCCCTCTCATCGATGTTTCTAACTTTCTATCCCTCCCCCTTCCTGTCTGTGAAAAAAATCAATAAAATATATTTAAAAATAAATCAATAAAATGTGCCTACTTCCTTTAAAAAAAAAACAAAAAACTTGGAAATGCACCCCGGCCAGTGTTGCTCTGTGCAGGGAAGGGTTGCAAGTTTGATTCCCAGTCAAGGGCATGTACCTGGGATGCAGGTTCCATTCCCCACCCCAGTCAGGCACGTTGGGGAGGTTGGGGCAGGGGGGAGGGGGCGACCAATCCTTGTGTCTCTCCCACATTGATGGTTCTCTCACCCAGCGGTTCTCAACCTGTGGGTCGCGACCCCTTTGGCGGTCGAACGACCCTTTCACAGGGGTCGCCTAAGACCATCCTGCACATCAGATCTTTACATTACGATTCATAACAGTAGCAACATTACAGTTATGAAGTAGCAACGAAAATAATCTTATGGTTGGGACACAACATAAGGAACTGTACTTAAAGGGCCAGAAGGTTGAGAACCACTGCATCCCTCCCCCTCCACTCTGGCTAAAAGAAAAATCAATGGGGAAAATATCCTCAGGTAAGGATTAACAAAAAACAAGGGGGAGGGATAGACTTGAATAGACATCTTTCCAAAGATCATATACTAGTAAATGCCCACTACGAACATGAAAAGATGCTCAACATCACTAGCAATTGGGGAAAATGAATCAAAACCATGAGATATCACCTGATACTCATTAGAATGGTGACTATTAAAAAAAGAAAAAGAAAACAAGTGTTGATGAGGAAGTTGGGAAAATGGAAACCTTGTACAGTTCATGGGGAAGTAAAATGGTGTAACTGCTATGGAAAATTAAAAATGAAATTGCCATATGATCCAGCAATTCCAGTTCTGGGTATATACCCAAAGGAATTGAAAGCAGGATCTTCAAGAGATATTTGCATTTCCTTGTTCATAGAAGCATTATTCAAAATAGCCAAAAAGCGAAAGCAACCCAATCAACAGATGAATGGATGAATAAAATATACATACAAAGGAATATTATTCTGGTACATACCACAATTGTGAGACATTGTGCTAAATGAGTAAATCAGTCACAAAAATGACAAAGATTGTATGATTCATCTTATATGAGATACACAGTAAAATTCATAGAGACAGGAAGTAGTGCCCTAACTAGTTTGGCTCAGTGGATAGAGTGTTGGCCTGCAGACTGAAAGGTCCCAGGTTTGATTCCGATCAAGGGCATTTACCTTGGTTACAGGCACATCCCTAGTAGGGGGTGTGCAGGAGGCAGCTGATCGATGTTCTAACTCTCTATCCCTATCCCTTCCTCTCTGTAAAAAGTCAATAAAATATATTTTTTTTTTAAAAAAAAGAAAGTAGAATGCTGGTTGCAGGAAGTGGGGTGGGGGTGGGGATGGAAATAGGAAGTTGTTTAATGGGTATAGAAATTCAGTTTTGCAAGATGAAAAGAGTTCTGGAGATTGATCGAACAATACAGTTAATGTACTTAATGCTACTAACCTTTACACTTTAAAATGATTAAGATATTAATTTTTGTTATGTAAATTTACCACGATTTTTAAAAAAGTATCCTTGCCCTAACTGGTTTTGTTCAGTAGTTAGAGCTTCAGGCACGGACTAAAGGTCTCGGGTTTGAGGTCAACGCATGTACCTGGGTTGCAGGCTCAATCCCCGGCCCAGTCGGGGCACATGCAGGAAGCAACCAATCGATGTCTCTCTCTCTTACCTTGATGTTTCTCTCAGCCACTCTCTCTCCCTTTCTCTCTCTGTCTCTCTCTTTTTCTTAAAAAAAAAAAAATACCCTTTATGACCTTAGAGTGATGGTGAGAATGGATGGGGGAGGTGGGTGGAAAAATTATTAATATTAAGAAAGTGGAGTCAGGTTACTTTGAGACTTAGAGCCTCTTTTCACAGAGGTTGATGAGTCAGGAAGAGGATTAGAGATGATTAGCTTAGTTTTTGAAATGTCAATTTTGAAGTGACTATTTTGTCATTTGGTAAAATTCAATATATTTAACAGTAAAATGTAATTCTCAGAGAATAATTTTAGTTTATGATGCTTTTTCCCAAAGAGTAGCACATCATGCCTTCTATTTTGCTCTACCTATTCCAGATTGAATGGGGGAATTAAAGGCGTGAATTTTCACCCACTGGTTTCCTTTTGCTAGTTCTTGCTTTTGACCCCAGTACAAGAAGGAATCATCTAGTAGGAGTACAACTGATTTTGTTACACATTACAAAATTAAGTTCCAGAGTCCTGTAACTGGGAAAATCTTTACAGAAAACTTCATGCTTTAGAGCAGGAGAAAAAGTTGCTGGCTTTTTATTAGAATCTAACACTAGATAGAAAAGAGTTTCTTCTCCAAATATTATGAGGATTAAACTAAATGATGTAAGTAAATTACTTTGTTACAGTACAAAAAATGTTAGCTGCTATTATTATTTAGGTAAACACAAGTGCCCTACAGGTATATGTAATCCACAGAATTCTCTATGGATGTATAAACTAGAATCATTCTCAATGTAAACACATCTTTTCCATTTTGATTATGCAAGTAGAGCTCCTGGAAAAATCGGTGGTTAGGTTCAGACAAGTATCAGTAGGAGTAAAAAAAGCAAAAAGAATATAGGAAAAGCTGCTTTAGAAAATTATGCTCTACAGTTTGCACCTGGACGAGGAAAAGTTCGTCATCCTTTTTACCTGGGAACTGATGAGTCTAGGAATCTTTCTCTCCTGAGTCTTGGTACCCAGCCGGAACTGAATCAGTGGACGCACCAGGCTGCCGCACACGCAGGCGGCGGGCTTGGAGGTCGAATGGCCCCAATACACACGAGAGATCCAACCCGGAAGTAGTTCCTGGTTGTCTCCAGGCGCCGGTTCCTGGGCGTCGTGGAGCCAAGGCGCGAGGCTCGGACCGGGAGGTGGGACTGTGGAACGCTCAGCGCGCTCCGCCCGGGACCGAGCCGCTGCGCCCGCGGGGCCGCCCCGGCGCCACCATGCTGCTCCTGCCGAGCGCTGCGGAGGGCCAGGGCACCGCCATCACCCACGCTCTGACCTCCGGTACGTGTCCACTCAACCCCGGCTCCGTCCCGCCTCGGCCCCCCTGCCGCAGCCCTCCACTTCCGCGACCCCGAAACCCCTCAGCCCCGGCCCCTGGCGACTAGCTCCCCGTCCTGTGGGGCCGTGACGAGCGCCTTTTCGCTCCCTGCTAGACAGTAACCCTCCCCCAAACTGCGAGGGAGGGGGCGCCTCTTTTCTGCCCCGACACATTTCTCTCTCCTCGCGGCCGCTGACTCATGGGTTGGGCCGAGCGGTTCGGGACCGAACCCTCCGGGACCCTGATGCCCGCTGCGAGCTGCCAGGGCGCGGGGTCGGACCCAACCTTTGCTGCTGGTGCTCGACACCTTCCCCCCTCTCTCCGTTCGCCCCGCTTTGTTTTTCAACTGTCACACCTCAGACCCCGGTCCCCATGCTCAGTAGAGAGACCCTGGCCCGGGCCGCCGCTGGGATCCGCGGGGAGACGTCAGCGCGGCCCGGCCGTGAAGCGTGCCCGGTGCTTAGGTCCGACAGGTGATGCCGCGGACACTAAGCTCGAGTCTCCGGCTCAGCGACCTGCATGAGCCACTGCAGCCGCTCGGGACGCGCTTGTCGGATGTGGTTCGGAGCGGGTATCATGGCACGTGTTGCATTCGTGCGCACTTCACCAGTGTGCCCAATGGTTGGCGCCCCCGGTACGGGCGGCCGCGGGTCCCATTCCCGGCAGAGCACCTGCCCCGGCTGCGGGTTGGAGCCCCGCTCCGGGCACAGGGGAAGCAGCGGATGGATGTGTCTCTCTTTCTTTCCTCTCACATCAACAAGCATGTCCTCAGGTGGGGATTTAAAAAACAAGCGCCCTAACCGGTTTGGCTCAGTGGATAGAGCGTCGGTCTGCAGACTGAAAGGTCCCAGGTTCGATTCCGGTCAAGGGCATGTACCTTGGTCGCGGGCGCATCCCCAGTCGGGGGTGTGCAGGAGGCAGCTGATCGATGTTTCTAACTCTCTATCCCTCTCCCTTCCTCTCTGTAAAAAATCAATAAAATATATATTTTTTAAAAACCCACAAACAAGCATGGTAAGGAAACACAGTCACACTACACAGATAGTACATATATATGTTTATTGGTTTCGGAGAGGAAGGGAGAGGGAGCGAGAGATAGCAACATCAGTGATGAGAGGGAATCATTGATCGGCTGCCGTCTGCACGCCCCACGCTGGGGATCGAACCCAAAACCGGGCATGTGCTCTGACTGGGAATTGAACCTTGGCCTCCTGTTGAACCTGGACCTCCTGGTTCATAGCTCGAGGCCCAACCACTGAGCCACGTGGGGAGGGCAGTACTTATTGAACATTACGGTTTGAATCCTCTCCTGTGTATGGTAGAGGAAATCTTAATTTCCAAAACTAATCAAAACATAAAAACTCAGTTATTTTTAGAACATTGTGGCTTTAGGTACAAGGAGTATTTACATCTGAGTTATTGATAGCTGAGCAAAGGAAGGCTTTTGCTTTCAGATGGAATATGAAATTGGAATTAAGACGTTAACTTTTTTCCCCTGACCTAAATTACATTTTTTGAAATGTGAATATGCAGATTGACAGTGACTTACCCTCACTGCCCAGGAGTAATGGTAAAGCCTTGCTCCGAAGTGCTCCCTGGGTTTGTCCGTCAGTCCTCCAAGGAGTCATGTCAGATAGATGCCTGCTCCGCTGTGAGTTGGAGGCATCTCCGGCTCATTTCACGTAGCCACCAATGGGGACCCACCCAACTCCAGCGCCTCTGACTTCAGGCAGCGCTTGCTCCACTCGGGCCGTTGGTTTAGTAAGTCCCCTTAGCTGCTGGACAATTGTCTGTCAGGACAAATCAGGGTTTTTAAATTAAGGTACTGTTAGTTGTTTTAGAAGGTTGTCTTGTTTTTGACAAGGCTAGCAAGTTTGTAACATTTCTCCCTGTTCCTCACCTTCCTCTCAGATCCCCAGAAGAGTGTTGGTTTGTTGTTGACATTGATGAATGTTTTGTTTTCTCAGCTAATTGGAAGAGGTTTATTGAATACTCTGTAAATTTATTGCTAACCCTCATGTTAACTGGATTATTGCAGCCGTTTTCTTAGTTGATGGTTTTAAAATTATATTCTGATGCTATCACTGTTTTGATCTTACTGCCTTGAAACAGATTTATTCCATGCAATACATTGAAGCCTCTCTTAACACTTTCAATCACAGCCTCAACACTCTGTCAAGTTGAACCTGTGGGAAGATGGTTTGAAGCTTTTGTTAAGAGGAGAAACAGAAATGCTTCTGCCTCTTTTCAGGAACTGGAGGATAAGAAAGAGTTATCAGAGGAATCAGAAGATGAAGAGTTGCAGTTAGAAGAATTTCCCATGCTGAAGACGCTTGATCCCAAGGACTGGAAGGTATTTAACAGCTGAACCTTTTGTTCAGTCAGATGCTGTGTTACACACAGGCAATTTTCTCATGAATCCTCCATTAATAAACCATGCTTTAAGAGGCTGCAGTAAGACAACGATAGTTGAGCACCTTTTCATTGTTGGGCCTTGAGTGGGATCGCACCAGCCATAGGATACTCTTTCTGCTGAAGACGTCTAGGAAGGCCTCACAGGGAAGATAATGTTTGAGCTGGTCTTAAAAGGATGAGAGGCAGCTTGTGAAGAAAGAAGGGAGAAAAGGTATTATGAGCAGAAGGAATAGAGATGCAAAAACACAAACGCGTAAAAGACTACCTACCACCTTTTTGGGATTAGTTAAGATTAGAGTAAGGGTTGTTCTTGAGGGAAGGTGGTGAGAAATTCCACCAAAAGCAGACTCTAGATCAGCGGTCACCAACCTTACGGACCTCACGGACCACCAGTGGTCCGCAGACCACCGGTTGGCAACCGCTCCACTAGATCAAACTGTATAGTGTCCTTTTTATGCCATGCTAAGGAAGGAATTTTATTTCAGGGCAGTAGGAAGTCATTAAAAGTTTCTAAGCTAATTTTAGAAAAGTAATTCTCCTGGCAGCACAGAAAATTACTTGAAAAGGGAGGGCAGGTCTGGAGGGGAAGTGAATAATTTGCTAGTATAGGCCTAATGCAATAATTTAAGCCTTCAAATGAATGCCTGATGCTTGAATTAAATTTGTGACTGGGTTTTGAGGAAGAGGGGATAAATTTTGGGGCGAGGGGGGTAGTCTTGAGAAGTTTTGACCTCGTCTGTGTGTCACAAGAGAAGGGAATGTATTCAGAAGACCTCTGTGCATTTGGGCTTGTTACCAACACTGGGATGCAAGAAAAGGAAGTTTGTGGGGAGTGGTGTTTGTGTTCAAATTTGGTTATGTCAAAATCGAGGTTCTGGTAACATACTGGTGAAGTTGTCTATTAGGTGGTTAAAAATTGGTTCGTGACTCTGCAAAGAGGTTAGAGGCAAAAAGCATTTGCAAGTCGTTGGCACATAGGTGATAGTTGAGGCTGTGGGAAATTGAATGACATCAGCCAAGGAGAAGAATATAGACAAATAGGTATTATTGCTTAAGTTGGTGCTAGTATAATACTTACGTGTACAGACTTTGGAATTAGAGTGCCTGAATTCAAATCTGATTCTGCCCATTTAGTGTGCTGGGACCTTGGGAAAGTTACCTGACATCTCTGCACCTCATTTCCCTTATTGGTACAATGATATTGTTAACAGCTCAGAGGATTATAGTGAAGATTAGTGAAATGATGCATATAAGGCACTTAACTAGTGTTTGGACACCTGATAAATTCAAAATAAATAGTATATAATAAGAGTTCCTATCTCATTGATTGAAGTGAATGTTAAATGAGGTAAGGCATATGTATAAAGCACTTAGAAAAGTATATAAGCACTCAGAAAGTGTGAACTGATTCTCCTGCCATCATCATCAGTTTTAAAAGAAAAGAACAACATTGAGGAGCACAGCACCGATAGATATTTAAGGGTGATTATAGGAGGAGAAACAGCAAAGGATACTAAGAAGAGTAAAAGAAGTAGAAGGAAGACAAAAAAACATTTGCTTAACAAAGTTTCATTAAACATCAGGCACTATACTCTTCCAAAAACTAAGGGAGGAGGCAGTCACAAGAAGAAAACACAATCACCAGTGTCACTGCTTTGGAGAGAGGTCAACCACATAACATAAATAAAGATAAAAAGCCACTGGGTTTGGCAAACGAAGTTTACGTGACCACCGTGAAAGCCGTTCTAGTGAAATGATTGGGGTAGCAAGAAATTGCAGTGGGTTGAAGAGTTATTAGGAGGTAATAAAATGAGACCTAAGTGTAAAATACTCTTTCAAAGCTGGGTTGTAGAGAAAATGAGAGAAAGCAGTAACTTGAGGGAAAGGAAGGATCAGGAGGACATAGAATTGGGGGGCATTAAGAGCAACAAGAGAGAAAAGGAAGAAAGAGTGGAGAAGATCTTCGGTATAAAAAAGAGTAGATTGACATCAGAGCAAGGTGGCGGAGTTCATACATTCTTTTAATTGTTTCATTCAACAAATAGGGATCAAGCACCTGCTGTGTGTTTCAGATATCTTTATGGGTGCTGAAGATACTGTGCTGAATAAGACAGTATTGCTGCTTCCACAAACCTTACATGTCAGTGAGGAAACAGATAATAAGCAAGCAATCAGGAACGTGGCCACTAAGTGCTGGGCAGAGAACAACAGAGTGATGGAGTGTTCAGGTGACTGACTTAGACTGAGTAGGTGGGGGAGGCCAGTGGAACTGACATTTAAGATGAAACCTGGATGATTTACAAAGATCAGGGAGAGGGGCATTCCGTGCAGAGAGCGTGTGCTGAGGCAGAAAGAAGTTTGGAATGTTCCAGGAACTGAGAGAAGGCAAGTGGTTGGAACAGAGTGAATGAGGGAGGGGCGAGGAAGTCAGGAGTAGTGGTCCTCAGTGAAAAGCCATTGCAGAGTTTGAAGCACTGACAATCTTTAAGAACTTAGGCGGGTGGAGGAGGGGCAGAAATGGGGAGTCATGAACATTTACACGGTTCTTACCACATTCCAGCCCAGCATTCAATCAGGTCACCTAGGATCAAAGTATAGAGAGACAAAAAGAAACCTCAGGACTGAGCTTTGCAGATCATTGATTAACTAGTAAAAATGACTGAAAAAGCTACTGATCGGTGGGAGGAAAACATAATGGATTCACAGAAACTAAAGGAAGATAACGTTTCTAATAAAAAGAGTTGTGCTGCCAATGGGAGTTGAAGCCAAGTGAGGGCAGATAGGTGATCTTGGATTTGGTACCTGGAAATTGATATTGAAAAGAGCAACTTTGTAGCACCTGGGCTAGAAGTGGACAGAGCTGAACCAGATTGGAGCGGTTTGAAAATTGATGCTAGAGGAGACAGCTTCTTCAAGGAGTTTAGCTTTGCCCAGCCCATGTGGCTCAGTGGTTGAGCATTGACCTATGAACCAGGAGATCAGGCTCAATCCCCAGTGTGGGACGTGCAGGAGGCAGCCGATCAATGATTCTCTCCTCATTGATGTTTCTCTTTCTCCCTTCCTCTGTGAAATCAATAAAAATATATTTTTAAAAAAAGAAGTTCAACTTTGATAGGCAGCTGAAAAATAGGATGGTAGCTGGAAAAGGGGTCCAGGAAAGGTTTTGTTTTTGTTTTGTTTTTTTAAGGATGAGATATAATAGAGCATCTTTTTATAATGATGAAAATAACCCAGTTGAAATTAGGAGATAGCTGAAAGATGCTAGTATTTGAGGAGCCTTAGAAAAGGTGATATTCAGAACCAAGACGAAGGAGTAATTTGTTTTGGTAAGACAGGCTTTCTCAATTATGAATAAAGGGAAAGGGGAAAAAAATGTATGGATGCAGGTAGGATGGTAGAAAGAAGATGGAATTTGAATAGTGTAACTTAAGTTTTTAGTTAAGCAAGAGGCATGGACATTGATGAGAGGGTTGAGAAGGATCTATAAGTTTTAAAGAAAGACCAGAAGACAGAAGGTATGTAATAGTAATCTTAGTGAGTGGAAAGGTGAACTAACTGAAAAAGTATGGTTGTCAGGTCTAATAAAGGGGCCAATCTCTATGAAATTTGCAATCCTGAGTTTGAAGGGAAACCAGTCAGCCTTATTTGACTTTTTTTCTCCTATCTTTTATGCTCGTAACTCCCCTTCCTTCCAACTCATTCTCCAATACTAGAGTTCTGTAAGGAGCCTTCACTCGAGTTGCTACCCCAACTTTTAAATTTGCAATGCTGTTAACCAAAGCAGAAATGAAAGAGGTACTTCTATTGAGAGAAGGCTCATCCCTCTGTTTCTCAAAATTTACATGTAACCTACCTTCTTTGGTCCCTGTGGCTCCTAGTTCTTGCCTATTACTGCCCTAGGGCTGCTGTAATGCTCTCTTCAGATCTGAAATCTTCCTGGCTACACTTTCATTTAAGAATGGCCATAGTATGTTAATAGATTTTAAGAGGAAAAGGCGTCCTATGGTCAAGTAAGCTTGGAAAATGCTAGGTTTTACAGATTTCTGTTTTCTTTTTTTTTTTTCTTTTTTTTTTTTAAATATATTTTTATTGATTTTTTACAGAGAGGAAGGGAGAGAGATAGAGAGTTAGAAACATCGATGAGAGAGAAACATCGATCAGCTGCCTCCTGCACATCTCCCACTGGGGATGTGCCCGCAACCCAGGCACATGCCCTCGACCAGAATCGAACCTGGGACCTTTCAGTCCGCAGGCCGACGCTCTATCCACTGAGCCAAACCGGTTCCGGCTATTTCTGTTTTCTTAATTGCAGAACTTCTCAGAGCCTTTATTAGGCTTATGTGCATCAAATCATTAAAAAGGCTATACAAGAGTCTGCATTTCCCAAACTTAAATGACCACAGAACCCATTTTATACAGAATGTCTCACTGGACTTCAATCATGGGAACATCTTTGGGAAGCACTGTTTCAGGGTGCCAAAACACAAGAGATAGTAGTATATATTGCTGCATTTTAAACTTGACTCCCTTTTATGTCTTTATCAGAACCAAGATCATTATGCAGTACTTGGACTTGGCCATGTAAGATACAAAGCTACACAGAGACAGATCAAAGCAGCACGTAAGTATTTAGTTATTTTGAAATAATCAGATATCTGGCATAGGAAATGTTTTCCTTTTGAAAAAATGTGCAGGATCGTAGTCTATAGCCATAACTCTAAATTGAACCGCATGTATCATATGGTTATACCAATGCATGACCACACTCTCTACCTTCAGAACCAGGAAAATGTTAAGTTGGAAAAAAGCAGAATATAAACTGATATATATGATAAGATTATACCTAAAATTTTTGAAGCATATGCTTAAGGGAAAAAAGTCTGTGAAAATACACTAAAATGTTAACAGTAATTGGCTTTAGGTGCTGGCACTTTGGCCACTTCTTAAATGATTCTTTGTTTCTCTGATTTCCACATTTAATAAGCCTATGTTTTACCATAGGCAAAATATTTTTAAATTAGCATTATGATTTTAGAAACGCTATTTAGCTCATCTTTTTTCTTAGTTTTAATGTCTAAAGTAACAAATTATCTAAATCTGGCTTATTTTGTAGATAAAGCAATGGTTTTAAAACATCACCCAGACAAACGGAAAGCAGCTGGTGAACCAATAAAAGAAGGAGATAATGACTACTTCACTTGCATAACTAAAGGTAAGGAAATATTTTAGAGTCAGGCATTTCTAATAGTGATGTTACATGTGGTTATTTTTGGTAATTTTCCCCAGAACCTCACTACACAAAGTGAGGTTCTCTCAACCAGCAGCATCAGCAACACCTGACAGCTTTTCAGAAATGCAGAAGCGCAGGCCCCACCCTAGACCTATACTGAATAGGAATCTGTATTTTAATGAGATCACCAGGTGATTCTTTTAAGAAGCTCATCCTAGGGTGAATTCATACCTGTTACAGCTAATGATGAAAATACTAAAATCTTTCTCATTTCAGATACTTTATGGGACTAAACCAGGGGTGGGCAAACTTTTTGACTCGAGGGCCACAATGGGTTCTTAAACTGGACCGGAGGGCCGGAACAAAAGCATGGATGGAGTGTTTGTGTGAACTAATATAAATTCAAAGTAAACATCATTACATAAAAGGGTACGGTCTTTTCTTTTTTTAGTTTTATTCATTTCAAACGGGCCGGATCCGGCCCGCGGGCCGTAGTTTGCCCACAGCTGGACTAAACTGTTCCTCAGACGTTTTGCTAATTTATATTAAGTTGCTTGTATCCTAATATAGGACCCACAAATGTTAATTGGTAATTACATAACCATGTCCTTGCTAAGCAGATTAATATAGGTGCCACCATTTCTAAACGTTTCCTTAAATGTGATTTTACATTTTGATGCTAATTTTTTAAAAATTGTAACACACCTTTTAACTGTATTCTTATTGGCCCACTTTTACACAATGCTCAAGATGCCTGAGATCCTTTGATTGTTCACAACCTGGGGATCTAAGTTAATTTTCTAACAATTTGTTTTTCCTCAGAGTCATGTTTTCTTAAGGGATGAGTATTTTTTTACTAGTTTTTTTATTTTTCAATTACACTTAACTTACAATATTATATTAGTTCAGGTGTACAACCCAGAGATTAGACATTTATATAACTTACGAAGTGATCACCCAGTAAGTCTAGAACCTATTTGACACCATACGTAGTTATTGCAATATTACTGACTATGTTCCCTATGCTGTACTTTATAAACATCCCCATGACTATTCTGTAACAACCAATTTGTACTTCTTAATTCCTTCACTTTTTCACCCATCTCACCAACCCCTCTTCCAAAATGTTCTCTCTCTATATGAGTCTGTTTCTGTTCTGTTTGTTTGTTTATTTTGTTTTTTGGTTTCCACACATAAGTGAAATCATATGGCATTTGTCTTTCTCTGTCTGACTTATTTCAGTGGTTTTCTGTAGTAGTGTCCTATAGAGTCCAGTGGCGCATCCTCTTGGGTCACCTGAGCTGGGTGCTCCAGGTGGGTGACCCATGTGGATTGGCTTGAAGGACTGGGCGCAACCACCATGGAGGATCTGCTGTTCAGGGGCCAACACCACAGAGCAAGACTGGCTGCTATGGGGCTCCCGTGCCTAATGAGTCTGCCTCGAGTGTGTCGCTCATGGAGGTGGTCGAGTGGTCCTTCAGCATGGTCTGAAGCTGTCCACCAGGTGCACTGGCTTTGGGGCCTCCTGAGAGGTGCAGGCCAAGGTCAGCCACCACCTGTGCCTTTTCTAGAGCTACTCGGCATGAGCCACAAAACAATCTGCAGATGGCTGCTGGGCTTGGAGGTGCCTGGAGAAGAAAAGCTGTGTGTGTGCTGAAGCCAGTCTAGGGCCACTTAGCAGTATGTACAAGGCATATGCTGCTTGTTTGGGGTTTGTGAAACTTTTAGAGATTGTGGGGAAGTCCAAAGCATGAGTGAAGACAGGCCATTTGTATGAAAAAGCCACTGGAAAGAAACAGCTGGGTGGGACAGGGTTTCAAGAAATCAGGGCAAGGTGAACAGTGTTGCCAGGTTGGGGGAGACTCAAATAGGCCACCTGCCTGCTGATTCTGTGGGGAGAGGCCTCAGCAAAGGAACAGTGGCCTCTGCCAGCATTACTGTCTAGGAGAAAGTTACCCCGTCAGCTCTCACCCTAATACCAGACAATTCAGTTCCTCCCCGTATGTCCCTGGTGACTTTCAAACTGCTGCCCAGTGCTGGAGTTCAGAGCGAGTGAGTCTGTAAGTTTGTGCGCAGGCCCTTGAAGAGGAACACCAGGAACTCCAGCAGCCTTCATCTCAGCCACCATCCCTGCTGGTTTTCACAGCCCGAAGTTATGGGACTTTTCTTCCCGGCACTGGAACCCTGGGCTGGGGAACCTGGTGTGGGGCTGGGACCCCTCACTCCTCAGGAGGTACCTCTGCAGCTGAGTTAGCCTTCCTGATTGTTACCCACCACATGTTGGTGTGGGCCCGCCCATTCCACCATTCCACATCACCCCTCCTACCAGTCTCAATGGCTTCTTCACATCCATAGTTAGAGGACTTCTATTCAGCTAGATTGCAAGGGTTCTGAATGATGGCTGTTTTGTAACTTAGTTGTAATTTTGATGTGATTGTGGGAGGATGTGAGACCGCATTTACCTGTGCTGCCATCTTGACCAGAAGCCAAAGGATGAGTATTTTTAACTGTTGTTTTGTCATTTGCCTTCCAGAAGAGCCACTTAAAGAGGTTAAGTGCAATTATATCTAGTAGTGCTAGAGCTTTCTTCACCTAGATTAAATTCTACCCCCCAAGCACATAAAATTTTAAATGTGAAAAATAATGACTTTTTTTAAAGGAAGGGGAATTTTTTTTTTCTCACAGGGAAAAAAATGTCAAGTCATGGTAATATGACCTTATCATTTTTTCCTCAGCTTATGAAATGTTATCTGATCCAGTGAAAAGACGAGCATTTAACAGTGTAGATCCTACTTTCGATAACTCAGTTCCTTCTAAAAGTGAAGCAAAAGACAATTTCTTCGAAGTGTTTTCCCCAGTGTTTGAAAGGAATTCCAGGTGAGTTAAGGCATCCCCTTGTGATCATTATGCTCTATTGCAGCAGTTTTCAACCTTTTTCATCTCATGGCACACATAAACTAATTACTAAAATTCTGCGGCACACAAAAAAAATATATTTTCTGCCGATCTGACAAAAAAATAAATAGGTATAACCAGACGGCTATTGTTGTGTTGGCTGTCGTCATATTTTTATTTGACATTCTAAGGGAAAAGAGGTCAGTGCCCCTGACTAAATAGTCGGGTATTGCATGTTTTAAAAATTCTTGTGGCACACCAGTTGAAAATCATTCCTGTATTGGCCTGCTTCTTATAGTTTCTAGGTTTCTGTTTTGCTCTCTAAACAGAAGTTTTACTTTTCCATAGTGAAATTCTTTTATAACTCATGGAATGTTTTTCTTTTGAGTTTTCCTGGGGGGCAGACTGCTTTTATGTAGTGTGATACCGTTACTTAGGTGACAGTAATTTCCCATTTTTTTTGTTTCTCTTTTATTAATGGGTACATTGCTCTATTTGGCCCATTATCACTTGAAAAAAGCTTTTGTTCTTTTTTTTATACATATTTTTATTGATTTCAGAGGGGAAGGGAGAGGGAAAGAGAGATAGAATCATCAGTGATCAAAGAGAATCATTGATTGGCTGCCTCCTGCATGCCTCACACTAGGGATCAAGCCTGCAACCAACTCAGGCATGTGCCCTGACAGAGAATCGAACTGCAACCTCCTGGTTCATAGATCGACACTCCACCACCAGGCCATGCCGGCCAGGCTTTTGTTCCATTTTTTGAGCATCTGTTTATCATAAGGTTCTCTGACTAAGGATGATTTATATTTAAGATTAAAGCATATTTAATTTCTTTCATTTAAGTCAGTTTTTACATAGGGTGTACCAGTATTCTAAATTTTTTGGTTACATCTGCATTGAAAGGTTTTTTATGGAGTACATCTGGACTGCAAATGGATTCAATTGTAGAGTCTGAAAAATTTCTGATACCTAAAGAGATTGTGATTTAAGTTTAATAGTTTTCGAATTCATGTAGGGTTTTTAATGTTCCTAGGTGATGCTAATGTGCATCCACATTTGAGAACCACTTTGATTAGCCATTTGGTGTGGTCTAATATTTCTTCTAATCTTTTTCTTCACTTTTGTTTTGTAACAGTATTGAAGGTGGTAAAAAAAAAAAGACAATGTATTATTTTATTGTAGAATGGTTTTATAGAATGGAAAACAAGTCAGTAAGTAGCCTTAAGATCCTTTTACTATGTGATATATGTGATGGGTGAGGTGCTGAACCTAAAAGTCTGACTTTTAGGGGGAATGTGGTGGTGATGAGGGGGTGGAAATTTATTCCCTCTGTGAGTATTAACATTTTTTAAAAGGCTAGGCCTGCAGATTGCTGTACTGCCCGTTTACGGGGAAAGGGGACTCAGGGCCTGTTTTTCCAAGCCAGCCACTGGCAGCTGCTACAACCCTGTAACTTACAGACTGATGATAACCTGATGGTTAAAACACCATTTCATTGTTTCCTCGCCCATTCCTATCCATCCTTGTCCTCTATTGCACCTGTGTTGTTCAGCACACCACTCCTAATTTTCCAGCTCCATCTCTTTAGTCTTAGAGGACCTAGGAGAGGAAGATTTAGGAGAGGAAGAATTTGTCTGTTGAACTTCTGTACCAGATTTTTAATTGAATTTTCTTTTAATATTTCAGATGGTCAAATAAAAAAAATGTCCCTAAACTTGGTGATATGAATTCATCATTTGAAGATGTAGATGCATTTTATTCTTTCTGGTAAGTGGATACACTGATTTTATGATGCTGTGATTTTTTTTTTTTAAAGACTAAGTATTCAGTAAATACTTGATTGACTGTTCATAAATTAATCGAGGGATCAAAAGCACTTTGTTCAGAAATTAATAAACACTCTATTAGCTCCTATATGATATTTAGGCTTTTATGATTGTTTTTTCAATGTTTTCTATTAATCAGATTTCTAGATACCACGCACACTCTAATGGTAAAAAATTAAAACTGAGTAGTCATTTGAATTGAATAAAAATAAATACATCTTCACTAGCTATCTTGCTATTAAAAGTACTTGAGTACGTGTGGAAGAAACAGTACTATTTGTCTCTATAACTAATTTCTTAATTTTTAATAAGCTTAATATTCAATGGCCACTGTATTTTCTCATTAATATCTGATATATTAAAACATAAAATCACGTAAAACAAAAATGACAAAACTTAGCTCTATCAGTTTTAGTTGCTAAAAATAACCACTACTATGGTTTAAGAGTTGACAGAGTAGCAATGGTGAAGGCAAGGAAAACTTAACAAGTCCCCAGCGAGAGAGAAACCTACTAGAAGAACTAACAAGGAGGTGTGATTTTTGACTGGAGGGGAATGATAAGTATATTTTAGATTTTCATACAATGTCATTTAAAAAGGAAGAAAAGACTTGAACATAGTGTTAATTCAGTACCAGAAGGGAGTGGAGGGGATTTATTTAAAAAAAAACAAAAAACTCATTCACTTGCCATTAATATTGGGGTTTTTGTTTGTTTGTTTTGTTAATCCTCACCCAAGGATATTTTTCCCATTGATTTTTAGAGAGAGTGAGAAACATTAATGTGAGAGAGACACATTGGTTGGTTACCTCCCACACACACCCTGACTGAGCCAGAGATTGAACCTGCAAACCAGCTATGTGCCCTTGACCAGGAATTGAACCCGAGACCTTTCGATGTATAAGCTGGTGCTCTAACCCAGTGGTCGGCAAACTGCGGCTCTTTGGCCCCTTGAGTGTGGCTCTTCCACAAAATACCGACTTCTGCGCATGGGCCACGAAGTTTCAATCTCACTGTACGTGCGCGCCCACACGTGGTATTTTGTGGAAGAGCCACACTCAAGGGGCCAAAGAGCCACATGTGGCTAGCGAGCCGCAGTTTGCCGACCACTGCTCTAACCAATGAACAATATCAGCCAGGGCTGCCATTAATGTTTTTTAAAGTTATATACCTCTAAGTTAATTTTAAAGAGTTTATTTTTTTTAATTTTACTTATTTCTGTCTACAGGTATAATTTTGATTCTTGGAGAGAATTTTCTTACCTAGATGAAGAAGAAAAAGAAAAAGCAGAGTGGTATGTATATCAATCATTAATAAAGGGAGATTTTATTTAAATTATATTTTAATTGATTTCAGAGAGGAAGGCAGAGAGAGAAAGAGAGAAACATTAATGATGAGAGAGAATCATTGATCGGCTGCCTCCTGCAAGCCGCCTACTGGGGATTGAGCCCGCAACCCGGGCATATGCCCCAACCGGGAACGAACTGTGACCTCCTCCTGATTCACAGGTCAACGCTCATCCACTGAGCCACAATGGCTGGGCAAGGAAGATATTTATTTGCCTTTTTGGTATTTGTAATGATGTAAAAATATACTATATATAAATGCGTTTTTGATATTTTGAGAGCCCTCCTCTCATATGTTAAGCTAGATGAAGCCAGATCAGTAGTTGGTTAAGATATACTTAGGAAAAGGCCAGGGAATATAGAATTGTCCAAAAAGCTCAATTCAGTGAATTCTTTTTCTTCTGGGTGCTTAACCTATGTTTTATTTTAATTTTCCCTGGGAAATTGTTTGACATAAATATTCCAAAAATATTAATCCAAATTAATTATAAGTAAAATCATGCATTAATGTTAGTAGCATAACATAGCATTATGACCTTCTCAGACATTATCCTATCTAATAAAAGAGAAACATGGTAATTAGCCGTACGGCCGCTACCTTTCCCATTGGCTAATCACTGAGATATGCAAATTAACTGCCAACCAAGATGGCGGCCGGCAGCCAGGCAGCTGACGCGAACAGGGAGGCTTGCTTGCTCCAGTGACGGAGGAAGCCAGGTTCCCCGCCTGCCTTGCCAGCCTCTCAGCTGCTCTCTAA
>NW_005356259.1:3118309-3142257 GCF_000412655.1 Myotis brandtii
GCGCCCCAACTCCCCAATTGGCCCTGCTCTGAGCCTGACCAGGGGCTGCACCTAGGGATTGGGCCTGCCCTCTGCCACCCGGGAGCAGGCCTAAGCCAGCAGGTCATTATCTCCCGAGCGGTCCCAGACTCCGAGAGGGCACAGACCGGGCTGAGAGACCCCCTCTCCCTCCCGAGTGCACAAATTTTTGTGCACCAGGCCTCTAGTTTACACATAAAATTATGTTATATTTTCAGTCATATCTATGAGCAATATTTTGTTTCCAATATTATCTATCTTATAGTCGTGATGAAAGGAGATGGATTGAAAAGCAGAACAGAGCAACAAGGGCACAAAGAAAAAAAGAGGAAATGAACAGAATAAGAACATTAGTTGGTAAGTGTAATTAATTTTTTTAAGTTCTTTAATTAAATGTTAGAAATTCAAAAGATTAACTTTCTTTCTGGTAGACAATGCATATAGCTGTGATCCAAGAATAAAAAAATTTAAGGAAGAAGAAAAGGCCAAGAAAGAAGCAGAAAAGAAAGCAAAAGCAGAAGCAAAACGGAAGGAGCAAGAAGCTAAAGAAAAAGTAAGATGACATTTGATGAAGTTGGACTTTAATATTCATAAAATCTTTAATTTTCAGATCTAGGTTAGAAACCATAATCTGGATGCAGAGATTTAGCTGCTACTATAAATGAATCATGACAAGTTGGTACAATTGATAGAGGGATCTTAACCAGCAAATTTTTGAGCAAAAACATGTGATATAAAATTCTTTAATATCATGCTTATTTCTAATACTAGAGGCCTGGTGCATGAAATTCATGCATGGGGTCCCTAGGCCTGGCCAGAGATCAGGGCTGATCGGGGCCTTCCTTCCCCCAGCTGCTGGCTGCGAGCTGCTGGCTGGAACCTTCCTTCATTCCACGCTGCCCCCTGGTGATCAGCACACGTCATAGCAAGTGGTTGAACTCCCATTCAGTTGAACTCCTGAGGGGACAAATTGCATATTAGCCTTTTATTATATAGGATGTTTGTTTTGCATTCCTAAATGTGTTTGTAGAACTTTACCAGCTGCTTTTCCCAGTTCATCCTTCAGTCTTCAATACATTGATGTATCATCTTTTTTTAAATTTATTAAAAGATTGAATTTTTTAAATAATATGATAGAGCATTTAGGAATTCTAATTTTCTTATTAAAATGATTTTATTCCCCATTTTAAAGCAAAGACAAGCTGAATTAGAAGCTGCTCGATTAGCTAAAGAGAAAGAAGAAGAGGAAGTTAGACAACAAGCATTACTGGCAAAGAAGGAAAAAGATATCCAGAAAAAAGCCATCAAAAAGGAAAGGCAAAAACTTCGAAACTCATGCAAGGTATGTCATGAGTTGACCAAGCAAAGTTGCTGATTACACTTTAAAATAAAATATTTCTCTTCTTATACTAAGCAAATATAATTAAGCTGTTGTATACATTTTATCTCAAAATGTAAATGTTTTTAAATTCACTTTTAAAAATTTCCCACATTCACATTTTAATATCCAACTCTGATTTTTTATTTTTTTTAATTTAACCGCCATGCCATTTTCAAAGTTTAAAAAAACCCACTTATTTAATATCCTAATATTTGGTCTATATTCTTGTTTCCTTTATTATCTCAACAATGTCTTTTTATAGTTGATTTATTCAAATTAGAATCTAAATAAGATCATTTAAAGACTTCAGTTATGTGTCTCCTAACTTGGTCTGTAACAGGCTCCCTGTCATCACCATCTTTTTCCCTGCCCACATGGCCATTCATTTGTTGGAGAAACCAGATCATTTGTTCTGATAATACACCACAATTTGGTTTTGGCTGGTTGCTTCCTTAATGGTGTGAAATTCTTTTTTTTTTAAAATATATTTTATTGGTTTTTTACAGAGAGGAAGGGAGAGGGATAGAGCGTAAGAGACATCGATAAGCTGCCTCCTGCACACCCCCTACTGGGGATGTGCCCGCAACCAAGGTACATGCCCTTGACTGGAATCAAACCTGGGACCCTTGAGTCCGCAGGCCGACACTCTATCCACTGAGCCAAACCGGTTAGGCAATGGTGTGAAATTCTTAAATTAGAAAATGTTCTTTTAGAAGTTAAACTTTGGTGTTGTTAAGGATTTAAAAGCTTTTATTTTTATCTAAATAAAGGGATATCATTTGGGTGAGTTCTGGTAGTTGGCATCCAAATACCGTTTTCACTAATAAATATTGATGAATAATACCAAAAGTTTTCAAATGTAGTTTTGTCCAAGAGATGTTCTTACATTTTAAACTGGTATAGTCAAAGACTAGTAATACTGTTCCTTATCAGATAATATGAAGTATTTTCCTCAGATTTCACCTAGAAAATTGTTTTGAGAAGGATGCAGTATATCATAGTTGTAAAGACCATTGGCTCAAGGCAAGCTGCCTGGGTTTTAAGTCATTCTCTATTTACTACCTGTGGCCTCAGAAGGTTGCTTCAAACCCCTTTGTTCCTCAATTTCCTCACCTATATAATAACTGAAAAAATACCTACTAGTAGAGTTGTGAAGGTCAAGTGAGATAATTTACATATAGTGCTTGGCACATTTGGCATATGATTTGAAGTCAATACAAAAATTTAAAAGGCCAATCTATATACAGAAAAGGCTAAGTGTCCATCCAACTGGTAGCTGTGACATGCATTGACCATCGGGGGCAGACGCTCAATGCAGGAGCTGCCATGACACGCACTGGCCATTAAAAATAAACAGCACCACGGACTTGGTGCCGACAAACCAACACTCGGCTTCCCCGCAGTGGGACACAGGCTCTGCCACCATCCCGGAGCAACACCCCACCAAATCGCAGCCAACGCTGCCAAGACTCCATGGCGCAGAATGCGGCCCTCAGCCCAGCCCAGCCTGGAAATGGTCGCTGTGGGTGCCGAGTAGTGACGTCACGTAGCTACGCCCGGCTTCCTCTCCTTAGCGACTAGCCTCCTTGGAGTTTCTTCAGCCCAGGAACCCAACTTGCTTTATAGCCAGATGCAAACATTTTACAGTTTTCCCAAATGTTTGTAAAGCATTTTCCCATGCCTCATCTCATTTGATCTTCACAGAAGTCCTGGAGTAGGTATATAGGAGACTCGATAGAATCCTATTTTCTTTTCATTAGCAAGACATGAATAGCGATATTAAAATATTTTTTCTAATTAATTTCCTTTCAATGTGTATGAATCCATGCACTGGGACACTAGTTAGAAAATAAAAAGCTTGAATAGTTCTTAAAGATGATGTTTAAATGAGGTTAAAAGTTCTGACATTTGGTAACTTTGTTTTATCGCTCCTTTCCAGCGTGAGTTCATTTATTTATCAAATATCTGATGAGCATTTACTGTGTGCCAAGCAGTCATAATTGATGTGAATATAATGATGAAACATTCCTTGCCTTAAAGGAATCCACTGGTTTATGATGGAGAATGATAAACAGCTATTTCTAACACTTTAAGCACTTTTAGATGAGTACTAGGATGAGAAGGTACCAAAAAGGTAGTCAGGGAAGGCTTTCTGGATCTAGTAGTATTTAGCCAGGTGAAACAGAATATGTATGGGATTAGCAATGAGAGGTCAAGGAGCATTGAGAGAATGCAGAGTTCCAGAGGAGTGGGTTTAATGTGTCAGAGGCAGCTCAAGAGCTGAGGAGGAGCCAAGTCTTGAAGGACATTATGTATCTTTTTAGTGTAAATCTGATCCTGAGTTGGTTTTGGTCAGGACGCTGAGAGAAGACTGGAGTTAGAGAAACCAATTAGGATTCTTTTGCCATAATCCAAGTGAGAGAGTATTGTGGCATGAACTAAGGTGGAGATGATAGGAATAGAAAAAGGTAGATGAAATGAACCGACATTAGGAGGCAGAATAAGCTGTTGCCTATTGGGTATCAATTATGTGTTGGAGATAGTAGAGTGAGGGTTAATATATGTCCTGGTTTCTTGCATGGAATACTGGATAGGTGATGGTATAATTCACTAAAGTAGAAAACAAAGGAGGAGGAAAAAGCTTTGGGGAATGATGATTTTAGTTTCGGGCATGTTAAGCACAGAGACACTCAAATGAAAATAGGTGCTAGTGTGTACAAGTCTGGAGTTCAAGAATGGAATCATCCAGTCCAGCTGGTATGGCTCAGTAGATTGAGCATTGTCCCATGCCCCAAGAGGTTACCGATTCAATTCTTGGTCATGGCACATGCCTGGGTTTTGGGCTCAATCCCCAGTAGGGAGTGTGCAGAAGGCAGCTGATTGACTCTCATCGATATTTCTCTCCCTCTCCCTTCCTCTCTCTCTAAAAAATAAAAACATCTCAGTGGTGCTCTGGCTAGTTTGGCTCAGTGGGAGTGTTGGCCTTCGGACTGAAGGGTCCTGGGTTTGATTCCGGTCAAGGACACGTGCCTGGGTTGCGGGCTCAATCCCCACTAGGGGGCATGCAGGAGGCAGCCGGACAATGATTCTCTCTCATCATTGATGTTTCTGTCTCTCCCCTCTCTCTTTCTCTCTGAAATCAATAAAAATGTTTAAAAAAAAATCTCAGTGGCACTAGGAACCTTGTGAGTAGATGAGATCACCCAGGGAGAGGGGAGAGTGAGGAGGGTGGGTGAAAGAAACCCTGGCAGACGCCAGTAGTAAAGGTACTGTTGCAGCGGTTCTCATCCTGTGGGTCGCGACCCCTTTGGCGGTCGAACGACCCTTTCACAGGGGTCGCCTAAGACCATCCTGCATATCAGATATTTACATTACGATTCATAACAGTAGCAACATTACAGTTATGAAGTAGCAACGAAAATAATTTTATGGTTGGGTCACAACATGAGGAACTGTATTTAAAGGGCCAGAAGGTTGAGAACCACTGTAGAGGAAGAAGAGCCTGAGAAGAGTGACTCAGACAGGTAGAAAGAAAATCAGTAGTGCTTTGAGAAGCCTAGGGAAGTATCAGCAGTAAGACCCATTGGAACTTTAGTGAAAGCCAGGCTGCCTGGCTTGAGGAAGCAAAGAAAAGTGAGGAATGGGTGGCATAAGTATCAGCAGTATTGGAAGCACTTACCAATTGTACATCAGGTACATCATGTTTTATTCTAAGCATAATTTTTCTAATACCTTCTATTCCTTACCACATTATCTTTTTCTTTAATTTCAGTACATTTAAAATTTCCATGAAATTTTCCAGTTCGGCACACGCTAGATTTTAATTTGAGTCATCATACGGAATTAAGTGATTCTCAGAGAACTCATTCTGATTTTTATAACATCCAAGTCTTCTGCACCATCACCATTTTTGTTTTGCTTTCTTACTCACTTGGGAATGCCTTTTTATTGCTAGTAGTCAGGGAGAGCTTTGGGAGTACCCTCAAATATGGTTGTTATAGTCAGAAGGCCATATGTTCAAAACCTCTTGAGAACGTCACGCTTTGTAATTGTGTTTATGAGTATATTTTTCAGTGTCACTAGATATAAGATGAAAATGTTTGTTTGTGCTTTTAGGCCTGGAATCACTTTTCTGACAATGAGGCAGAGCGTGTTAAAATGATGGAAGAAGTGGAAAAACTTTGTGATCGCCTTGAATTAGCAAGGTATAACTACAGAACTAACATTGAAGTCTTCAGCCCTGGCCAGGTAGCTCAGTTTGGAGCATGCTGCCGATATGCCAGTGTTGTGGGTTTGATGCCCGGTCAGGGCACATAAAAGAATCAATTGATGAATACGTAAATAAGTGGAACAACAAGTCAGTGTTTCTCTCTCTCTCTCTCTCTCTCTCTCTCTCTCTCTCTCTCTCTCCCTCTCCCTTCCTCTCTAAAAACAACAAATAAAAATTAAAATAAAAAAATCTATTGAAATCATTTCCTGGGCTTAGGATAAATTTTCATCCTTTTCCCCCCTTAGTTTACAGTGCTTGAATGAAACACTCACATCATCTACAAAAGAAGTAGGAAAGGCTGCTCTGGAAAAACAGGTAATGGAGGAAAACATCACTTCTATTTGCATTTAACATTTAGTTCTGCTTATAGTGTTGCTTTCACCTCAGTATTTCCCCACCTTAACGTAAGTTACTATGAGGGCAAGGAGCATTTCTCTTTGGGTCCCCCACTCTGCTTTGTTTATAGTAAGTGGTATTGTTGATTTAAATTGCATTCAGTGATATGGTTATATGATGTTTGATTTGTGGTATCCTAGCACATTAATCATAGGTTTTTGTTTTTTTAAAAAAATATATTTTATTGATTTTTTACAGAGAGGAAGGGAGAGGGATAGAGAGTTAGAAACATCGATGAGAGAGAAGCATCGATCAGCTGCCTCCTGCACACCCCCTACTGGGGATGTGCCTGCAATCAAGGTACATGCCCTTGACCGGAATCGAACCCGGGACTCTTCAGTCCCCAGGCTGACGCTCTATCCAGTGAGCCAAACCGGCTAGGGCTTGTTTTGTTTTTTAATCATTCTCAGGAAAAAAATAATTGTTTTGGCTATTCCTTGAGCATTTTTGTAGGATAATAATATTTAGAACCAAGATACATTTGTCTGTCTAGTCTACACCTTTTATTTTACAGATGAGAAACAGGCCCAGAAATTAAATTCAATGCAACAAGTATTAGTACCTACTATTATAGCACTGTGCCCAGATGATTCATAGAAATGCCTGCTATTGCTGCACAAAGGAGTTCAGGAACAATTATGCTGAAGAGAAAAGGCCTAAGGACCAAAAGATGGAGGGCCCACAGGAAATGCTGTAGGTTAGACAGCAAGTGCCAACCCCAGGGCAGAGTGGTCAGGGAAGGTTTAGTGAAGGGTTTGAGCCAGCCTATAAGGATAGACTGTGAAAATGAAGGTCAGAGTAACAGCATGAACTATAAAATACGGGTAACTGTAGAAAGTTAGAGGGAGATGAAGTTGGTTAAGAAGTGGTGCCAAATTAAGTATGTTTTTAATGTCATTAGTTTCCATTACTGCAGATCTTTGAGTAGGAAAGGGTTATCATTGCACTATTAATCTGGCATTGGACAGGATGTATTATACCTAATGCATGTGCAAGTGACTATAAGAATGGAAGGGCTTGGACTGGGAGAGTGATGATGGGAATCATTGGGATTTTGGTGATTGGTTCTGAGGGATTAAAGTAAGGAAATGAGTCCAAGATGACTCCAAGATAGCATCCGCAGAAGCAACAAGGTCAAGTAAAGGTTTTCTTTTTTCACTTGTGTATGTTTGAGGAAAGATTTTATGTAACAATGTAAAGGGTAGAACTTCAAGATAAAACAGATACCACTTTGCTGTGCTGTTATCTTTTTGTTAAAAAGTAATTGAATATCTGCTGAAAGAGTGGGTATGAGCTTATTAAACAGGTTTGAAATGGCCTTGTGTTGGTGAATAATCCAGTTACTGTAGACTTAAGTAGTGTCAAACGCACATAGAAATCACATGATAGAAATACAGGGTAGGTCAGGCAGAGGGTGGTTCTTGGTTCCTTAAGCAGAGTTTTGCAGCCAGAAGCCAGAGTGAAAAGCTGATGCCGGTTTTGGGGTTGGCCTGGGTCACTGTCAGGATAATACTGAGAGTTGAAAACCACAAACCCCAGCTAGAAAGGGAGTGTAGAGTAGCAAGATGCATTAAGTCCCTGACTTACCTATTATATTTGTGTAGATAGAAGAAATAAATGAGCAAATTAGAAAAGAGAAAGAGGAAGCTGAGGCTCGTATGCGACAAGCATCTAAGAATGCAGAGAAGTCAGCTGGTGGAGGTGGAAATGGCAGTAAAAACTGGTCAGAAGATGATCTGCAATTACTAATTAAAGCTGTGAACCTCTTCCCTGCTGGAACAAATTCAAGGTACTGATTTTAATTAAATTTCTCTTCAACCCAGAGCCTGGGGATAATCTAGACAAAGCATCCAAGTAACAGCAGGAACTTCCAGAGATATGCTTGTCTAGACAGACTGCCCTGTACTAAATTCTGTGCCAGTGGGAAGTGTGAAAAGCAGAGTGCATTTTGAACCTTCTAGGGTTTTTTTTAATATATTTTTATTGATTTCAGAGAGGAAGGGAGAGGGAGAGATAGAAACATCGCTGATGAATCATTGATCAGCTGCCTCCTGCATGCCCCACACTGGGGATGGAGCCCACAACCCGGCATGTGCCCTGACTGGGAATCAAATTGTGACCTCCTGGTTCATAGGTCGACTCTCCACCTCTGAGCCACGCCGGCCGGGCTGAACCTACTAGTCTTATCAACTTACACCAACACACACACACACATACATACAGCAGTATGCTTCATCAGTTTCTCAGAAATTAAAAATCATGAGAAAAACCTTGACTCATGTTGGCTTATTCCATCATGGCTTATATTAGGAACTAGTGTATTCATAGTCTTAATTCATTGTTGCTTCTGACTTCAAACCCAAGCTTATTGCAGTTTTGAGTTTAGAATTCAAAGAAGCCTTAGAGATCCAGATTCCTTCATTCTTTACATCAGGCAACTAAAGCTGTTTTCAGAATTATTTATCTCCTTAAGTGTGTGTCCAAATGGTGGGATACACCAAAGTATGGTTTTTATTTCCATTGATTTGTACACAGAATCTATAAGGTTTTATATAGACTTGAAATCAAGATTATGACAGTTGATTTAAACATATGAAAAGCAAAAACTATAGTCCAGGCAATAGTGATGATTAGACCACCAATTTAGAGCCAATTCTGTAGATATTATAGCTAACTCTTCTGCATTAAAAAATGTTAGTCATGCCCGGCCAGTGTGGCTCAGTGGTTGAGTGTCGACCTATGAACCAGGAGGTCACGGTTTGATTCCCAGTCAGGGCACATGCCTGGGTTGTGGCTTGGTCCCCAGTGTCGGGCATGCAGGAGGTTAGCCAATCAATGATTCTCTCTCATCATTGGTGTTTCTATCTCTCCCTCCCTCTCCCTTCCTCTCTGAAATCAATAAAATATATTTTTTTAAAAATGTTAGTCATTCTGGTTTTTGTTTTGGAGTTTTTGCCTTAATTATCCTATTGATTGTTCTAGATGGGAAGTTATTGCTAATTACATGAACATACATTCTTCTTCTGGAGTCAAGAGAACCGCCAAAGATGTTATCAGCAAAGCAAAAAGTCTTCAAAAACTTGGTGAGTTAATTTTGCCAAATCAGTTTCTTTGTTACCTTGGTTATTTTAAAATACTCTATGCAATTTAATGAAAGACTAAATGAGATGATCTCTAATATATTTAAATTTTTTCATTCCTCAGACCCTCATCAAAAAGATGACATAAACAAAAAGGCTTTTGATAAATTTAAAAAAGAACATGGAGTAGTGCCTCAAGCAGACAATGCAACACCTTCAGAACGATTTGAAGGTAATTAAATTTTTTCTATAAGTAGAAGATGCTAGCCATGTATCCACACTGTGTTAGGATATATAAGACTTAAGGTCTGTGTTCAGAATGATTGGGAAATAAAGTGGTTAGACTGGAAGATGTAAAGCAAACATTTTCAGGACAGTGATAGATTTACTTAACACCACTGAGAATCACAGTTCTTCCAGTTCATATGCCGTTAGGGGAGAGGCTGTGTTTGTTTTCCTCACCAGATTTTACAAATCAGTGCTAAAGGATATTGGGACAATTGAAATTTGAGGTCTAAAACTTATCTAGTATTTTATCAAGGTCAATTTCCTGACTGAAAAATCCTATATAATAAAAGGCTAATATGCAAATTATCCCCTCAACTGGGAATTCACCAATTCTACCGGGGGGGGGGCCAGCCAGCCAACTGCCTGTGGCCCCTCCCCCACGGCCAGCCCAGCCTGGTTGGCCCCAATCAGGGCAGGCTGGCCAGACCCCACCCATGCATGAATTCGTGCACCGGGCCTCTAGTACACTATAATTGTGTAAGAAAATGTCCTTGTTTTTAAGGGAAAATATATGGAAGTACTTAGGAATAAAGGGGAAGCATGTCTGCAATTTACATGGTTCAGAACAAATGTGTATATAAAAAGGAAGAGTAAGCAAGTATGGTAAAACGTTCCTATGTGGGGAATCAGGATAGGATACATCGGGATTCTTTATACTCTTCTGAAATTATTTCAAAATGAAGTTAAAATCTGTTAGGGTGCTGAGAAGATTGTCTTGGGTATTCTAGCCAATTTTATTGCTCTAGACCAATTACAGTGTTTAACTGTAAATCATGACCCAGCCTCCCCAAGCCTCCTTCATAAGTGGGTCATGAAATATATTTAATGGGTCATGAATAGAAAATGTCATAGAGCATTATACCTATTTTATAAGTGAGTATTATTTATGAAACTTTTGTTCATGTATATATGTGTTTGGGGATGTGACATTATTGAGTTGCTGACAAATTTTGAAAAAGTTCTTTCACTTCACACATTTGTGAGCCACCAGTCCTTTCTCCCTTAAACAGAGCTAATCTTGGATATGCTTTCCAGATCATAGTTCCAAATGTGTTTTGGGATTTATAACTAATAGCCTTGACTTTTACAAGTTAACCTGTCCCTGGCCTTTAACAATCCCACTTTTCCTGTATTCTTAAGATTGGTTTGGTTTATTATCCCAAAATTTCAGTTTGAAAATATTAAGAACTTATGTTCTGTAGAGTATTGTCTCAATAAGCCAAGGTTGCAGGTACAATCCCAGTCAGGGCACATATAAGAATGAACCAATGGCCCAGCTGGTGTGGCTCAGTGGTTGAGTGTCAACCCATGCACCAAGAGATCACAGGTTCCATTCCTGGTCAGAGCACATGCCCGGGTTGTGAGCTCAATCCCTAGTAGGGGGTGTGCAGGAAGCAGTCAACCCATGTTTCTCTCTCATGTTTCTCTCTCTCTCTCCCTTTCTCTCTCTAAAAATCAATAAAAAAATGTATTTTTTTAAAGAATGCATAAATAAGTGGAACAACAAATTTTTTCCTTTCTCCAAAATCAATAAAAATGTAAATTTTATAAAAAGCCTGAGATATTTTTCTGGCTTGTGTGCTATTTCAAGTTTTTTCTCCCTCTCATTAATATTTAGAGATGTATGTGTCTTATGTCTAAAAGTTTAAAATTACACATCATAGATTTGAATGGGCACTTACCAAGATACCTGTGCACCAGAAGACTCACTGGAAAGGTGTTCCAAGACATTTTTCTATAACTGGGGTTTTCAAATAAAAATTTTTCTTAGCAGGTCCATGCACAGATTTCACCCCTTGGACAACAGAAGAGCAGAAACTTTTGGAACAAGCCTTGAAAACATACCCAGTAAATACACCTGGAAAATGGGAAAAAATAGCAGAAGCAGTTCCTGGCAGGACAAAGAAGGACTGCATGGAACGATATAAGGTTGTAGATGTTTTGAGTTTATAGATTTTTGCTTACTTTAATACCGCAGTAGTCATGGGCCATCTTAGAAACGTTCAGAGCTCTGGGAGTTAGTAAAATCAACCTTTTAGTAGTATCTTTAATTATAGACTTATCCAATTTGAATGTTTTACATATTTATACCAAACACTAGAAATGTCTGCCAATTCTAAATAACACCTTTTTCCCTTCCTAGGAACTTGTCGAGATGGTAAAAGCAAAGAAAGCTGCTCAAGAGCAAGTACTAAATGCAAGTAGAACCAAGAAATGACTTAAGACAATCTTTGTTGTGTGTGCATTTTTATAATAAAACTGAAAATACTTTACAAGTTTTCATTCTTATAATTGTACTTATGGAGATAATTTGAAAGTGTGCTGTTCCAACAGAGTTTCTCAAGAGAGCTACCATTCACTGTGGTAGCATTATCCATTGAAAGTTTGATGCAGTATTTCATTCAAATTTCCAAGTACGTATGTTCATTTTTATGTTTTCCTTTGGGGACTGATAGCTTAAAACTTGCCAGTCTCTATTAGTTTTATAAATATGTTCAAAATATTTTGCTTAGGAGCATTTTAATTGCGAAGCCAGCACATGTTACTGCGAATCCTGTTAAAATCTGGTAGTTGCTCAATGGGACCTAAGGATTAAAAGAAAAGAAAGTTAAAATTGACTAAAAGGAAAGTACTTAGCCAACTTTCTACATAGAAAAATGACCAAGCTTACCAACAGCAGCAATAGCTGGACTCTTGTCATAAATATATTTGGAACATACTTCTCGAATTGTCTCAGCATTCACAGCCTAAAATAAAGATACTAACATTCAGAGCTTTTTACAGTAAAAACAAATTCTATACCTGGAATGATACATATTTTTAGCTTTTGTAATAAGGATATTTTTACACAAGACCCAATAGTAAGTATGGAAGAACTACTTACATCTACTCTTGCTTCAAGCTCAGGGATGGGAATTCTTCTATTGTAGCACAACATTTGCCTACCAATATCTTCACAAATTGGAGTAGAACCTGTTTAAAGAGGGGGAAAAAGCTAAGCATTGGACTATAGATCAATCGTATGAAAATAGAACTTACATCTTTATTCTTACCATCGAGTTGCAACAACATGTTTGTTTTCAGAAGGTTTTTGGCTCGTGCAACTTCACTTTCAGTGACACTTGTACAGAGTCGTATCCTAAAAACCAATTGGAAAAATCAAAATGTCAAGTAGTTAGAGTATATGTTTTATAATAATGATCTAAAGAAAGACATACTATATTCTATGTATTATACCACAACTTGATTTCAACTTATAAAAAACTTAAAATTACTAGTGATCCCAATAGCTAAGCAAAAGCTAATCTATTACTGATTATTTTCCTGGTATTGTTAATTTCTGAAAATGATATGACTATCAAACAGAAGCTCAATAAAATATAAAAATAGGCTAGCCCGGCTGGTATGGCTCAGTAGTTGAGCATCAACCTATGAATCTGGAGGTCACGGTTGGATTCCCCATCAGGGCACACCCCCAGGTTGTGGGTTTGAGCCTCAGTGTGGGGCATGCAGGAGGCAGCCAATCATTGATGTTTCTATCTCTTTCTCCCTCTCCCTTCCTCTCTGAAATCAATAAAAATATATTTTAAAATAGTCTAACCATATTTTGAGAAATGCTATAACCACTTTGAGACTTCACAAATCCCCATCTGCTAGGCTCTGATATGCTAGAGGATAGGTTGGTAGGCAACTAGTTTCTCTTTCTTTTAGCAATGGCAACTTCAGATTCATTTTCATAACACTGCCTTTCCAAGCCAGATAACTTTTAGAGATGTTTTCCAAACTTCTAGTTGGAATTTATTTAAACACAAGAGGCCCGGTGCATGAATTTGTGCACCAGTGGAGTCCCTTGGCCTGGCCTGCGGGATCGAGCTGAAACCAGCTCTCAGACATCCTCCAAGGGGTCCCAGATTGCGAGAGGGGCACAGGCCAGGCCGAGGGACCCAGTGCATGATTGGGGCCTGGGAGGGCTCCAGGGCATGTCCAGCCCATCTTGCTCAGTCCTGATGGGCCGGACCCCAGCAGCAAACTAACCTACCAGTCAGAGGGTCTGCCCCCTGGTGGTCAGTGCACGTCATAGCGAGTGGCTGAGCAGCCTTAGCATATCATTAGCATGTTATATTTTGATTGGCTGAACAGCCACTGAATACTAAGCATATTAGGCTTTTATTATATAGGATTTTAAACTTCTAGGATCTCCTTTCTAAAGTATTCTTCTTAAAGAATTTTCTGTAGTTGAAATCAATGCAGCTTCACATGAGACTTAAAGGAAACATCTGTGATCTTTAAAAATATGGCTGCTGCTGGTCTCATTCTTTTTATTACATACTAATAACATCAGTAGAAAATAATCAACATGAACAGTGTATAGAGGAAATTGGGTGTGAATTCTGGGCAAGATTTATTTTCTTACCATTCTTTTTGAACAACATGTAACATGTCTGCAACAGTGGCTGGTTCACAAACCATATAGATTCCCCATAATCCAGTATCTGTGTAGCAAGTGTTGAAAGACTGGAAGCTATGGCAGAGGTTGCCGTGACAGGTAAGCTGGGCCAGCTTACTAGATAAGTTCTGTAAGGAAAATAAAAATGTCCAAGAGAACTGTAGATATACATACATGTCCAATTTACCAGAAAGAATGAGATATGAGACAAACAGTGAATGACCTAAGAGCCTGAGTTTCTCCGTTTTATCTATCAACATCTGTCAAATAATAAATTTAAAATTCAATAACACTAAGAATTATACTTATCTCACCAGCCCAATGACCCCCAGAGAAATTCATAATGTAAAAAGCAATGAATCCCTATAATTAACATAGTTACACTCACTTCTAAAATAATACCTTATTATCAACCCAATCTGTAGTGCTCTTGGCTACGTATGCTTAAAGATTTTAAATTATAGTACATGTGAAACCTAAGAAATGAAATGTATTTTGTTGAAATCTTCGAGTACAAATTTACACTTTGTATTCTGACATAATCTCAGACTTACAGGAAAGTTACAAAAACAGTGAAAAGAATTCCCTTTATTCAAAATACCTAACAATTCTTATATTACCATGCTTGCTTTATATTACCGTCCAGTTACTGTAAGTCCTAGAATGCAAACTATCATTCTTTTTAACATATTTTTTCAGCTATTTGAGAATACATTGCAGATGTGATGCTTTTTACTCCTAAATACTTTTTAGTGTGCACTTACGAAAAACAAGGAAATTAATATAACAACCACTAAAAATTAGGATGTAACTTTGACTGTTAACAAATTCTTCTATCCTTATTCAAATCTTGCCAATTATCCCACTAATAAACTTTATGGCAAAAGGGGGGAAAAAATTTCTGGCTCAGGATGCAATCAGGATCAATTTATATTTTAAAAGTCAAAATTCTTAGTACAGAGTTCTATCTTGCGATTATTATGAAAAAACTTCTTTGTTTCTATTTTTATTTTTGTTAATCTTCACCCGAGGATATTTTTTCCATTGATTTTTAAATAGAGTGAAAGGGACAGGGAGAGACAAAAGAGAAACATCGATTGGTTGCCTCCCACACATGCCCAGACTGGGGCTGGGGATGGAGCCTGTGCCCTTGAGGTAAGTGCCCTTGACCAGAATCGAACCTGAGACTTTGTGGGCTGATACTCTAACCCAGGGGTGGGCAAACTTTTTGACTCGAGGGCCACAATGGGTTCTTAAACTGGACCGGAGGGCCGGAACAAAAGCATGGATGGAGTGTTTGTGTGAACTAATATAAATTCAAAGTAAACATCATTACATAAAAGGGTACGGTCTTTTTTTTTTTTAGTTTTATTCATTTCAAACGGGCCAGATACAGCCCGCGGGCCGTAGTTTGCCCACGGCTGCTCTAACCACTGAGAAAACTGGCTAGGGCTGAACAAAAATGTTAAATCACTTACCATTCCTCCTCCAAAAGAGCGATCCCAGTTGCCAATTAGTGTGTTTGCAACCATGAGACAGATTGTATCCGGATGTGCCCAACCAACAGCTTCAACAGCTATTGCAAGATGTGCTAAAGGCATCTTGTCATCTCTAACTCGAATCTAGTTAAGATAAAGAAAACAAAACACTACATAACATGCTTAACAAGAAAGAAACAAATTCACCTTCCCATTAATTGCAAAGTTAAAATGATCACCATGACTTATTTTGCTTTAAACTATTAAGCCTCATTACATTGTACAATCTAATCTAGAAGAATTTCATGAGTTAGGGACTTTCATCACAAGGTCTCCAATTGAAATACTAGACATAGCCACCAGATGGTTACCTGGTAGTAAAGGATTGCATTATTTTACTGGTAGAAATCAATCTTTTGTGTTTGTTGATCTGAATTTGTAAATCTAAGCAAATTTTGACATAACAGGCTTATTTTTGTACTGCCAATGCTATATTCTATTTAACTGCCAACATCAGGCCTCCTTCCAGACCAGGGTGGGCAAACTTTTTGACTCGAGGGCCACAATGGGTTCTTAAACTGGACCGGAGGGCCGGAACAAAAGCATGGATGGAGTGTTTGTGTGAACTAATATAAATTCAAAGTAAACATCATTACATAAAAGGGTACGGTCTTTTTTTTTTTTTTTTCGTTTTATTCATTTCAAATGGGCCGGACCCGCGGGCCGTAGTTTGCCCACGGCTGTTCCAGACACTACTTTGAGCATCACTCCTAATGTGGCAGACTAAGCCTCTACTGAGGCTTAAAACTATAGCTGACAAGCGGCAGATTTCCTGCAAGTTCTGGCTCTACTGGGCAGAAGAAAGAACTTAGCCAAGAGTAAACCTAATGTGAAAGTCAAAATTTGGCGTGTTTTTAAAATAAAAGTTAACTTTTATACCTTACAATATATAAATGGGCATAGTGCCAAAGAAAAGCACAAAGACTAAATTTGCTGCCCTTAAAACCTTGCTTCCTTAGGAAAGTAGGTGGTTAAATAATATGAAATTGGAATGAATTAAGCAAATGAGTCCATCCTCTTCCCTTTTTCTGTGTTTCAGTTTAAGCTTTTGGTTTCTTCCATCTTACTCCTGTTGGAAACATGCACATTTCTGTATACTCATTCATAAATACAACACAAGAAACTCAAAAGGGTTAACTACTAGCTTAGGAGGCTTGCCCTACCTCACTTCCTGTGAATTTGCAGGGAGGCAGAGCTGGTGTTTCTCCTTTGTATGTGGACAAAGAGTCACCAAAATGAAACTTTGCTAACTCAAGCAGTTCATCATGGGAAACTCCTAAAGTAAAGGAAAATATTTTACATATGTAATAGCAGTACAATCAAAGCAGAGAACTAAATACTTCAGTTTCACATAACTATTTGCATTCACTAAACCATCTAAGGGTAAGCTCATACAGCACACCTTTTTCCCTTGGTGTTATAAGGCTTTTGGTTGCACAGCTTTGTCATTCTGTAGAGCAATCGACAGTTATCATTAACATACCAGTGAATTCACAGGAAAAGATAGTAAGACAACTTGAAAATACCATATTCCATATGAAATCATGTTATATTAAGTCACTGAAAGTCCTAGAATGCAAACTAGCAAAAAAAAAGTAACATTTAAAATTTTTTAAGTGAAAAAATGAGTTTTAACACTTAAAGAAAGCTGGATATACAGATATGCTTTTCTCTTAGCTCTGCTATCAAATTCAGGAACAAAATAATTTCATCTAAATTTCCGAATAAATCCCTAGCTATGCAAATACTTATTACTTGCTATCCAAAACTTAAGAATTACTTAGATTCTATACCCCTTACTATCCAAACTCGAGACCCAAACAGATTCAATCTTAGTGAAGGATTTTTAAACACAAACTTAAAAAACCAATTTAGGCATGTATAAATGGTTTAAAAAATATTGTCACAAAATGTCTTTAAATAAAACATTCTAACCCAGCTGGTATGGCTCATGGTTGGTTGAGCGTCAACCTATGAACCATGAGATCACAGTTCAATTCCCATTCAGGGCACATGCCCACTTTAATTCCACAGAAGAGGGCCTGCCAGAGGCAGCCGATCAATGATTCTCTCTCATCACTAATATTTCTATCTCCCTCTCCCTTTCTAAAATCAATAAATATATATTTAAAAAATAAATAAAACATTCTATTAGAATATAAAAGCACAACTTATACCCATATTTTCCAAATAAATCTGTGGTACGAAACAAGACAGGGTATGCTTGTACATTTTCAGAATCCCTATATAGGAGAGCCACCTTAGATATCAATCCAGAGGGTGACAAAACAAGGAAAATCTTCGTGGTACAAGAATGACAAGCAGAGAGTGAAAAACCATGAACATGCACACGGTTCTCAGCACCTGATGACAACAGCTTCCACTGTTCTATCACTTTGACCTGTAGCCCCCCTGGCTGGGCGTTCCAGAGACTCAGCTGCTCCAACACCAACTCTACTTACCTCTATCCAGAAGGCAGGAGAGCAAATAAATTTTTTTAAAATATATATTTTACTGATTTTTTACAGAGAGGGATAGAGAGTTAGAAACATCGATCAGCTGCCTCCTGCACACCTCCTACTGGGGATGTGCCCGCAACCAAGGTACATGCCCTTGACTAGAATCGAACCTGGGACCCTTCAGTCCGCAGGCCAACGTTCTATCCACTGAGCCAAACCGGTTAGGGCCAAATAATTTTTTTTAATGACGCTAAGTCTGACCTATTTCATTGAATTCAAGATGCCAATGTTTATAAGGCACATCGTTGTTTATTTATCAATAAGACGAAAGGCTAATTAATCTAGGACAAACCATTACTATAAGATATCCTAACTTCAGTAATGTTTAAGTGAACTCATGAACTACAACAAAACCCACTGTCCATATGCAACAACAATGGCAGAGACATTCCAGACAGCTTGGATGTTGACGTCCCACCTCACCAACAGCCCTCCGTTTCCAAGAGAATTTTGGAGTGCACTGCTTGCCATACACAGATAACATAGTTTAGCTGAGAGCCACAATGAATAATATATTTGAGATACTTAACCCTCCTTTTTATCTTCTCCATTACTTCCAAGTAATTAGCTCATAAGTCTATCCAGAACAACTAGAATTTTAATTTACTGTCATTTCCAATGGAAGAAAAATTAACACAAAGTATCTATACTTTATCTATCTTCACTTTGCCCTAAAGAGAAAGAAAAAAAAGAAGGAAAAAAAAATGGAAACCAATAAAATGTACTGTTTGCCTGAATTCAGAGTGCCAGGAAATCTAACAGAATCTAATGTGAATTTTCTTATCACTCACAGGCTTTAAACATGTCCCCAAAGAAGCCTTGTCCTAATGTCAGCCACCTGCATGTTTGGATTCCCATTAAACATTCTCATGGTTCCCTATTTACTTCCCCTTCTCAGTAATAGATTAATGAAAGAATGAACAAATGAAAGAATTAAAGAACATAACCTACCCATTCCATGCCTGACCAAGGATGAAGCTGGTTCTCAAGAAATAATTTAAAATCTTGAAAGATTCTGTAACTGTAGGGCACTGCCTTCTAAGTGTCATTGTCTCCCAGTTCACTCGTGCCCTCTCTTGCAAGTAAATTCCTTTATGTATGTACACTTATGTATTAGAGAGTCCATACATTTTTCTATTAAAAAACTCTACTATAGCCGAACCGGTTTGGCTCAGTGGATGGAGCGTCGGCCTGCGGACTCAAGGGTCCCAGGTTCGATTCCGGACAAATGTACCTTGGTTGCGGGCACATCCCTACTGCGGGGCGTGCAGGAGGCAGCTGATCGATGTTTCTCTCTCATCGATGTTTCTAACTCTCTATCCCTCTCCCTTCTTCTCTGTAAAAAATCAATAAAATATATTTTTTAAAAACAAAAAAAAAACTCTACTATAAAGTAGAGAGGAAAGTCTGGTTCCCCTTACACCTCTGTAAATACTCTTTGGACATCTCCCAACGGGATCAAACTGATAAACACATTACTCTGTTTAAAAGTACAGTAAACACTCGATTTAACAGACTTCAGATTTAACAGACAAAATGTCCGGTCCGTACGTCCTATGTGAAAATTAACACCCTGTTGATTTTAAAATGCTTTTAACCAAGATTTGCTTAAAATTAAATTAACAGGTTATTTATTAATTCACTGTTATTTTAAACAAATTTTAGCAAATAGTCCATTATATTGGGAAAAAAATTGTAGTAATTTCACTGACAGATATAAATATTACATATCTACTATAGTCTACATCAGGGGTGGGGAACCTTTTTCTGCCAAGGACTATTTGGATATTAATAACATCATTCTGGGGCCATACAAAAGTATCAACTTAAAAATGAGCCTGCTATATTTGGTCAAACATTTAATTAACTCATCCCTTGGCTGGGCCAGACCCAATGATCTAGTGGGCCTAACACTGCCTGCGGGATAGTCCCCGCCTCTGATCTACATAGTTAAATCCAAGCGTCACTGCTCATGACAATGTTCAGCGAATGATTAGTACAGGATCACGCCGCATAGCACATGGTAACTGGTTCTGTTTCTACAGCAGTTTTAACACGTGCCAGCCAATGTTCCAAAGTGTGCTAAGCCACAGCCCACACGTGTGCATTTGTTTACTCAAGGTGACTGCTGAATGCACGCATGTACTAGACGTATTCAGTATAAATTTAAAATTACAGTAATACATATAGAAAACTTTCCTGTGAAACTAAACTTTTCATACTTAATTTTAATTACACAAATGTGTCTACGTAAGTAAAAACAGGTAAACTAATTTGTCAATGTTTTAACATATGCACATAGAAAACCTACTTTATTATATAACAGATTTCAGCTTTAACGGACACCCCCTCACCCGAATTAGCCATTATACTGCAGTTTTACTGTAATAGATATTTAAATCAACTAACCTCCAGCAGCAGCAAGTACTATCCTTGGTCCCTTATAATGTGTAGTTATATAATCCACTAAGTCCTTACGATTTATAGATCTGTGGAGTAAGAAAAGTAATTAAACAGAAATTAAAAAGCATAGAACTTCACATAACATACCTGAAATTAAATTAGACCTTAAAGGAAATCTAAGTTAAACACAGTTAGAAAGCCTGGCTAGTGTGGCTCAGTGGTTGAGTGTCAACCTATGAACCAGGAAGTCATTGTTCGATTCCCAATCAGGGCAAATGCCGGGGTTGGGGGCTCCATCCCCAGTGGGGAGAAGGAGGGGGTGCAGGAGGCAGCTGATCAATGATTCTCTCTCATCACTGATGTTTCTATATCTCTCCCTCTCCCTTCCTTTCTCTGAAATCAATAAAAACATAAAAAATACATAGTCAGAAAAAGTATATTGGCATCAGGTATCAAAAAATTCAAACTTTTTTACATCAAGAAAGAAGCCAGATGTGATACCATCACTTGTTTTTTCCAGAAGCAGTTAGGAGCCCAGGCACCGGGGAGTTAGGTGGGCTAAGTATAGCTAACTACAACTTCATTCAGATTATCATGGGTGGGAGGGCGTGGGGGGGAGGAATTACTTTTTGAAACACATTTTTTGAATGTTTATGAATGTTGGTTTTCACAACTCATGTTTTTCTCAAAAAAAAAAAAAATCTGAGAATTATACTCACTTGATATTTTCAGTTGGTCCCAGAATTGTCCGTCCAAGTGCAGTATTTTGATAAGCTGTGGCATGAAGATAATCGAAAACTACTTCTTGTAAGTTGGTTTCAACTTCCTGCATCTCTCTAAGGATTACTCCTCGTTCACGTTCAATCTCTGCTTCTCCCAATGTGCTATTTTGTATTATATCAGCAAGAATTTCTACAGCTAATTGAAAATAAAGCATAAGAAATACTAAGAATCTTAATTTTCACTATTAAAATCTAGTTAACTAGCACCAGAAACCATGATACTGACCATCACTCAATATTGACTAAATAATTAAACTTAGAAGAAACACATTTTTCTATACATTCAATATATCTAAAAGGACAATAGTAAAAAAAAATTTTAAATATATTTTTATTGATTTCAGAGAGGAAGAGAGAGATAGAAACATCAATAAAGAGAATCATTGATCTGCTACCTCCTGCAACCCCCCCAGGAGGGACCAAGCCCCCAACCCAGGCATGTGCCCTGACCGGGAATTAAACTGCGACCTCCTGGTTGATAGGTCGAAGCTCAACCACTGAACCATGGCGGCCGGGCTTAAAATTTTTTAAATGTAAATCTGCCAGAGGGCCCACAACACTTAATCACTACCTACAACCACTTCAAAACTGTCATGGATGCCCTAGACGGTTTGGCTCAGTAGAGAGAGCGTCGGCCTGTGGACCAAAGGGTCCCGGGTTCGATTCCAGCCAAGGGCATGTACCTTGGTTGCAGGCTCTTCCCAGGTCCAGGCTCTGGTTGGGGGTGTGCAGGAGGCAACCAATCAATGTGTGTCTCTCACATCAATGTTTCTCTGTCTTTCCCATGGATCAGTTGCCTCCTATACACACCCTACTGGGGATCGAGCCCACAATCAAGGCACAAGCCCTTGACCAGAATTGAACCAAGGACCCTTCAGTCAGCAGGTTGATGCTCTATCCACTGAGCCAAACTGGCGAGGGTGCCTATACATATTTTCTATCATTTGTCATACTGGGAGAAAAACAATTTTTTTTTGTGTACATTTCTGGGGGTTACCCTTTCACAACAGGCAGAATAAAAACTAAATTTTCTTAATTCTTATGAAAATTACATATCTGCAGTATAAATAACAACAATACCTCTTGGCAAATCTTTAGAAAATGCTTTGGCATAATATACAGTCTGCTCTCTGGAAGTATAGGCATTGAGATGAGCACCCATGTTTTCAATTTCAAGTTCCAGATCTAACTGGGATCTCTTTTTGGTGCCCTGAAATAAAAAAGGGGGGGAGGGATTATGATACTTGCCTTTACCCCCATCTGTTCTAAATACTTCAGACAATGAGTATGAGGACATAAGTCTATGTCAGTTTCAGGCAAGGAGCAAATTTGGTTTCTAAAGTACATTAGGCTTCAGAAATTGTAGTATATTTTCAGATGACCCTTACATCCCAAGAGGAAATTCTGTTTCAATTCTACAGAGCAAATATAAGTAATTACTTCAGATAATTATTCTGGAAAAAAAGAAAAGATTTTAAAAATAAAACATGCCATACTGTTGAAGTTTTTCATGCCTTAGAATGAAATTTTGTGCTCTCTTAAAACAATGCGTTCTCATTAAATATCTCAGACAACTTGCCTTGAAAGCCATATGCTCCAGAAAGTGAGCTGTTCCATTATTCTTCTCATTTTCATACCGGCTTCCAGCATCAATCCAGAGCCCAACCTTAATGTAACCAAAGCACAATTAAGAAAAGCACCATTTCCTGTCTTTGGGGAAAAATGGCAGTGGGGACCGGGGAGACGGCACCTTCCTTTTTCTGACAAATGCTTTCTAGTCTTAACACTAAAGTCTTCTTGACTTGAGTGGCTTGATAGTATACTGCTATGAACTATGAGATTTAAAAGGTTTGGTCATCCATACTCTGCTGCATGCTTCACGGAGGACCCAGATTCTTAGTCCAACTTGTACTACAGCCATTAACAACTATAACATAAAGAGTATCAGGTATCGTCAAATATAAGTTCAAATCCTGGTTCTGTAATGTATTAGCTGTGGGACCTAGGACAAAACCACTCAACGTCTCTGCACCCGTTCCTCTACTATAAAAAGGATCATGAGGCCTAAATACAAAGAACTGTTTTAAAGATCAAATAAGGAAATACAGTATATAAAAGCAGCTGGCACAGAGTAGCCCAGCAAATACAATATTCGTTACTATCAACATTACTAACCACAAACAATATAGTAACAGGCTACAAAAACCAGATGCCGACGCTTAAACCCACATGCATCCAGTATGGAAGGCTCACTGGAGCAGTGGTTCTCAACCTTCTGGCCCTTTAAATGCAGTTCCTCAGGTTGTGACCCAACCATAAGATTATTTTCGTTGCTACTTCATAACTGTAATGTTGCTACTGTTATGAATCGTCATGTAAATATCTGATATGCAGGACGGTCTTAGGCGACCCCTGTGAAAGGGTCGTTCGGCCGCCAAAGGGGTCGCGACCCACAGGTTGAGAACCGCTGCACTGGAGGAACGACTCATAAGCGACAGACCGGCCACTGGTTCTCAAGCACCAGCCAACGGAGAAGCTCGGATTAAAGCCAGCCGTTCGCTGCCTCCGGCGCCACTTACTGTGCACGTGGACAGCCCGGAGTCCTCGGAGGCCACCCGGAGGCCGTTCTCCAAACGGGTCACTCGCGTTTCGGGGACATTGAGAACCACCTGCGCCGCCGCCCGGGTGCTTCTCGGTCTGTTTCCTCCCAGATGCGAGGGCTGGTTGGCGGGGAGGCGGGGGAGGAACCAAAACACGCGTCATTCCGAGCCAATGTCGTGGATCGAAACCCTAAGTCTGTGCAGCGCTCGCCCTCCGCGGCCCCGG
>NW_005356259.1:3142290-3142534 GCF_000412655.1 Myotis brandtii
GCAGCGGTCCCCGTGCCCTCCCCGGGGACGGAGCGTCACTGCCGAGCAGGAGGGAACCAGGACCGGAGAGAGAAAGGCACACACGCTTATTCACGGCGCAGACACAGCCTCGGGGCAGACACCACCCCTGGTCATGCCCCCGGTTGGCGACCTCGGGTTCGAGTCATCAACGTGCACTTTGCGACGACTCCCGAGCAACGGGTGGAGGGGCCGGGGGCCGGGGTCATCGCACAGGTCGCGGCAG
>NW_005356259.1:3142897-3143293 GCF_000412655.1 Myotis brandtii
GGGGGCGGGTCCCAGAGGAGGGCGAGGGCACCACCTTGTGGCCACGATGGGAATGACACTCCTCGCGGAAGGGATCTATCTCCCTGGGCCTGGCGCTGAGCGTCCACTCCAGATAATAGGCTGCAGGGAGTCTAGGAGCCCCTGCGTCATCAGTCACTCCAGTCGCCTAAGCCTAGACCCTGAGGGTGCAGGCCCAGACGTGGAGGAGGTGACGGTAGCCTGGCGCGCCCCGGCCGCTGTGCCTCAGTCGGTTGAACGTCATCTGATGCCCTTTCAAGGCCCCCGGTTGGATCCCCGGGTCTGGGCACATGCCCTGGTTGTGGGCGAGGCAGCCAATCTGTGTTTCGCTCTCATATTGATGTTTCTCCACCTTCCTCTCTCCATGAAAAATCAGTA
>NW_005356259.1:3143385-3164533 GCF_000412655.1 Myotis brandtii
TGGTGCCCAGCCGTGTGACTCAGTGGTTGCGCATCACCCATGAACCAAGAAGTCACTGGTTCGATTCTGGTCAGGGCACATCCCCCGTGGGGGGCATGCAGGAGGCAGTCAATCCTTATTTCTTTCTCATCATTGATATTTCTATCTCTTTATCCCTCTCCCTTCCTCTCAAAAATAAAATAAAATGGTAACCTGGTGCAACATATCCCATTGGTGGCTGAAACTGATTGGAAAAAGTGGGATCAGATCCGTAACTGACTGTCATGAAAGGAAGCATCTACTGGGAGAGCCCGGCTCATCAGGGCAGGGAAGGCTGTATCAGTGTCCACCCCTAATTACTCTTCAACCCTTTACAGTCATTTCATTGCATAGAGCCTGCACTTGGTGAGGCCACTAATTGCTGAAAGATGGACATTTCACAGACCTTATCTTATAGTCGTATTGGCAGAATTTGACATGATCGCTGAAATTTTCTTTTCTCACAATATCTTAGAGCTTCTCCTCCTTCTTTGCCTTCTTTGGCAGCTTTTTATTCGTAGATCTTTTAAAGAAACGAAAAGTAGCATGCACTGTTCTAGCTGTGTTATTGTTATGCTCATCTTACAGATGTGGAAACTAAGATAAATAACTTGCCTTACGTCACAATGCTGAGAACAGGCTGCCTGGCTCGAAAGCACGGTGCTCTGAAACACCACACTAATTTGCCATAAAGGTTGGTCTCCTGGGGGTTCTGGATCTGGGCTTCTTCTACTGCACACTTCCTGAGGGTTTCCATTTCCACCTGAGGACTTCCCTGCCTACCCAACCAGCCCTTTCTCTTGGGCTCCATGCCCACTTAACCATTCAATTACTAGACAACTGCATCTGAATATCCCATTGTCGCCTCAATATCAACTTGTCCAAAATGCAATTCACCATCTCCCTCCTAAGTCTCTTCCTATAATATCCAATGCAAAACAGCCAATGATATCTCCATTCACCCAAACATTCCAACCTGGAACCTGGATTTCATCCTCAAGTCAAAGTCAAAATTAAAATCCCAATGAGATACCATTTTACCTCCATTAAGATGGCTTAAAAAGAGAGAGAGAGAATATCAACAATTGGTAGCGATATAGAACCCTCATGTACTGCTGGGGTGTGTGTGTTTGGCGGGAGGGGGGTGGGATGTAAAATGGTATAGCCACTTTTAAAAATAGTCTTCAGAGTTCCTCAAAAACTTAAACATAGTCCTGTCCAGTGTGGCTTAGTTGGTTGAGCACAGTGCCATGCATCAAAAGGTCACTGGTTTGATTCCCAGTCAGGGCACATGCCCAAGGTTCGGGCTCAGTCCCCAGTACGGGCGTGCAGGAGGCAGCTGATCAATGTTTCTCTCTTACATGGATGTTTCTCTCTCTTGCTCTCTCCCCCTCTCCCTTCCTTCCTTTCTCTTTAAAACCAATAAAAACATATTTCAAAAAAAGTTAAACATAGTTATGATTTAACCCACCAATTCCACTCCAAGGTTTACCCGAGAGAAATAAAAGCATGTGTCCACCTGTATACTAATAACAAGTTGGAAACAACCCACATGTTCATCAGCTGATGAATGGACAAGTAAAATTTGGTATGTCCATACAACAGAATATTAGTAATACAATGAAGGACTTCTACATGCAACGACATGGATGAACCTTAAAAACATTATTTTAAGTGAGAGAAGGTAGTATATTCAATGATATATGAAAGACCACATCTTTTATGATTCCATTTATAAAATAGAATAGGCAAATCTATAGCAGATTAATGGTTGTCTAGGGTTGGGGAAAATGGGAGGATTAAAGGTTGACAGTTACTGGGTATGGGGTTTCTTTTTTGAAGTGATTTAAGTGTTCTGAAATTAGTGATGATGGTGGCACAACTTTATTAATATACTGAAAGCTCCTGAATGGTATACTTTAAGTGGGTGAGTTATATAGCATGTGAATTATATCTCAATGAAACTTTTACCAAATATTGGACACAGGATTTAAATAGATATTCCTCCAAAAAAGAATACAAATGGCCAATAAACACACAAAAAGATGCTCAACATCATAGCCATCAGAAAAATGCAAATCAAAGCTAATGCTAAGCTTCTGTTTCTTTTTCTTTTTTTAAATATGGTTTATTGATTTTCTACAGAGAGGAAGTGAGAGAGATAGAGAGTTAGAAACATCGATGAGAGAGAAACACCGATCAGCCGCCTCCTGCATGCCCCGCACTGGGGATGTGCCCGCAACCAAGGTACATGCCCTTGACCGGAATCAAACCTGGGACCCTTGAGTCCGCAGGCCGACGCTCTATCCACTGAGCCCAACCAGTTCTGGCATAAGCTTCTGTTTCATACACACTAAGATGGTATAATGAAAAAGACAGACAGTAACAATGTTGACGAGACTGTGGAGAAATTTCAGCCCGTACCATTGCTAATGGGAATGTAAATGGTGTAATGGCTATGGACAAGTTTGGCAGCTCCTTATCATTTGACTCGGCAATGCCATTCCTAGGTATATACCCTAGAAATGAAAACATATGTCCCCACAAAAATTATACACAAGTGTTTATAATACCACTACTCATAATAGCTAAAAGTGTGCATTAATTAATGAATAAACAAAATGTGGTATATCTGTACAATGGAATATTATTCTCAACAAAAAGGAATGAAGTATTGATACATGTTACAGCCTGGATGAATTTTAAAAACATTATGCTATGAGAAAAGCCAGTCACAAAAGGCCAAATAGTATATGTTCCATTATATGAAATGTTCGGAATAGGAAATTCATAGAGACAGTAGATTAGTGGTTGCTAAGGGCTGGGGCAGGGAGAAATGGAGAATGACTGCTAATGGATATGAAGTTTCTTTAGGGGTAATGAAAATATGCTGAAGTTAGATAGTGGTGATGGTTGTATAACCTTATGACTACACTAAAAACCATATAAATTATATAAATTATATCTCAATTTAAAAAAAATACATCAAATCTCATCATCCAAAAAGCATCACCATTACCATTATGGTAACATTCCAGATATCTTCCTATGCATGTATATGGCTAGAAAGGTGGATTGGATGGATGGATGGATAGCTATACTGATTGAATATGCAATCAATACTCTTTAAAAGAATGGGAAAATACAATAGATTCTGTGTTTATTTAAAAAGTATCTGGATATCTTCCTTTTGTGCCCATGTTGCAGAATCACCTCCCAAAATTCGGGTCCATGTGCCCGATGCCCTATTAGGCCAAAACATGGGGACACTGGTACTTGGAGTCAGAGAAAGGTTTATTGGCTCTGGCTAAGGCAAGAGGATGACAGGAGAACGAGATCTCTCAAACCCGGCTCTCTCAAAAAAACAGAAGTAGGGAGTTTTTATGCAGCTAGGGAGTAGGGGAGGGGAGGTTCCAGGGAACTGAGAGAGAAGTCTGTGTTTCTTTAGTCATAGATAACACTTTTTTCACATCAGAGTCCTGGGAGGCAGCAGCTGGTCACAGAAACCTTGAAGACATTCTTTCTTTCTGCAAAACAAACTCATAAATTCTCCACGTGACCCTGAAGTTATCTCCTCCTGCTTGACAAATAGACACCACATCAGCAACTTACGACTACATTCATGAGAACAAAAGGAGCTGAGCAGAAAGAGCGATTAACATGTGAACAAAGGCCTACTTAAGAACTAAATTATTTAATTCTATTCTACAGAAATACTAGGGGCATTAAAATCACGAGGGGCTGGGCTATAGCCACTGCTCACCCTTTGTCATTCTATCCTGTGCTGCAGGACAGTGACCTGCATAGATTGCTCGATTCAATCGGTTTCTAGCTGGGTTTAGCCAGTAAAAGTCACCGCAGGACACAGAAGCCTGGAGAAGTGAGGTGAGTACACTTAATCCCTCAGATTTCTCTTTGGGGGTTGGTCCCAGACTTCTTCATGCAGCTGCCCGCTCTGTGTTCTTGTGGCCTTTCCTTTCTCTTCTACCTTTGAGACTAAGTGGATACAGGTCTTAGCTGTCACTAGTTCTGCAATGCAGTAATCCCCCTTGTTGGTTTCTTTAAACCCTGCCCCTGCATTTGTAAATAGTACCATCATTAAACTCTCTTCAAATTCATGAGGAATTCAAGAACTTAAAAATATTTAGCTTAATTATGTAGTTAATAGGCTTGATAATTTTTTTTTTATTTTAATTAAATCTTTATTGTTCAGGTTACATTTGTTCCTCTTTTTCCCCCCCCCCATAACTCCCCTCCTCCCAGTTCCCGCCCCACCCTCCGCCCTCACTCCCCACCCACTGTCCTCATCCATAGGTGCACGATTTTTGTCCAGTTTCTTCCCGCATCTCCCATTCCCCTTTCCCCCCCAAGAATAGTCAGTCCATTCCCTTTCTATGTCCCTGATTCATTATAATCACCAGTTCATTCTGTACATCAGATTATTTATTCACTTGATTCTTAGATTCACTTGTTGATAGATGCATGTTTGTTGTTCACAATTTGTATCTTTACCTTTTTCTTCTTCCTCCTCTTAAAGGATACCTTTCAGCATTTCATATAATACTGGTTTGGTGGTGATGAACTCCTTTAGCTTTTCCTTATCTGTGAAGCTCTTTATCTGACCTTCAATTCTGAATGATAGCTTTGCTGGATAAAGTAATCTTGGTTGTAGGTTCTTGCTATTCATCACTTTGAATATTTCTTGCCACTCCCTTCTGGCCTGCAAAGTTTCTGTTGAGAAATCAGCTGACAGTCGTATGGGTATTCCCTTGTAGGTAATTGAGTCTCTTTCTCTTGCTGCTTTTAAGATTCTCTCTTTGTCTTTTGCTCTTGGCATTTTAATTATGATATGTCTTGGTGTGGTCCTCTTTGGATTCCTTTTGTTTGGGGTTCTCTGCGCTTCTTGGACCTGTAAGTCCATTTCTTTCACCAGGTGGGGGAAGTTTTCTGCCATTATTTCTTCAAATAGGTTTTCAATATCTTGCTGTCTCTCATCTTCTGGCACCCCAATTATTCTGATGTTTGTACGCTTGAAGCTGTCCCAGAGGCTCCTTACACTATCTTCATATTTTCGGATTCTTTTTTCATTTTGCTTTTCCGGTTGGGTGTTTTTTGCTTCTTCGCATTTCAAATCTTTGACTTGATTCTTGCGCTCCTCTGGTCTGCTATTGGGTGTCTGTATAATATTCTTTATTTCAGTCCGTGTATGCTTAATTTCTAGTTGGTTCTTTATCATAGCATCGAGGGTCTCATTAGTTTTCGTGACTCTCTCCTCAAGTTTATTGACAGCTTCTAGCACATTTTTGCAAGCCCTCAAAATTGCGATTTTTAGCTCTATATCCTCCATTTCTGTCATGTTTTTTTGTCTCCGCATTTTTTATGCTTTCTTGGTGCACCCCCTAGTGGTCTTTGTGCGCAGTCTTGTTCTAGTTGAGCCTTGATTGTTGTAGTTAATACTAGAGGGATTTGACCACCAGGCCGACTGGCTGTGTGAATCAGCTGTGTCTGATTCTGTCCTCTGGGGAGGTGCTAATCTAGCCTTTGCCTGAGGCGATCCGGCAAATGGCTCTGCGCAGGGCTTGGGCGGGGCGGGCTCAACAGGGCGGGCGGAGGGAGCGGTTATAGCCCCTCTCAGTCCCGTTCCCAGAGGCTCTGCTTCTCAGAACCCCAGGAACCGCTGCAAACCTCGGAGAGAAAGCTGCCTTCCAACTGATGCCAGACACTCCCGCTTCTCCCGTTTGAGTCCGAGTCCCCAGCGATTCGCCCGTATCTGGAGCTCAGAGTCTGAGACTCCCCCCTGACCGAAAACGACAACCGCGCTCTCAGCCACCAGCCCGCTTTGCGCGCGCACCTCCGCACCTGAGTATTTTCCACACTGCGCCTCCTCTGAGCCTCGGTGTGCTGTTATTTTTCCTTCTAGTTGAAGAGTCTCTCCTCAGCCAGCCTTCCTGTGGTTCTGGGTGATGTCTGTTCCGTCTTTTAGTTGTATTTTTGAAGTGGTTGTTTGCGGCAGCAGTCTCCGGTGTTTACCTATGCCGCCATCTTGGTCTCTCCCTAGGCTTGATAATTAATGCATGTAAAAAGCTATTGTTCCAGGAACTAAAATGTACAACGGCCTATCCCCAGGACTCCAGGAAACCTGGAAGCAATTTGACCCTTGTGCCCAGGAGGAATGGACACAATCAAGATGGTATCCAAGCCACTGTGCTCCAGGAAGAGACTTTCCGGCAGCCCAGGTCACTGTCAGCAGATGAAGGGATGCTCAGAAAATCACCTGACTGCAGCTTTTATCTGACTAACCCTTTCCCCTGAATTTCAAACCCTTTACTTCTCCTACACTTTTCTTCTCCTTATAAAAAAAAAAAAGGGCAGACTTGAACCTGGCTGGTGTGGCTCAGTGGTTGAGCTTCAACCCATGCATGAACCAGGAGGTCATGGTTCTATTGCAGGTCAGGGCACATGCTTGGGTTGCAGGCTCAGTTCCCAGTAGGAGGCAGCCGATCAATCATTCTCTCTCATCATTGATGTTTCTCAAAAAAAAAAAAAAAAGGCCGACTTGAGATGTAGGATGGGTACATAACCTGCCATCTTCTCATATCGCTGGCCATCTGAATAAAGCACCCATTAAGATTCAATTCTCGTTTCTACCTATAGGTGCTGGTAGCATGAACACTGACTTTTCAGGTTTCAAAATTACCCCATTTTAATATCCCAGGAACTAGACTCCTACAAAGTTTTAAACATGTGTTAATCAGTGTTAGTATAAATCAGCAGTACATTTAATAGTTATAAAATTGTACTAAGATTAAAACTGATTTGATAGTATTATTATCAATCAGTTTTTAATTTAATACAAGAAAAAAGAAATTAAAGTGAAATTAAAGGAATTGTTGAACTTTAAATACTTCCTTACCAGAAAAGATATTGTTTCCCCAAAGCTACTTCATTCGTTAGAGGTCAAGAGCTATTGTTTTTTTTGTTTGTTTGTTTGTTTTTTAATATATTTTATTGATTTTTTACAGAGAGGAAGGAAGAGAGATAGAGAGTTAGAAACATCGATGAGAGAGAAACATTGACCAGCTGCCTCCTGCACATCTCCTACTGGGGATGTGCCCGCAACCCAGGTACATGCCCTTGACCGGAATCAAACCTGGGACCTTTCAGTCCGCAGGCTGACGCTCTATCCACTGAGCCAAACCGGTTTCGGCAAGAGCTATTGTTTAGATTGAAATATTACTTCTTAAAAATTCTCGATATTTTTTATTGATTTCAAAGAAAAAGAAAGGGAGAGAGAGAGAAACATCAATGATGAGAGAGAATCATTGATCGGCTGCCTCCTGCACTCCCCACACTCAGATCGAGCCTGCAACCTGGGCATGTGCCCCAACGGGGGAATCGGGAATCGAAACATGACCTCCTGGTTCATAGGTCAACGCTCAACCACAGAATCACTCCGGCCGGGCCTCTCTAAAGATTTTAAAATACATATTTCAATCTAAACACTAGCTCTTAACTCCCAGCTTTGAAAGATAAATATCTTTGAAATCTCACATTTCCTCTAACCTCACTCTTTCATCTTCTGATTTTTGTTATATTATTATATTTGCATTACTCAAACTTATCCCATTCATACTCTGTTCTGTAACCATCATTCCCATAACTGTTTGTTACTGGTCATACTATTTAAATGGATCCATGTTTATCCCCAATCCTTTTATATGACTTTTCTATTACTGAGTCCTTTATATTGATTAATCTTTTAATTGACTTAATGTCATTGTCAAACAGTTATTGCTATTTTTGTTGTTCTGAAAGTTACATCATGGATGTTATATTCCTTTAACATTTTCATGTTTGACAAAGTCTACCTTTGCCTTTTTTATATTTGAATAATATTTTATCTGGGCTGAATATTCTTAAGTAGCATTTTCATTTTCTCAGAATTTTATAAACAAAGCTCCACTATTTTTCTTGAATATTTATTTTGAGAAGTCTGAAGCTAACCACATTTTTTTTTTACCAACCTTAAATATGACTTGCTTTATCTGTTTGAAATACTTAAAAAATTATTTTATTCTTGAAGTTTGAGTAATTTTTGTGTCAGGTGCTTTTTCTCAAAATTTCAAGGAACACTATGTTCTTTCAATCTGCAAATTCACTTTAAATTTTTTATTTATTGACTTGAGATAGAGAGAGAGATTTGTTGTTCCATTTATTTATGTGTACACTGGTTGCTTCTTGCATGTACCCTTGGTGTATTGGGACGATGCTCTAACCAACTAAACTACCTGGCCAGAACCCAGATTCACCTCTTCCTTCATTTTAGGAAAATTCTCTTTGAATACGTCTCTGGCATTCTACTTAGTGGGTTTTTATTCAGGAATAGCTGCTATCCTTGTCCTAAATTACTTTATATGCCTTTCATATTTATTAGCATCTCTCTAATTTCTTGAAGCTTTGTCATTTTCATCTGCATCTTTTGTGATTATCTCAAACTAGAAATAGATCCACATATATCTGCCCCACTAATTTTTGGCAAAGATGCAAAAGTAAGTCAATGGTCAAATGATAGCCTTTTCCACAAATGGTGCTGGAGCGATTGGATATTCCCAGGCCCCCTCCCTCCAAAACATGGACTTCAACCTAAACCTCATACCTTATACAGAAATTAATTCAAAATGAGTTCTACGGACTTAAGTAGAAGTTATAAAACTACAACTTTTAGAAAACACAGGATAAAATCTGTGACTGTGGGGCTGGAAAAAGAGTCTTTTAGATTTGACCCCAAAAGCATAATCCATAAAAGAAAAAATGATAAACTGGACTTCATAAAAATTTGAAAAAAAACTTTTGTTCTGTGAAAGACACTGTTAGAGAATGAAAAGACAAACTACAAGAGGGGTGGAGGGAGGTCAAAGTGGGTAAAGGGGGTAAAATATATAGTGAAGGAAGGAGACCAGACTTTGGGTGGTGAGCACACAATGCAATATATAAATGATGTATTATAGAATTGTACACTTGAAACATGTAATTTTATTAATGAATGTCACCCCAATAAATTTATTTTTTATCAATTTCAGAGAAAGGGAGGAGAGAGAGAGAGAAAGAGAGAGAGAGAGAGAGAGAGAGAGAGAGAGAGAGAGAGAGAGAGAAATGTTGATGTGAGAGAGAAACATAGATTGGTTGCCTCCCACATGCACTCCAACCAGGGATCAAACCCACAACCCAGGCATGTGGCCTGTCTAGAAATGGAACCTGCAAACTTCCAGTGCACGGGATGTCACTCAAACCAACGGAGCCACAGCAGACAGGGCTAAATTTAATTTTTTTAAAAAGATGAGCTACAGACTTGGAGAAAATACTTGTAAGGCACATATAGCAAATGACTTCTGTCTAGAATATATTTTTAAAAAACCTCTCAAAACAGTTAAAAACAAGCAATCAAATTACAAAATGGGCAAAAGACATGGACAGGAATTTCACTGAAGAAACAAGCACATGAAAAGATGCCCCACACCATTAGAGAAATGCAAATTAAAATCCTAGGGTATCACCACATGTGACAGAACGGCTCAAGGACAAAATACCAATAGCACCACATGTTGGTGAGGATGCAGAGAGACAAGATCTCTCATACACTGCTAGTGGGAATGTAAAATTCCAGAGTGGTACAGTCACTGTGGAAAATTGTTTGACAGGTTCTGAAAAAAATTAAATATGTGCTTAATATACAACCCAGCAATTATACCCTTGGGCATCTATCCCAGAGAGATGAAAACACCTATATGAATAGTAATAGCAGCTTTATTCATGATAGCTCAAAACTGGAAACAACTCAAATGTCCTTAAAAAGATAGCCTGGCTGTTGTGGCTCAGTGGTTGAGTGCTCACCCATGAACCAGAAGATCACCGTTGGATTCCAGGTTAGGGCACATGCCTGGTTGCAGGCTTGATCCCCAGTAGCGGATGTGCAGGAGATAGCCGATGGATGATTCTCATCATTGATGTTTCTCTCTCTCCCTCTCCCTTCCTTTCTCTGAAATCAATAAAAATATTTTTTTTAAAAAGGTAAGTGGTTAAACAGTGGTACATCCATACTATGGAATATTACTCAGCACCAAAAAGGAATGAACTCTCAATAAATGCAACATGGATGGGCCTCAAGAGAATTATGCCAATCTTGAAAGATTGTATACTATAATTCCATTTATATAAAATTCTTGAAATGACGAAATTACAGAGATGGAAAAGAAATTAGTGACTGCCAAGTACTGACATGGGCAGGGGAGGAGGAGAGGGACAAGACAGAGGTGGGTATGGCTATAAAAGGGTTGCATGAGAGACCCCTGGGGTGATGGAATTATTCTCTACCTTGAATATGGTAATGGTCACATGTGATAAAATTTCATAGAATTAAACACACACAAATGAACGCATGTAAAACTGATGAGCTATGAAGGTCAGTGGATTATGTCAATTTCCTAGTTATGCAAGATGTACCATTGGGGCAAAATAGATGGAAAGTATACGAGACCTTTCTGTATCATATCTAACAAATGCATGTGAGTCTACAGTTGTTTCTAAATAAAAAGTTGAATTAAAAGAAAAAGTGTGGAAGGAGTACACTTTCTATCGATCATCATGTCTCACAGTCTCACAATCATGCATTCAAACTCGCGTGCGTACACACACACACACACACACACACACACACACACACACGTCACAGAGGTTCTTACACAAATTGAAATAGGAAGAGAAATTCAGAATTGTTCATCTGGCCATAACTAATAAGGTCATAAAGGGAACTGCAAATGAATTGGAGCAAAAAAACTCTGCATGTTTCATACAGCTTTCCTGATGCAACTTTTCCTACAATGGGCCCCTGGTGAGGAGGGAGCGAGTTATGCATAATGTGACAGTGTCAGTAGCTCCCCGTGTCTGGCTGTGATGCTGGCAGCCTTGACCCCCGTCTGGGCTCACTGAAGGGCTTCAGCTTTATTTCTTTTTGTCTCTTGCCTCTTAATGGAGGTTATGCTGAATAGAAAGTAGGCCCTGAGCTGCATGTATAATCACCATGGGAACTAGACCATAAAAATGCCTTCTTTTAACCCTGCCCGCCTGGCCACACATTTCCCTTCCACAGAAACAAGCAATAACTCCTTCGCATGACTCCTCTGAAGGGGGGACCAGTATATACCAGCAAACATATATGTATGCACAGATCTTAATCTTCTTTCTTCCTTTTGTTCTCCCTCCCTTCCTTTCTCTTTTATACAAATGTTAGCATGTTGTACAACATTCAGCCTTTGCTTTTTCTAAATAATATATCTCAGCGAGCGCACTATAGTACGACATAAAGATCTTCATTTTAAATATGCAATGACACAGCATTCCACTGAATTGATGTCTCGTTATTTATTTAACCAATCCCCAATTGATGGGTAATTAGTTTACTTTGAATTTCCTGCTATTACAATGCTGCAGTGGATGACTGCACACACATTGGTTAGTACAAGCCGTGTTACATTGAAATGATCTCCTTACTAGTCTGTCCTGGTTTAGCTACAGGTTCCTCTGAGGCAGGAAATGATGTATTATGCATCTCTGAATTTACCTGCTTTTAGCCGGGCCTCGCATGTGGTAGGGGTGCAGTCAAACTTGGTTGGACTGAAGGAATGAGCTGATCTCCACGTGCTCTGCCACCTGCACAGGTCTGAGAACCACCAGGAAGGTCTGCGGGCCTTTAAGGGTCTGTTTGGTTATTCTATTTGCCCTCTCCCACCCCAACTAGTCTGTCCCTCTACCTGATCTGAGTACTCAGGAGGGAGCTAAGCCTTACTGACAGAGCATCTGGGCACCCAACCTCTGGCTTCTCTTGGGGTTTAGTCAATGGAAAGCACTGCCAGGGGGTGGACAGTGGGGAAGAGGGAGACAGAGGTCCTTCTTGCCTGCATCCCCAGTTAGGTTCCAGCAGTGTTTGTGTCTTCCTCTGGGCCGGACCGTAACTCCCTCCATAGCTCCAGCTGTCCCAGTGCTCAACACTGTCTTCTGCTCTTGCCTTTCAGACCTCGGGTAGTAACAGCCCCAATGATAGTCCTGGGTGCTCCCTCATCCTTTGTGGGTCCATTAACCCTGTCCACATCCCTGTCCACATCCTGTAAACCATCTTGCCAATAAACTATCTTCAGTTAAACATTTTGCATAGAACTCTGTTTTCTGAACCTGAGATTCTACCATTCTAAGCCTTGATAGTGAGTTTCCCAACCGCTTTTTTAAATATAAAGAAATATAAAAGCTGGCTACACAAGCAATCAAATCATACCTGCTTCCCAAAGCTTTGTAACAATAGTAATAAAAAAGTATTGAAAAGATGAAGTACCTAAACCCCCCCCCCCTTGTTCTGCTGTGACTACTTTGCCAGCATCAGTGTTGGCGATTCAGCCTGAAATGTTTAATAAAAATACACCCAGGTTGAGTGTTTCGGTACTTTCACCTAGAAGTTCTTTCTTTTCATTGAAGCAGCAGATAGGAACTGAAAAAAAAATAGAGCAAGCAAATAAGACGAGAAAGATTTTATGGGAATTAAGCACTATTCCACTTTATACATTCCTCATCATGTATATAAAGTGTTTTCAATGTGAGCATTTATTGAATAAGCTGCTCATTAGTGGGCTGTGAAATACTCTTTTATATCTACAGCTTGTCCTCCAACCAATTAAGGTGAAAATAGTCCCCCCCCCCCAACCCCCCTGGATTAACCGCTGAGCAATAACCTGAAGAGTCTTCAGGGCATGGCGATTGAGTCTTTTTACTTTTGAGTTGTAAGGGACTCTGCTTTAAAGAAAACACAATGGCTGCAGATTGCAGCGTTGCTCATTAGCAAAGTTCATGCTTTTGAAATTGGTGATTAGGATTTTCCTTTGGGAGAATCAGGCTGCAATGCCTACATACACAGTTTTTGCTTCTAGACATTAGCTACCAAGAATTTTAAAAGACACACAAAAAGTAGGCCTGTCACTTTGTCTCAAATCAGGCTGCTTCTAAGATAGCAGGAACCTTCTCAGGCATAAAAAGATAGTTTGAATGATTCATGGGGAAGAAATCCTTTCCCTAGCTTGAAAATAATGGGATGAGGGGAATGACAAACAAAATGATTCATTTGTTTGCAACAAATAAATGGAAATCCCTTTGGGGAAATATATACTATATAGAAGCACACGTGTACATGCACACATAAAAACATACACAAGGAATGCAGACGCTTTCTCATCTACAACTCTATGTAGAGACTTTCCTTTAAAACCAGTATTTATATCAGACTACATTTAATAATATGCTTATTTTATTTGCTTTTAGACAATTACTTGTACTTAGCTTACATCAAATCTTATATATGCATGTTTTCCTTAAAAATATTTTCATTTAGCCTGGCCAGTGTGGTTCAGTGGTTGAGTGTCAACCTATGAACCAGTAGGTCATGGTTCGATTCCCAGGCAGGGCACATGCCTGGGTTGTGGGCTCCATTCCCAGTGTGGGGTGTGTGGGAGGCAGCAGGTCGATGATTCTTTCTCATCATTGATGATTCTATCTCTCTATTCCTCTCTGAAATCAATAAAATATATTTTAAAAAATATTTTCTTTTAGAATAGCATTGATGTACCAATAATAGAAAACAACACCATTCATTTTAATCAGGTGGGGACATTGCATTCATGCATTATACTAATGTTCTCTTTTCTAGTTGACTGATATTATCTTAAAATATGCCAATGTTATGGTTTTAAAATTCATAATGGTCATCTTTTACATTTGTGTTTTTGATCCCATAACACCTAGTATGTTGAGATTTATTGGGTGCCTGTGACCAAATTACTTACTGCCAATAAGTGCAAGTAATATGGTTGTGTTTCTATGGAGAACTAGGCCCATTTATTATTATTATAGACTAGAGGCCCGGTGCACAAAATTTGTGCATGGGGGAGGGGTGTCCCTCAGCCCAGCCTGCACCCTCTCCAATCTGGTTCCCTTCGGGGCAGTTGGACATCCCTCTCACAACCCGGGACTGCTGGCTCCCAACTGCTCGCCTGCCTCCCTGCCTGAGGGGACCCAGATTGGAGAGGGTGCAGGCTGGGCTGAGGGACACCCCTCCCCCATGCACAAATTTTGTGCACCGGGCCTCTAGTCTATAATAATAATAAATGGGCCTAGTTCTCCATAGAAACACAACCATATTACTTGCACTTATTGGCAGTAAGTAATTTGGTCACAGGCACCCAATAAATCTCAACATACTAGGTGTTATGGGATCAAAAACACAAATGTAAAAGATGACCATTATGAATTTTAAAACCATAACATTGGCATATTTTAAGATAATATCAGTCAACTAGAAAAGAGAACATTAGTATAATGCATGAATGCAATGTCCCCACCTGATTAAAATGAATGGTGTTGTTTTCTATTATTGGTACATCAATGCTATTCTAAAAGAAAATATTTTTTAAAATATATTTTATTGATTTCAGAGAGGAATAGAGAGATAGAATCATCAATGATGAGAAAGAATCATCGACCTGCTGCCTCCCACACACCCCACACTGGGAATGGAGCCCACAACCCAGGCATGTGCCCTGCCTGGGAATCGAACCATGACCTACTGGTTCATAGGTTGACACTCAACCACTGAACCACACTGGCCAGGCTAAATGAAAATATTTTTAAGGAAAACATGCATATATAAGATTTGATGTAAGCTAAGTACAAGTAATTGTCTAAAAGCAAATAAAATAAGCATATTATTAAATGTAGTCTGATATAAATACTGGTTTTAAAGGAAAGTCTCTACATAGAGTTGTAGATGAGAAAGCGTCTGCATTCCTTGTGTATGTTTTTATGTGTGCATGTACACGTGTGCTTCTATATAGTATATATTTCCCCAAAGGGATTTCCATTTATTTGTTGCAAACAAATGAATCATTTTGTTTGTCATTCCCCTCATCCCATTATTTTCAAGCTAGGGAAAGGATTTCTTCCCCATGAATCATTCAAACTATCTTTTTATGCCTGAGAAGGTTCCTGCTATCTTAGAAGCAGCCTGATTTGAGACAAAGTGACAGGCCTACTTTTTGTGTGTCTTTTAAAATTCTTGGTAGCTAATGTCTAGAAGCAAAAACTGTGTATGTAGGCATTGCAGCCTGATTCTCCCAAAGGAAAATCCTAATCACCAATTTCAAAAGCATGAACTTTGCTAATGAGCAACGCTGCAATCTGCAGCCATTGTGTTTTCTTTAAAGCAGAGTCCCTTACAACTCAAAAGTAAAAAGACTCAATCGCCATGCCCTGAAGACTCTTCAGGTTATTGCTCAGCGGTTAATCCAGGGGGGTTGGGGGGGGGGGACTATTTTCACCTTAATTGGTTGGAGGACAAGCTGTAGATATAAAAGAGTATTTCACAGCCCACTAATGAGCAGCTTATTCAATAAATGCTCACATTGAAAACACTTTATATACATGATGAGGAATGTATAAAGTGGAATAGTGCTTAATTCCCATAAAATCTTTCTCGTCTTATTTGCTTGCTCTATTTTTTTTTCAGTTCCTATCTGCTGCTTCAATGAAAAGAAAGAACTTCTAGGTGAAAGTACCGAAACACTCAACCTGGGTGTATTTTTATTAAACATTTCAGGCTGAATCGCCAACACTGATGCTGGCAAAGTAGTCACAGCAGAACAAGGGGGGGGGGGTTTAGGTACTTCATCTTTTCAATACTTTTTTATTACTATTGTTACAAAGCTTTGGGAAGCAGGTATGATTTGATTGCTTGTGTAGCCAGCTTTTATATTTCTTTATATTTAAAAAAGCGGTTGGGAAACTCACTATCAAGGCTTAGAATGGTAGAATCTCAGGTTCAGAAAACAGAGTTCTATGCAAAATGTTTAACTGAAGATAGTTTATTGGCAAGATGGTTTACAGGATGTGGACAGGGATGTGGACAGGGTTAATGGACCCACAAAGGATGAGGGAGCACCCAGGACTATCATTGGGGCTGTTACTACCCGAGGTCTGAAAGGCAAGAGCAGAAGACAGTGTTGAGCACTGGGACAGCTGGAGCTATGGAGGGAGTTACGGTCCGGCCCAGAGGAAGACACAAACACTGCTGGAACCTAACTGGGGATGCAGGCAAGAAGGACCTCTGTCTCCCTCTTCCCCACTGTCCACCCCCTGGCAGTGCTTTCCATTGACTAAACCCCAAGAGAAGCCAGAGGTTGGGTGCCCAGATGCTCTGTCAGTAAGGCTTAGCTCCCTCCTGAGTACTCAGATCAGGTAGAGGGACAGACTAGTTGGGGTGGGAGAGGGCAAATAGAATAACCAAACAGACCCTTAAAGGCCCGCAGACCTTCCTGGTGGTTCTCAGACCTGTGCAGGTGGCAGAGCACGTGGAGATCAGCTCATTCCTTCAGTCCAACCAAGTTTGACTGCACCCCTACCACATGCGAGGCCCGGCTAAAAGCAGGTAAATTCAGAGATGCATAATACATCATTTCCTGCCTCAGAGGAACCTGTAGCTAAACCAGGACAGACTAGTAAGGAGATCATTTCAATGTAACACGGCTTGTACTAACCAATGTGTGTGCAGTCATCCACTGCAGCATTGTAATAGCAGGAAATTCAAAGTAAACTAATTACCCATCAATTGGGGATTGGTTAAATAAATAACGAGACATCAATTCAGTGGAATGCTGTGTCATTGCATATTTAAAATGAAGATCTTTATGTCGTACTATAGTGCGCTCGCTGAGATATATTATTTAGAAAAAGCAAAGGCTGAATGTTGTACAACATGCTAACATTTGTATAAAAGAGAAAGGAAGGGAGGGAGAACAAAAGGAAGAAAGAAGATTAAGATCTGTGCATACATATATGTTTGCTGGTATATACTGGTCCCCCCTTCAGAGGAGTCATGCGAAGGAGTTATTGCTTGTTTCTGTGGAAGGGAAATGTGTGGCCAGGCGGGCAGGGTTAAAAGAAGGCATTTTTATGGTCTAGTTCCCATGGTGATTATACATGCAGCTCAGGGCCTACTTTCTATTCAGCATAACCTCCATTAAGAGGCAAGAGACAAAAAGAAATAAAGCTGAAGCCCTTCAGTGAGCCCAGACGGGGGTCAAGGCTGCCAGCATCACAGCCAGACACGGGGAGCTACTGACACTGTCACATTATGCATAACTCGCTCCCTCCTCACCAGGGGCCCATTGTAGGAAAAGTTGCATCAGGAAAGCTGTATGAAACATGCAGAGTTTTTTTGCTCCAATTCATTTGCAGTTCCCTTTATGACCTTATTAGTTATGGCCAGATGAACAATTCTGAATTTCTCTTCCTATTTCAATTTGTGTAAGAACCTCTGTGACGTGTGTGTGTGTGTGTGTGTGTGTGTGTGTGTGTGTACGCACGCGAGTTTGAATGCATGATTGTGAGACTGTGAGACATGATGATCGATAGAAAGTGTACTCCTTCCACACTTTTTCTTTTAATTCAACTTTTTATTTAGAAACAACTGTAGACTCACATGCATTTGTTAGATATGATACAGAAAGGTCTCGTATACTTTCCATCTATTTTGCCCCAATGGTACATCTTGCATAACTAGGAAATTGACATAATCCACTGACCTTCATAGCTCATCAGTTTTACATGCGTTCATTTGTGTGTGTTTAATTCTATGAAATTTTATCACATGTGACCATTACCATATTCAAGGTAGAGAATAATTCCATCACCCCAGGGGTCTCTCATGCAACCCTTTTATAGCCATACCCACCTCTGTCTTGTCCCTCTCCTCCTCCCCTGCCCATGTCAGTACTTGGCAGTCACTAATTTCTTTTCCATCTCTGTAATTTCGTCATTTCAAGAATTTTATATAAATGGAATTATAGTATACAATCTTTCAAGATTGGCATAATTCTCTTGAGGCCCATCCATGTTGCATTTATTGAGAGTTCATTCCTTTTTGGTGCTGAGTAATATTCCATAGTATGGATGTACCACTGTTTAACCACTTACCTTTTTAAAAAAAATATTTTTATTGATTTCAGAGAAAGGAAGGGAGAGGGAGAGAGAGAAACATCAATGATGAGAATCATCCATCGGCTATCTCCTGCACATCCGCTACTGGGGATCAAGCCTGCAACCAGGCATGTGCCCTAACCTGGAATCCAACGGTGATCTTCTGGTTCATGGGTGAGCACTCAACCACTGAGCCACAACAGCCAGGCTATCTTTTTAAGGACATTTGAGTTGTTTCCAGTTTTGAGCTATCATGAATAAAGCTGCTATTACTATTCATATAGGTGTTTTCATCTCTCTGGGATAGATGCCCAAGGGTATAATTGCTGGGTTGTATATTAAGCACATATTTAATTTTTTTCAGAACCTGTCAAACAATTTTCCACAGTGACTGTACCACTCTGGAATTTTACATTCCCACTAGCAGTGTATGAGAGATCTTGTCTCTCTGCATCCTCACCAACATGTGGTGCTATTGGTATTTTGTCCTTGAGCCGTTCTGTCACATGTGGTGATACCCTAGGATTTTAATTTGCATTTCTCTAATGGTGTGGGGCATCTTTTCATGTGCTTGTTTCTTCAGTGAAATTCCTGTCCATGTCTTTTGCCCATTTTGTAATTTGATTGCTTGTTTTTAACTGTTTTGAGAGGTTTTTTAAAAATATATTCTAGACAGAAGTCATTTGCTATATGTGCCTTACAAGTATTTTCTCCAAGTCTGTAGCTCATCTTTTTAAAAAAATTAAATTTAGCCCTGTCTGCTGTGGCTCCGTTGGTTTGAGTGACATCCCGTGCACTGGAAGTTTGCAGGTTCCATTTCTAGACAGGCCACATGCCTGGGTTGTGGGTTTGATCCCTGGTTGGAGTGCATGTGGGAGGCAACCAATCTATGTTTCTCTCTCACATCAACATTTCTCTCTCTCTCTCTCTCTCTCTCTCTCTCTCTCTCTCTCTCTCTCTCTCTCTCTCTCCTCCCTTTCTCTGAAATTGATAAAAAATAAATTTATTGGGGTGACATTCATTAATAAAATTACATGTTTCAAGTGTACAATTCTATAATACATCATTTATATATTGCATTGTGTGCTCACCACCCAAAGTCTGGTCTCCTTCCTTCACTATATATTTTACCCCCTTTACCCACTTTGACCTCCCTCCACCCCTCTTGTAGTTTGTCTTTTCATTCTCTAACAGTGTCTTTCACAGAACAAAAGTTTTTTTTCAAATTTTTATGAAGTCCAGTTTATCATTTTTTCTTTTATGGATTATGCTTTTGGGGTCAAATCTAAAAGACTCTTTTTCCAGCCCCACAGTCACAGATTTTATCCTGTGTTTTCTAAAAGTTGTAGTTTTATAACTTCTACTTAAGTCCGTAGAACTCATTTTGAATTAATTTCTGTATAAGGTATGAGGTTTAGGTTGAAGTCCATGTTTTGGAGGGAGGGGGCCTGGGAATATCCAATCGCTCCAGCACCATTTGTGGAAAAGGCTATCATTTGACCATTGACTTACTTTTGCATCTTTGCCAAAAATTAGTGGGGCAGATATATGTGGATCTATTTCTAGTTTGAGATAATCACAAAAGATGCAGATGAAAATGACAAAGCTTCAAGAAATTAGAGAGATGCTAATAAATATGAAAGGCATATAAAGTAATTTAGGACAAGGATAGCAGCTATTCCTGAATAAAAACCCACTAAGTAGAATGCCAGAGACGTATTCAAAGAGAATTTTCCTAAAATGAAGGAAGAGGTGAATCTGGGTTCTGGCCAGGTAGTTTAGTTGGTTAGAGCATCGTCCCAATACACCAAGGGTACATGCAAGAAGCAACCAGTGTACACATAAATAAATGGAACAACAAATCTCTCTCTCTATCTCAAGTCAATAAATAAAAAATTTAAAGTGAATTTGCAGATTGAAAGAACATAGTGTTCCTTGAAATTTTGAGAAAAAGCACCTGACACAAAAATTACTCAAACTTCAAGAATAAAATAATTTTTTAAGTATTTCAAACAGATAAAGCAAGTCATATTTAAGGTTGGTAAAAAAAAAATGTGGTTAGCTTCAGACTTCTCAAAATAAATATTCAAGAAAAATAGTGGAGCTTTGTTTATAAAATTCTGAGAAAATGAAAATGCTACTTAAGAATATTCAGCCCAGATAAAATATTATTCAAATATAAAAAAGGCAAAGGTAGACTTTGTCAAACATGAAAATGTTAAAGGAATATAACATCCATGATGTAACTTTCAGAACAACAAAAATAGCAATAACTGTTTGACAATGACATTAAGTCAATTAAAAGATTAATCAATATAAAGGACTCAGTAATAGAAAAGTCATATAAAAGGATTGGGGATAAACATGGATCCATTTAAATAGTATGACCAGTAACAAACAGTTATGGGAATGATGGTTACAGAACAGAGTATGAATGGGATAAGTTTGAGTAATGCAAATATAATAATATAACAAAAATCAGAAGATGAAAGAGTGAGGTTAGAGGAAATGTGAGATTTCAAAGATATTTATCTTTCAAAGCTGGGAGTTAAGAGCTAGTGTTTAGATTGAAATATGTATTTTAAAATCTTTAGAGAGGCCCGGCCGGAGTGATTCTGTGGTTGAGCGTTGACCTATGAACCAGGAGGTCATGTTTCGATTCCCGATTCCCCCGTTGGGGCACATGCCCAGGTTGCAGGCTCGATCTGAGTGTGGGGAGTGCAGGAGGCAGCCGATCAATGATTCTCTCTCATCATTGATGTTTCTCTCTCTCTCCCTTTCTTTTTCTTTGAAATCAATAAAAAATATCGAGAATTTTTAAGAAGTAATATTTCAATCTAAACAATAGCTCTTGCCGAAACCGGTTTGGCTCAGTGGATAGAGCGTCAGCCTGCGGACTGAAAGGTCCCAGGTTTGATTCCGGTCAAGGGCATGTACCTGGGTTGCGGGCACATCCCCAGTAGGAGATGTGCAGGAGGCAGCTGGTCAATGTTTCTCTCTCATCGATGTTTCTAACTCTCTATCTCTCTCCCTTCCTCTCTGTAAAAAATCAATAAAATATATT
>NW_005356259.1:3176895-3192982 GCF_000412655.1 Myotis brandtii
GGAGGGGTGTCCCTCAGCCCAGCCTGCACCCTCTCCAATCTGGTTCCCTTCGGGGCAGTTGGACATCCCTCTCACAACCCGGGACTGCTGGCTCCCAACTGCTCGCCTGCCTCCCTGCCTGAGGGGACCCAGATTGGAGAGGGTGCAGGCTGGGCTGAGGGACACCCCTCCACCAGGGGCACAAATTTTGTGCACCAGACCCCTAGTCAGTTAATATGATCACTGCTATCTGTAGATGAAAGGGGCCATATGCTAATCGCCATGCAGGGAAGGCCTGCATGGCAATTGTGCAAGCTCAAAGACCTAAAATAACGACAAAAGATCGTCTGAAAATTAAATATTTAACTACAAACAGGTTATGGTGGGTAGTCATGTCTTAGGCTGGTATATTCCCTGACAAAGATCAACTTAGATCTTTACTGAGCCCATTTGTCTTTTTGTCTCTAAGATAACATATCTGTGAAATGTCTGGGTAACTTGTAACTCCACCCCCCACCCCCAGCCCCTCAGGGCACAACAAATGGCACCAGGACATTCCCTCATTGTTATTGTTATCAAATTAATTGTCAACTGTTAATTATGTTAAACTATCCTGTATCCATCTACATAAAAGAAGCTTATGTCCATCATTTCACTTTTTACCCTATCCCAGCGGTTTCCCTGCTTTGCTTTATCCCACCTCCTTGATCTATCACCAATGAATTTCATGTAACCTACCTACGTATTTTCCTTTGGATGGTAAATTTATAAAAACAAGGTATGAACTCCTCATTCTCCAGAGTATTATCGCAATTTGTTGAGGTTCTGCTTCCTGGCATATGTCGACAGTTTGGCTCAAATAAACTCACAAAATTCTTTACAGGTCTGAATGTTTTCTATGTTAACATTACTTGGCGTAGTCGCGGCAGGATTCCAAAGAAGCTCATCCAGGACTACCTTGTGGACTCGGACTCAGTGCTAGGATCCAGCAAGGGGCCCATTGAGCCCCGCCAGCTCCCCGCCGTATCAGGTGAACTTGGCTGAGTTGTCTCTTGGATCCAGGACCTTCCCTTGCTTTAGTAGAGGGTCTGACTTTATTTGAGCTGTATTTTAAAATTCTCAAGGTGGAACTAAGATTAAGGGTTAATAGAACCCAGGCTAAGGCAAGACTGGAGGGGAAAAAAACAAAAAACAAAATGGGTGGCTGGTTTTGATTTCAGCTCTTCAATTGGAATTGCTTTTTGAGAGTCTGAGCAAAAAACCTTTGCCGTAGAAATGAGAGCTGAACTCATTTAGCTCTGAAGATAAAGGGGCACATCCTCCCTCCTGCCCGATTCTCAGTGTTCTTAGGTGACCAAGAACCTTTGTGGAGGTGTCAGAGGTTATACCTCAGGACATGCAGGCTGCCCCGTAGGGAAATTCCAACTCAACTGTAATTAACTGTCTGGCTGGTCCGGGGGAGCGCCCATAAGACCTGATAAGCCAGCGCCCTGAGCCCTTCTGGCTGTTTTAGACAGCCAGGAGAGAAACCGAGACACTAAGAGGGTTGAATTACGACATCATGGAGCTCAACCCATAAGCAGTCCACTTTGCAACCCACTACATAACACCCCTAGAAAATTTGCTCAGACTCTGCAGATATTTAATAATAATAATAAATTTTAAAAGGTGGGAAATTGCACTCTGAGGCTGCTAAATCCCAAGAATCCCAGCCCCCTGTTAACACTCCAGCAGGGTACATGTACAATTCATATGGAATTTCTTTCAACTTGTATCTACAAAAATGGGAAAATTTAACTAAAAATAATATCAGCTTGAAATGGCCAAAGTGAGGAACTTTTGACACCTCCAAATTGATTTTTCTGTGCGCTCAATTAGAAAAAGTCGGCTCTAAGGTTAAATTAAATGAATGGGAAGCTTATCTTGATTGGAAGTTAGAGGCTTCTAGAAGAGGATCAGATAAAATATCTTCCCTACAGAAAGTTAATAAGAAAATTTTAGAGACTCTCTGAACTAAAGAAGGCTTCTGAAGCAAGTCAGTGCCAAGACCCCATGCCTCCCCCTTCTACTGCTCCTCCACTACACCCTTCGCTCTCTGAGCTTCCTTGCGCAGACTTGCCCTCCACCTCTATTCTTCCTTCTTCTGTATCTCCTCTACTACCATTCCCTGTTGACTTAGGGGGAAATAAGAATACAAATTCAGAGAAAGATAATTCAAGAATTCTAGCAGCTCCTTTCCGGGAAAAGCCTGTCTCAGGTAGAGGGGATCCAGCAATTGTATATGTTCCTTGGACTAGAACAGAATTAAGAAACCTAACTAAAGATTTTGCTGACCCTCTCCAGGACTCTGATGGGTTTGCAAAGGAATTTGATTTAACTGTTAGAACATATGATCCTGGCTATTCTGATCTGTTCCAAGTAATACACCTAACTGGTTTCTGGGAGCAAGGCAACAGAATGACTGAATAAGGTTCACTGGCATACTCCTGTAGATGATTTTTTTTTTTTTTTCACAAAGAACAAAGCTCTTTACTCAGACCCTTCTAATGTTTCCTCTATGGAAAGTCTAAGCAGTTTAGTTGATTTCCAGGTTTGCCTGACACTATGCCTTCATTAATTCCACAAGTATTGATTGAGTTGCTTCTGTGCTCTAAGCACTTGTGTTAGGTGCTGGGTGGAAATCCAATGATGAAAAAAACAACAGTCTGCCCTCATGAAGAATGTAATCATATCTAAGGTTTTGCTGGGGTCCAACCCCAGCAGGTCCAGGGGTCCCCAAAGGTGTGGATGGAGTCAGCGAAGAAGGAATGACATGGAGACTGGGTTCGGTTCATCAGCATAGCGAGGTTCTCCCTCCAGGATCTCCAGCCAAGTTCTGTCCAAGATCTCCAGCCAAGTTCTGTGTATAGGTTCTCTCGCTAGGTTCTCCAGCCGGGTTTTCCAGGTTCTCCCGCCATGTTCTGTCTAGGTTCTCCAGCCAAGTTCTGTAGCCAGGTTCTGTCCAGGATCTTTTGCCATGTTCTCTCACTAGGTTCTGTCTCTAGGTTCTGTATAGGATCTCCAGCCAAGTCCTGTCTCTAGGTTCTGTCAGATGATTTTTTTAAAACAGAAAGAGACAAAGAAAAATGCAGGGAATTGGCCCACCGGCTTTATCAAACCATACCTGAAGTTTTTCCTCAGAGAATGGACTGGACCAAGACCCAGCAATGTAAAATAAAACCTGATGAACTAGTGCTTGGTTTCTTTGAACGTTTTGAAAAGACTTTCAAACAATATTCAGGTCTGTCGCCAGATAGTTTCAAGGACCATCAAAATGATCCCTTACTAAATTCAATGTTTTTGGAAGGACTAGATGAAGAACTTATAACTTTGATCAAACAACATAAATTAAACTGGCAGACTACCCATGCTGATGAACTGGCTATTCTGGCTGATCAGCTATCTAAAATTATCAAAAGGAGAGAAAAAGATAAAGTCACCCAAATTATGAACTTACAGCTTCAACAATTAAGCAACCAAGCCAGTTCTACTCAGAAGTCTCTTAGACAAGGAAAGAAAAAAAAGTCTGTTTTTACTTCAAAAAGCCAGGCCACCATAAGAAAGATTGTAGAAAACTGAAATGGAATCTACACAGAGAAAACAGACAGAAGCAAGCATAGGGCTGCTCCGAGGACGATGAGAGGGTACTTCCCCTTCATCTTACTGATACTTTAGGAGAAATTGAAATTATCATAAAAGGATGAAAGGGCGAGGACTACGCCCTCCATCACCTGGCCAATCGGCAGGGCCCACAGTCCTCTCTCCTCCCCTTACTATAAAACCTCTCTCACCACAGGGCTGCCGCGCTCTTTACCACTTGCCGCTGAGTCGGTAAGGAGGGTGGGGGAGCCAAACCCGGGTTTGAAATAAAGTCTCTTATGCTTTTGCATCGGACACGGCTGGCTCCCTGGTGGTCTATTGGGGATCTTGAAATCTGGGCATAACAAGGAAAAGTTACTAAAGCCCTTGTGGATACTGGAGCCACTTTATCTGTTCTTAACCCTACCCATTTAAGTTTCCCTCTCCTTGGTAGTAAAGCTTCAGTACAAATGGTAGGGGTATCTAACCAACCAATGACTGTTTTTAAGTCAGAACCTGTCCCATTTCAACTAGGGATGTTATGGGGCAACATATATTCTTACTGGTCAAATTGGCCCCAATTCACCTGATAGGAAGAGATTTTCTTGAAACCCATAATGCTCATATATCCTTTTCCCTAAAAGATGAAATGTATTTAGAACTAAATGAATCAAATACTGAACCAATTGGGAAAATAATGATTTAAAAGAAACTTTCACCAGAGAAAAATAATCTTGAAACCGAACATTTCTTGCAGGAAGTTCCAATGCAACTTTGGGCCCTTTCCAGTACAGATACAGGCAAGATCGAGTCAGCCACTCCTATTAAAATAACTATTGATAATACTTTGCCTTTACCTAATAGTTGCCAATATCCTCTTAAGACCTGATGCACTACCTGGAATTAAGCCCATTATACAAGATTACTTAAAAAGAAGACTTATAATTCCATGTACAAGTCCCTGTAATTCTCCCATCGTTCCAGTAAAGAAACCAAATGGGAAAGGATGGAAATTTGTACAAAATCTCAGAGCTATAAATAGAATAGTTATTCCTAGACATCCTGTGGTTCCAAATCCACATACTTTATTATCAACTATTCCTGTGGACTGCCAATATTTTTCAGTAATAGATTTATGTAGTGCTTTTTTTCAGCATTCCAGTAGAAAAGGACAGTCGATATCTCTTTGCTTTCACTTGGGAAGATCGACAATTTACTTGGACTGTGTTGCCACAAGGATATACAGAAAGCCCCATCTATTTCTCCCAGATATTAAAAGCTGATCTAAACGATGTTAAATTTCCTAGAGATTCCACTCTAATCCAGTATGTGGATGATTTACTTGTATGCTCTACCGTGGTCGGCAAACTGCGGCTCACGAGCCACATGCGGCTCTTTGGTCCCTTGAGTGTGGCTCTTCCTAAGCCTTAGGAGTACCCTAATTAAGTTAATAACAATGTACCTACCTATATAGTTTAAGTTTAAAAAATTTGGCTCTCAAAAGAAATTTCAATCGTTGTACTGTTGATATTTGGCTCTGTTGACTAATGAGTTTGCCGACCACTGCTCTAGGACATTACTAGACTCTCAAAAGGACACAATTTACCTACTGCAACCACTAGCCATAAAGCAGTGGTTCTCAGCCCTTCTAATGCCATGACCCTTTAATACAGTTCCTCATGTTGTGGTGACCCCCAATTTCATTGTTACAAATTGAACATAATTAAACATAGTGATTAATCACAAAAACAATATGTAATTATATATGTGTTTTCCGATGGTCTTAGGCGACCCCTGTGAATGGGTCCTTCGACCCCCAAAGGGGTCTCGACCCACAGGTTGAGAACTGCTGCCATAAAGGGACATAAGGTCTCAAAGGATAAGCTTCAGTTTTGCTTACCTCAAGTAAAATACCTTGGCCATCTCATATCAAAGATGAGCTACTGATGAACCCCAAAAGACTTAGAGCAATGGTTCTCAACCTGTGGGTCGGGACCCCTTTGGGGGTCGAACGACCCTTTCACAGGGGTTGCCTAAGACCATCGGAAAACACATATGTAATTACAGATTGTTTCTGTGATTAATCACTATGCTTTAATTATGTTCAATTTGTAACAATGAAATTGGGGTCACAACATGAGGAACTGTATTAAAGGGTTGTGGCATTAGGAAGGTTGAGAACCCCTGACTTTGAGGAATCCTATCTTTCCCTCTTCCAAAAACAAAAAAAAGCAGCTTAGAGAATTCCTGGGCTTGACTGGATATTGTAGAAATTGGATTCCAAGCTTTTCATTGATAGCCCAGCCTTTCTATGCCCTATTAAAGTTGTATACACCTGGTCCAATTCAGTGGAATCCTGAAGGGAAACAAGCTGTAGAGACTCTAAAGGAAGTACTGTCTAAAGCTCCTGCTCTGGGGCATCTGAATCTATAAACTTCCCCTCTTCCTTTTCACATATGAAAGTAAGGGCAATGCTTTAGGAGTTCTAACTCAGAAATACGGAGACCACCATAGACCTATAGGGTATTACAGTCAGCAATTAGACTCAGTGGCAAAGGGCTCCCTCCCTGCATGAGGGCCATCTCTGCTACAGTCTTGTTATGTGAACAGACAGAAGAGATAGTCATGGGCTCCCCTTTAACTATATATGTTCCTCATTCTGTTGAATCCTTACTGAACTCTCATCACACTCAACACTTCTCTGTCAGTTGACTGGCTTCTTATGAAGTACTCCTGCTCTCTGCACCTAATATTACTTTGTTACCTTCTTTACAGGATGGAGAAAGCCACAATTGTGTTTTACTTACTGACCACCTTCTTGCTCCTAAGAATGATTTACAGGAAACTCCTATTAATAATGCTGACTTAATTTTGTTCACAGATGGATCTTATCTAAAGGATGAACAAGGACATTTCCGAGCTGGATATGCAGTGACTTCCACGGTGAATATAATTGAAAGTTCTTATCTGCCTGGGATCAAATCTGCCCAGCAAGCTGAACTAATTGCTTTGACTTGGGCTTGTCAATTGGCCAAAAGTCAAGTAGCCAATATCTACACTGATAGTTGTTATGCATTTGGTGTAGCTCATGACTTTGGAATGTTATGGAAGCAACGAGGCTTCTTAACTTCCTCTGGGCAGCCTATAAAAAATGAAAAACTGGTTGTAGAATTTTTAAATGCCATACAGCAACCAAAACAATTGGCAATTATAAAAATCCCAGGGCATTCTAAAGCCACAACCTTGAAAGCAAAAGGAAATCATTTTGCTGGTGCTGCAGCTAAGCAGGAAGCACTGAACAGTCAAGTTATCCAGACCCAATAATGTCCTTTACTTCCTATTAAATCAATAAAAATTATCTTTTACAGTTTCAACACACAGCCATGGAAGACGAAAAGAGAATATGGCAACAAAAAGGGGGAACTTTTGACCCAGACAGAAAAATATGGCTTGGACCCAATCAAAAACCTATTTTACCTGTAGGGGCCCAACTCCCTTACTTCAACATATACACAAGCTAACACATTGGGGTCCTTAAGAAATGATTTCATGGAATAAACAATATTACTGGAAACTTTCTCCTACAGTAGCTCATAAAGTGTACAGTAAATGCTCTATCTGTCCAAAATATAACCCAGGAAAACCACTCTATGGATCCCAAGGACATTTCCCACTTCCTTTGGGCCCATTTGAAATATGGCAATTGGATTTTATCCAAATGCTATCATTTCAGGGTTACAAATATATATTAGTTATGACTTGTATGTTTTCTCACTGGCTTAAGGCATTCCCTTGCAGGAAAACAACATAGCTGGTAAATTGTTACTAGAAAAAATAATTCCTAATTGTGGAATTCCCTCTAAGTTACATAATCACCAAGGGACTCATTTCACTGGGCAAATAATAAAATCCATCTGTAACATTTGGCCTATACTACATTTCCATTGTGCCTATCACCCCCAGTCTTCTGGACTGGTAGAACGTACCAATGGTATAATAAAAATTCAACTAGCCAAAATTTCAGAAGCCTTTAATCTCCCCTGGACAAAAGCTCTCCCTATAGTACTCCTCAACCTAAGATCTACTCCTTTTGGTAAACATAAGCTTTCTCCTTATGAAGTAGTCACTGGCCGCCCTATGCATCTGGATGAAGGGGTATATGCACCAACTTTGCTAAAAGGAGACATTTTACATTATTGTCAAGGGTTTATTAACCAACTTTAAAAAATTAATAAATTAGTAACAAATTCATTTCACAGTGAGCTCCGGGAAGACGAAAATTTCAAAGATCATGTCTTACAACCAGAAAATTTAATGTATTGGAAAAGACACCAAATAAAAGACTTTCTCCAACCTCATTGGAGGGGACCTTACCAGGTATTACTAACTAACCCATGTGCAGCTAAACTTAAAGAAGTTAGCTAATGGATTCACATTTCTCATTTAAAAAAGACACCTGATGTGAATGGATGTCTACTCCCATCTCTGACACCCATCTCTGTCTGCAGCGAAGATCAAAGACTTTTCAAGGACAAGAAACAGCTAAGACTTTTCAAGGACGAGAAGTCACTGACTAGGAAGACAAACAACTATCCCAAGATGACGTCAACAGGCCTGTATGCTCACAAACTGATATTGCTTGAACCTTGTTTTTATATTATCTGGTTGTTATTGATTGAATGTACATGAAATGCTTTTCATATTATTATCCTTATGGTTTTCTAGTGGAAACAATATCTGCCTCCCCAGACCTCCCTTATTAGATATGAAAAATTTAACTTGGATACCTGCTAATCTTTCCCACCTACTGCACAATGATGTTCTGATTATCAGGTATGATAATGAAATTAATGCTTTGTTGGCCATACATTGGTCCTCTCCTATTATCAATATAAGCTTTGGTACATTTTTTTTCTGGCTATATCTACTATAAAGTACCCACCTTAGGCAAATACCTCCAAGAACACCTCCCTGATAAGTCCACTGGTAGAATTGTATATGAATCTAATCTGAATGAATATTGTATAGATATAAAAATAAATAATGAAAAACTAAGAAAAACACCTGTATATAATGGTAAAAGGCTTGCAGCAGCCTGTCCTATCTGTCATAGTTTATCTTGTCCTCGGACTCACCAGCCATGCTCTTGTGGCTGGATGTCTGTAAAACAGAACAAAAAAATCAATGATTCCCCATTTCAGAAATTATTGGAATCACTTGGTGGGTAAATATGTCTGTAACTACTCCACCATCCTTGTGTCCTGGATGCCTGTGGGAAGCCCTATGGAATACTCAAACTCTAGCTCATTTGGGGGTCATCTCCACCCATTTAACTATGGCATAAGAAACTCAACATTTTTGAGTCCACTCAATACACCCTAACTGCTCTCAAGCCATAACGACCCAATAGCAACAACATTCCTGGTGAATCCAACAACATTGGCCCCCTAAAAGAAGCAAAAGGGGAATACTTGGAGGAGTAGAGGCTGGCCTTGGTATCCTGGGACAAGCTGTACTTGCAGCTAATGAAGAACGTCATTCATTAGAAAAAGAGTCTTTATCTCAAAGAGGTCATGTAAAGGGAATGCTGTTTCAGGAAGAAGGAAAAGGGTGGGAAGCAGCATGGAAAGACAATAAAGCCTTAATTCCATGGATAAAACAGACTCAACAAACTATAAAAACTCATGCACAAACCCAACAATGGGAACATGCCTGTACCCTAACTCAACAGGGCCTATTATCTATGCTAATGCAAATGGAATCTAAAATGGCTATGAAACAATGGCCAACTATAATAACTGTGGAAGCCCAGGCCAGACACTTATGGGACTCATATGGTTCCCCAGGAATTTGAAAAATCTTCAATGGAAAATGCAATCTACAACATTGTGTTTTAAAAGCCCAGGTGCCTTGGTTAAATCCTAAGCTTAAATTCCCAGTAGTTCAACTGGCTGGCATAGGGACCATCCTCAATAATACTAACATACTTCCAATGGGAAGTAAATGGGCCATATTCAAAAATAATAAACAATGGAAACCCATCTCACTATCTAAGTGTGAAAGTCAGAAAGGTGAATGATTATGCCCCCATTCCATATGGAATACTGAATTCACCCAGTCCTGGCCTATTGTATCTACCCCAACAAATAACAATATATGGTATATGGGAAAGGGGCATTTTTGCTGGGAAGAGTTAAAAAACTTTTCTATTATTCTAAACAATTTTTACTGTAATAACACTAAGTTTACATTAAATAATACTGAAATATGGTGTAATTCTGAAATTATAGGCAAAATAACTTTCCTGAAATTCATAAAACCTATAATAATATTAATACTAAAAAACCAATATATTGGAAAATTAAACTTAAATCCTCCTCATGAAGTCATTTATATGAAAACTAACTGGTTTGGCTCAGTGGATAAAACGTCGGCTTGTAGACTGAAGGGTCCTGGGTTCAATTCTGGTCAGGAGCACATGTCCAGGTCTCTCTCCCTTCCTCTCTGAAATCAATAAAAATATATTTTTTTAAAAAAGAGAAAGAAATGGGAATAGTCTTTACTAGCACAGCACAACTTAATGGGACCTGGCATACAGGTCCTCATACAAATAAACAAACAATTTTATCATGGAATCAATAACACCAGTTTCAGTAACATCCAAGTGGCCTTTATTAAGTATACTGTACACTTACTATCACCCTTCCTTGAATTGTCTTAAAAATCCACCTAAAAATCCTTTGAGGGAGATATCATATATTGTACCTCCATCTAACAGACATGAGACTGAGCCTTGCCTCTGCATCTCACTAGCCTTGAGCCCTCAGAAAAGTTAATTAGCTTCTCTAAACCTCAGCTTCCTCCTCTATAAAAAGGGCGTAATAATGCTTAGTGCCTGCGTTTGTTATGGGAATTGTAAAGCATTTAGCATAGTGTCTGATACATGGAAAATGTACAATAAGTGGTACCCTAAAAAAGTAAGCTGAATCTCAAAGGCGAAATTCTAAACGGATATAAGTATATAGTGTAAAACCGCAAAGGAACACACAGAGATGACTACATCATAAAGGTTATGCATGATCAAAGACACACTGTAAACTAACATAAGTCTATATATTGTGTAAGTGTGCTTTAGCAGGTTTCCTAGGTGTGTGGAAATGATAGCCTCATTTCCACTTAAAGGAGGTTTTCTCAGTCGGTTTGTCCTTTGTATTTTGTATCAAGAAAATGGAAGATATAACTGGAGCACTCAAGCAGTGAGGGTGGGGGAGTAGTTTTTATGCCTAAGAAGAAAAACTGAAGGGAGACAGTTTCATGAGTTGTTACGCAGAATGGTCTATGAGGACAGAGTTGTTAACTAGCGACCATAAACTCCTAAAGCTGTAGCCTCTGCCTAGAGGCATGCAAGGATGCAGGGCTGACAAATTGTGTGTGGCTGCCTGCCATCCGCCTCGGTTAAGAGCTTCTAATCAGCAGATTACTGTGCGAGATAGCTCACACTGTTAACTCCACTTAGAAACTGACTTTGAAGCAAGGTCAGGAGAGATGCTAAATTGCATGTACAATAAGTATCTGTAGGTAGCCTTGAATTAAATCACCAAACACATCTGCCTCAGCTTTTCCTCCAGGACTCTGGACATCTTGCTGAAACATGAATTTCCTGTCTTCTTGTACTTCACTTCCATCCCTTCCCATTCCCAACCCCTCCCCCACAACCTCAACCAGGTTGTCAGAGTTCAGGGATTAATTATTCATCTGTTTATTCAGTCTACAAACATAATATGAGTGCTACGTGCCAAATACAGAAGTAGGTGCTAGAGATATAAACACGAATCTGACAGAATATTGCTTATGAGTAGCCCACATTCTGATTTGGGAAACAGAAACGGAAAAGAATATTCAGCTATAACTTGATACTGCTTTAGTCCTCCGAAAGCACCAAGGCAGAGATGACCACTCTGCTTTGGGAAGATGAGAGAGCTGCTCAAAGTCTGTGATTTGTGGTTTGAGTGTTGAGGATGAGTCTGAGTGCTCAGGGGATGAAGGCAGGGAAGAAATTTACAAGCTAGAAGAAACAAGCTCCATGTGCTTGTGGTTGATGTGTAGACTTTGTGGTGGAGAGGGAGGCTGGCTAGATAGGCTGGAGAGAGACTGTAATAGCAGTAACATGTGAATGTGAAATTGAAAGGTAAAATATATTTTGCAACAGCTCAGAATTTTAGAATTTGAAGGGCTCTTAGTGACCATGTAGATCAACTTCACAGAGGCTTAGGGCAGTTAATGACTTGTTCATGACAGGACCAGAAACAATCTCTGTCAACACTAGGTCTTCTGCTCCTTCCTCAGAAGCCTCCAATCGCTACTGCTAATACCAACCAGGAAAACTGGTGCTATAACTCCTGAAAATTTGGTCTTTCAGAGCTCAGCCTAGAAGTCTAGTATGGAGTCTAGATCTACAGTCCTGTGTCCATTCATTAATGTTATGCTAACTTGATAAATTATACACACACACACACACACACACACACACATACTTACATACATATCCTATATAATAAAAACTTAATACGCAAATCGACCTAATGGTGGAATGACCAGTTGCTATGATATGCACTGACCACCAGGGGGAAGACACTCAATGCAGGAGCTGCCCCCTGGTGGTCAGTGCGCTCCCACAGGGGGAGTGCCGTTCAGCCAGAAGCCAGGCTCGCCAGCAGGCTCATGGCTGGCAGTGCAGCGGTTGTGGTGGCAGCCTCTCCCGTCTCTGCGGCAGTGCTAAGGAGCAGCAAGCTGAGCGGTAAGGAGCAACGAGCAGGCGGGCGGTAAGGAGTGAGGTCCTGGACTGTGAGAGGGATGTCCACCGAGGGCTCCTGGGCTGCAAGAGGGTGCAGGACGGGCTAAGGGACTACCCGCCCCCCCCAAGTGCACGATTTTGTGCACTGGGCCTCTAGTACATATATATTGTCATCAGACTTCAAAGACTGCCGAAAGGAGAGTATATTTGTTCTCTATTGTCACTGTAACAAATTACCATAAACTTGGTTGGTTAATACAATATATATTTGCTTTCTTACAGTTCTGGAGGCCTTAAGCCGAAATCAGTTTTACTGGGATAAAGTCAAGGTGTGGGCAGGATTGGTTCCTTCTACAGGCTCCAGGGGAGAATCCATTCCTTGCCTGTTCTAGCTTCTAGAGGTGGTCTGCATTCCTTGGCTGTGGTTGCATCACTTCAGTCTCTGCTGCTGTTACCATAATGACTTTTTTTCTTTGACTTTCTTGCCTCCCTCTTATAAGGACTATTGTGATTACATTTAGAGCCCACTTGGATAATTCAGACTCATCTCCCACCTCAAGATCCTACTTTAATCAGATCTGTAAAGTCTCTTTTGCCATATAAGGTAACATTTATAGATTCTGGGGATTAGCAGATAGATATCTTAGGGGGAAGGGAGGATTCTTCAGTTTACCACGGAGAGCAGTATTCTTTGTCCCCAAATTGGAAGCATGCAGATGACACATACCTGATTGTAGCCGAGGACATGGGAATTCAAGGGTAGATAGGAAGGGCTAGGAGAAGTAATCCTCCTTAGTTACTCAGTCTATGGAGAAACAGATACCTGAGAATATTCAAGGTGGAATAGATATTAACAATGGCAGACTCACCTTAATCCCTTCACTTTTGAAGTTCTCACTTGTATTTTTGCAGCTATTATTCCACATGGAAAATACTAAGGATAAGAAGTTAGAATTCCAGCCCAGCTGATGTGGCTCAGTAGTTGAATGTTGAGCTATGAACCAGAAAGTCATGGTTTGATTCCCAGTTAGGGCACATACCCAGATTGAGGGTTCAATCCCCAGTTGGGGCACATGTGGAAGACAACTAATCAATGTTTCTCTCTCTCTCACCCCTCTTTCTAATTCCCTCCTTGTCTTTCTCTCTAAGCATGTCCCCACCAGACTTGAAACCAGAGGAGCAGCAGGCAGTGGCAGCTCATCCCAGGCTAACTCTCTGTATCTGTCTGTAAGGCCCCCTTTTATTTTACTTTCTAGTGAGCTAACAAGAGCCCCACCTTGTCTCACTTCTGTCACTGTGACTTTTACTTCTGAGTTCACTCAGCCCTGCATGGCTCACTTCTTTCCTATAACTTTTCTGAGAAGCCAAAGCAGCCCCTCGTAGGCTCTCCTGTTTCTTCTTCTACCTTAAGCTCTTCCTTTGTTTCACTGTTCCCAGCTTTGATAAATATACTCTCAAAGTCACCTGGACTCTCAAATACCTAGACATGTACTAAAATTCCACAGAAATTGTGTTTTGTGAGATCTTTCCTGCACAAAGTCAAGGATCCACCCACTACCAGCCAGCTTGAGGCAGACCTGCTCTGGGCCCAGTCCCCAGTCCAGTAACATAATTAGCACCCTCGCTTCACATATTTCCCCTCAAAACTTTTATTTTAATTTTTTCTTTATTAATTAAGGAATTACATATGTGTCCTTATTCCCCCCATTGTCCCCCCACGCCCTTCCCCTCAAAACTTTTTCGTAGAGCCTCCAAATGTTACAGCTGCAAGTAGCCATAGACACTTAGGGTCATTTGGAGGATAGGAGTGGGGGAACTAGGAGGTGAAAAGGGTATTTTCCAAGGTCAAAGAGAACCTAGTAGAGAATGGTATGGCACAGAGTACAATTTAACTTCCCAAGATTCTTCCTTTTGCTATTTGAAGTTATCTAAAGATTTTTTTTAAATTTCAACTGTTTCTATTTTATTTATTTTTTAAAAAAAATATATTTTATTGATTTTTTACAGAGAGGAAGGGAGAGAGATAGAGAGCTAGAAACATCGATGAGAGAGAAACATCAATCAGCTGCCTCCTGCACGCCCCCCACTGGGGATGTGCCCGCAACCCAGGTATATGCCCTTGACCGGAATTGAACCTGGGACCTTTCCGTCCACAGGCCGACGCTCTATCCACTGAGCCAAACCGGTTTCGGCTCTAAAGATTCTTAATGGTCAGAAAAACAATATTTGATTAAATGGGAGGTGAACACACTATTTAAGTGACTTCTACAGATGCTGCTATAAATACGAATTGAATGAAAGTCCTCTAGTAACAAGTCATGTGGTCCTTTAGACCTCTGTCCCTTTAAGCCTGGATCTAGGAGAACAGTACTGATTACAGAACCCATTTTAAAGATGAGACCTACTATGCTAAAACTGTTTTAACTGTGGTTCTCCAGAAGGAGCTTAAGTAGCACCTAATATTTTGTGAAGTATGGAAATAATCTTACTTCATTCTAATCTCCAAAAATAGTTACATTAGCCACCAGTCACTTTTAAGGAATTGTGTAAATTTGCACCTTTTTTTTTTACAGCATTAACTAACATTTAAAAATTAAATAACTTAGAAATAGTTACCATTTTCTGCTGAGTTCCTGACTTCCTAGGGGGTGCATAAAAGGGAAGGACAAATAAAAACCAATTCAGCAGGTCAGGGTCTAAAATTAAACCATGAGTAAAATGCAGAGGGTGCAATGTTCATTTTGTTCTGTACTGTGAAGCAGGGCAAGCTGGACGTTTTGTCTGGAGTGATATAGATTATAATATGGAACAGCTTCTTTTCATTGTCTAGGGAAAAAAACAATCATTAAACTTCAGAAGTCAGGTTGAGTAGAGATTCCAACATAATCCATTAAGTTTATGTATTCCAGGAGTTAAGTATAAACATTACTATTTAATACAGCTTCAATTATAGTCTCAATGTGGTGTTAAAAACTACTCTTTTCTCCTAGACTTTCCTGGTATACAGAGATGTGCTTATCTAAAGCACCTGCTCTTAATGAAGAACACCCTATGAACATCTCTCCATTCAGAATATCTGTGAGTATGATGTGTAAAGAAAATAGTTATTGCCCTGGCCGGTGTAGTTCAGTTGGTTCAGCATTGTCCGGTGCACCAAAAGGTCGCTGGTTCAATTGCTGATCAGGGCACATGCCCAGGTTGCAGGTTCAATCCCCAGGGTACGGAAGTAAAATACAAAGGTGTGGAGGAGCATGTGGGGAGGGCTGGCGGCTGAGGACACGATTGTCTTTTTCAATTGGGAGGGAGTCTCAGGCTCTGAGCTCCAGTCCCGGGCGAGTCTCTGGGGCCCCAGACTCATACCGGAGAATCGGGACTATCTGGCATCGGTTGAAACTCGAGGGCAGCTTTCTCTCGGAGGCACTCGCAGCGATTGCCGGGGCCTCTGAGGGCAGGACTGAGAGCAGCCATACTGCTCGCTCTGCCCGCCCTGTTGATCCCCTGGGGCCCCGCCCCCCCCAAGCCGTGCACGGAGGCTTTTGCATATGAAAGGCCCCAGCCCTTTGTAATCTGAAAATTACTTAACAAACTGCAGCTGGCCCAAGGCCCCATGGCAACTTGCATTGCTTTACAGCTGGCTTCTGCTGGGTAGCCTCAGGCAGAGGCTAGATTAGCACCTCCTTAGATCCAAGAGCCAGT
>NW_005356259.1:3193193-3199087 GCF_000412655.1 Myotis brandtii
CCGCAACCCAGGTATATGCCCTTGACCGGAATTGAACCTGGGACCTTTCCGTCCACAGGCCGACGCTCTATCCACTGAGCCAAACCGGTTTCGGCTCTAAAGATTCTTAATGGTCAGAAAAACAATATTTGATTAAATGGGAGGTGAACACACTATTTAAGTGACTTCTACAGATGCTGCTATAAATACGAATTGAATGAAAGTCCTCTAGTAACAAGTCATGTGGTCCTTTAGACCTCTGTCCCTTTAAGCCTGGATCTAGGAGAACAGTACTGATTACAGAACCCATTTTAAAGATGAGACCTACTATGCTAAAACTGTTTTAACTGTGGTTCTCCAGAAGGAGCTTAAGTAGCACCTAATATTTTGTGAAGTATGGAAATAATCTTACTTCATTCTAATCTCCAAAAATAGTTACATTAGCCACCAGTCACTTTTAAGGAATTGTGTAAATTTGCACCTTTTTTTTTTACAGCATTAACTAACATTTAAAAATTAAATAACTTAGAAATAGTTACCATTTTCTGCTGAGTTCCTGACTTCCTAGGGGGTGCATAAAAGGGAAGGACAAATAAAAACCAATTCAGCAGGTCAGGGTCTAAAATTAAACCATGAGTAAAATGCAGAGGGTGCAATGTTCATTTTGTTCTGTACTGTGAAGCAGGGCAAGCTGGACGTTTTGTCTGGAGTGATATAGATTATAATATGGAACAGCTTCTTTTCATTGTCTAGGGAAAAAAACAATCATTAAACTTCAGAAGTCAGGTTGAGTAGAGATTCCAACATAATCCATTAAGTTTATGTATTCCAGGAGTTAAGTATAAACATTACTATTTAATACAGCTTCAATTATAGTCTCAATGTGGTGTTAAAAACTACTCTTTTCTCCTAGACTTTCCTGGTATACAGAGATGTGCTTATCTAAAGCACCTGCTCTTAATGAAGAACACCCTATGAACATCTCTCCATTCAGAATATCTGTGAGTATGATGTGTAAAGAAAATAGTTATTGCCCTGGCCGGTGTAGTTCAGTTGGTTCAGCATTGTCCGGTGCACCAAAAGGTCGCTGGTTCAATTGCTGATCAGGGCACATGCCCAGGTTGCAGGTTCAATCCCCAGTCGCGGTTCATGTGGGAGGCAACCGATTGATGTTTCTCTCTCCTTCCCTTCTTCTCTCTAAAAATCAATAAAAACATTAAAAAAAGTTAGTGCACATTTCAAATTGTTTCTTCAGCATCATAAGCACATGCAATATATGGCCATAGACAGTATCCTAGTTCAAAAACAAAAACCAAACATAAAAAAACCCAATTCCTAGCTATAAAAGATATTCATGGGACAATCATAGAAACTTGCACGTGTACTGAACATTAAATGACATCAGGAAATTGCTTTCTTAGGTGTGATAATATTATTGTGATTTTGAAGCAAATGTCCTTATTCTTAGGAGAGGCAGGCTCAAGTGTTTAGAGGTGAAGTATTTTGATGCCTGTAACTTATTCAAATGGTATGCAAAAAGGCATATCTATTTTTGAAAATTTTCATAATAAAGAATTGTGGGAGGAAACCAAGATGGCGGCATAGGTAAACACCGGAGATTGCTGCCTCGCACAACCACTTCAAAAATACAACTAGAGTCGGCCTGGTGGTCAAATCCCTCTAGTATTAACTACAACAATCAAGGCTTAACTAGAACAAGACACCCAATAGACCAGAGGAGCCCAAGAATCAAGTCAAAGATTTGAAATTCGAAGAAGCAAAAAACACCCAACCGGAAAAGCAAAATGATGAAAGAATCCGAAAATACGAAGATAGTGTAAGGAGCCTCTGGGACAGCTTCAAGCGTACAAACATCAGAATAATAGGGGTGCCAGAAGATGAGAGACAGCAAGATATTGAAAACCTATTTGAAGAAATAATGGCAGAAAACTTCCCCCACCTGGTGAAAGAAATGGACTTACAGGTCCAAGAAGCACAGAGAACCCCAAACAAAAGGAATCCAAAGAGGACCACACCAAGACACATCATAATTAAAATGCCAAGAGCAAAAGACAAAGAGAGAATCTTAAAAGCAGCAAGAGAAAGAAACTCAGTTACCTACAAGGGAATACCCATACGACTGGCAGCTGATTTCTCAACAGAAACTTTGCAGGCCAGAAGGGAATGGCAAGAAATATTCAAAGTGCTGAATACCAAGAACCTACAACCAAGAATACTTTATCCAGCAAAGCTATCATTCAGAATTGAAGGTCAGATAAAGAGCTTCACAGATAAGGAAAAGCTAAAGGAGTTCATCACCACTAAACCAGTATTATACGAAATGCTGAAAGGTATCCTTTAAGAAGAGGAAGAAGAAAAAGGTAAAGATACAAATTATGAACAACAAACATGCATCTATCAACAAGTGAATCTAAGAACCAAGTGAATAAATAATCTGATGTACAGAATGAACTGGTGATTATAATGAATCAGGGACATAGAAAGGGAATGGACTGACTATTCTTGGGGGGGAAAGGGGAATGGGAGATGCGGGAAGAAACTGGACAAAAATCGTGCACCTATGGATGAGGACAGTGGGTGGGGAGTGAGGGCGGAGGGTGGGGCGGGAACTGGGAGGAGGGGAGTTATAGGGGGAAAAAAAGAGGAACAAATGTAACCTGAACAAAAAAGATTTAATTAAAAAAAAAAAAAAAATAATAATAATAAATAAAGTGACAGCCTGCGCCCCATTCCCCTTTCCTGGCTGCTCACCATGTCCCAGACCCAAATACAGTCCCAGCTCTTTCAGTCCCAGCACCAAATTCAGTCCTTCCTGCTCTCACCTGTGTCTGCTGCCCTAGCACCTGCCTCGTGTCTTATGCTTCAGAGTGCCAGAGGCGTCTCTGCTCTCTTCTCGATGGCCAAGCTTTAGTGTCCCCTCCTGCTCTTGCCAACCTCCTCTTGGAAGCCTTCTGGGATTTTGTCAGCTGGACTCTATATGAGTCCTCAGCACTTTCAGACCATCCTCAAGGCCTGTTGCATTGTGTTCTAAGTAGAGTGTCCTTGTCAATCTCTGCCCCCTAGCCCTAAAGGGTGGGGGCTGTGTCTTTGTCACCTGTGTCCCCATTACCTGGTGCCCTGCCTGCCACATTGGATATTTGTTGCATGAGTGTATGAGCAAATACATTGAATTTTATAATTAAATGAGGAAAGGAATGTAAAGCCTTTAGCATAACGCCAGGCACATAATTAATGTTCACTACATGGCATCTGTCCTAATAATATTACTATATGTGTACATGTACACTGTTATTATTATAACAACTGCATCTTTTTATTGTTAATAATCATCAGTGATTTCTCCTGAGAACCTTCTGAGTGTTTTATGATTGTAAGGGCTTTCTTTGAGGAAGGGTTTATTTTTGCTTCTACATTTTTATTCTACCCTCCACGCCCCACCTCCCAGAGCTAAACAACCCTGGGTGTGCTGGAAACTGCACATTGTATCTGAGTTGACACAATTCCCCATCAGCCTTGGACCAGATGCAACGAGAAGCCCTCCCTGACTTGAGATGGGAAGAACCAGGTTATCAGTTTTGGGATCCCACAGGTTCTCCTGCTGTGCTGAACCCTTTCCAAGTTCTTGAATTCTGGGGTTTTGGCTCAGCACACTCGGCGGGCCTCTTCTGGGCCAGCTCCTGCTGTGGGCATGGGGGCAGGGGAGTGATTGTCATGACCAGGGCGCCAGTCTCCCAAGGAGGACACTGGGGCGATGCAGGAAGCAGGCATGTGGGCTTTCCCTCTGAAGCCTTACTCATCCTGCAGCAAGCCCTCACTGTCCCGGGCCAGGGCCCCTGTGGAACCTTCCCCAGCTTAACCAGAGAGACATTTCTGGAGTCTTGAGCAAGCTGGCAGGCCATGGGTTGGCAGGCTGGAGCAGGCTGCCCCACCTCTCCAGTGCCTCCCTTCCTGGGAGGAAGCAGGGGCCTGCTGCCAGGGCAATGAAAACCTACCAAGTGGCGTCTGACTGAGTCACAGGCGCTGCATCTTGTACAGTGTCTCAGGACTGCCTTTGAGCACAAGGCACGTTCTCTACAGCTTTTACGCGTTCACACCTTAATTTTATATTTTCCCTGAACATTGGTCTCCATAGAGCCCAGGAAGATAAAGGGGAAGCCAACGGATTAATAATAAAGACATGTTGCCAAAGTAGAAAACATCTCACAAAGCACTTTTATAAATGTTTATCATAAAAATATACATACCACTTACACTGTTGTAACACTTCACATGCATCATCTATCTAATCATCACAACACTCTTATGAGATTTTTACTGTTATTTTCATTTTACAGAAGAGGAAACTAAGGGTCGAAGTGGCTTGAGTCAAACAGTAAGATGTCAGTGCTGAAATTTGAACCCTAGTCTGTAGACTCACACAAGCACGAAGTGCAGAGAACCCCAAACAAAAGGAATCCAAAGAGGACCACACCAAGACACATCATAATTAAAATGCCAAGAGCAAAAGACAAAGAGAGAATCTTAAAAGCAGCAAGAGAAAGAGTCTCAATTACCTACAAGGGAATACCCATACGACTGTCAGCTGATTTCTCAACAGAAACTTTGCAGGCCAGAAGGGAATGGCAAGAAATATTCAAAGTGCTGAATACCAAGAACCTACAACCAAGATTACTTTATCCAGCAAAGCTATCATTCAGAATTGAAGGTCAGATAAAGAGCTTCACAGATAAGGAAAAGCTAAAGGGGTTCATCACCACTAAACCAGTATTATATGAAATGCTGAAAGGTATCCTTTAAGAAGAGGGAGAAGAAGAAAAAGATAAAGATACAAATTATGAACAACAAATACACATCTATCAACAAGTGAATCGAAAAATCAAGTGAATAATCTGATGATCAGAATAAACTGGTGAATATAATAGAATCAGGGGCATAGAAAGGGAGTGGACTGACTATTCTTGGGGGGAAAGGGGTGTGGGGGATGTGGGAAGAGACTGGACAATAATCGTGCACCTATGGATGAGGACAGTGGGTGGGGGTGAGGGCGGAGGGTGGGGTGGGAACTGGGTGGAGGGGAGCTATGGGGGGAAAAAGAGGAACAACTGTAATAATCTGAACAATAAAGATTTAATAAAAAAAAAAAAGAATTGTGGTGAGGGGAACAATTAAAAAGTTCCTTAGCCAAGTAACATCCTACCCTTTGGTTTGCAGTGCTGTTTTGTTTTGATTGCTGTGGCACCGCAGGTACCATTGAGCAGAGCATCTCTGCCCCACGCAGGCGCAGGCAGCTCCTAATCCCACTTAAATCCCTGGGATTCAGCAACAACTGCTCGCTCGCCCGAGGGGAAAGGCGCACACCAAGCAGAGTCTTTTTTATACTTCTACGGTCTTACACACGCATGCACTTTCAAAATGCAAATTAGTTTGCTTTGCCTTTTCTAGCAGTCATATCTGCATTGTGGGACCCCTATTTCTTTTCTTTTTGCCAATTAGACCCGAGCCCCAGACAGAGAGCATTTCTTTCTTCTTCTTTTTTTTTAAAATTTAAATTAACATTATATTCAGAGGGTATTTCTTTCTGGCCAGTGACCACCCTCTGGATGACTTTATAGAGGACTCTTTTTGCCCAACCATCCACTGTTGAATTCTATTCCGGTTTGTTTGTATTTATTTCTTGAAACAGCTAATCTCATCCTGCAGCTAAGGAAGAAAATCCTGGGAGAAGCGCAGAATCACAACTTTATGCTCTTATCATTATCCTGACTTTTAAAAAAGCGAGTATCCTTTTGAAGGTTAATGAGCACACTGACAGGGCCGTGCTGCCATTCCCGTTCCATCCCCACTTAACCTTCCCGACCCGGCTGGTCTCTTCGCCCCCGGCCGGCCCGCGGGCC
>NW_005356259.1:3200018-3254884 GCF_000412655.1 Myotis brandtii
TCCTCGGTCCTTCTTCCTTCCCCGGGAGAGAAACCGCCTCTGGGGTTCGGTCCCATCTTCTCCGCAGATCATAGGGTGCAGCCTCCACTGGCCGAATACTCGTGGGCGAGTCGTCTCGTGGTTGTACGTAAATGAATGGGTTTCTTGGAGCTACTTAATTCTGCCTCATCTGTAGTATTTACCTTCTAAAAATCCATTCCAACAGGTTTCTCCCCTTTTATCTTGAAAGTTAACCAAGGAATGGAAACGAAGAGGAAGAAGCATGGAGCGGGGTGGGGCGCGGCGGTGGGAGCCGGCGCTGCCTGGGTCTTCTGTACTGTGGTTGCTTGTTGGTGACATTGGGGATGATGATGGCAGGCTTTTCAGAGCAGGTATTCAGGTGGGGGTCCCTCTCCCACCCCCACCCCCAGCCCCCTGCACAGCGCTCGCCAGGGTTCTGGTACTTGAGATAAATACGCGTCCATAGGCTGCGGAGTCTGATGCATCACACCTCCGTTGAACCTGGAAAATATGTGTCAAGGGAATGAGAAAAGTTAAGCTTTTAAAACCCCATTTAGTTCTTGTACTTGCCTTTACTGCAGGTTCTGGATATGTTATCATAGGACCCCCCTTCCCCCCCTGCTCTGCTTTAGCTTAACGTCAAGTGTTCGCTCTTTGATAACTGATCCATTTATTGAGAAAGTTATTCCTGACATAATGGCTCTCTGAAAAGTAAGAATAATTTCTGTTCTTGTTAAAAATGGATATCTAGCAGTTCCATTTTCGTTTTCAGTTGCATTGGTTTTGATTTCGCCTCAGACATCGATGTCTGTTAGAAAGAAGTTATGTAATCTTTAAAAAAAGAAAAGATTACCTATACCCCACAGTAGTCTGATTTTGTTGCAAGGGAATATTAGGTCTATTAGAGAAACTATAGGGCAAGTGTACTTGTTTAAAATAAGAATTTAAGAGAGAGATTGACCTCAGTTAAAACTGTTTTAAATTAAAATATAGTCACAGTTTTCAAAGATTTTATTTCATTACATTTGCAGGCATTCCTGCTGCAGGAATTTTGGTAAGTCTCCAAGAGACAAAAATATTTAGTGTATTTCTCATACCCTTATTTTCACTGACAATTCCAAATTATATTGTATTGCACAATTTAATTTTAAAACTGGTCCAGTTATGAATGTGTGAAGGCTATTTTAATATAAGCATTCCATCAAAGGGTTTTGGTTGTGCTTTATTTGACACAGTCATCCTCCTGTTTGAAAAGGGTATTTTTGTTGCTTTTGGCATTTGTAAGTTTGGGAAACTGAGGGGATTTTTAAGAACATTTTTTTCTGTGTTCGGAAAAGTACTATTTGCATTTAATTTTGTTGTTTCATTCTGCTTTTTCTTTGTGGTGGAAGAAAGCTGTGGATAATGGTGTGTTTTTTCCCCATTTCATTTCACTCTTTTTAGGTAAATTAGAATAGATGGCTGTAGCTGGAGGGCTGTGTTGATCTGGGCATTTTAGATGGAAATGCGTATAAGTAAAAAGTGTTTTCATTGAAGTATTGGGGAAGTGAACTTTCACTTGCACCTAATTAATGGTTAACAAGCTTTGGTCCTGAATGGAGATAAGGGTCTGTATAGACTTGGCATTAAAAGAATCACCTATGTGATTTCCAGCATGAGGTTTAAGTAATATACCATTCTAACTGCTGTAATACTAAAGCATCCTACCTGTCTATAATTTATAGTGCTTTACATGACTTCTCTTTTTAATTTAATAACTATTGTGTATTATAAGTATTTTGTTAACAGTTTTTGTGACATTATATATGTACTCATATATCCTCAGGGAGTAGTTTTGTTATATCAGAGATATCGTCTTTTGCCAATTCAGCTGGTTAAGTGAGGTATTATAACTTTATAATTTACAAAGTTCTTTCACATATGTTTAACTATATTTTTAGTTTGATTTTATAAACACACACTATGTGGGATTGTTAATCCCATTCCACAGATGAAGAAAACAGGAAACTGAGGGCCTGGGAGATTTCAGTATTTTATTCAAGGTCCCTTAGCACAGCAGCTCTGGCCTCTAGTGTAGCCAAGATAGCGTGGTATGGATCAGCAAGCCTTGGTCTGCATCACGGCCATAGATTGTGCCCCTGAACGGTTGTAAATGGTCAGTACCGTTGGTTATGGAGGCACAGTACCATTGGTTATGCTGGCATATAGATGGATGAGCATAAATTCAAAAGCATGATTGAAAAACAACTCAGTATTTACCTGCTACTTAGAATTATCCATCTTTTCCCTTGAAGGCAGCAATTTTTTGTTTATCTAATTTGAGGTCTTTCCCAGATTAAAGAACACTAACATATTATACAATAAATACCTTTAGACATCTTTTTGTGATCTCTTTTAGTGATAGGAATAAAGTTGTCAAAATAAAGAAACACCAAGCTTCGTCATTGGCCCTCCTTAAACTATGGACTTGTTTGTTTTGCTTACAAGACCCAATGCTGGGACAACTAGACAACAGCAGTAATTTGTTATGAAACCTGTTTTCTGAATTTTGAAAGTCCTTCCAACTCCAAAGATGTTTGTCCTTTTTTTAAGTTACTGTGATCATTTCTTTGGCTTGTTTAGAGAGTTCATGAAAACAAATACTATATATATTCAGAATATTGCGCAATTTTATAGTTGAAGTACTTAATGACAGCTTAAGGAATTTGTAGATTCAACGTCGTTTAAAAAAAAATTTTTTTAAATTGATTTCAGAGAGGAGGGGAGAAGGAGAGATAGATAGAAACGTCAATGATGAGAGGGAATCATGCCCCCGACCGGGGATGGAGCCCACAACCCTGGCATGTGCACTGACCGGGAATCGAACCGTGACCTACTGGTTCATAGGTCGACGCTCAACCACTGAGCCACGCCGGCAGGGCTCAAAGTCATTTTTTTAAAACTTGAGGCCAGCTTATCTGTTTATGATATAAACTAAGTACAATACCTCACATGAGGTGAAATGTGTCGTTCATCTTTCCTTGCTGACCATATACTCCTTTGGTTCTAAGTGTTTGTAAGTACACTTAAGATGAGAACATGGCTAATAAACAGTCCAGGCTCCATCACCAGCCAGAACTGGACCCCTGGAATGGTGTAACTGTGACCTGACTTCATCTGTGAAGGGGTCCCACAGAGTCATGGCACGTTCAAGTTGGAAAGGACCTTAGAGCGTATGTGCCAGTCCAAGCTCTTTAAACCTACAGATTTCCTGTTTCTACTTGTACAACAGTTTCTAACCTGTCATGATGTCACAAAACTGAAACATCAAAATGAGACTTTCCCACCATTTCACAGAGATGAGATACTTTAAAATTCTTGGATGAAATTTGATTCTTTTCTCATTCTTATATGGTGTCTCAATTTTCCGGTATATGTAGATGAAACATCCAGTGTGTATAAATGTGTGTGTGCTATTTGGAGCCCACCCCCTTTTTTTTTTAACTGGCTGCACATACTGAATATCATCACAATGAAGGATTTGACAAACTTTTAAAAAATTGTTTTATTTTAAATTTTATTTTTATTGTTGAAGTATTACAGATGTCCCCCCTCCCCCCATTGACACTCTCCTCCCCTCTTCCCCCCCTCCCCAAGCCTTCACCACACTATTGGAATTTGATAAACTTTTGGTATTCTCAGCAACATTCTCTTGGTTAAGCATGATTATATAGAGCTGTATAATTTCCTTTTTGCTAGCTGCTCAGATATCTTAAAATCATACTTTATAATATGCTCATCTCCAAGTTTGAATACACTGCCCACATTTTAATAATTTTGTTGAAGACGTAACTATGCATTTATATTGGTACCCTGAGGTCCAGGTTTTCCTGGGACTAAGGGGGTTCCCAGGATGCAGGACTCTTGGTGCTAAAACTGGGAATGTCCCGGGCGCACTAGATGTGTTGGTCCACCTACCTGAAGGTGTCACTTTGTGGGGCTAATTAATAAGTCTTCCCTTTTGGGAGGATAAAATGCCAGGTGGTTATATGCTGGATGAACATAGACATCTTTTCAAGGCAGAGAAAATATCTTCAAGGCCCCATTAATTTTTTTCTGTTTATTTGACTGAAATATAGAACTAATTTTTTAAAATCCTCACCTGATGATATGTACATTGTTTATAGGGAGGGGTGGGGGAGAGAAACATTAATGTGAGAAACATACATTGGTTTGCCTCCTATATGTGCCCCGACCAGGGATTGAACTGGCAACCTTTTGGTGTATGGGAGGACACTCCAACCAACAGAACCACACCGGCCAGGGCTAGAATTGATTTTTTACATGTTGTTGGTTCTTTTCTGTGTAACTAATTGAGAACAGTTTACAATGAAATAGAATACAACTTGTCCCCCCAAAAGTATACACACTTTGAATGATTATAAAGTCAGTATTTATTAAGTACAATTCATTTTCAAAATTTAAAAGAATCTACAGAAATGAATAAATTTTTTTTGTCAATGCCTGTTTTCAAACTGATGACCATTCTGGTCCAGGCACTGATGATAACGTGAAGTAATGGAATCACAAACATCAAGAATCATTTTTTTTTTTTGATTGAGTTGCCCCTGGTAGCTGAAAACTAAGTTTATTTATTTTTTTTAATTAAATCTTTATTGTTCAGATTACATTTGTTCCTCTTTTTTTTCCCCCCATAACTCCCCTCCTCCCAGTTCCCACCCCACCCTCCGCCCTCACTCCCCACCCACTGTCCTCATCCATAGGTGCACGATTTTTGTCCAGTCTCTTCCTGCATCTCCCATTTCCCTTTCCCCCCCAAGAATAGTCAGTCCATTCCCTTTCTATGTCCCTGATTCATTATAATCACCAGTTCATTCTGTACATCAGATTATTTATTCACTTGATTCTTAGATTCACTTGTTGATAGATGCATGTTTGTTGTTCACAATTTGTATCTTTACCTTTTTCTTCTTCCTCTTCTTAAAGGATACCTTTCAGCATTTCGTATAATACTGGTTTAGTGGTGATGAACTCCTTTAGCTTTTCCTTATCTGTGAAGCTCTTTATCTGACCTTCAATTCTGAATGATAGCTTTGCTGGATAAAGTATTCTTGGTTGTAGGTTCTTGGTATTCAGCACTTTGAATATTTCTTGCCATTCCCTTCTGGCCTGCCAAGTTTCTGTTGAGAAATCAGCTGACAGTCGTATGGGTATTCCCTTGTAGGTAATTGAGTCTCTTTCTCTTGCTGCTTTTAAGATTCTCTCTTTGTCTTTTGCTCTTGGCATTTTAATTATGATGTGTCTTGGTGTGGTCCTCTTTGGATTCCTTTTGTTTGGGGTTCTCTGCGCTTCTTGGACCTGTAAGTCCATTTCTTTCACCAGGTGGGGGAAGTTTTCTGCCATTATTTCTTCAAATAGGTTTTCAATATCTTGCTGTCTCTCATCTTCTGGCACCCCAATTATTCTGATGTTTGTACGCTTGAAGCTGTCCCAGAGGCTCCTTACACTATCTTCGTATTTTCGGATTCTTTTTTCATTTTGCTTTTCCGGTTGGGTGTTTTTTGCTTCTTCGCATTTCAAATCTTTGGCTTGATTCTTGCGCTCCTCTGGTCTGCTATTGGGTGTCTGTATAATATTCTTTATTTCAGTCCGTGTATGCTTAATTTCTAGTTGGTTCTTTATCATAGCATCGAGGGTCTCATTAGTTTTCGTGACTCTCTCCTCAAGTTTATTGACAGCTTCTAGCACATTTTTGCAAGCCCTCAAAATTGCGATTTTTAGCTCTATATCCTCCATTTCTGTCATGTTTTTTTGTCTCCGCATTTTTTATGCTTTCTTGGTGCACCCCCTAGTGGTCTTTGTGCGCAGTCTTGTTCTAGTTGAGCCTTGATTGTTGTAGTTAATACTAGAGGGATTTGACCACCAGGCCGACTGGCTGTGTGAATCAGCTGTGTCTGCCGCGGAAAACTTCTGTCCTCTGGGGAGGTGCTAATCTAGCCTTTGCCTGAGGCTATCCGGCAAATGGCTCTGCGCAGGGCTTGGGCGGGGCGGGCTCAACAGGGCGGGCGGAGGGAGCCGTTATGGTGCCCTCAGTCCTGTTCCCAGAGGCTCTGCTTCTCAGAACCCCCGGAACCGCTGCAAACCTCGGAGGGAAAGCTGCCTTCCAACTGATGCCAGACACTCCCGCTTCTCCCGTTTGGGTCCGAGTCCCCAGCGATTCGCCCGTATCTGGAGCTCAGAGTCTGAGACTCCCCCCTGACCGAAAACGACAACCGCGCTCTCAGCCACCAGCCCGCTTTGCGCGCGCACCTCCGCACCTGAGTTTTTTCCACACTGCGCCTCCTCTGAGCCTCGGTGTGCTGTTATTTTTCCTTCTAGTTGAAGAGTCTCTCCTCAGCCAGCCTTCCTGTGGTTCTGGGTGATGTCCGTTCCGTCTTTTAGTTGTATTTTTGAAGTGGTTGTTTGCGGCAGCAGTCTCCGGTGTTTACCTATGCCGCCATCTTGGTTTCTCCCATCAAGAATCATTTTGTTCAGTATTTTTGTGCCTTCAATTTGTTGACTGTTGCTGGTTTTGTACTGTAAACTTTATCTTTTATGTATCCCCATTAAAAGCCTGGTGGCACTTTAGGATAATTTTTCTTTGTTCACAGCTTAGTCTGGTTTCACTCATTATTTCAAATCAGTTAAACCTGAAAAGGAGTGGACATTAAGTAAGTTATCAGCTGTTAAAGTGTATATACAATTTTTTGGGACACCCTATAGTTATATCACCAGCATCAATATGGCAATTTCTAGCTGGATAGCTGGGAAGTGTCCTTTAGCTGGTGCATAGCTACCCTAAGTAAAACGGGGGTTCTGTTACTGAGGAGAAAAGGGAAACTAGATTTTATGGTAGGCATCTTCTAGTCTTTATGACAGTGTCACCACTTTTACCACCATAGAGTTCAACTAAAAAAGTACTCCCCAAGATTTTTCAATTTTTATTTCTATAATTAGTAGAATTAGTGGGAATGTCCTTTGTTGAGTTTTGTCTCACTGCCCTTTGGTTACTTTTGCTTCTGTAATAATTCAGTTCCCAAGAGAGCTTTTCAAAAACAATTACTTTATCTCAATGAAAAGTAATGAGGAGTTTATAATGGCTCCTAGTTGTTATTTATTCATCCAATAAATATTTATTGAGTACTCACCATGTAGGCAATGTGAGCCATCGCTGATTGTGTTTCCTTTTTTCGCTTTGGCTTCCTGTGCACACAGAGTCGAATTTGTGACTCAGCTGGACTGTATACAAGTCTGTGACCTATCAAACTTTGTCCTTAGCAATGTAGTCTTCCCAGTCCCAGACCTGTGAAGCCATCTTTGGGTTATGCTGCCTCTGTAACTTGTAGTATGGGACAGGGAGGAAGAATAGGTGTTATGATTGGCGGGTACCAGGCTGGCATAAATTTGGGGTTACCAGAAAGTCCCTTTGGTCCTTCCTAAATGCCTGTCCTACGTTCGTGCCAATGACTAGTAACAGTTCTTAACCTTGCCTAGGTAATCAGAATCACCCACAGAACTCTTAAAAACTACTTGGGAGCTCCCACCTGACATTTTGATTTATATCCTCAGGTGTAGCTTAAAAAACTCCACAGGTCCCCAATTTATAATGGTTCAGCTTATGATTTGTTTAACTTTACGATGGTGCAAAAGCAATACACATTCAGTAGAAACTGTACTTCGAATTTTGAACTTGTCTCAGACTAGCAATATGCAGTAGGATGCTCTTTTTTGATGCTGGGCAGAAGCATAGCTCCCAGTCAGCCACCCAATCATGAGGGTAAACATCCGAGGCTCTACAGTGTACTGTGTTGTCAGCTTTTTTGTTTGTTTGTTTATTTCAGTGCCTCAAACATTCTTTTTTAAAAAAATATATTTTACTGATTTTTTACAGAGAGGAAGGGAGAGGAATAGAGAGTTAGAAACACCAATGAGAGAGAAACATCAATCAGCTGCCTCCTGCACACCTCCTACTGGGGATGTGCCCACAACCAAGGTACATGCCCTTGACCGTAATCAACCTGGGACCCTTCCGTCCGCAGGCCGACGCTCTATCCACTGAGCAAAACTGGTTAGGGCGCCTCAAACATTCTTTAGGGTCAGTGTGCTTTCAGCTGTGTACATTAATGGTGAGTACTCAACCAACCATTCTGTTTTTCACTTTCAGTACAGTATTCAATAAGTTACATGAGATATTCAACACTTTATTATAAAATAGGCTTTGTGTTAGATGATTTTGCCCAGCTGTAGGGAAATGTGTCTGAGCACGTTTAAGGTAGCCCAGGTTAAGCTATGATGTTCGATTGGTGTATTAAATGTGTTTTCGACTTCTGATATTTTCAATTTACAATAGGCTTATTTGGATGTAATCCTAGTGTAAGTTGAGGAGCATCTGTAATTCTCATGTGCAGCCAGCATTGAGAATCACAGGTTTAAAGCTTTGCACCCAGCTGTCCTTCTCTAGGGAGGAGTCCCGATTGGTCCTTATCAGGCATACTGGAGATCAGACCCTTCCTTGAAAATGTTTTGATGACTGAAAGGGAATTGGGAGAGTTTTGAGATTAGTCAAGTCACTTGAGTAGGAGATGTAAAACACTAATGCTAAGGAAACGTTTGGAGCAGCGGTCGTCAACCAGTGGTCCGTGAGGTCCGAACGGTTGGCGACTGCTGCTTTAGGGGACATTTAGCTAGAACTGCCCTTGCTTGCCTATTTTGCCTGTTCCTGTTGTAGGAAATTTTTCCTTTGATGCGAAGAATCTTGGTAATGGGCTCAAGCTCTGGGGGCAGAGCTGGTTGTAGATGTGGCTGCTGTTAGTATCCTGAGTTTGCACATGTTTGCTCTCTGTGGGGGCAGTAAGGGGAGAACATTATTGTTTTCAGAACAGGACACTATCAAGACTTATGAGGACCTCCTGGCGAATCCAGGGGAATTGGTGAGGCTGCAAGGACCTGTGGGGTTGTATAGGTTCCTGTGGGGAATTGTGGTTTCCTATTTGTGTGAATTCCAGGAAGACCAGGGCTTCTCTTACTCAAATAGAAGAACAAAAAACACATTCCAGAGTTCATTCCATTTCAGTTTATTCATGCTATTGCCCTCCATGTAGAAATTTCAAAATGGAATATGTGTCCCACTAACCTTACTACACAGTGTTTAGAACATACTAGAACAGCGGCTTACAGTCATTGAGGCTGTGTGTGTGCCACACTCTGGCTAAAGATTATGTACATCTTGTCCAGCAACCCAGGAATAGGCACCAGACAAGGAAACAAAGACTTAAAAAGGACAAGGGTGCCAAGTTGAGAAGTATTTATTTTCAAATGTTTTAAATCCTTTGTGCTTCTTTTCTTGGTAGTGAGATTTCAATTATATCCATACTTGAGGTGCTTTTATGATTTACTACATCTTGGCATTCTCCCTCCCACTAGTTTTATTGAGAAATAATTGACATCACTGTATAAGTTTAAGACGTACAGCATGATGGTTTGATTTACAGGTATTGTGAAGTGATTACCACAATATGTTCAGCTAATATTTATCTTATGGATATATTGGCATTGGTGAGAACGGCACCAAGTGTCTGACTGGTGGGGTCCGACCAGAACTGGGTTTAGTAACGTTGGTACTTGAGTTCTGGCTAAAAAAAAGAATTTAGAGCCAAGAGTCAAACTATAGGAGAACACTTATTTAGAAAATCACAGCGGTAGAAGTAGTAATTTGTAGAAGAAATGGGCTTAGGAAACAAGTTATAGAGGCAAAGGAAGGGCCCTTGGAGCTTAGAAGTGAGGAAGAACAAGGTGAGGCGCTTTGGAAGATGGGGAGAGGGAGGAGGAGGGAAAGGCATGGGTGTGCTCCCAGGAGGGAGCAAGCTGGGTCCACACCTTACGGGTTTAAGGGTGGGGTTCTTAGGGGTGGTCCCAGGGGGAAGATCTCAATAGAAAATTCAGCAGCTTTCCAGGTGTGTCCTTTCAGGGTCCTGATCTTCACTGATTGGTGCCAGGGCAGGGGGTCCATAGTCAATGCACCTCGTCCTGAGGTCAGCCATGGCGTCACTTGTCTGTTTTTGCTGCTTTTCTGGGCCTGGAGCTGAAACACAACCGAGGCTAGATGCTATCTCTAGGGAGGAAATGTCAATGGGTTGAAACCAAATGACCAGCAAATGACCAGCGATATGAAGTCAGGGGCTCCAAACCACATGACTAGTGATATGCTAGGGGAGGAAAGGCCACCCTGGGGGTGAGGTCTCACACTACAATTGTCAGTTGCTGGACACCCAGGGCTTGTGACCTTTAGTATCTAGCCCCTGGTCCTTGCTTGGCTCATGGCTGTCTGCCTGCTAGATACAGTAAAAATAAAAACGTTCCCAGGCTGGTGTGGCCCAGTGGGCTGGAGCATCATCCAGAAGGTTGCAGATTCGATCCCTGATTGGTGTGTATGGGAGGCAGCCTATCAATGTTTCTCTTTCTCTTCCCCTCCCTCTCTTTTCTCTCTCCTTCTCTCCCTCTCTTCCCCTCCCTCCCTCCCTTCTCCTCTAAAAACTTGCCCTCAGGTGAGCATTTAAAAAAAGTTTTAAAAAATAAAATAGAAAAAACTTTCTTAGATACTCTTAACAAATTTCCTATTTATCTTACAGCAGTGTTAACTATAGTCATCATGTTTTTCATCATTACATCCCTAGTACTTATTTATCTTATAACTGGAAATTTGTACCTTTTATCCTCCAATTTCCCTCCCCCCTACTCCTTTTCTAGGAGTTTGGGTTTTTTAAAAAGTTCCACTTATAAATGAGATCATCCAGTATTTGGCTTTCTCTGTCTGACTTATTTCATTTATCATAGTGCCTTCAGGTCCACTCATGTTGTCACAAATGGTAGGATTTCTTCATTTTTTATGGCTGAATAAATATTTCATTATATGTACATGCCACAACTTCTTTATGCATTCATCCATCGATGGACACTTAGGTGGTTTCCATGTCTTGGCTGCTGTAAATAATGCTGCCATGAACATGGGGGTGTGCAGATATATTTTCAAATTAAAATGTGTGGGTTTTTTTGCTTGTTTCTTTGTTTTTAATCCTCACCGAGGATATTTTTCCCATTGATCTTTAGAGAGAGAGTGGAAGGGAGGGAGGAGAGGCAGAGAGAGAGGGAGAGAGAGAGAGAGAGAGAGAGAGAGAGAGAGACATTGAGGCATCCATGTGAAACAGACACATAGACTGGTTGCCTTCCACACGGACTGGGGATTGAACTTGTAACCTTGGTACATGCCCTTGGCCAAAATTACTACCATACCCAAGACCCTTTGGTCCAAGGGCTGAAGCTCTAATCACTGAGCAACATGTCAGGGCTCAAATTAGTGTTTTTATTTCCTTTGGACATAGTCCCAGAAGTAGAATTGCTGGATCATATGGTAGTTCTATTTTTAATTTTTTGAGGATCCTCTATACTGTTTTCATAGTGGCTGCACCAATTTACATACCCACCACAATGTACAAGGCTTCACTTTTCTCCACATCCGCATTAGTATTAGTTATCTCTTGTGTTTTTGTTGATGGTCATTCTAACGTGTGAGATTATATCTCATTTGTGATTTTAATTTGCGTATATCTTCTTTGAAGTGTCTAATCAGGTCCTTTGCCCATTTTTAATTGGGTTATTTGTTTTTTTGCTGTTTAGTTGTGTGAGTTCTGCCTAATGATCCCCTCCTTTACACCTTTACCATCTCGACTCTCACAAGCCTTTCTTGCTTCTTATGTCCCAGCTTTAGACAAGTGGATGCTGCCTAAAAGCCCTATTTTGACTTTGTTTTTGTGGTTTTTGATTCCAAGTACCCTTTCTCCCTATCCTCTGATGGTTTAAAATAATGAGCCCAACATTTATTATATAGTTGGTAGACTTACATATGTATTTATATATACAGAGTGTCAAAAAAAGTATACATACACTTTGAATAATTATAAAGACAGTGTTTATTAAAATACATTTCATTTTGAAAATTGAGCTGTCAGTTGTTAAAGTGTGTATACATTTTTTGGAGGCACCCTGTCTATGAATATATGTGTATATATGCAGGCTTATGCACGTATCTCACAAACTGCTCTCCCATCTTTTAGACCTATTATCTTGGGAATTACTTAGTCTCTAAACTTGTATGTTTACCTTTGTTAATAGAAGTGGGGTTAAAATGGATGGCAGTCTTTGTTTCTGCCTTTTGTAAAGGCCTGGGCCTGAACTTAATAACCCGGGTGGAGCAATTCTGTGAGAAGAATGGGCATAACTCAACCAGACCCTTTGCTTTCTAATAGAATTTAAAGAATTTAGATGAGTGGCCAGTTAGCTGGGAAAAGGGAAAAAAAAGAATTAACATTTGGTGAATGACAAGCACTTTATGTGTGTTATGTCATTTAATCATCTGAAACCCCTATGAGGTAAGTAGGGATTTAATAGATGAGAAAATTGAGGGCTAGAAAGGTTATTTGCCCAAGATATAAAACTCATTAGACTCTCTTAGCTCCTAGGATCTCCCACAAACAGAGAAGGCTGAGCAGCAGCGAGTGCTTTTGTCAGCTGTGGTTTCTTTTCTGAACCCTGATTATTCTCTAGACTGCAGACTACTTACTCCTCCTAACAGTTTGAAAAAAAAAAAAAAAGTTTGGTTCAGTGAATGTTTTCATCCTAGGGTTTGTTCTTTCCCTTTCTCTCCAGGATCATATTTCTATTTAAACACTACTGAAGTCATAGAAATAATATCTGGCTTTCCGTTATTGTGCTTATTTCCTTAGGATTATAGTGTATTAAGTGTATGCATTGTATTTAAACTAGAAAGAAAGCAAATATTTGTTTAGGAAATAGGAAAGAAATGAAATTCATGGCAGATGAATGCATATTCTTAGTATATTGTTTATCATTTTTGTGTTTGGAGCCCTGTATATGTAGTTCAAAATCAAGGGTTAAGTGGTGGTGGTGGCAGCAGTAATAACAAGGTCAGCAACAACCGTTGTCATCATGTGCATACATGTGTGTTACATTTGTTGTATACACATTGCTAAGTATTTTACTTGTATTAGCTTTTCAGATCCTCTCAATAAACCCCACAAGCAGGAAATCTTATTATCTCCATTTTATACACGAGAGATCAGGAAATTTACCTAGGCTACACACTGACTTTGCAGTTTTAAATCTGAGTTCATTCAAATTTGTATTGTTCACTCTTACTTTTTAAAAATGTCTCTGAATATGTTGTTTTTCTCCTTTCTTGTGATTTGGACTCATTGCACTTTTCAGGGGGCATGGAAACAGATGATCTTCAAATGAAAAATGACTAGGCCTAGTGGGTCTTATGTAAATCACTTGAATTACTGAGGTATCCTCAAGGAAATACGGTATTCCTTACTAGGTTATTAACAATAATATTTTTACAATTCAGGTATGAAAATATTACAGATTCATGAAGGTGCTTTAATTTATTCTACAAGATGTCATCAAAATGGAAAATTTCATGTTTAAATGCTGGCTGGTGGACTAGATTGTTTTTGATTACTGCTGATAAGGACTTTAAAAGGTTTGGCAGGAATAGGTAAACATCTTTTCTATTTAGCATGCAGTAATACTGGATTCTAAACTTGCATTTTACAAGAAGAAAATTTGAGTTAGTAGGGACATAATATTTTTATAACTTTGAGGAAATTTTTATTGGCTAAGAAATACACTATGTAATATGTTTTAATGCCTTTATAGTAAACTCAGTATTTTTCCTCCTCTTTTTTAGTTCTCCAAAGGACATGGATGAAAATGAAAGCAACCAGTCCCTGATGACAAGCAGCCAATATCCTAAAGAAGTAGTAAGAAAACGCCAAAATTCTGCACGGAATTCTGGAGGAAGTACTTCTTCTAGGTTTTCCAGGAAAAGTTTCAAACTGGATTACAGACTAGAGGAAGATGTAACTAAATCAAGGAGAGGGAAGGATGGGCGATTTGTGAATCCTTGGCCAACATGGAAAAGTCTCTCTATCCCAAATATCCTCAGATGGCTGATAATGGAAAAAGATCACAGCAGCATTCCGAGTTCCAAAGAGGTAGCGTTTGGCCCTTTCGCGTGTTGTGTACTTTCTCTATACACGCACATATATAACTTAACTTTGCTGTGAATTGTATTATGACACTCAGGTTAGTTAGTTGAGCCACTTTAATGTGATAAAGCAGAGGGCTAGGTTCTGGGGAGATAAAGTAAATAAGGTGCCCTCAAATTCATGGCGTAGCAGTGGAGTACATATGTGAATAACCAGCTTAGCACTGATCTGATGGCAACTAGAGGTAGGAGCAGAATGCTTTAGAGGTACAAGAAAGGAAACAATTAATTCTTACTGGTGGGGCAGGAAATGGCTTCAGGGAGGAACTGATATTTGACATGGGCCTCGAGAGATAAAAAATATTTTGGCAGTGGTTTTCTAGGTGGCATGGAGAAGGTCACAAAGGTAAGAAAGTGCATGACATGTTCCAGAAAGGAATAACCTGACGTGTGTTTGGAATATGTCTTCTGAGAGTTGAGAGTTAAGGTGTGGCCCAAGAGCACTTGGTTTTTCATCCTTGGATAAAGCTGCTAAAGCTATAAAAGAAATCTTCAGATAACCTTTTCAGATCTTTAAAAATTGTCAATAAATTATTGGCCTTTAAACATGCTGGTTTTACTTAGACTAAAACTTACTAACATTTGGCATAAGGTTTATTAGCTGAATCAGATTATACTTTGGCAGGGGTGGGTGGCTCCCAATTACAGTAGCACCTTTTTCTCTTTTCTCCTCTCTTAGATTCCTTTCCCTCTCCTCTGTCCTATCTCCCCTGGCCACTCTTCCATCAACCTCAGGCTTTATGAGGAGTTGAGAGATAGAGAACTTGACGTTGGGAGTGGGGGATGGGTTGAAAAGAGTGGGGGCCCTGAAGGCCTGATCTGCAGTGAGGAGAGGGAGGAGGGGCAGTGGGTGGATGGATGGGTGTGGTGGTGGTAAATATTTTATCTGGGTATGTGTGTCTACTTTTCTTTAAAGGATATGGGATAAAAAACTGACATTGTCATTTTGATGCTAAGTAATGTTCACAGTATTAATCCTAGTAGACAGAATTGATTAACGTGAATATCTTACCAGCACTTTTTTAGAATGAGTTATGACATTAATAGATAAAACCTTGTTATGTGTTTCAACTTTGAGGATGAGAGGAACAAGAAAAATCTCTTTCTGGAGAACCCCATATGAAGAGAAATAAGCATGGAGTTGAGCTGTGAAGAGAAGGGTTAGGGCAGGAGGCCAAGATGGGTGGGCTGCATATTGGGGTAAATTCTTCCTGTTTTTTGAGCCACAGCTTGTAAACATACAGAGATAGCAGTGGTGTCTTTAGTTTGATTTCATTTCAAAGAGGAAGGGAGTGACCCCATGAAGACAGATGTACATCTCTGCAGTCTAATGATTTGGAGATACTCTGAGAACTCGCCAGGCCAGTGGTCCTTAGCCTGGGTGTGTGTGTGTGTGTGTGTGTGTGTGTGTGTGTGTGTGTGAAGCTTTCCCGAACAATTTTGTTTTTGGAGAACAGTTGAAAGATATAAAATTAGGGATTAACAACAATACTGCTCATGTGTTCTCTGAAGCAAATTACTTTATAGCTTCGTGGTCGGTTCACCCATTGATTCCGGGGTGAAGGAAAGTCTGAAATCGCTCCTTAGGTTTTCCTTGCTGCTCCAAGCACGCCAATGCAGTGTCCTGGGCGGGGCTTTTCTTGTGGTCTCAGATGGCTGCCTCTTGGCACCTACCTCCACACACTGGCCTGTGATGACACGGTGATGACAGAGCTGCGGCCTTTTACCAGAGATGGCTTTGCACAGGGCTGTTGGACTTTTGCCCATAATTCAAGGGAAGCTTTCTTCTCCCTTTTCGGTAAGAACATGTGAGAAAATGCCCAATTCCTGAACTATTCCCCGGAAAGGAGACAGGAGGAGGGAGGGCTAGCCTCTCCAGGTCTTCACAGGTCATTCATTATTTTCTCTGCCCACTAGCTCAGGTGTCCAGGCGCCCTCCCTTAGAGTAATGAGAGTGAATAGTTTTTCTCTCATTAATTTCGCCATATTACATTATGAGAGTGTAAGCCAAGAAGATCTCACATTCTCTGATTGGTACAGAAATATCCTGGCTGTTGACCCCCATAGAAGACAAATTTAAAGTTTCCTAACATTCTTAATCAGTCTCCTTGTCCGTCTCCACATGGTCCTCAGGGTTTCTTCGAATCTCGCTCTAGCTTTCAAGCACATCATCTCCACCAGAAAACACCTCTGTCATTTAGAAGTATTGCATCTACTTAGCCAAGCAAGTGGCCGTATATATACTCTAGTGCTCTGGCTAGGACACCTGAGGCTCTTTTGGATACTGGCCCCTTTTGAAAATCTGATGAAAGCTGTGGATCCTCTTCTTACAGAAATATTCACATGCACATAATCACATTCCCTTTTACTATAAGTTTAGGGAGTTTCTGGACCCTTTCAAGGCAGTTCATTAACTCATTTACTCATTCATTCATGTAGTGAGCATTTATTGAGCAAGTGTTCAATTACTAAAGAAATCTCTAGGTTCGAGAGGTAGAGCAATGAACAAAGCAGAAACACACCCGTGGCTGCTTGGACCTGAGGTTCAGTGGACGAGAGAGACGGTAAACGAGTGAGTAAATTCTGTGGTATATTAAAAATGATTAGGTTCTGAGGATAATAAAGCAGAGAAGGAAGGGTGATGGAAGTGGGAGTTAAATTCTTTTTTTTAAATACATATTTTTATTGATTTCAGAGAGGAAGGGAGAGGGCTAGAGAGATAGAAACATCAGTGATGAGAGAATCATGGATTGGCTGCCTCCTGCACACCCCACACTGGGGATCGAGCCTGCATATACCCGACCGGGAATCCAACCGTGACCTCCTGGTTCATAGGTCGATGCTCAACCACTGAGCCACGCTGGCCGGGTGAGAGTTACATTCTTTAATGAAGTGTAAGTTTTTTGTTTGTTTTTAAGTCAGAAGATTTTCTTTTTAAAGAAAATGTCAAAGTAGGTCTCAACCTGTACAACTTAAATATGCATCACATAAAAGGAGAAAGAAGACTTTTGCCCTATTCCAATTTATATTTTATTTCTTACCTCTTCCTATCTTTTGTTCCAATAAAAGCGTAGTACCAGGTCGAATGCATGTTGACTTGTTATTTTCATAGATAACTAGTTAATTCCATATTTAATCCCTTTAAATTGCTAAAATTATTAATTTTTACCAACTCCTAAATCTGATAGAGTCAGACATTTCTGGAAAAACAAAACAAAACCTCTGAAGGTCCATGTAAAGAACACCTGTTTCAGATTATTAGGTCAGTTTAGAATTTAATCACATCTCTGGGAGTTGTTTTTGTTAGGCATTGGGAGGCTAGAGTTTAATAAAACACAACTTCAAATTATTGTTTTTATAGAAACAGACTCTTAGATGCAGAGAACAAACTGATGGTTGCCAGATGGAAGGAGTGTGTGGGGACTGGGTGAATAAGGTGAAGGGATTAAGGGGTACACATTGGTAGTTACAAAATAGTCACGGGTTTGTAAAGTACAGCATGTAATCAGTCAGTAATATTGTATTATCTATGTATGGTACCAGGTGGGTGCTTGAATTTTCAGGGGGATTTTATGATATGTGCAGGGTTATAATTACTGTATATTATGCAATTCATATCATATTTACTTAGGTATATAAGTATGAAAGTGTTTTGGAAGAAATATTATAAAATAACTAATAGAACAGGTCTAAATACAATGAAAAAGGGTCACTAGCAGAGCTGCATAATTTAGTTGCAGTCTCAGAGAATAGCATGTTGTTTTTTTTTAACTTTGACGATCAGATCTATTTGGAGAAAGAAGACCCCATACTTCAAAAAATGGGATTCACATATCACGACATCTCTCAGGTATTAAGTATACAGATTACAAATCATTTTCAAAGACAATATTTTTGTACAAATTTTACATGTTGAATGGGACACAAATTTCTGTTTCTGTTGTTTTTTAAATCAAAGTATTTTATCAGAATCATTTTTTCTATGAAATCTGTATACATCTTTTTTATTTATTTAGTTTTTTTATTTAAAGCTTTACATGTGTCTCCTTTTGTTTCTGTTTTAATGACATTTCTGTCCTTGGACAGTTCCTGATACTTGCCTTTCCTGGGTCTTTAGAGCATTGTGCAGGACACAGGCGTGGCATTGTTCAGATGCTGTCACTGCTGTGCGGTTGCAGGTGGCTCAGTGCCTTGCCCGATTGTTATTGTCACCCGCAGTCAGGGAAGAAGAGACAGAGAATCTCAGAGAGGGAGGAGACAGGCACCTCCTGAGGTTCAAGAGGGGAAGGAGGCTGTCCTTACCCGTTACTGCTATGGCAGTGAGCAGGGGACTGTCGTTGGGAGTGTGAGAGACACAGACTGAGGCTGCACAGCAGGGCCGGCTGGAAAAGTGGGACACCAGGGTTGGATTGCGGAAACCAGACTCCAGCCCAAGGTTTATCCAGTGTGGGGCCTTGTTCCTATCACAGTCCCGCAAGGAGTTCCTTTTCTAATTTTGTCTATAAAGTTAGGATAAGACCGTGTAGGTCACTGCAATTGTTTTTTGTTCATCTGACACATGAAAGTACTTTGAAAATATAATCGTTGGCTGTATGATATTGAAGAATAGGGTGCCCTTTGGAAAAATGAAGCATACCAATTATTTTCTATTTATCCGATAGTATGTGAACAGGTTGCTTTTTTATTTTTATGAAGAGAATAAATACACGTATTCAGTTTTTACTGAAAGGCTTATTAGACAAGTACTAGTCTCCTACCCAGTCCCTGCTACTCCATCACTATCCCCAGAGGCAACAACTGTCAACCCTTTCCTCTGGAGTTTGCCTTTAGATTTCTTTTAATTTTGTTGTGGTAAGAACACTTAACATGAGATCTAGCTTGAATTTTTTTTTTTTATTAAATCTTTATTGTTCAGATTACATTTGTTCCTCTTTTTTTCCCCCCCATAACTCCCCTCCTCCCAGTTCCCGAAAAAAAAAATAGGTGTACGATTTTTGTCCAGTCTCTTCCCGCATCTCCCATTTCCCTTTCCCCCCCAAGAATAGTCAGTCCATTCCCTTTCTATGTCCCTGATTCATTATAATCACCAGTTCATTCTGTACATCAGAAGATTATTTAACTTGATTCTTAGATTCACTTGTTGATAGATGCATGTTTGTTGTTCACAATTTGTATCTTTACCTTTTTCTTCTTCCTCTTCTTAAAGGATACCTTTCAGCATTTCGTATAATACTGGTTTAGTGGTGATGAACTCCTTTAGCTTTTCCTTATCTGTGAAGCTCTTTATCTGACCTTCAATTCTGAATGATAGCTTTGCTGGATAAAGTAATCTTGGTTGTAGGTTCTTGCTATTCATCACTTTGAATATTTCTTGCCACTCCCTTCTGGCCTGCAAAGTTTCTGTTGAGAAATCAGCTGACAGTCGTATGGGTACTCCCTTATAGGTAACTGACTTTTTTTCTCTTGCTGCTTTTAAGATTCTCTCTTTGTCTTTTGCTCTTGGCATTTTAATTATGATGTGTCTTGGTGTGGTCCTCTTTGGATTCCTTTTGTTTGGGGTTCTCTGCGCTTCTTGGACCTGTAAGTCCATTTCTTTCACCAGGTGGGGGAAGTTTTCTGCCATTATTTCTTCAAATAGGTTTTCAATATCTTGCTGTCTCTCATCTTCTGGCACCCCAATTATTCTGATGTTTGTACGCTTGAAGCTGTCCCAGAGGCTCCTTACACTATCTTCGTATTTTCGGATTCTTTTTTCATTTTGCTTTTCCGGTTGGGTGTTTTTTGCTTCTTCGCATTTCAAATCTTTGACTTGATTCTTGCGCTCCTCTGGTCTGCTATTGGGTGTAATATTCTTTATTTCAGAGCGTGTATGCTTAATTTCTAGTTTCTTTATCATAGCATCGAGGGTCTCATTAGTTTTCGTGAAGCTCTCCAAAAGTTTATTGCAAGCCCTCAAAATTGCGTTTTTTAGCTCTATATCCTCCATTTCTGTCATGTTTTTTTGTCTCCGCATTTTTTATGCTTTCTTGGTGCACCCCCTAGTGGTCTTTGTGCGCAGTCTTGTTCTAGTTGAGCCTTGATTGTTGTAGTTAATACTAGAGGGATTTGACCACCAGGCCGACTGGCTGTGTGAATCAGCTGTGTCTGCCGCGGAAAACTTCTGTCCTCTGGGGAGGTGCTAATCTAGCCTTTGCCTGAGGCGATCCGGCAAATGGCTCTGCGCAGGGCTTGGGCGGGGCGGGCTCAACAGGGCGGGCGGAGGGAGCGGTTATAGCCCCTCTCAGTCCCGTTCCCAGAGGCTCTGCTTCTCAGAACCCCAGGAACCGCTGCAAACCTCGGAGAGAAAGCTGCCTTCCAACTGATGCCAGACACTCCCGCTTCTCCCGTTTGAGTCCGAGTCCCCAGCGATTCGCCCGTATCTGGAGCTCAGAGTCTGAGACTCCCCCCTGACCGAAAACGACAACCGCGCTCTCAGCCACCAGCCCGCTTTGCGCGCGCACCTCCGCACCTGAGTATTTTCCACACTGCGCCTCCTCTGAGCCTCGGTGTGCTGTTATTTTTCCTTCTAGTTGAAGAGTCTCTCCTCAGCCAGCCTTCCTGTGGTTCTGGGTGATGTCCGTTCCGTCTTTTAGTTGTATTTTTGAAGTGGTTGTTTGCGGCAGCAGTCTCCGGTGTTTACCTATGCCGCCATCTTGGTCTCCTCTCCTAGCTTGAATTTTTAAGTTTCCATGTAGTTGACTACAGGTACAGTTCTGTACAATAGCTTCGTTTTGCTTAACTGAGACTTTGTGCCCATTGACAGCAGCCCCCACTTCCCTCTCCCTCCAGCCCTGGCAGCCATCACTCTGGCTCTGTGAATGTGACTATTTTTGATGCCTCCACTAGGTGGAAATGTGCAGTGTTTTTTGTTCTGTGGTCCTTCATATTTTCTATTGTGCTTAATGCTCTCTCCTTCCCCATCTCTTTCCATGGTTATATTTGAACTTTCCCTTTACTGTTTATATTGTTGTGACTATGTTGCCCTGGCTGGTGTTGCTCAGTGGTTATAGCATTGGCCTGCACACTAAAGCGTCATGGGTTTGATTATAGCACTGGGCTATAATCTCCAGGCTCCCTGCCAGCTTCCATTCTAGTGTCTCCCTTCACCATCATCTTGGCTCCTTAGCCTCTTTGGTGTTGGCTGTTTCCTGCATCCCACTCATTCCTCTTTCTTGGATATATTCTCATTTTGGTGGGGTATATTCTGAGACAAAGGTACTTGGGAAGTCAATTTTTGATACCTTGCTTATCTGAAATGTCTTTATTCTTACTCTTTTTTAAAATCCTCACCTGAGTATATGTTGCTTTAAAAAAAATGATTTGAGAGAGGGAGGTGGGGAGAGAGAGAGAAAGAAAGAGAGAAAAGCATCAATGTGAGAGAGAAACATTGATTGGTTGCCTCCTGTCTGTGCCCCAACAGGGGATTGAACCCACAACCTAGGTATGTGTCCTGATTGTGAATCTAACCCGAAACCTTTTGGTGTACGGGTTGATGCTCCAACCAACTGAGCCACCTGGCCAGGGTTATTCTCACTCTTAACTGATAGTGTGGGTATACAAATTTAGTTTGGAAACAGTTTTCTCTCAGAATTTGAAAGCATTACCTCTGTGACCTTATTTTTAGTATTGCTATGGAGAAACCTTTATTTCTGTAGAAACTTGGGAAAGATAATTTCTTTGGCATCAGTGTTCTGAAATTTTACCATGATGTGTGGTTATTTATTCATCATGCTTGATGCCTGGTGGGCCCTTTAGGTATAAAAGTCTGTTTCCTTCACTTCTAGGAAATTTTCTTGAAAATTTCTTTCTCTCCATCTTTCCATTCAAAATCAACTACTAATTATTATATCGATCTACTGGATCAATCCTCCGTAGTTTTCTTTTTATTTCTCCTGTATATCCTCTTTTTTTGTTGTTTTATATCTGACAGATTTCCTCAAATTTTTATTAACTTCATTTAAAAATACTTTCGTATTTAACAGATTTTCATCAAATGTATCTCACTCATGCACACAAACACATACTCTTAAAATAATATTATCAAGAATATGGATTTCATTGTTTTAAAGTTAATATCATTTATGCCATGGAAAGAATTATGGTTTAATGAAAAGAGAGGGTCTTGAGAGTCAGGAACACCTTGATTCCACTCTTGATTGGACACTTGTTATTTGACCTTTTTTTTAAAAAAAGAATATATTTTATTGATTTTTTTTTACAGAGAGGAAGGGAGAGGGATAGAGAGTTAGAAACATCAATGAGCTGCCTCCTGCACACCTCCTACTGGGGATGTGCCCAGAACCAAGGTACATACCCTTGACTGGAATCGAACCTGGGACCTTTCAGTCTGCAGGCTGACGCTCTATCCACTGAGCCAAACCGGTTAGGGCTTGTTATTTGACCTTGCTGAGTTTCTTATGACTGGCCCCCACCCCTTGCCTTGGTCTTGTTATCTGTAAAATGCCAGTGACATCGGCTTCACATGGTTAGATGACATAATGCACCTAAAGCACCTGACAAAGGTTAGTGGTTGAATGAATGCTAGGATTTTTCCCTTTCCCCAAGAAAAGTGAAATATTAACTGGTATACTGGTTAAATATGAGCCTAGGGATTTTCCCATTTGCAGCTTAAAAAAAGGAAGACTAGCAAGGAAAATCTCCATCCAGTAAAGAGAATGCCAAGTGAGTGCTTAGTTTTCTCAAATAAATAAGAATTTCCCAACCCCCATTCTGTGTGCTTTTTCAAAGTCTGATGATTAAGTAAAAAAAAAAAAAAAATATTTTTCTTTTTGGAATATAATTGAGACTATTTCTTTGAATCATATTTATGGAATAGTAGCTAGAGATCACCTTCTTTAAAATAAGCTGCTCATTTGTGATGGTCTTAGCATGGAGAAAGGAACATGAGAAAAGTGTGGTTGCCTAATTTAGATGTCAGTACTTTGACTTTTTTTAAAAAACAGCTTTGTTGAGATATAATTCACCTTCTACAAAATAGACCTGCTTAAAATATACAATCAATGGTTTTCAGTACACTAAGAGCTCTGCAGCCATTGCCACAATAATACACTTCCATTACCCTAAAAGGAAGCCCCATGTCCTTAGTCCCCACCCTCCGGTTCCCCTGCCCTCCTCCAGCCCCTGGAAATTGCTAGTCTGCTTTCTGTCTCTATGGATTTGCCTATTTCTGATATTTCGTAAAAATAAGGATCATATAATAAATGGCCTTTGTGACAGTCCTTTCAGGACCTTACCTGTTAATACTTTGTTTGGAGAACAAGTTGAGGCTGCCACAGGTGTTCCATTCAGGTTTTGTTTCCCTTTAAGAGTCAATGCATAATACCGGATACTAAACCTGAAATGATTTTTAAGCTCAGGAAAAAGAAAATGCAACAGTTTTCAGGGATTTTTGTTACAGGTATTTTGATGTACTGTTTAAACATGATGCCACTTAAACATTTTTAATAGTTTTATTAATATAATACAAGTTCCAAAGGGAAAAAAAATAAGAAAAAATATATACTACAAGTTCCACATATTCAAAAAGTACAATTTGATGAGTTTTGACAATAAGTATATACCCATGAAATCGTCACCACAAACAAGATAATGAACATATCTGTCATTTCTAAAACTTCCTTGTGTCTTTATTCTCTCCCATCTGAGATAATATTTGGGAGTAGTATAATGGTAAGGGACAGCGTGTGTGGAGCTAGCTGCTGGGTTACCTTGTATGAATATTGTGACTTCTCTAATTTTTTGTTTTCTTACCTGTGAAGTGGAGATACTTAATGTATCTACGTCCAGTATTGTGGTTGCTATTAAATTAAAAATTTTTATGAAGCAGTTAGTACAGTGTCTAGCACATAGTAAGCACTCCATAAATGGTAGCTATTGTTAATGTGATTTTATTTTATGTTACCCTAAATTACTTGATATACAGGATGGGGCAAAAGTACATTTATAGTTGTTCATATGAAAAATAATACAATAATAAATAAATAATAATACAACAATAAACTCTGTTTTGTGAACTCAAAACTGTAAACCTATTTTACCTCACCCTGTATTAGATAATTCATCATTATTATGTGTCAATATGAAGCCTAATATGAGTACATATGGTAGGTACTCAATTTATATTCCTTGATTCTCTTTTCTCCTTAATTCTTTTTTTAAAAATACATATATTTTATTTATTTTAGAGAGGAAGGGAGAGGGAGAGAGAGATAGAAACATCAATGATGAGAATCATTGATCGGATGCTTCCTGCACGCCCCCTACTGGGGATCCAGTCTGCAACCTGGGCCCATGCCCTTGACTGGAATCGAATCTGGGACCCTTCAGTCTGCAGGCTGATGCTCTATCCACTGAGCCAAACCGGCTAGGGCTCTCCTTAATTCTTGATAAGTACACTATATGGCACTTATTATTATTCACTAACCCTGATTATTAACTTTGAGAACTTATTTGAAAAATTTACATTCATTCTATCATTCATCCAACTAATTTTATGAATACATGTTGTATTTCATCACTGAATCAGGCACTGTGAGTGATTCTGAGTTGAATAAGACATAAGATACATCCTGTGTACATTTAACAAGGGTATAAGACAGAATATTCATAGCTGATGCATGAGCTAAGTGACATGAAGTTGAGAGGCAGGAGTGCTTGCTTCCAGCAGTGGACACCCGGGGATGGTCTCATGAAGGCTGTGCAATTTGATTAAGGACTCGGGGGCACGGAAGGGAAGACATTCAACCTGAGAAATGGGATCAGTATTGTGCAGGGCTCTCCAGCTCAGTCTGGGAACAGAGAGCGGCCTCGGTGTAGTTGGAACACAGCAGTGTAGAGGTGAATGAAATAGCTGGTGAAGGGGTTGGGGGAGTCCAAAGAGGCTTGCTGGGTGAGGAGGTGAGATGTGTGCTGTCAAGCAGTAGAGAGCCAGTGAAGGTGTTTTTCAGCAGGGGAGAGAGTTGTACCACAAGTAGATAGCTTTTGGGGTGGCTGTTTATGGATGGAGTTGACGGGAAGACAGTTAAGCAATGAGGACTTTTAAGTGTTAGGATGTTACTTAGATCGGTTAGTAACTATGAGAAAGGAAACAGGCACATTGTAAGAGATCGGTAGGGTTGGTGCCTGACTGGTTGTCAGGGGTGGGGCTTTCTTCTTTTGGAAATCTTGTAGAGTGCTTACAGTGTGCCAGCCACCGCAAGCCAGTCCCCACAGCCATGAAGTGCAGGTATAATTGTTATACCCCTTTTACTGGTGAGGAAACCAAGACTCAGGGTGGCTAAGAGAAGTGTTTGTTGTCCTCCAATTGTGCTGCGCCTCCTCTGTCCAGGTCCTTTTCCCAGTCAGACCTTCTCAGTGACTTCTCACTTAGCCTTCAACAGCTTCTTCTCCATCTGCCCTCTCGTCTCTGCGCTTTGCTGTCTCCTTTGTTCAGGTCTTCGTCACTCATGGCAGCTATTGTGACACAATCCAAGGTCATCATTTTCACTCTGACAGTGTTTTCTCGAAACAGAAATTGGGTCATGTCTTTTTGTATTTTTAAGATGCTTTCTCATTGTGTCTGGGTGGAGTGTGACATTCAGGGCTCTTGCTGTATTCTGATCCTTTATAGATGTCATTTGTCCCCTCCCCCCAAAACGCCAGCTTCTGTTTGGCTCTGCCTTTGCTTAGGCACTTTCTCACCCTGAAACACCCTTCCTCCTTTTCTCTGCATCATGAACTTCTCATCATTCTTCAGGAGCTCACGCAGGTTGTGGTGTCTGTCATACCTCTGGCAACAGGGCTCTTCGTTCCTTCCTATTAGGCTGTATAGCATGTCTTGTAGTTACTTATCCAGTGCCATACCCTTTTCAGAATTGATTTGCAGCAGCTTATAAAAATACATGTTGCAGTAAAAAGCAGATGGATGAACATATAAGAGCAAATGGACTATGATGATAGGAAAATAAAGTCAAGAATAAAGTTAGGATAGAAATATGTTCCATCGTGGCCGGCACGATGCTGGAGGCAGCTTCAGCGTCTACTCTGAGCTTCCTCATCAGAGTGAAAAGGGAAGCGCGGACTCGGAGTTTTCCCAGCGACAGTCCAGTGCGGAAAGCCAGTTGCTCCAGAGAAGAGCTTTTCCTGTTACTGAGAACTGATAGATGTTTCTGGGGTGAGTGGAAGGTAGGGGTGAAGTTGTTACATGAGGTCCTAAAACACAGCTGCTTCTTGATCGAGCTCAATCCAAGGACAATATGTAGAATAACCAAGGGATTAACACATCATATTCGTTGTAGTTATTGCTTTACATCTGCTTAGTCCCCCTCCCCTCCCCCGCCCCCCAAATGATCAACTTCCTCAGGCAGGAACCATGTTTTGCTTTGGTTTGATCAATGATAGAAAACCTTAAGAGAAAGAATGAGAACGGTCTATGATTGTGATCCGCCCAGGAATCATCATCATGCTCTGATTTGAATTCTACTCAAAAAGTCAGATTCATGTCTGAGATCCAAATGGTTGTGAGTTTTCTTTCCTGTTTTAGGGACTGACCTGTGTCCGAGGCGGTTTTCAAGCAGTAAATGCACGAGCCACCTGAAATGGCAGAGGTGACTGCAGCTGGGCTCGTCTGCCACTCGTACTTCCGTAAGAGAGCCTTGGAAACATTCAGTACATTCAGCAGTGCTCAGTTTTAAATTCAATTTTTCCTCTGTTTGCTGCATTTGGGGTTAAGAGTGTCTTACATTACTATATTATCACGATTAGTGAGGCAGATTCAGAAAGAAGCATGCCTTTTCAAGAGCAAAGCAAAAACAGCAAATTTATTGAATGACTTCAGTTCTCCCCAGATAGCTCTTCTTTCTATTATTTATGTCAAATATGTCCTGTGATGACATAAGACCTTTTAACTTTTGTCTAAGGGCTGCTTTCCTTTTTTTGTACACTTAGGAACTTGATAAAGAACTCCCTGTGCTTAAGCCATATTTTATCAATGACCCTGAAGCAGCTGGAGTGAGCGAAGCTGGCCTAAGAGTCACGTGGCTGGGACATGCCTCGGTAATGGTGGAAATGGATGAGCTCATCTTTCTCACAGACCCCATGTTTAGCTCTCGTGCTTCGCCGTCGCAGTACATGGGTCCGAAGCGTTTTCGGCAGGCGCCGTGCTCTGTCAGTGAGCTCCCCGCCATAGACGCGGTCCTCATCAGTCACAGCCACTACGACCACCTGGACTACAGTTCTGTCATCTCTCTGAACGAGCGATTTGGTAATGACCTGAGGTGGTTTGTGCCGTTGGGTCTCCTCGACTGGATGCAGAAATGTGGCTGTGAGAACGTGATCGAGCTGGACTGGTGGGAGGAGAACTGTGTCCCCGGACATGACAAGGTCACCTTTGTCTTGACACCTTCCCAGCACTGGTGTAAAAGGACTCTATGGGATGACAACAAGGCTCTGTGGGGTAGCTGGTCTGTGTTGGGCCCTTGGAATCGGTTTTTTTTCGCCGGAGACACTGGTTATTGCCCTGTTTTTGAAGAGATAGGAAGAAGGTTTGGACCTTTTGACCTTGCAGCTATTCCCATTGGAGCATATGCACCAAGGTACGTGTGCTTCTAAAAAACAACATTCCCACTATTGTTTATACCAGAATAAGCTAACTGAACTTCAAAGTAAAGTAGTCATGATTTTGTGATACCGTATAATTTGTGATTTTACTGGTGGACTTCGTTATACATTGATTGGGGGTTAGTGGGTGAGATTCAGTTAAAATTTTTAAATAATCATAGTCATATTAGCTAAATAATTATTCGAAGCCAGAAATTATATTACCAACAAAAACATTTCTGTCCTAGCCCAGAAGGTCACACACCATTTTGACGGAAGTTAAACCGATCAGCCAGTATCAGACCTAACGCTTGTTCTCCCTTTCGCTTGGAGGATGCTCTCCTCTGTCACCACTCCTTGCTGCATGGCTGGAACGCACTCCCGTTCCAAAGCGTTTTGGAGCTCTCCTGTGTGTGCCCGAGGAAACCCAGGAATGGCCCATAGCATTGCTCACTTGTGTTGGTCTTATTTCAGTCAGCACTGAATTCAGTCTGGTAATGACATTGTTGCATTACTCACCCCTTGCCTTCCAACCGACATACTGATCACCTGTCTTTGGAGTAGATAAAGGTCACACGAACTTTTGAGAACTAGGAGACCCACTGCCTGTGTTTTCCTGAATTCTGTCTATTTAAGGAAAAGAGAAGTTATTTCAAATAATTCAGTTAGATTGCAGTCAACTCCAGTTGATATGCACAAGTTAAGAGAAAATAAAAACTAACAGTAACAAAGTCAACACTAACACATAGTGCATTGAGCAAACCTGATCATTGGTTTCCATCTGATTTTGTTTTACTTATTTAATTAACTTTCTAAGTTCACTAAAGCCGTCTTTATTAATGCTTATTTCTCCCATTTATGTGTCTTTCTAGTTTATTTAAGTGGCTAGATATTTTTACCTTATTTACCAGGTAAAAATTTTATTTTAAATTATTAATAGGACTTGAATTTAACTTTTCCACTTAATTCTTATTCTGAATTCTAATAAAACCTCTCAAAACATCATCCAAGGTGTTTACAAATCAACTTCATATGGAATTGATCTTTACTCAATATATGTCTTTAGTATGTTAGAATATCTCATTTATAATTATGAAAATAAGTTTTCATATGTAGCAGAATGGAAACTTATCATATACAGGGTGTCCCAAAAAATGTATACACACTTAACAGCTAATAGCTCAATTGTTGTTTCTTTCTTTTCAGATTTAACCCATTGGAATTAATAATTATTCAACATGTGTATACATTTTTGGGGGACACCCTATATATGCGACAATATAAATTCACTCATGTAATTCCCCGTTTCTGCTTTAAGAAAAGTAAATTGTGGTAGCTTTTACGGTGTAATCTCTGCTTAGTATTAACAATTTAGAAATAAGGTTATCTATCAAAACTTTAGAATACTCTATATATTTAAGGTGATTACACAAAAAATGACTTTCAATAACAGGCGTGGGATGTCATCCTTACTTTGGGAATGTTTCTATCCAAGTCCGTTAGAAGTTTGAGTTTTTGTTTGACATTTACACTGGAGTAAACATCTTATTTACTTCAGATAGACATGAAGGTAGAAAGGAGTATGTCTATTTCTTTGATTTGCAGTAGGAATTTAAGAAAATGGACGGAAGCACCGGTAACTGTTTTCACCTCGCCCTGCATCCTGAGTGTCAGGAGCTGTGGCAGCACAGTGCCTCTCTCCTCTGCCGCTGAGAACAGTGTCTTTGTTTCTAGGCTCCCAAAGGGCTCGGCAGCTCCTACAGTAAATAACAATCTTCTGGCTCTAAGAGATGGATGAGCTGCTCCATGATGTGTTCTGTGAAGTGTAGAAGCACCTGTGCTAGTCCCTACCCATCAGTCTTGACTGCAGCCGTAGTGAGCAGTAGCAGCCCCGGGATATACATAATGTGAAGACAGTGTTGCTTTTCCTCTTCTAAACTAATGGCTGGGAAAGTAAAGGATTTGCCTGTAGACTGTACACTTCCCTTTTTATTAGAAATAATAATTCTTGCTCCTCAAAGTGTTCCCTGCTCTTTCCAAGGCGTTAGGCAGCCTTTCAGTGTTTCTACGCTCTAATTATCCCCCTCATGAACCCTGTCTTCTTGTCCAACCAAAACACCTCACTGTTCAGTTGTATGCTGTTTAAATAATATCCTTAGGTAGTAATTGGGGTTTTCTTGCTCCTGATCTTTAAATACTATATATGATTTTTTGTTGGCTTTTCAATTTAGCAAGTTTTTCTTCTTTAATTCTTTTTATTTTATTATTATTTAAATCTTTATTGTTGAAAGTATTACATATGTCCCCTTTTTAAAAATTTGTTGCAGCAAGTTTTTCATGTTCTTTTGCAAGTAGACTTTTATTTTCTAATTCTTTCCCATTGTTTTGATTCATACCAGGATTGCAAACTATCTGCTTTTTAAAGTAACAGTAAGACATTTTCAGAATAAATCATCAATAAAATCAAAATACACATAGCACAAAATCTTACTATTCAAAGGAGAGTTTTGCTTGAGACTTATCTATTGTATAGCAGTTTGTACATGAAATATTTTTGCTTAACTTTTTACGAAGAAAAGTAGACTTAAAGGAGATGGTTTTGCCTGTGATTTTTTTCCTGTGCAGAATCTTAAAGGTTGATTAGATGAAGCAGTCATTATATATTTCAAAGGCTTGAATTAATAAATTGCTGTGTTTCATCAGGTGGTTTATGAAATACCAGCATGTGGACCCAGAAGAAGCTGTAAGGATTCACATTGATGTTCAAGCAAAGAAATCTGTGGCCATTCACTGGGGAACTTTTGCCTTAGCAAATGAGGTCAGTCTGTGATAAAAATAACTGGTGTGTTTGATCTATGATAAGATTCAGGCATTACCACTCCCTTTGGTGTGATCAGAGATCAACTGGAATCAGAACCTGAGTGATTCATAGTCATCACATGAAGTGCTAAATCATGAGTTAGTATAACAGTATTTATATAGTGAAAAAACCCTTACTGCATGCTGTTCTTTTGACTTCTGTAATGAAGCGTTTGTTTATATAACAAAAAATGAGTGTAGTCTTGGGAAACAGAAAAATGAACCACCATGTCTTCTCTCTTAGGGAGCCTTTTGTTGTAGCAGAACATGCAAGACATGTACATAATAACTCTAAAACAGATGTCAAAGGGGTAGGTGGCCTCAGAATCAGGGATAGTTGCTGATTGGAGGGATCAGGGAGAGCTTCAGGGAAGAGGTGACATTTGAACTTGGCCATGAGAAGGCATTTCAAGAGGAAAGGGCAGAGTGTAGGATCGGAAGCAGCATCTGGGGTAGTGAGGAATTCTGTTCAGCCAGAGTATGGATGTCATATGGAGGGCAATGGAGGAAGTAAGGCTGGACAACTTAGAACTTTTTAGAAATGTTATTCATCCAGTAAACATCAACTCAGTGTCTGCTAGGTGCCAGGTGTTGGGAGAAATGGTACTTTTACTCATAGACTTATAGAAGAACTGATTTTTTAAAATTAAAATTGATTTCAGAGAGGAAGAGAGAGGGAGAGCAAGATAGAAACATTAGTGATGAGAGAGAATCATCCATTGCATGCCCTACACTGGGGATCGAGTCTGAAACCTGGGCATGTGCCTTGATGGGGAATCGAACCGTGACCTCCTGGCTCATAGATAGATGCTCAACCACTGAGCCATGCAGGCTGGGTGAAGAACTGATTTTTTGCTTAAGGTAGCAGAACCCTACAACTTTGCTACTAGCCAGTTCTGGGATCAAGCAGGAGGATAGAAGAAAGCTTTCTCGTCTTTCCTGGATCCAGGACCTGCCCTCAGCAAAATTTAGAAATGGCTGGTTGGCTTCTACGTTGCTTTATGTGGCATCTTCCACATCCAGGGCAGGAACCGTTTTCATGCTGTGTCAAGCACTCCCTTTCCGTCCCGTTTTTGGCCTGCCCTTTCCCTAGATTACAGCTTGTTCCAAAATTACCTAATACACTGCCTGCCCACTGCCTGTTCTCCCCACTCAAGATTCCAACATCGTGATGCAACAATCCTGAGCCACAGTTGGGAGATGGAATGGAGTGAAGGACCACAGGGATGGGGAGGATGAATGAGAATGTGTCTTTGTACTTGAAGAAGGGGGAAGTTTGATATTGGTTTCCATTGGTACACCACTATATTTGGTGGCATTTCTTATTCCATATGTGTGTGTTCCATATAGAGATATATGCATATATATGCTCCATATGTTATACCAGTGACTTAGAATTATTTTATTAAACCTGTGCAGAGAGGAATCTAGGATGACACCTAGATTTTTAACTTCAGTGATTGTTGTGCTCTTTACTGAGAAGATAGAAAACCCGTCTTCACGAGTTGTATTATTCAGCCTCCAGGAATTATTTCTGTTAAAAATCTAACCTCCATCTTTCTTTCTTAATGAAACATGTAATAAAACACACTTAGCAATTTGTTCACATTTTGACATTCGTTGCATAAACCTGACAACCATGAGTTTGTTAAAAAATAGATGGCATTTTCAGGGAGGATGTTTTGCCTGATTTGTAAACACTTTAAAACAATTTGCATGTAAGTAGATATATTAGCTGTTTACTATAATATAAGCAGGTTAAGGACATTCTTAACTCGGCAACACTTTGAAATTATACATATAACATTTAATTTATCTAGGAAATGAATGAATTTTCTAGATGACGTATTTAAGCACTAAAACTTAAAACAACTCAGTTCTGGGGGAAACATATTTCAAGCATTACAAAACATATGTTAACTTTTTAAATGACCAGTGTCTTTATCTTCTATTGGGATAGATCATAAAACATAACCCTTAAAAGGGTATGTATGAGTTGTCGTGGGCTGGTTCCTGGCCCTTACTGGCTTGAAGCAGGGAGCTTCTGCTTCCACCACTTACTCTAATTCTCTTCGAATGGACTGTCTTGCTCTATACGGTGTTTGGCCCCAGGGCCATGGGTATTTTTCTCTCTCTTGCGGGACTGAAGTGCTCCCACTGAGACAGCTTCCAGTCACTCATAAGCTCAGTTAAGCCCTTCTTCTCGGCCTATCTTCTAGATCAGGGGTGGGGAACATCCGGCCCTAGGGCCGTATTGAAATCATTTGGTCTGGACCTGCCAAGGCATTAGGAGCAAGTTAATTAAATGTTTGACCAAATAGAGCAGGCTAATTTTTAAGTTGATAATTTTGTATGGCCCATGAATGATGTCATAAATATCCAAATGGCCCTTGGCAGAAAAGAGGTTCCCCACCCCCTCTTCTAGATGGTTTCAAACAGCCAAGAATTGACCTATGAAAAAACACAGATATTTTAGCATCAAAATCCATACCAAGTTACAGCTTATAACCAAAGTTATAGCTTAGCAAAGAAATCAGTGTAGGGTGATTGTGTAATTATATTGTTGGCTAAGACTTATAGGGAAAAGAATTGAACAAAACAAGGTTTTAAAAAAATGTTTTTATTGATTTGAGAGAGAGGAAGGGAGAGGGAAAGAGAAATAGAAACATCGATGAGAGAAACATTAATCAGCTGCCTCCTGCATGTCTCCTATCGGGGATTGAGCCCAAAACCTAGGCATGTGCCCTGATTGGGAATTGAACCCGTGGTCTCTCAGGTTATGGGATGATGCCCAACTAACCAAGTCACACCAGCCAGGGCCAAACCTGTGCATTTTGACAGAAAACTTTCCTCATTTTTCTAGTACATCACCAGCTGTCCCTTCTTAGTCTCTGCTGCCAGTTCCTCACTTATGCTTCCTCTCAACAGTGAGTACCTTAGGACTCAGCCCAGGGACTTCATCTCTTGCTGGTTACTCCTGTGGGGATTTCATCAGTCTTATGGCTTTAAATACCACTTATCAACTATCCCTCTGTAGCTCAGGTTTTTCCCATAATCCACATTTATATTTCCAACTGCTTTCTTAACAATGGTACCAAAATCTAAGTCCAAAGCCAAACTTTCTGAGCTTCCCTCAAATTTATTTCTCATACATCTCAGTAAGTGGCAAATCCTCCTTCTAGTTGCTCAGGCCAAAACCTTGACTTCTCTCGCTCTCATATCTTCCCTCCATCCAGTTTTCCCCCACATGCAATCAGCTCACCCTTCCAATTATATTAGGACTTTGACCATTTCTCATCGCCTTCCCTGCTACATGCCGCCCTTACAGTCTGTTCCCAACACTGCAGAGGACAGTGACCTTTACACCTTGAATCAGATCATGGCACTCCTCTACCCAGTAGCTTCCCATCTACTCAGTCAGAGCCACAGCCCTCACAATCGCCTGCAAAGCCCTGTGCATTCTGTCCCAGCAGGTCTTTGTTCAAATATCACCTTCTCAGAGAGAACTTCTTGGACTGCTGCATTTAAAATGAAACCTCCACATCCCACACTTGCCCACATTTTGTCCCCAGAATATATCAACCACTCAGATCAGATACTATTTTCTTATTTATTCATTTCTTATCTGTCTCTGTATTAGACTGCAAGCTCCACGGTTCTGCTTGGTTCCTTGGCCTGACTACTGTACGGTGCTCAAAGGATGCTGGTTGTGTGAAGGGTGGAGGCAGACCGCCCCCTGGTGATTAGATGAGACACTGTTTGATTTCCCCCCACATTTTACAAGCTTTTAAAATTGGAATTGGGGGAAATCCATTTGAAATAAAGGGGAAAAGTAGCAATTATACAATGTAAAGATTTAGACCAAAAGAGAAAAACTGGTGAGGTGATTTTTAAAAAATATCTTTTTTTAAACATATTTTTAATTGTTAATATCTTTTAAATCAGTAGTTAGAATAACACATATCCAAGTGGTTTCAGTTTATTTGGAAAACATTTTTTTTTTTTTTTATTGCTTAAAGTATTACAAAGGGTATTACATATGTGTCCTTTTTTTGGAAAACATTTGATAGGTTAAAACATTCTGCAGCAGTGTGCTGTCTTCACTTTTTTTTTTTAGATTGAAAAGGTGAACACACAAAGGGACATTCCACCTGTCATATTTCTGTCCCTCTTTCGCTCTGTACACTACAGTATCAGTATGTGGCTAGGGATTTGAGGATAACAACCCTTCTTCAGCCAAAAAGGTTTCTCTAGCATTTGCTTACACACACAACACTCCTGCAATGTAAGTTTCTATATTAAAAAATATTGGTAATATTTAATTCTCTAATATTATCTTAGGCATTGATTCTGTTTAGATTGAAATTTCATGTAGTGAAATAGTGACCAGATTTCATGCAATTTAATGTTGTTCAATCTAAGTTGGAACCAAATTTGACACACATGGTGTTTGGATAGATTGGTAAGTATGACGTTTCTATCGACTTAACATTAATGACTCTTGTATTAGAAAATGTGATTAACTCATTTGCTAATGCTTCAGTGAAAAGGGCATTATTTTAAGTAGACATGTTAGTCATTTTGGTTTGAATTCTTATTTGAAATATCCCCAAATACATGTATGGTTAACCTTTTCCCCCTTTTTCCTCTCTCTGCCCTTTGCCAGCATTACTTAGAGCCTCCAGTGAAACTGAATGAGGCTCTAGAAAGGTATGGACTTAAGAATGAAGACTTTTTCGTCTTGAAGCATGGAGAATCAAGATACGTACATACCAGTGATGAAAGCTTTGAATAAATATGAGCACAGGAGCTTTTAATGAAATAAATTTGATATAAATTTGAAAGTATGTGATTATGATTTTTTATATTAGGAAACTTCCTTTACATTTGCAAGTTTCTGTTTTATGTTTCATGTAGTAACTTTACTAATACGACTGCCAGTTCACATAAAGAGTTCAGGTATAGGTTAAGTAATGAATTGGCTAAAACTGATTTTAAAGACTCATTTCTGTTCTTTTCTTAAGGGCCTTCTGCAAGGTTAGTCAAGCCTGTGTACATAAGTAGATATTTTTCAGAGGACTGCTCACATAAATGTATTTCTTACATTCACACTAGAGTAATGATAAAATTGACTCTCACATGCTTATAGCACTTCTTACTCTGAGTAGCTTACATGCCAAATATTAAGTGATATATTTTTTAAGCATAAAAACATAGAAGAGGTTAGGCTAAGTTACATTTGTAAAGACTTTTTTTTAAAAAGAAAGGAACAGTATATTTCTATTGCATGCCTACAATCCCTAAATCAAAAGCCCCGACAGAATAAGGGAGTGTGGTTATGAGAATGTGATTTATGAAATTTTCTATTTTTAATCTAAATGTCAGACGCTAAGCACAAATATAGCTGCAAGGAAATATTTTACAAAGCTAAATGCAGATCTTAAGTGTTAATATACCATGCACTTTGAATTAAATTTTATTCTCTCTGTACACTCATATTTTTCTGGTTTCTTAGCTCTAACTCAATATATTAATAAGATTTATATTTTGTTTGACATTATTCAGATGTCATATTTTATATTAAATGATTCCCTCAGCATGATTCTACTTTTAGTAAGCCAGTGCAGAATACTAATATATATATATATATATGTAGAGAGAGAGAGAGAGAGAGAGAGAGAGGAATCAGCTGACTGAGGCTCAGTCCTAAGGGCTCTGCAGTCACCTGATTACTCTGAACCATCTTAAGTGAAGAGAGCTGATTAGATACATTTGGAGGTCCATTCTGTCTCATTCATAGTCTCAGTGAAATGAACTTTATTCATAACAAATAATCAAAGTAGGTTTTTTACACCAAATGCTACCCAGGCGGTGCCGTAGCACATATATATGCCTGCTACAGTTAGCCACTTAATTTCACCAAGGAGTTTTCTGTTACTGAAACAAGTCACCTATGCTCACGGTGCCTCAGTTTCCTCATGTGTAACAAGAGGAGAATTTTGAGCTACCTCCAAAAACTATGAATAATTGATTTTTTTTAAACGCACTTTGAAAATATAAGGGAGAAAATGATTTTTTAGGATACCCTTACCTAATACATATAGGTAGAATTGGAAGCTGAAAGTAGGTTAATTTTTTGATAATGTATTGTTCCTGTTACAGATTTCAGTATATATATCAGGACACTAAACACTGAGGATTGGCAACTTTATCTCATTCATTTTGTAAAATTTGGAAAGCCAAAACCAAATCTAAATGATCTTAATCAAAATTTAGCATTTTTACCTACAGAGATGCAAATTGGTCAAAAGGAAATGTGTATATGATGTTTGTGTATATACTGTATGTGATTTGGGGGCACTAAAGCACAAACAATTTCCCCATAAAATGGACCTTCAGGAAAAAAACTGAATAAGCATAAACTTTTTTCACTTCAAAGGAGCATTTAGCAAGCAGCTTCAAATCAGGATGTTGGGTTTGTGGTGGATTAGTTTTGAGTGTGTTGCCCTAATGGGTGTGATCACCTTCCTTGCTGTTTCACGCTGAATGGAAAATTCATCTCTTACCTCTGCTCTACGAAACAAGCTAAAGTACCTCTTGATTTCTTCTCTGTCGAATGCCTTAACATTATTTTTGTATTCACATGTACCAACTGATGGTCTCTAAGCACCTTAAAGTATGTGCTAGTTCCATTTAATTGGGCCTGCCTCAGATTTCTAGGCTGCCTCACAAGTTTTAATTACCATTCACATTCTTTCTACTTTGATGTTTTATTACTAAGAAGTACGTTAAGCTTCATCTCTCCTTATAGAATCTCGAGTTACTCCCATTTTATTTTTTAGTTATGTCTACATTTTGAAGGGTTTATCTGCAAAATGAAAAAGAAAATTGAAAAAGACAAATACATTCTCTTCCCTTCATTCAGTCTAATGTACTTCATAATACCTTTTAATCTTCTTCAAGTCAATTTCATTTTCCTCTTTGATTAGCTGGCATCATTACCAATGTGAGACATTACTGAAGTTTCCCTTTTTCCTGTGGGAACTGAGGAACACTGACATTCCTCATTGCCCAAGAGATGGAACCACCAATTAGGAGAAGTCGCACCTAATAAAAGCCAAGGTGTGCCACGATCTACAGAGATAAAGATCTGCTTGTGCATTTTCATTATGTAATTCTTTCTGGGTAGTTAAAAGGACTCCCCCTCTTTCTCCAGCATTTTGACATTTCAGGGTCAATGCTCTGATTTCCAGGATATGTGATTATTTATTCAAACTAATAGAAGAAGAAAAGAGGCAGTTTTAGAATTCAATGCTGCTAAAGCACATTGAAACCAAAGCCCAGTTTTTAATGTGTGCATTTTGAATATATATTTTTGGTAAGGAAGCAGACTAAAAAATTATTATAAAGAAATGTATCTTTCAGGGAATTAATACTTATGTTTCCATCACTGATAAAGAAAAGTATTATTCTTAGTCATCATATGTACATTACTAATGTAGCCACTTAGGAATTTACATGTTTTCATCTCAATATTGAATCCTTTTTCCACTGTAAAAATATTTCTTTCAAGTTTGAGTTCTGTATCAGGATAACTGTGAAAACACATCTTTCTGTTTGAGGATTTTGACTTCCTGTGGAAATCCATGTATTGACCAATGGAATTTAAAGTCTATTAAAGCTTTGCCTTAAATACTTGAGTAGGAAAGCTTCTGCTTGCATTTTTATTTACTTAATACTAAGCATGGTGGTGATGAACTTGAATATTATAAAACCTGGCTGAATTTCAATATATCAATGAATTGTTATAGTAGCTTATGGAGCAAAAATATTATTAAAGATAATAGCTGAGAAATTTTCATATATTGTATGTAATTTTAGTTAAGTAAAATATGGATAAAAATTAATGAATAAAGTACTATCAATTAATAGGCAAAAACATAACCTTGTGAGTTACTTTTTCTTTTTATTTAAAAAATTATGATAAAATTTATGCCACAGTAAAAATTTCAAACAGTAGAACGTGAACATAGAAAAGTCATTTCCTCACTCCACAGTCCCACACCCAGGAGTTTGAGTATCATTCTAGAAGTAGCTACCCATATATAAGCCTAAATAGCTTTCATTTAAAAACATTCATATTTCAGGGGTGTCTTTCCACATTAGCACATTCAGACCTACTTAGTTCTTTAAGACTAGCATGATTGACTTAACCAATTGACCATAGGTGGGCCCTTAGATGGATCCCAGTATTTTATAACAGCATCTTTACATGCTGGCACACTGAATGGGAGTGGGTGAGTAGTAGGAAACATTTCTCCGAAAAGTTTACCATTTTCATTGACTAGAATAGATTTTAATAATTAGAATAGACTTTTGAAAGCAGTATGGCTAGGCTGGCAGGTGGACTCAAGAGCATAGGATCTCATTGTTACTAAAAGAAGGTCATTCCTACGGCAGTTCTGAAACAATCACGTACTAATGCTCTCTCAGGTGAGTACTAATCACAGCCAACAGCAGAAGAGTAGCTTACATATAAAAAGGTCACTGTCACTTCATGTAGAAGAAATAATTAAAGTAGCTCAGCAAAAGCAAAATAAAAGGAAATAAATGTTTCAGAACAAGCTGTTATATTTGGTATCAATAAAATGGTCCAAAATACATCACAAGACTATGGCAAGTTCTAGCTGTGGAAATGATGAAATCTGATATTTACTGTTTAAATTCAGCAGCTGGAAGAATCCCTTTGTAAAGAAGATGAAGTTTACTTCCAGACTGCATTACTCTTTGGAAAGTATGACCTACCAGTTAGCATTTGGGTATTATTGTTACCTTTTCCTTCACGTCCGCATCATGATGATTAACTAATGCTCTCATTTTCTGGGCACATTCTTCTCCATACAACAGGAAGAACAATGAACCTTGAGTGAAAGTGGGCTGAACAGGTAAGTGGCCTTCCTTTTTGAGGCAGTTATTTATATTCTGAAACAGCGTCAGAGCTCGAAGAAGAATCTCCTTTGCCACGTGGCCATCATAAAGGGAAAGGAATGATGCATCCACCTGGGAAAGGAAACAAGAAGTATTTTAATATATGAAAACATTTTTCATGTATATTTTCATTTTAAAACTGTTGAATACATTTTAAAAATCTTACCATTGAACATTATCCCTACGATTGTATAACATAAATGCAAAATCTTATGTCCCCCCACACTGTATACTAATGGAAAAAAGAGGTTTCATGTTTTAGCTGAAAAATATGATTTCCTTGGAATCCTAGAACATAATCATTTGGGAAAACACCCATTTCCTTTTTTAAGGTCCATCATACAGTCTTCATGGGACCTCCTCAATTCACCTGTCAAACATTTACTGCACATATGCCCTGCAGGGCACAGGATGAGCAGGTGAACAGAGCAGGGTCTCTTTCCACAGGAGCTGAGGTCGTTCTAACTCTGCACCAACTCTGCTTCCTTCAGAATACTTATCTTTTAATTGTCTTGTTTTCCTGTTACATATTTTTGTCTCCTCCCTACATTGTAAGCTCCGTGAGGACAAGCACATGTCATCCTGTCCTCACTCGGAGTATTGGCACTCGGCCCAGCACCGGGCGCGTACTGGGAACTCCTTTCACACTAGTGTTTCCGTAGATAAGAGATACATGTGAGCATAACCAAGTCAAGTGTAAAAGAGGTGATGATATAGGTATAGCCCAAACTGGGTGGAGACAGAAAAATTACTATTTATTTTTACTAGGGAGACCTTTTCAAAAACAAATTTTAAAAGTAAAATATGCTCCTTACAAAAAATTTGGGAAATTCATGTAGGCAAAAAGAACCAAAGAAAAAACATAACACAATATTGTTCCTCAGAGATGATCCCTGTTAGCATTTTAAAAGGGATAAATCCATCCAGATCTATCTGTCCAAATCTACACATTTGTATATTTACAAAACAAACATGTAAGCTATTTACTTGGGCACCAAGTAGTCCTTCAGTCATGGCTGGATTTTCAGACAAATTCAACAGCAGTTTTAAAACTTGAACCTGAAATAAGAACAACATTGGTTTATTTGAGACTCGGTTGGCATGAATTTTTCTCTCCCTGTCCTCTCGCCATGTCACATTTTAAAGCACTGCCTATGCTTCAAGGTCTGGCTCAAATTCTCTTACTCCATGGAGGCTCTCAATTCATCTTATGTAAAAGGGATCGCTACCTCCCTACCCACACCCACTCCTGCCCCCCAACACCTGGCACAGGTCTCAGAGCACTTCTGTTATTTAAACCAAATTTTTCCAATTACCTTGTTAGGGAGAAAACTGTGAAGACAATATTCACCCCCACCTACATGCATATCTAACACATGGTAGGTTTAACATGTGTTACATAAATTGTATTATGATTACTGTTAGGTGAAATATGATCTTTGGAACAAAAAGGAATCTTTCAAAGTTCAGTTTATTTCTATTTAAAGTATGAAAATTTAAAAACAATTTGGTTACCAAGATTAAATAAATAACAATATGGCCCTTTTCTTCTTAGTAGGTCACAATGAATCTTTGAATTTACTTTTTTAATGTGAAAATGCTTTATAATCATTTAAATAGGCAGTGATAGAAATAATCAGCAAATAAATGTTAACTTATAGGCAAGTAGCTAAAATATCAGCATTCCTAACTGAAAACTTAGTAATTAAAAAATTAAAATGGAATTCCTACTTTAAAAACAAAGGTCAAATAAAACTGTACTTTCTACAAGATATTTGAAATGAGAGTGAGGAGCAGGGAGGGGGTTCTGAAGTCAGGAAACGGTGACAAATGTGCTCTCCACTAGACCCGAAAGGAACCAGATGTGTATTTTATAAAACGTTCTTTGATTACAAAGGCATTATGTGTTTACTAGAGAATATTAGCAAAGAAGATAGAAAAACACAAAAAGGAAATTCACCCATATTTCCATGACCAGAAATGATCACTACTAAGTTTTGGTATTTTCTCCCTGGTCTTTATGTACTTACTAGAGGCCTGGTTCTTCGGCCTGGCCTGCACCCTCTCACAATCCAGGACCCCTCAGGGGATGTCGGACTGCCGGTTTCCGCCCGATCCCTGCAGGCCAGACTGAGGGACCCCACCGGTGCACGAATCCATGCACCAGGCCTTTAGTATGCATATAAGATCTTTGGTTAATCTCTTCCCGCCCTCCCCACTTCCCTCTGAGATTCATCAGTCTGTTCCATGTTTCCTGCCTGCGCATTGAGCGTCTGCCCCCTGGTGGTCAGTGCGTGTCATAGCTATCAGTCAAACAAATGGTCGCTTAGGCTTTTATATATACACATCGTACATATTGATATATTCCTTTGAACACGTTGAACATACTAATTTGTTAATCAAGGAGGAGAATATATGACTTAGCTTAATTTTATTTTTTAATCAACTATTCAAAATTATGCAGTGGAAAACTAAAATATTGATATTAAACTTTATTTTCCTTAAATTTTTTAAAAATAAAATTAATAAATGATCATGATAAATTTCAAACAGTGCAGAAGAGAACAAGGTAAAAACAAAAGCCACCATCCTATCTGCCTACTGCACTCCCAGTGGAAACCACGGGTAACAGTTTCTTGTCTATGTGGAGATCATGTTTTCCAGACAGACATCCTTTGTAAAATTACAGCCTCTTAAAGTGAAAGAGCAAAGACAATTTCCGACCTTTTTCTTTAGTGCATTTCCTAGAGTCACTGTCAGGTCTGGGTGGCCCAACTGGCTGCCAGCGACACCGATAGAAAGTGTTAGGAATAAACACTCGTCTCCAACTTCACTGAAGTTTTGATTAAGAAAACTGGGACAAGAGTTCTGAAATAGGGTGGCCCCAAAATTATGAAATAAGCCTGAAGTCAACAGAATCTAAAAGGCCCTTAGTTGTCAACGAGGGCAGATTTACACCAGAAATAATAACCAGCAGCATACAGTATCCTGAACTAAAATTCCACGTTGCTATGTTCTGTAGAAGACAGATGACATGGAAAAAACAAAACAAAACAAAAAAACCCACACCAAAGAACATAGTATGTATTTTAGTTTGAAACCACATTAAGTCTCTGTCTCTTATCACATGTGCCATCTTGTAGTGGGCTCTGGGTCATTTCTTTTAAGCCATTAAGTTTTCTTTGCTCTCACTGTAGATGGAGCAGTTTATGTACATTCATCTTCCACTATTTCTATTTAGTTAGGAATCACTGTTATACCCAAAAGGTTATTAGAGTACAGTGAGATCACTTATTAAAAATAAGATTAAAAGAAAGTCATTTTGGTGGTTACTTACCAAGGAAATATCTAAAATGGATACAATTTCCCACTTACAAATGGATTACTATCCAAAAGTTAGTTTGCAAGTTGAAACTTTAAATTCTTATTTTTTTTTTTAAGGAGAAAAACAATGTTATAATTGGTGGTTAGATTCCCAGACAGACCATAAAAGCCAATTTTCTATTCCAGAAATATTGTACTAGGCACAGTAATGGAAAAACAGAAATAGAACATACTATTGTAGTGTGTGTCACCTCTTTTTCTTTTTTTTAAAATAATCCTTACCCAAAAACACGTTTTATTGATTATTTAGAGAGAGAAACATGGACCAGTTGGTTGCCTCATGTGTGCTCTGACCAGGGATTGAATCCGAAACCTGGGATCAAATCCACAATCTTTTGGTGTATGGGACAATGCTCCAACCAAGTAGCCACAGCGGCCAGGGCGTGAGTCACCTTTTAAAAAGTCATAAAATATATTAAAACATAGACCACGTCTGAGACCCATCTTTACAGCCCCAAGGTCAGACTCGCCTGGCTCTGAACTCATGTTCCTCTGGGGTTTGGGGTAAGGCAGCTGCAGAGAGAGGCGGAGGGAAGAATTTTCCTACAGCTGCCAGGCCACGGGGGAGAGGGAAGGGAGTTTCCACAGGGCCGCAAGGGCTGGAAGTTACCTTGGTCTCCTGGAGAGAGAGAGATGCTGATGGGTTCATGCATTTTGGAAATTGTCAATGGATGAAGCAATATTGTTAAGATATTACTATTATGATTATTACATTTAATTTTGAATGCCTTTGGGTACATCCAAAGAAGTTTGGCTACTGGAAATATGGAAAGCCCATATAAAAACATCTCAGGTCAAATTTTGAAAGGATTATAATGAGGCTCTACTGTGATCACGATTTGGTAACCTCAGAAATAACTTCAGTGACACTGAGTATTTGGAGTCTGGCATCACATTCGGTTCTTCTAAAATGCTTGTGTGTTTGCCCAGCCGGTGTGGCTCAGTTGGTTGAGCAACGCCCTTCCTGGTCAGGGCACATACCTAGGCTTGATCCCCAGTAGGGGCAAGTAGGGAGGCAACCAATCAGTTTCTCTCGCACATGTCCCCTCTCTCTCCCTTCCTTTTTCTATGAAGTCAATGGAAATATCCTCAGGTGGCAATTTAAAAACAAACAAACAATAAAATGCTTGTGCATTTTTATGTCAACTGTTCCAGAGAACAGAGACTAACACAGTAAAACACTGATGGATCAACCCAACAAACCAGAAACTCTGATTAATCTGCCTTCTGTTTTTATGCTATTTCTTAAATGGCACTTGATAAGAATACACACTAGTATGAGGGGTTGCTTAAGTAACTTTCATAGGGTGTCTCTTGAGATTCTACTTAATTCACCTCAACCTATTGCTTCCTATGTTTACGTAACAGGTTGAAGTGAAGCACTGAAACATCCATTACGAAAACTTAAGAGTAGTATTAAAAAGATTTTTCAACCAATAATGGCTGAATCAAAAATATGTTTTGTTAACCCCAAGGTAAGCAAAAATTCAATTAACCAGCACTATCACTCGAAGACGCCATTGGGGTGGGGTGGGGGAGGGAAGCTAGCCACCTTCAGTAGAAGGTGAACTGATGTGCAGAAAACCAAATAAATACCAATCTATTCATAACCAAAATATATTATTTTCACAAGTTAATTTTGAAATTCATATTAGGGGATAAAAATAATTTACTTTCTTGGACCCATGTAAGGGTTTTTAAATAAACTTTAACTTTCTCTTTTGAGGAACTTGAAAATTCAATTCCAATCTTATAAACTTGATGCGATAGCTCTTTGTACTTGAAGTAATCACCGTTTCCTTCGTACCTTGGTGGTTCCATTTCCTGCAAGCAACACTTGGAACAGGTCTGTAATGTAATTGGTAAACATATGCTGATGGTCGTTGGTAACTGTCATGTTTGTTAGCAATCTCAGTCCCGCCAACTGCACAGGGGAGTTCAGGGGACCAGAGAGGACATCCTCACAGACTTGATTGACGTATACCTGGAGGTGGGGGGAAAAGTGAGCATCTTAGAATCTCCAAAGTTTTTCTATTGAACAGTAAGTTTCTGCACAGTGAGTCAACTGTTCTGAGCACAACAGAATTAAGGAGGAACATGTGTGAAGTCTCTTTGTACCATGGTTAAGCACCTTCACATAGGGTCTAGGACAGTGATGGCGAACCTATGACACACGTGTCAGAGGTGACACGCGAACTCATTTTTTTGGTTGATTTTTCTTTGTTAAATGGCATTTAAATATATAAAATAAATATCAAAAATATAAGTCTTTGTTTTACTATGGTTGCAAATATCAAAAAATTTCTATATGTGACACGGCACCAGAGTTAAGTTAGGGTTTTTCAAAATGCTGACACGCTGAGCTCAAAAGGTTTGCCATCACTGGTCTAGGAGGTACATTAAGAAGTAAAAGAGTAAAGAAGGTGAGGGGAGAGTAAAATAGAATTTTGCTTTATAGTTAGTCCTATCAAAAATAAGCAAAACTACATATGGCCCAAGGTTCATATATGCCTAGGGGAACGTATCTGAACTACTCCTTCATAATATTGTTAACCACCACTGGCAAAAAATAATGCAATGCCGGCAGTACTCCTATTTCACACATAACAGAACTAAACCCAGTCTGATGGAAAGTTTTTTGAACTCTATTTTCTATGTCTGGCCATGGTCTTTCCACCTTGGAAAAATTCTCTCTCTCAGATAATTGGTATTCACCCAACTAAATCTGAACTCCACCAAACATTCTAACTGGTAAGAAAAATTCCTAATATAAATGCTAAGAAATTTAACATTTAAATAATACCCAGGTAGTATCCATGTTACCACAGAAACTAAAGCAATGGTAGTAAAGCAAAGAGAGATTAAATTTTTAATCTGGTTTCAAGATCTAAATGATGTTTACAAGTCAACTGGCTCTCTTGGGTCACAATTTCATCACACATCATTCCTTTAAAAAAAATCACAGCATTTCCTTAGCTCTTATAAGTCATATTTATGTCAGATAGTGATGTCTCACAAAGCATTTCCTAAAATGTGTTCGGTATTTACATCCCTATTGTCTCTGAACCTTTTGCCATTTCAGTTCTAGCAACGAGATTACCAAATGGGCAGCTCAGTTATTCCTGGAGCTGTGCCCACCTTAGCTCATTCCTTTCTCCTGGAATTCCCTCCTCCCCAACTCTACCTGTAGAAAAGGTAGACTTTAAGAGCCAGGTTGTAATCTACCTTTTACAGAAACTTTGATGAGATCTCCCCTTTCTATGTACTCAACGATGTTTTTAGTTACATTTTTCCTTAAAGTACTTCATCGTGTCCTGCCTTGATTACTTACCTTATCTTTCCGTCTAGCTTTCTTAAAAAGATGTTAATCATGTTCATTTCTTAGCTCTGTACCACAGATCAGGAGCTCAATAAATGTTGAATTAACATAATTTCTTAATTTGTTATATCTATCTTTTGATGTTATTTGACTCTGGCCTGGTTCCTTTACTACTTGGGTTAAACTGAATCCCCAAATTCAAAAATTCACTGCATCTCTTACTGGCTGGTTTAGATCCCTCCCTCCTCTGTCTTATTTTACCCATTAATGGGCAGACATTATTCCAAAGGAGAGATATACATGGTCAATAAGTTCATGAAAAGATGCTCAACATCACTAATCACCAGGGAAATGCAAATCAAAACCACAATGAGATGTCACCTCACACTTGTCAGAATGGCTGTCATTAATAAACCAATAGCCTGGCCAGTGGTTCCAAGGATAGAGCACTGTCTGTGCACAGAAGGGTCTTTGGTTCGATCCCCAGTCGGGTCGTATGCGTGAGGCAACCAATCGACATTTCTCTCTGTTTCCCTTTCCCTTCCTCTCTCTTTAGAACTGATGAAAAATTTTTTTCTTTAAATCAACCAGTCATCAATCAATCAACCAACAAACAAAAAATGGCAATGATGGAGAGAAAAACCATCCCTGTGCACTGTTGGTGGGAATGTAAACTGGTGCAGCCACTACAGAAAACAGTATGGAGGTTCCTCAAGAAATTAAAAATAGAACTACCATATGATCCAGCAGTTCCACTTCTGAGTATTTATCTGAAGGAAACGAAATCACTATCTCGAAGAGAAAGCTATATCCCCATGCGCACTGGAGCATTATTCACAATAACCAGAGATAGAAACAACCTAAGTGTCTGTTGACAAATGGATAAAGAAAATGTGATATACACAACGGAATATTATTCAGCCATTAAAGAGAATGAAATCTTGCCATTTGCCACAGGGATGGAACCTGGGTACATTATATGAAGTGAAATAAGTCAAACAGAGAAAGACAAATACGAATGATCTCATTTATATACAGAATCTAAAAAAGCCTAATTCATAGAAACAGAGTAGCAGGTGGTTGCCAGGTGCTGTGGGTGGGAGAAATGGGGAGATGTTGGTCAAAGGGTACAAACTTCCAGTTATAAGATGAATGAATTCTGGGGATCTAAATACAGCAAGATGACTATAGTTAGTAATACTCTAGTGCAAGCATGTCAAACTCGCAGCCCTTGTATACTTGAAAATTGCTAAAAGAATAGATTTTAGATGTTCTTACCACAAGAAAAAGAAGGTAACTATGTGAGATGATGGAGGTGTTAGCTAACACGATGGTGGTTATCATTTTGTAATATCTATATGTATCCAATCATCACTCTCTACACCTTAAACTCGCACAATGTTATATGTCAATTATATCTCAATAAAGCTGGGGAAAAAGGGTAATTCTTGGCCACCACATTATAAAGGGCAGTCGACTAACATTTTATTACTGACCTTTTCATTGTTTTCTCTTTCATTTATCAATAACCTTACACATTTGTGATTTTAGATAGCTTACCTTTATCTTGATTTGATTTTCAACATTCACACTCAGGTTACTCAGTGCATTTAAAGCCTTCTCTTTAATACTGTGGTTGGGATCCTTGATTTTGCTTCCAACAACTGGAATACCACCCAATTCACGAATAATAACCTAAGAGGGGGAAAAACAGCACCATAAATTCAGTCTGTAGCCCCCTACATTGACTTCTTTGCATCCACAAACACAAATAAAAAATTAATGACTCTTTGGAAATATCTTTCCTATATACAACCCATAATTCCTATTTAAAAAATTTACCACCCATAATATAATAGGTAAAGAAAATCAATTGAAAATAAAAATTAAGATGTAATTATTTAAACTATTGCATGGCGATATATAAAGATTTGCACAGTTACTATAATGATCTCAAAGCAATTTACAAACAAAATTATTTCAGTTTGAAATAAGTTATATCACTTCTCTATACAGGCAAATTTATAAAAATATGATTTAGAATACTAAAGCAGTGTTTTGTTAAAATATATTCTTTGGGATACCAAGCCCTCAAGATGTTAATGGATGTTCCATTTTAAAAAGGGGAGGTCTTATGGTTAAGCAAGTGTGAGAAACTTTGGGTATAATAAGAGTAAACATTTCTTTCTTGTGATGCATTATGTTCATGTGCATTGGGAGGCTCCAAGAGGGGAGTACTGAATATAGTACAGCTGAATTCTGAACAACACGGGTTTGAAATGCATGGATCCACTTATACATGGAATTTTTTCAGTAAATTCTATAACTGTATTTTTCCTTCCTTATTACTATTATTTATATAGGGCGTAATGTCACAGGAAGGTCATGGTGTCCTGCCACCTGTGAGGAGTAAGCCCAAGTTGCTGTTGGATGTGTTATACACAGAGGAGCCATTTTTCAGGCACTCTGCTCTCTCCACATCCAATCTTCCTTATTATTTTAATGACATTTTCTTTTCTCTATATTGCCTTATCCTAAGAATACAGTATATAATACATATAGCAAAATATGTGTTAATCGACAGTTTATGTTATCAGTAAGGCTTTGGGCCAACAGTAGGCTATTAGTAGTTAAGTCCTGGGGGTATCAAAAGTTATGTGCAGATTTTCAACTGTACGGAGGTTGGTGCTCCTAACCCTCTTATTGTTCAAGAGTCCACTGTATGTCTATGAACCGTATACAAAAAGAGGGTCATTTTCCAGTGTGGAAGTGATGGGAGGGACAGCTATTAACATCTTGCAGAACTGGAGTTCCACAGTTTGACAAATGGTTCCCAAATTTTCAGAGGAAAATTAACCCGGGAATTTCTCACAATCAATTGCAACACTATGATACTATGTGCCTTTGGCCCTGATGATGAGCTGTACAACTGCTTCAACTGTTGTAAGAAACAGAGGCTGAAAATGATTACTGTCATATTTACCAGCAGCCCAATACCCTTATTCTGTTGTTAAGGGTGGGCATAGCATGGAGAGGGAAAAAACCCTTCCCTCTGCAGTTCCAGGTTCTTCCCAAAAAACGTGTGGTTACTGTTACTAGAAAACAGCACCCCCCCCCCCCCCCCCAGCAATACACAAATATTCTTTCTATTTCATTCTAAATTTCTAGAGCTTTATAGTAAGCCTTGCCTTACTGAAGAAAACTGGACTGAAATAAAGTATAAAATTCCAATTAATTTTGCATTCATTACATGTTAAAAAGGGGCACTAGCTGAAAATAATAACAAAACATTTTTCTACTCTTTCTTCATGGGGTCAGAGATGAAAGCATTCAAATTAAGCTCTTTAGTCTTATAAGCTGTTTACTCTGGTTAGTGGTTGTCGGAGTGATCCGGGGACAACCTGCACCAGAACCATCCTCATAAGAGTTATTACAGTGTAAAGCATGTACTTGAATGTTAGATGCTTTCATTGTTCTACTGCTGAATGTTAAATAATTTAAAAGGCCACGCAATGCTAATGTTAGATACACTTATTACGAATGTGATACCTGTGACCAACTTCATAGGGATGTAGAAACAGATTAATAATTACATCTCTTTAAGCGGCTACCGGTGTAGGTAGTCACATTACGTAGGTGAGGAAATTGAGGCTGTAACTCCGCAGGGTCACCATTACTGCGGTGGGTAAGAATGGGAGGAGCCCGTGTGCCCAGACGAGGGTACTTACCTGGTTAGCTGAAAAGGCTGCATTGTTACCCAGAGTGACCAGAGCTCTTTCAATGATCGAAGGATCCTCAGTTAACTCAAGCAGATAAAGGAGTTTCTGAAGTTGTTCAGCATTTAGGACATCATCATATGAACCATTGGTTAAGTCTTCTGCATAAAAAGAAAATGATATAAAGTTCACCTAAAATCAATACCAGATTAAAAAATTTTTACAACAGTAGTGAATGCTCTGATGCCAGGCATGGAGTTAAGCACTTTATGCGTTTTGTCTGATATAATCCTCAAGTAACCCTGGGAAGACGATACTATTGTAATCTACAGAGGGCATTTTTTTTTTTTTAGTAAGACACTGCATGCAAATAATATATAACCTTAATGCCAACTGCATTTTCTGTTTCTTCAAAAAATCAGGTACACGCATCCAATGAAACATTTGCCCATAGGAATGTGATTTGCACGAAGCAGACCTTTTATGATCACAATTTTAAGGGCACCTCTGGCAGGAGAGAGTTATGGGAGGAACCCAATCGTGTTTCTGGTGTGGCGCTTTTGTTTGGTTTATATGAACAAGGCACTGCTGATTGGGAGGCTCGATAGGTGTCCTGATCTGCTGTGGCGAAGACAAAGGCAAAGCTGTCACTCTGAGGAAATGCCAGAACAGTCAGATGCTGGATCTGCTCAGTGACTTCTAGAATTATAGCTTCTAACCTCAAAAAAAAAAAATCCTCTTTGCAGAAATGAAAACCATTTTTATAACACTACTAGTGGCCCGGTGCATGGATTCGTGCACATTGAAAGGAATTTAATTAGAAGAAATATTTTAATATCACTATTTGCCCTTTCTCTATAATAGAAGTGTCAGAGATGAAAGAAAATTAGTAAAATGTATATGAAAATAATATACAAATTGATCAATAAACAATAACAACACAATATAATAAAGACATGATATAAAAACAAAGACATGATATAAAAACAACAAAAACATGATATAAAAACAAAAAAATGATATAAAAACATTGATAAAAACAATGACTAATAAATTCATTAAACTTATTCTAATATCTGTGTATACCACATTAATAGTAAAAACACTTTCAGAGAGCTTGACTAATTTCCCTTATGATGAAGTATTTGCAACTTTAACGTCACATGCTCTTCGAACTTGAGAGAAAGCAACATATAACTGACCATGTCCGAAAACGGGTTCAGGTCGGAAAATTCTTACTCTGTCTGGACTGGCGCCAGCGCGAGCTTTATATGTATTGTGCATGCACGAGTCAACGCTTATTTTTAAATTGCCAGTGCGTGTCATATGTACTGGTCTGTCGGACAGTCGGATGCATGTATGGTTGGTCACTTAGCCATATATATATCTATATATATATATATCTATATATATGTATATGTATATAGACTAGCGGCCCGATGCATGAAAATTCATGCAAGAGTAGGCCTTCCTTCCCCCAACTGCCAGCACTGGCTTCCCTCCGGCACCCATGACCTGGGACCTGGGCTGGCTTCCCTCTGGCCCGGCTTCATCACGGAAAATTCTTACTCTGTCTGGACTGGCGCCAGCGCGAGCTTTATATGTATTGTGCATGCACGAGTCAACGCTTATTTTTAAATTGCCAGTGCGTGTCATATGTACTGGTCTGTCGGACAGTCGGATGCATGTATGGTTGGTCACTTAGCCATATATATATCTATATATATATATATCTATATATATGTATATGTATATAGACTAGCGGCCCGATGCATGAAAATTCATGCAAGAGTAGGCCTTCCTTCCCCCAACTGCCAGCACTGGCTTCCCTCCGGCACCCATGACCTGGGACCTGGGCTGGCTTCCCTCTGGCCCGGCTTCATCAGGAAGGACATCCGGAATGACGTCCAGAAGGATGTCCGGTCTAATTAGCATATTACCCTTTTATTATATAGATTATTGTTTTATAAACATAGAACAATTCCTTAAAAGTAAAACTAGGATTATAGGTCAGACAGTGCATGTGTCCACACTACACTATTGGAGGTGGGGGAAGAGAAGGGTTATACAAAGTAGGTACTACATTATGTCACACTTGTACTTTTTTTAAAAACATGTACCAAATTATTATAGGAGGTTATCTTTGGGTGCTGGGATTAAAAGTGACTTATTTTCCACCCTGTGCTAATGAGTATTTTCTGATTTTTTAAAAATAACAGACACGTGTTACTGCTGCAATTAAAATAATTAAGTAGCCCTGGCCGGGTGGCCCAGTTCATTGGCGCATCGACTTGTACACCAAAAGGTTGCGGATTTGGTTCCCTGTCAGGGCACATACCTAATTAACAATACTCTACATATACTTGGAAATTGCTAAGAGAGTAAGTCTTAAAAGTTCTTACCCCAAGGGAAAAAAAATTGTAACTGTATGGTGATGGGTGTCAATAAACTTATTGTAGTGATCATTTTGCAATATATACATAAATCAAATTATTTTAATTTGATTTATGTATATATTAATTATATACATACATATATACATATAAAGAATGTTATATGCTAATTGTAACCTCAATTAAAAAAATCACCTTCTAAAAATTTAAGAATGATGCTGACAAAATGGGTTTTTCTCAGTGTTATTCAAAGACAAAGGTGTAGCTTCAGGAAGAAGATACTGTGAGCAACTTATTTTGTAATCTTCCTGACCTAAGGTAATGGTGATTTGGGGAAACAATAAAATTAAGTTTAAAAAGTAAGACTTTGGCACTAGCTGGTCTGGCTTAGTGGTCAGAGTGACCACCCACGGACTGCAGAATCGTGGGTTTGACTCTGGTCAAGGGTTTGATTCTGGGGGCATGTACCTTGGCTGCAGGCTAGATCCCCGTACCCAGTCTGGGCACGTTGAGGAGGTAACCAATCTATGTTTCTCTCTCCCCCTTCCTTCCACTTTCTCTAAAAATTAATGGAAGAAATATCCTCATATGAGGATTAAGAAAACAACAGAAAAGTAAGACTTTGTCAGTCTTCATCAGTATAAGTGAGAAGTATGAGTCCAGGCCAACAGATCAATTACTTATACAGAAACATCTTTGACACAAAGACAACATGTTAGGCTTTGTAAAGAAGTATAAATGCAAATCTTTAAAAAGATCTTTCCTTTGTGGAAAAGGGGAAAGAGACCTCCCCACCCACTCCCCTTTCTTACAGCATTTCCTTGAGCAAACTTGTAATTGCTTTATGTCTCTGACATAAATATACATCTTTTTAAAAGGTAAGTAAGCCTCTTGCAATCCAATCAAGTCTTTCTTAGTGGCTTTGGGATTATCTGTTTCACCCAAAGAACTTGTATGCATATATGCATAACCCATGGACACAGACAATAGGTTGGTGAAGGCCTGGGCTGGGGGGCTGGCTAGAAGGGGTCAATGGGGGAAAAGGGAGACATATGTAATACTTTCAACAATAAAATTAAAGACAAATAAAGAAAATGTAGCCCTGGCCGGTTTGGCTCAGTGGATAGAGCGTCGGCCTGCGGACCGAGGGGTCCCAGGTTCGATTCCGGTCAAGGGCATGTACCTTGGTTGCAGGCACATCCCCAGTAGGGGACGTGCAGGAGGCAGCTGATCGATGTTTCTCTCTCATCGATGTTTCTAACTCTCTATACCTCTCCCTTCCTCTCTGTAAAAAATCAATAAAATATATTAAAAAAAGAAAAGAAAATGTGAACACCAAGGAACACCAGATGGAGCTGATCTTGTCTCTGAGTTTAGGCTTGGCATCTGGCTCCATGTTGCAACCACCGGCTTATCAAAAAGGTACTGAGAAGTCTCATTTTCCCCTCAGGATAAAAGCTAACACAAAGAGCCACCCCAACTACCCGTGCACTTAGGATGAACTATGGGGAGGTGGGCTTCCCTGCAGTCCCCGGGGCAAATGCTGCGGTCAAGTCCTCCTAAGGACAAGCTGTTGATCTTGGGAACATACACGTAATATGGTAATAGGTTACATGTGGGTACACAGAGAGGCGAGGACTCTTTGTCTTTGCAACCCTAGTAGCAGATCGCCTGCGATAGGGGTAGCAATCTAGCGGAGTGCTTATTCTATGATAAAGCTACTTAGTTCTTCGTTTGTAGAGAGGAGTTTCTTGGTTGGCAGGTGATTTTCATGATTTCCCTCACAGCTTCCATGACCTGAAACATTCCGCAAATTGTCAGAATCCTGAATGCAGCTTTCCACTTCTGGACAGAAACCTAATCCCGTGCCAGTCCTTGCCCGCCAGCAGGCAACGGTTCCATTTTGAAACAGCGGGGCCTGCACCGTCTCCAGCATCCCTCGGCTGCAGACCCATGGACCACGGAGAGCAAGGCGCCTCCCCTCCCGGAGGCTGGGCGGTGTCCAGGCAGCACTGCCCCTCGGACGTCCTTTCTTCCCGGGCAACTACCTGCACCAGAACCTCACCTGCCGCTCCGGGCCCCGCGACACCCCGTCTACAGTCGGGGGAATCCCTTTGGTGACACAAAGGCCGGAAGCGAGCTCTACCGTGAGAAGCAACCAACGTGCTTTGGAGAAATGGAATCCTCAGCTGCGAAGCCGGACTCGGGCAGAAAGTTTCGCAATTTTTTCATCCCAGGATTTGGAACCAAGAAGTGGAGGCAGGGACGCGGCTCAGAAGCAAGGGGACGACCCACCCTCTGCACCCGGGCCTCCCTCCCGCCTCGGCGGCGGTTCTCACCGCGAGCACCGGGAAGCCGTGGGCGCTGCGGCATCTTCTGCAGCACCTCCCCCTGGGCCAGCCCCGGTC